>NC_136424.1:9155000-9822500 GCF_052625555.1 Lactuca saligna | reverse complement strand
ACAAGTATAAGAACACACAATGAATCAAACAAGTACTGAATGATTAAAACAACAACACCTCAGAAGAACTCGATGAAGAACTTCTACTATCGAGGTGTGCTAGGGTTACAATATAATCAAGAAGCATTCAACTAACGATACATGGATGCATCTTATGTACTAAACCCTAATTACAAAAACACGGCTGGACAGGCCCAAACCGTGACATTAATAGACTTAGAAAACGAGCCCAATGACGCAACTCCCATACTCAACAATCTCCCCCTTTGCGTCAATTGAGGCGAGAGATCATTTCAGTTGATTGAGAGTGGATTTCTTCACAGTCTTAAATACCTTCAGTATGATAGCGAGAATAGTTTGTCTGAAGAGAATATACCATCGAAGCATATCCGTAAAAAATTTCTTATCAGCTTCCCTGTTTTGACCATACCTGCGAATAATAAGGCTGAAACACATAAGGCATCCTCCTAGATCCTTGGTCCTATACTAACATGATGTTCTACTGAAACTGAAACTGAGACTGAAACTGGAACTAAAACTGAAACTGAAACTGATAATCATAAACTTGTATAGGTAATTTGGGAGTACTTACTTGAGCTCGGCTGATTGCATGCACCACACCCTTTTTCTCTTTTCAAGGTATTTTCTTTCTAAATATTCTTTTCGCTTTTTTTTTAAACTCTTTTCTTTCCTCAAACTCCTTTTTACCAAAAATTCCTCTCGAAAATGTTTTTCTTTTGAAAACCTTTTACCGTTTCCTTAGTTTGAGTCCAGACACACTCTTAAGTATGTCTGAATCCCTCAAACCAAGGCTCTGATACCAACTTGTAACGACCCAAGAATCACGACTAAAAATTTCTTTTAAAACATTACTAAAACCATATTTATAAAACCGTATCATAAGTCATAACATAATTTTCGAGTATTAATTCAAAACATAATCTCATTATCAGAGTAAAACATTCCCAGGCTAACTGTCTATGGTGTGTGCACTGCAACCTCTCCGAGCTCCTCTTTTGAAAACTGAGTACCTAACACCAAAACTGAAAACCGTAAGCACGAAGCTTAGTGAGCTCCCCCAAACTACCACATACCATACAATAACATATAAAGCACATACTGGGCCTTGCCCACTGCATCGGACCGAGGTCCGGACTAAATGGGGCCTTGCCCCCTGCATCAAACCGAAGTCCAGAAACTGACTGGGATCTTGTCCCCTGCATCGGACCAAAGTCCGGACTATCTGGGGCCTTGCCCCCTGCATCGGATCGAAGTCCGGAAATTGACTGGGACCTTGTCCCTTGCATCGGACCGACGTTCGGACTAACTGGGGCCTTGCCCCCTGCATCGGACTGAAGCCCGAAAACTGACTGAACAAATCATAACATAAACATATCAACTAGCATGAACACATAAATTGCATACTGCATCGATCCGTAGCCCGGAACACATAACACATAAATCATGTCTGAGCCACGAAGGCATCAAACATACTAAAAACTACATCGGATCAAAATCTGGAAACTACTACTAGCTAAACGGGCTGGCATTGTGGCCTTAGACCCGTTCCTACTGGAAGGAAACTCACCTGGTACTGCTGAACTTGCTGATAACCCTCTAGCTGCTAACCGACAACCTTCTGAGCCGCTGCTCCTCTAGCTCTCTGAGCTACCAATATCAAAATGATACTTAGTCTGAAAATCGTTCAAAAGTCAACTACATCAACTCTGGTCAAAAGTCAAAGTCTTGGTCACAGTTAACCCTCCAGGTTGACCTTACTCGCCGAGTCAGCCTACTGACTCGTCGAGTTCATAAGCTCTTAAATCCCTTTCATTCGCGACTCGACTTGCTGATTCAGACCATGACTCGCCGAGTCTACTGATTTCCGAGTCCTGACCTGACCACTCACTGGGTCCCCACTCAACTCACTGATCTGAGTCTTAACTCGAAGGGTTTGGGGTTTCGCGACTTGACTCGCCGAGTCTAAGGCAATCTTCAACAGACTCGCCGAGTTGTTCATCCAACTCGTCGAGTTCATCTCCATCTTCATACTAGTCGTTGAGTCCACTCCAAGGACTCATCGAGTCTATTCAGTCCTTTATATATTCAGAGGCTTTTGAGTCATGCATGGACTCCAAACTGTAGATCCACTCTTCTAAAGCCTATTACTTACGTAAAGTGGCAAACTTTACGTGTAGCTAAGGAGATCTAGGCTCAAAACACTATAAACTAGGGTTTAAGACAAAGGGGCTTAACAATCAACCCATAGACTGACGCTCTATGATTCTCTAGACCAAGATACACTTAGATCTGAAGTAGCAACTTCAGATCTTGGCTTCTAACTCGAAATGGTTCTTAAACTTGCCCTAAAAACCCCAAATCTCATGATAAAGGTTGATCTATATGCAAAGGAGTGAAGGTAGCGACTCACTACCTTCAAATGCTTTGTAAAATCCCACAAACTCTGGATCTACTGCCAATCCTTGAATCCCCAATGGTTGCCTTCTTCCTTTTTCCTTCAAATCACCCAAAATGGCAAGAAACCTTGAATGAGCAACAGTGGAGGCTTAGGGTTTCGGGTTCTGGACTATAGGGCCGCAAATGAGCCCTAGGGAAGAGAATAAGATGCTTAAATAGGGTACCAAGTGTCAGAATTAGGGTTTCCCAACCCAGACCAGACTCGCTGAGTCCACTTTCCGACTCGCCGAGTCGGTCACTTACTTTACACCCGGATCCCGCTCCAACTCGCCGAGTTCCTCCCTGGACTCGACGAGTCAACCCTATTTAACTTATGGGTTTTTCCTTTCCTTTCTTGACCTTTTTGATTTCGGGTGTTACACAAGGAATAGAAAGAGTCCGATTAATACCTCAAATGACTTTGAAATGGATGCAAGATCTTGTTTGCCTTCTTCTCCTTTGGATCTAGGCTTCCTCTTTTCTTCCAAACTTCACTCTTTACACAAAAATGCCCAAAAACACTCAAGACAGGTTAAGGTATTGCTATGAAATGTTATGAGGGTGAGGGAGGCCAGATTGGGTGCATAAGGGGGATTATATAGGGTGCAAAACCCGTGGATCTAGGGTTTCTTCTAGATTGGCGGCGTAACAACCAATGTATCATGGTTCGCATCACTTCCTGAACTTCTTCCATCGTGATAGGTTCGGGTGCAGGCGTAACAACCAATGTATGACCCTTCACATTCTTAGGCTCAAGTTGTCATCATCCTCTTGTTTTGTACACCCAAGAAGACATTCGGTGTATCGAGACGAGAATTTAAGATGGGAAAGATTTCATTTACGATAGACGTATAACTCTCCTTGTCACATCGAAACGTTACATGCTAGCTCTAATATCATAATCAAACGCTTAGAATCCTGAATACATAAAGTTTGTAGATCCGGTCGGCAACAGACCATAGATCCGAACAAATAACAACATATAATGCATCTTTATAGCTATAACATAAATCATTTAGCACATAAAACATTTTAGGCATCTTTCTTAAAATAAAATAGTGCTCGTGTCTAAATTATAGCAGACACTCATGTCACAATCATTGCTTAGTATTCTAAGTTTAAGTCTAGAAATTTCCTACAAAGTCCTAGTTTGCTTAAACTAATGCTCTGATACCAACTGTGACATAGGGATGAGAAATTGGGCCGAAAACCCGAACCGAACCGAGAACCGAACTGAACCGAACCGAATAAGACCCGAATAAGCAATTCGATTCGGTTTTTAGGTATCTGTATATGGCTTATTCGGTTTTCGGGTTATTCGGTCCGGGTTACCCGAATAAGGACTTATTCGGTCCAAAAAACCGAACCGAATATGAAGCGTCTATTTTCAATTGCGTGAGCCGTGAATCGATTATCCTATACGAATCCCTCTCACAGTCGACGTCTCAACGATTCTCCCATTCGATTCCCTAATCCTAATAGCGGGTAAACCAAACACAATTACACCAAATTGAACCGACGAACACAATTACACTGAATCGAAGAACATTGAAAATTTCTTGTTGCCGATTTCTTTGATCAACATTCGACTGATTCTACTAGCTGAACATTGAAAATTTCTTGCTGCCGAATCGAAGAACATTCTACTTCTTGCTGCCAAGTGCCGACTTCTACTTCTTGTTGTCGACATTTAATTTGTTTGATCGCCAATTACACCAAAATCGTAATATATTCGGGTTATTCGGGCTATTAGGGTTATTCGGGTTATTCGACTACAAAATATTCGGGTTATTCGAGTTATTCGGGTTATATATTTATGAAATCATAAGATTTAAAAGTAATACAAAATATTTGGGTTATTCGGGTTATTCGGGCTATTAGGGTTATTCGGGTTATTCGACTACAAAATATTCGGGTTATTCGGGTTATTCGACTTGCACAGGTTATTTGGGTTATTCGGGTCGGAACCGAACCGAATCGAATAATACCCGAACCGAACCGAACCCGTATTGCTTATTTGGTTCGGTTTTCGGTTCATACAATTAGCCTTATTCGGTTTTCGGTTTATTCGGTTCGGTTCGGTTCGATTCGGTTCCGACCCGAATAACATCCCTACTGTGACATCCCCATTTTTACGACCAGAAAAGACTGCTTTTGTTTATGCTTTATGAAAATCAGAGTACCTCTTTTAATAAAAACGTTGCGGAATTTGTTCCCTAGTAAAACATGATAAATACGTTATCAAAGCATTTTCGAAGAAAAGTATTTTTAATTCGTTTTAAAACATTTGGGATGTCATCGTCAATACAGAAACATAAGCATAAACAGAACTTACATTCATTATCACTAGTGATCTATATCTCCTTAATCTCTCAGTGTAAGGTAACTTCACATCGTCACCTGTGATATAAATAAACTGAGTGGGTCAGGTTGGGAAACCTGGTGAGTACATAGGGTTTTCAACCCACAATAATATAATTATTATATTTAAACAATCAAACAATCAACCCAATTACCCATTCCTATTGTCTTATTTACTCTTAAGGATCTATCCTAAGAGTCATTTATCCTGCATTCGTTTATTCCGAAGTCCCTTGCTTCTAGGGTTATAGGACTGGCACTAAATCCATAGCTACCAATGCTCATTCGTAAAGCACTAATTCCATAGTTGTTGGGTACTAAATCCATAGCTACCAGTGTTTATCTAATAGGTACTAAGTCCATAGCTACCAATTCCTAACAGGTACTAAGTCCATAGCTACCAGTTCCTAACAGGTACTAAGTCCATAGCTACCAGTGTTTGTCCAATAGGCACTAAGTCCATAGCTGTCGATGTTATTTGTTAGGCACTAAGTCTATAGCTGTCAATGTTTACTCACATCATCTTTTATCTCTCATCATTCATCTACCCATCTCATACCCAACATACTTGTATATTTAAAATACGTATACAGTTCAAATCATTTAAAACATGTATAAAAAAACGTTCATCCAGCATAGACAACAAGTATTCAGATAATATGCACACATAGCACGTAGTTTATATAAAATACTTCATATCTATGTGTAAGATTAAAGTAACTATACACTCACCTGAGAAGGTGGTGACTCGGTACGGACAGCGCTTCGTTTACTTTAAAATAATTTCCTTCGACGAAACCTAGTATTATCACCGCTAGATTTTAGTCTAATATTTACCGTGACTAATTATTAGTCTTATTATTATTATTATATAAGCGTTTAAACAATACTTTCCAACTACTATGTACAGACAGGGGCCAGACATAAAACACCGGAGGGCAAATCCATTTTGGCGTATAGCACTTCTGAAATCCAACAATCATATGCGGCCCTTTAAACCAGATTTCCCATACCGCAAGTAGTTAAAAAGATATTATGATGACACTTATATAAGTCATAATAATAGCTCAAATATTTATAATAAGTTTATAACAACAATACTAATTTTAAATATAAACTATACTTAAAAGAGGGTAAGCATAACTTACTTACAAGGGGATTTTAGCTAGGAGTCGTGCTCTGCAGGGGCAGAACTTTGTCGCTGAAACTTTCTAAGAAAGATTCGTGCAGCGCTTCAGCGTTCACCTTACTATACTAAAACTACAGAAAGAGAAGTCGAATCACGAGGGACCGAAATGCTCGGGGGATAAGGAGAGAAAGACTCTTGAATCAAGAGAATGATGCAAGAAATATGAGATCCCAAGCCTCTTATTTATAGTAATTGAATTTACAAAAACTATCCTCCATAATTACTTAATGACCTTATAGTTATATAAACAACTAAACACCCCTTTATAATACTATTTTAAATAGATTTAACGATATTTGCACTAAAATAATGTTGAAAGAACTCAACATTAGTCTTATAATGACCGCATCGTCGATACCTTTCTAATGATATATACATAAGTATATATATATATATATATACATATATATATATATATATGTGTGTGTGTGTGTGTGTGTGTACGTGTATATGATTTGTACTTTATTTTAATACGTAAATATGCTATTATAATTTGTAACTCGTTCATACGAACTCCATTTTTGATATTATTTATATCCACGCGTAGGTGGATACGTACTCTACAACTTTCGTTTAGACTCCGTCGGCTAATTTTGATTTTATTTTTAAAGTTATATTTTTAATAGGTCGGGACAGGATTGGTCCGTTAAAATCTCATAACTTCTTTATCCGATGTCCATTTTCGTCTGTCTTTTTATCGTTACACTACTAATAACGAGATCTTCAATTCTTGTTTGGGTTGTTTCAGCTAAAAACCGCTCGATCTAATACTCGAACTTCGGGCTATACACCGCTAAGCCGAAACTTCGAAAAATCATAACTTCCTCATAAGAAGTCAGATTTGGGCGTTCTTTTTATGGACGCTCTCAGGTTAACATATTCTACGACTTTCATTTAGATTACTAAGGCTAAAAGAAGCTCTATCATAAATTCACTATTTACGTCTTTGGAGTGCCGTGCCGGTTCCATCGCTAAACTTCGACGGGTCATAACTTCTTCGTTATAACTCGGATTTCAGCGCTCTTTATATGTACGGAACCCTTGAGACATATTTTAAAGCTTGGTTAAGATTATTTATTCTAAATAATATTTTGTTGGAAAGTCGTTTTCGACCCCTATTATCTATAAATTGACTAGCCCGGATCTACGGACGTTACAGGTGAGGGAGGCCAGATTAGGTGCATAAGGGGGATTATATAGGGTGCGAAACCTGTGGATCTAGGGTTTCTTCCAGATTGGCGGACTTGCCGAGTCTAGGATATGGACTCGTCGAGTCGCCCACTTTCACGTGCTGGAAATCCCGTCTCTACTCGACGAGTCGGGCAACAGACTCGTCGAGTCCCTCTTGAATACTTAGAAAAATAAACATTAAATAACATACCAGAAATGGGGTCGTTACACTCTGCCTCAGACCCCAATGATCCTTAACCTAAAACAGAGAAATACTCCTCGACAATCCTAACGGGCATGCCCAAAGCACGCACTGATTCCCCCTTTACGTTCATGACCACCTCTAATGATAGCCTACCTCGAACTGGTGAACACTACGATCCCATTGGAGTCTTATAACACCTCTAACTAGCCATGGTTGCCACCCATGGCCTAATCTATAATGACCGTCATTTGAGGTATTAATTATTAAATATTTCTTAATTTATTTGTTGGGCTAAATGTAGATAGAAGGACTAATGAAGTGGACTTTAGCAAGTGGGCCAAGGACTTGGGCCACCCATAAGTCGTATGTTGGGCATAGCCTTGGTGTACGCGGGAAGTAGAGACACATTAGATGTGGGGGATGCATGCATGTACGCGCAGCGTACCAAGGAGTACGCGTAGCGTACGTGAGCAGATTCTAAAACCCTAAGAGCTTGGAAGAAGAGAATAGAGGTTGGAGAAGAAGAACATGAGGATCTTAAGCTCAAGGATCTGGGATTACCTCATCTTTTGGCACTCAAAGGAGGTATAAAGCTTCCAACTTTCCTCATAAAAGCTTAGATCTAGGTTTATGGAGCTTTGGATATTTTTTAGGTCCAAAGAATGGATTTTTATGATGCAACTTCGTTTTTAAGCTTAGGGTTGCCACCCTCAGAGCTAAAAGTGTCCCTTAAGTAGTAAAGTTTCAATCTTTAAGGCCCATTTGTAACTGTGCATGAGATCTAGCGATTTCCATGAAGTTAGATGCTATTTTTCCAAGTTTGATCTCACTTGGTGGATTGCAAGCCACCAACTGATCGACTTTATCGGTAAGATGGATTATTGGACTCTGATCTGTAGTTTAGATGTAGTATCTTAAGGGGTTAAGAGGTTTTGAAGAAAATGGCTTAACAGAGTAGTACGTTGGGCGTACACACCAATACGCGCAGCGTACAAGCCATGCAAGCTGTACACGTAGCGTATAGAAGAGTACGCTCAACGTACTCTCAATTTTGGGCTTTAAAACATTCGGCCTAAGTTTAGGCCGATCTTTAGGCTTAGCAGATGTTGGTTCGAAATGGGCCACCATGCATCGGTTAATGGACCAAGGACACGTTTGGGCTTGGGAGGAAAGCCCATTTGAGGAGTTAAGCCCAATTTAGAAAGTTGGGCCATTAGAGGGCTTTAATGGACCATTAGTGAGTTTGTAAAGACTATAAGGGATTAGGCCTGGGTCATGGTCCAATTTAGATCAAGGGGTAAAATAGTTATTTTACCCTTAGAAGGATTCTTAGTTGCAAACTCGAATCTAAAAGGACAACCCATAAGCAACCCAACTAATCCATAAACCCAAAAAGGAGACCAAAATCATAATAAATTAGTTATGAAGAGATCTAACCATGCACAAGCCAAGATGCAAACTTAATACCCCAAAAAGCTTCTCCACAAGATGGGGATATCAGATCAAAAGCCTCTCCACCAAGCCAAACAACTTCAAGCTTCTCTTCTTTCCTTCCCAAGGGAAAAATGTGCACCAAAGCCTTCCAATATCTCAAGAACACCTCCAAGAGGCTACAAGGTCGATTTAGGGTTTTTAGGGTATGGAGGTTGGCTTAGAAATGAAGGAAAGGGGATAACATAAAGCTTTTATAGGGTACAACACTAGAAATTAGGGTTTCATACTAACCCTCGTACGCCCAGCGTACGAGGTCTCGCACCTCGCTCCCAGCCTCGTAGTACGCTAAGTGTACTCCTTCGGTACGCACGGTGTAGAGTCATTCGCATCAGTACTCCCCACGTACTCTCTTGTTACGCCCCATGTACTAGGGTCTTCCCTCACACCCTAATTTATTTTGAAAGCCATAACTTCATCGATACAACTTCGATTCCGACCATCCTTATATCCATGAAAAGGTAACAAGAAGCTTTATGCTTTAAAAACAACTCATACCTGCCTTACAATATCCCGAACAAACATCCAATTTCCATAAAAACAACTCATACCTGCCTTACAATATCCCGAACAAACATCCAATTTCCATAAAAACCTGAGCTGAAAAAGTACCAAAATACCCTTGACTCCAAAATGAACTTTGAATGCCCGAATCATCCACATACAATCACCAACACTCAAATGGATAGCGATTCGAAACAGGACGTTACAAATATTAACTATTATAATTAGGTATTGTTTAAAAAAAACTATAATGTAATTGCTTTATTCTTTTTTAAATACAATGTGCTAACAAAAAACAGATAATTATACAACGATGTAAATAGACAAAACATTAAAATAAGATGTTGTAATCAGGATCGGTTCAGACGGTGAGCAACTCGGGCGACCGCCCAGGGCCCACGACTCCTGGAGGCCCAAAATTTATGGGCTATATAGTGTATATATATATAAAAAAAATTATTACCAAAATGATTTTTAAGACCTAAAGTTTGTTCAAACTTAAACTAGCTTAAAAGATAAACAATTTGACTTGCTTCTTATTGTTAATTGAATGTGTTTATAATCAATAATAAATTATATTTTTTTAAATCTTTATTATATTTATGTTTAAGGGCTTTTTTTTTTTTTTTTTTCTTTTCGTTCCGGGCTTATTTGGACCGGCCCGTAATATATTTTTTATCAACCATTTTATAACAATAAATAGAACAAAGAAACAAAACGGACGGAAGTGTATCTATTCAAATGTTGGGTCCCATATTTTTAGGCCGTTGCCTTCAAAATCGAGAAAGTCATAGTCCGGAAACCGAAGTATCAGCAATTATTAGAATAGAACACCTCAAACAATCCACCAACATTTTCTTCTTCAGGTGAGAACATATTGAAGATGAAGGCGAAGTGATTCGCTCAATCAAATCTATCAAAAATCAGACGGAAATTTCTACAGATTTTGCAAGGTATGTGATGCAGAGAAGAAATTGATAGCTAGCCGTGGTCCAAGGAAGAAGATATTCAGTTCCAATGTCGTCGTGCTCTGTGGAGAATCAAAACCCTAACAAGTCTTCACCCTTAAATTTCTCAAATCTCTGGTTGAAGAACGAAAAAGTGCTCGATCATGTCGTTTACGCTGCCTTACGTCGATTTTCCTTATCCAACAAACACCCTCCCTCTCTGCCACCACACCTAGACGATGTCACCGTTGCTTCTTCTCCTCCACAACCTCCCACGAACAGCAACAAAATCCTGGCTTTTGATTTCCCCCAAATTGTTGTATCTGATGATTTTACTCCTCTCCTTTCTGACGAAATCCTCCTCCACATCCTCTCGAAACATCCGGAAATATCACAAAGGAACTCAAATTGTTTAGTTTCAAAACGGTGGTTGAATCTCCAAGGTCGATTGGTAAGATCACTCAGGGTTTTGGATTGGGATTTCCTTATATCTGGTCGTATGTTCTTTAGATTCCCTAACCTTACACATATTGATTTACTTCATGGAACTGTGGTTTCCAATAGTAGTACCCCAAATTTGATTGGCCATGAATTGGGGTCTTTTCACATATCTCCTGACGATTTTTTATGCGATGACCATTGTTTATTACCAGTTGATGAAGTTGATTTTGGTTTGAAAGTTTTGGCTAGTATGTACCCCAATCTGCGTAGGCTTGTTGTTGTGAATTGTAGTGAAATTGGATTACTGAGTGTTGCAGAGGATTGTCCCACAATGCAAGAATTAGTCTTACATAGATGTAATGATCATCTATTGTGTGGAATAGCAGCATTTACAAATCTGCAAATACTGAAGCTGATTGGAGTCATTGATGGTTTCTATAAGTCTCTGGTTTCTGACCGAGGTTTGACCATTTTGGCACAAGGGTGTAAGAGATTAGTGAAGCTTGAGCTACGTGGATGTGAAGGGGGTTATGAGGGGATCAAAGCAATTGGTGAATGCTGTCAAATGCTTGAGGAGTTAACAATTTGTGATCATAGAATGGAAGAAGGATGGTTGTCAGCTCTTTCTTATTATGAAAATTTGAAATCTTTGAAGCTTGTTTCATGTAAAGGCATTGATCAAAATCCTGAACTTTATGAGCAATTAGGGTTTTGCCAGATGCTTGAAAGATTGCATTTGGAGAAGTGTCAGTTAAGAGATAAGCAAAGTGTTAGGGCTTTGTTTCTTTTATGTCAAGCTGTGGTGGAAGTTGTTTTCAAGAATTGTTGGGGATTGAATAATGCCATGTTTCTCAATGCAAATTTATGCAGGTATAATAATTTCTGTAAAAAAAATATATATTGTTTCCTTCCAACTCCATCTAATTTTTTATGATTTGATTTCAGGAGGGTGAAGTCTACGTCTATAGAAGGATGTTCAAGGCTAACAACACAAGGTCTTGAGAATGTGATTCTTTCATGGAAGGAGCTTGAAAGCCTTGAAGTGATATCATGTAAAAACATAAAAGATGATGAAGTGACTCCTAAGTTATCTGCTTTGTTTTCTGATCTTAAAGACTTCAAATGGTGCCCAGGTAACAACACGTCTTTTCTTCTGTCAACAAGACTCTCTCTTTCTGATATGGGAAAACGAGGGGGTAAGTTCTTCAAGAAGTTTCAAATTTAAGCGTTTGAACTTATTCTATAAATTCTTTAAAAGTTTCAAACTTGAACATTTGAGACTGTAGATTTGGAGTTCTTTAACATGAAGCAATATAAGCTTCTGATTTGGATGAACTCTCTAAAGAGTTACTTGGACAATATTATGTATCGATATTTATTTTGATAATCAATCATCATCTTCATTGATTTTTGTTATTGTTCCCGGTATGTTATTGGTGTATATTGATACATGTCTAGGCCTCTATGGCATACAAAAATGATATTATATTCAAAAGTTATAACAAATAGTATGATTAGTATTTCAAACACTACAATATTAGTCATACAATTAGTATTTCAAAAGCTTTAGTATGATGTTGTAAATAAGAAGAGACACCAACGAATCAAGTTTTGTAAATGGATATAAAAACAAGAGCAGTTTTTTGTCACCATAAGAAATAAGATGATTCTCGGTGCATATGCAATATGAAATATTTAAGAAACATAAAGAGACTACCGATGTTGACACGATTGAGATGCCATATCTCAAAAGCAGCACCTCATGGCAAATTTATAGCACATGAGCGTGAAGAGCAAAGGGAAGGGACCTTTAAATAACTGAGAAATCAAATATCCTCCTGACTATTGTTTCTATTTATCTTCTTATCATTAGATCAACACAAATGTCAAACTCAAAACGGCAGATTAAGAGAGAATTAGTGGAGTCAATATGTCAATATTTTATGACTAGAAAAATAAATAGAAATAAATGATAGGAGGATATTAATTTTTTTTAACTAAAGATCACAAAAAAGGATTATAACCCAACGCTATTAGGATTTGAAAAATATATCCACCTCCCAAGTAGGTGTTAATGTGTATATATATATATATATATATATATATATATATATATATATATATATATATATATATATATATATATATATATATATATATATATATATGAGACTCATGTATTATATGGGTTTATTAAAAAAAAAAAAAAAACTAAAATATAAAATTCTAAACATTTAAGAAGTTTGAATTTATAAGGAAAATGAGAAAAATATTGAATTATAAAAATTAAAGTGTTTTTTTCTTTAAATTTAAACAAATAATTTAGATAAATAAATAAAGAAAATTATTGAAGCTTTAATTTAGTGATTTGAAATTAAAAAGGAAAGTTCATTAAAGAAACTAATATGCATTTATTATTGCATTTAAATACTATATGAAGTTAATAAAATAGAAAAGTCATAAAATGATATGAGGAATAAAAATTAATTCAAAATAACCATAAATAACATTTGACAAATTGAATAAGAGTGTCAAAAGTAGCAAAAAAAATCATTTATTAGAGTGTATATATATATATATATATATATATATATATATATATATATATATATATATATATATATATATATATATATATATATATATATATATATATATATATATATATGGTTAGGTTATTTTGTTTCTGGTAACTATTGTGTGTCAGAATGCATAAATCTGGACCATTAGATGGAATAGAATCAAAGGTCATGATCTGAAGGTCTATGATAGTAGAATAGGATAACATCTACCATATAATCACACAAATTTCAGCATAAGAACATTTTAGTCAATTAACCTATATTAAAAAAGGAAATTTTCGGATTTTTAGGGATAATTAATTCCTTTATTTTTAAAATTTTGAATATTTTACATTAATTCAAATTTAAAAATCCGAATTTATTCTGTCAGAAATGCCAACCATAAACTAATAAATATATTTTTCGATTTTATTCTGTCAGAATGACAGAATGCCAACCATAAACTAGTAAATATATTTTCGATTTTATTCTGTCAGAATGACATAATGTCAACCATAAACTAGTAAATACATTCTGAAAAGAATACACAAAATCAATTCTAGAACTAATAATATACCAAATAATTACATTGTATGATTGTGATTCATTAAATAATAACAACATTCTGAAAGAATAACAAGTGTAATTATTAAAAAATAACAATATTCTTAAACAGTGAGTGTGATCATTCTTTGATTCATTCTTCAAACATTTCCCATCAGGTCTTCAAGCATTTTTTATCACAAATTCATTGCCAAATATTTTGTAGTGATACATTGTAACAACTGCATATTAAACATATAAATAATTAACTACAATTCTATCAGAATACAACAATAATATTCTTATGGAATATACTATTCTTGCAGAATGGTTTGGAATATTTAGTTTCTCTTTATGTATAAAAAAATCATGTTACAAGAACAAAATGAAACCTGATAAGCATCAAAGTTTAACTTTTTCAATACCAAATACAAACAAAGAAGACGAACCTGATAGTTTTTCATCAAAATCTCATCAACAACCTCATAAGCATCTTGACGTGCTGCTTTATAAACTGGTCTTGCATAATATCGAGGATCATGAGGTTTACCAAGGATCTTTAAATTATCGATTCATTACATACAAATTTGAAAACTTGTTTTGCTTCTTCGGGTTCCCTATGTTTCTTCTCAATATCCTCGATGTATTTATTTGCAAATTCTGACAGAATAATGAACTAGCATCAACCTATTTGTTACGAAAAGGGCATCCAACCCGATCTAAATTAAGGTATATAGTTCTGAAAAGAATAAGGAACAAAGTGAAGTAAAAACATTAAAGATTATTAACTATTTTTTCATTGAAGCATTTTATCGAACACATAAAGGCCATGACAGAATGTTATTCTCTGTAAATTCATGAGTACGAATTTATTCTCAAAAGATTGAGTAAATTAGAAAAATAGAAACAAAGTTCAAGAAGATACATGTCTAGAATTTTGCAACATATCAACTTATTTGTTGTCCGAAGGTTGTGGTGTAGGTGGTGTACGGCGGCAAGTGCGGTTGTATTTTGGCGATAAAAGCATGAGCACCGGCTGTGACTAAGGAAGACGAAGAAGTTGTAGATGCCGATGATGCTGAACAATTGTGATGTCGGTCGATGATTTTGTAGGGTTTCAAAATTGATTTTCCTAATTTAAAGGGATGTTAAATATTTTGAATATTTTCTATAATTAAATATGGCATAGATTACTATTATACCCTCAAACAATTTAATAATTATTTATTTTTTTGCTAATTTGTGATTGGTGCATTTATGCACACAATAGTTATCAAAAACATTTGAACATAACACACACTCTCTCTCTCTCTCTCTCTCTCTCTCTCTCTCTCTCTCTATATATATATATATATATAAGGAAAAGTGAATATGTGGCTGTTATGTATATATCATTAGATATAGAACTTCCAATACTACGTCGTTTTAAGATTTAAATACAAATATTTAATTTTAAATGTAATATATTTCTCCTTCTATCGGTTATCTCCAATTCTATCGATTTTCCTCAATAATTTATTTTAAATGATTACTCTTACATTGACGGCTTTATCATAATCTTTTTTTTTTCAATTCCATCTTAAAGTGACATGAGCAATTTTGTGTTCATATATGTAATCTTACATAAAACACAGTCACATATTCACTAACCCCTAATTATATGTCGTTTTAAAATGTTTCAATTTTTGTAAACCGAATTATATAAACCGATCCAACCGAATTGTAATTGGTTCGGATCGGATTGAATTTGAATTTAGTTTGAATTATTCGGATCTATATTTTAAAAACCGAAATCAATTTGGATTCATTTGTTTGGATCGGATCTAACCGATGCATCCAAATGAACACCCCTAGATATAAATATTGTAGATTGGTTACAGGTTTGCATTTCGAACAACATTCATTGAGATTTTAACTAACTTGGTTCACCCAAATTTTTTCCAAATACAAATCCTAACTTACTTTCGTCAAAATTGTTGAAAAAAAAAATTATCTTTAAAAATAGACCACATAAACCGGTAGAATCCAAAATATAAGTATATGTAATTCTATAAAATTGTGATTATTTTTGTAACTACCCTAATAATTTATAATTCTATATATACAAACATATGTTGGCCTTACCCAAGGGGGCATTTTTAGGGACGTCGAGACTTGAGAGACAAGCCTCGTAGCTATGACAGTATCGAATGGAAATAAATTTGATTACAAAATTATATAAAACTGATTTTGACTTTTGAAATAATAGAGTTTAAGAAAAAAATATTGATAATTCATTACCATAACAAATGTCCATAAGGTACAAAATCCAACTTGTTGAATAATCTCTCCCTTTTCTACCCTACAAAAACATGGACTCTTGCTCTTACATAAATATCCCAAATACGTTGTGTCACCAACTTTTTCGATCGAACTTTTAATAAATTAAAACCAAAAACTTGTAACAAAATGAGCTCCTCATCTAGATCACCTCCTCTTGTACCTATACCACAACATTTTTATAACATTACTAATAAATAAATAAATAAACAAAAAAAACAAAAACATATGGAATATACTTGATAGTTTTTTTGAATCTTATGGAATAAACTACATTTTTTTTATATTTACAACTTTGGTCCTTGTTCCAAGTAAAATGACAATTTCTGGTCCCTGAGTAAAAGCTATTTTACTTGGAACAAGGACTAAAAAATGTTACAAAAACTTTGAATATTGACTCAAAGTGCAAGAGAACCTTTTTGGAACCAAAATTGAAAATTCAGCTATACTCAGGGACCAAAAATATAATTTACTCTAGATTCATATTACATTAACACTTTAGTAATATAATTCTTGACATATTAATATTAGTCTTACAGTAATATAAAATAATTTTGTTGCGTGAACTACAATACTATAAGCCTACGAGAACCTTAAACGACTTACTAATAGTTCTTTTGGAGCTTAAATTCATAGTAGAATTTGTCCTTGCATTTTTTATAATAGAGTAAATTACCTTTTTAGTCCCTGAGTTTAGCTTACTAAAGTTGTCTTATAATTTTGGTCCTTTTTGGGTTCTTGTAACATTTTTGGTCCATATTCCAAGTAAAATGAGTATTTTTGGCCCCTGAGTAGAGCAAATATTTGCAACTGAAAATTCAGCTATACTCTGGGGACCAAAAAGTAAATTACTCTTAAATTAATGATATTAAAGTTAGCGTAGCTCTTTTGAAAATCTTTATTTTGTGAACTACTACTACAAACACAGTAAAAGAGTGGCAACCAATATCTCAATAATGAAAAGACGAAAATGCCCTTGTTATGAAAAAATAGAAAGTGGGAAGTACCTTGACTTGCTCTTAAATGATGATGACTTTTTCCCACCTCCATGAGCGCTTCTTTTTTGCTTCTTTTCACTCATTTCACTTTGGAAAAGTTCCTTCATTTCTTCAGGTCTTGATTTATTTAAATGTGAAGAAGAAGACGACTTGTTGTTATTTGGTTTTTTATTTGTTCTCACAACTTTCCCATTATCTGCTGCCTTTTTAGCACCTTTTGCTGCTTTTGCACGTCTATAAGCCAAATCAACAAGAGAAATTCCAGGTTTCTCCTTGTTGTTTCTAGCATTTCCCTGTAAATTATAAGCTGTTATTAGTAAATTCTCACAAGAGGGTCTTTTGGTCTTTTAATAAATTAAAAAAAAAAAAAGAATGAAAAGAATTGTAGTTTGTCCGTTTGGCAACCAAACACCCCCATGGAATGGAATCAAGAATTCCAACTCCACCAATTCCATGGAATTTATTATTTACAAAAATAAAATATCGAACATAGCAAATGCTAGTTAGAATCTAATTAAAAATATAGGGTTAATCTCAAAGACCTTGTATTTTTTTATTTTTTCCGAAAAAGCCCTCAACTTTGTATTTTTTTTCCAAAAAAAAGAACCCTTCAAACTTCTAAATTCTTCCAAATAAACCCACAACTTTTTTAGTTTTTCTCGAAAAACCCTCACATTTTACAATTTTTTTTGGCAAAAACAGCCAAGTCGGGAAGTATGAAAAATACAAGGTTTTTTTCAGGCAAAAAATAAATTTGAGGTTTAATCCGGAAAAAACACAAAATATAAGGTTTTTTGTGAGATTAACCCAAAAATATAAATTACTTATTTTTCTTTAGAGAAGAAAATAATAACTTAATTAAAATTATGAAAGTACTAAAGGGACATGTTTCATTGAAAATTAGTGGAATGGAATTATAGATTCCATTCTTTCTCCAATTCCATCAATCACATACCCCATTTTCAGCTTCATCCTCCAGCATTTCTCTAGATGCTTCAAGCTTCCTTCTTTTCTTTCTAGGAAGATTTTTCTGCCAACAAAAGTGGTTAAAAATTCAGTATAATAATTCAATTTCTCCAGCTATATACATTTTTTTTCATATTAAAAAAATCAAAAGGAGAACAATAATTAAATAAGAACCTCATATTCACGCTTTTTCTTTGCTTTCTGCTTACGCTCTTCGGCTTCTTCAGCACTCATGACCTTCTTTTTAGAACCTTTTTCTTTTTCCTGAAGTCCAAAATACAAGATTAAATTTGACTATTATTTTATGAAAAAATTAAATATAAATGGAAATATTAAATATTACCTTTCCAGCATTAGCAACAAGTTTTTTCTCTTTTTCTGTAACAAACCAAGTCCTCTTTGGCCTAGAAAATATTTCATCCCTGTGTGTAATCAAATTCTCTGCCTGCAAATCACAAATAAAAAAATTACAAAAAAAAAAAAAAAAAAAAATCTTTGGTCCGGAATCGGAATCCAATTCCATTCCGGTTCATTTTATTTATTAAGGCATTGTATTTTAAAAATCTACTCTAATGTAGCAATTGTATGTCTATTTTTTCTTGATATGACATTTTACTTTTACAAAAATACTCAATTGTAGCACAACTATTTTCAACTTTTTTATTATAAAAAATTCTACTTTATTATTTTAGTACTTGTATCAAAATCTTCTGTTCAAAATTTTTTTACCTAAAAACAGTGTTAAAATAGTTCTGTGAATGAAAATTTTAAATGATTAAATTAATAGAACTAAAAAATTAATGAAATTGAATTCATGTCAATACCTTGTCTGCTTCCATTTCAGCCTTTCTTAGTGCCATTTCTTCCCTGGACAATAACACATTAATAATTAATTATATTAATAAAATAGAAATAATAAAAATAAATAAATAAAATTGAAAGATGATATAAACCTCTCCTCTCTAAGAATTGAAGCCACTTGATCCTCCATTTTCTCAATCATTTCACACCATTTATTTATCGATTGCTCTGCAACAATACGACTCTTCAGCTTTGATCCAGCTCTTTTCACCTGTGTCATAGAACACGTAAAGTCACATTTACATTTGTTGAGGGTAATTTGGTCTTTTTTATGTTACAAGTACAAGTGTACTCACAATGGCTTTGAGGAGAGATCGGTCATTATCCGTGACAAAAGTAACCGCATACCCTTCTCTCCCAGCTCTAGCTGTTCTACCCACTCGATGAACATAGCTATATATATACAACCATAAACATAAATAATTGAATAAACTTTTTAAATTTCTATTTGTATTTAGTAGTTTTTTGTTTATTGTGTGTGTGTGTGTGTGTGTGTATATATATATAATATCAAATTTGTTGAGTTTATTTACTGTAAATTACATTTTTACCCCTGGGGTTCGTTTGTTTTTACAGATATGGTCTGGTTTTTAACCTTTTTAACTTTTTTCATAAATGAAAAGTATTTTTGCTGTGCTTTTAGTCCTTCAAATGTATGTCATTAAGCCAATAATAAAAGACATCAACTGCAGAGACTGAAAGCATGACAAAGGTACTTTTCATGAAACATGAAGTTTAAAATATATATATATATATATATATATATATATATATATATATAGAGAGAGAGAGAGAGAGAGAGAAGGAAAAAAAAGCTTGCCTAGTAAGATCACGTGGGCACTCATAGTTAATAACTGTTTTGACTCCGATAATATCAAGCCCCTATAAAATCATTAAAAAGATTTACAAATTTAACTCCTTTATGTCACACATATATAACTCAACAAATTCAAACTAAACTTTTAAAATAAATAAATAAATAAATAAATAAAGTGGAAACTTACACGAGCAGCAACGTTAGTTGCTATCAAGAAATCCACTTCCTGCCTTCTAAAAAGTTCCAAAGCCTGTAGGGGCAACAAGGTAATTTACACCAAATACAAGCTGCATGAATTATTTTTCATTTTTTATTTATTTAAAAGGGTGTGGTATGAAATTCAATACTTACATCTAGACGTTGTGCCTGAGTGAGATTTCCATGAAGCTCAGCAGCTTTAAAGCCAGCTAAACCAAATAAAATCTTCAACCTATGTGCAGCTTGTTTTGTTCCACTATCATTGAGAAAACTAAATATTAGTATAAAGAATCATGCCCAAGAAAAAATACAAGGTCTTTTTTTTACGAAAAAATAAAGTTGAGGTTCAATCAGGAAAAAACATAAACATAAAATATAAGGTGTTTCCATTTTTCAAACTAGAAAGTTGTAAAACATAGAATCGAAAGTATGATGCTATAGAAAGCAAACCAATAAAAATATAATACTACGTATATATCTTTAATTTAACCCATTGTCACCTGAATATGATGACTTTGGATGTAAACGTCTTGGAACACAATGCAAGAAGAACAGCTTCTTGATTTCCTTCCCTCATCCTCCTTATCCTTACAACCCTGTAAATAACAAACTCAAAAAATAAGCAAAAATCTTTGTTATCTTTTTGGCATTAGGGGTAGAATGGTGTTTTTTTGGTATTATGGTTGTTAAGAATTATTAAGGAAGTGAAGATTGTTGCACTTACTCTTCAGTCAAAGTAGCTGGACGTTTTGTAGTGGGGTCAGCTGAGAGTCTCAAGGGTTTGTTCAACAACAGTTTGATAAGCTCATCAACTTGCTCAGTCATAGTAGCTGAAAACAGCATTGTTTGTCTACGTTTAGGACAAACTCTCACCTGAAGAAAAAAAAACAAAAACAAAAAGAATGAGAAAAAATCTTAACTTTATAACACAAGAAATAGGATGCTATAACAAATTCAAGAATTTAAGATTACCAGTTCACGAATCTCAGCATCAAATCCAAGCTCAAGAAGACGATCTGCTTCATCAAGAATTAGAACTGCAAGATCATCCAAATCTACAGACATTGAATTGCGTAAATGATCTATCATTCGTCCAGGGGTAGCCACCACTATATCTGGTAGGGATCTCAATGCTGCTTCTTGAGCCTGACATATGTATATTTAAAATCATTTTAACAAAAAAAAAATCATTTAAAAAAAAAGAAATGTATCGAAATTGCACACCTTTGTTGAAAGCCCACCAAGAACAAGGCAACATCTGATATCTGGAATAAACTGTGCAAGTTTTCCAATCATGCTATGAATCCTGTATAATCAAAATACATTTTTTATAAAAATCAAAAAGGAAAGGTTACATCACTTTAGTCAAAAACTATGTTACACACTAGTTACATTAGATATAAAGGTTTATGATATTAACCTAGATATTGCAATTGCAAACAATAAATTAACATAGAAAAAAAAAAAGATTTTAGATTTAAGACTTACTGAACTGCTAACTCTCTTGTAGGAGTAAGAATGAGAACTCTTATTGCAGGCCTATGTTTTGGACGAAACAACAATCTCTCTAATGTTGGCAATGCAAAAGCAGCTGTCTGTAAAAATTTAAGCCAAAAATCTTTAACAATATTATAAAATATTCTAAACTCTAAAGTTTTAGAAATGATGAAAACATACCTTCCCAGATCCAGTAATTGCACTACCACATATGTCACGTCCAGTTAATGCCAATGGTATACAAGCTGCCTATAAATATAATTCAAACCTCAAAAACATTTAGACAATATGAAAGAAGAAAAATGAAAAGGTTAAAGTAAAATGATTATAACCTGAATAGGTGTTGGCTTGTTGTACCCCAAAGCTTCACAAGCTCTGAGCAATGGCCTTGAAAGATGAAGATCCATGAATGAATTCGCATGAAAAGAAACACCATCTGCTTTTGCAAAGAACTGTTTGTTATCTCCACCACCACTTGCTGTGGTGGGAATCTCATCTTCTTCTTCAGGTTTAAAATCTTCCTAAAAAGTGTAGTGTAGTGTAGTGAGTTGGTTAAAAATTGGCTCTTTCAATTCAACACTCTAAATAGAAAAAATCAGACAACTTACCTGACGATCTGGTTCAGAATCAGTAGGGTCATCTTCATCCATCTCTTCTTCTTCTTCTTCTGGTATTGAATCTGAAGGATTACGTTGCTGGATGAACTTTGAGATTTTATCATCAATGGAGGTTGTGCTTCTTCGGGCATGTTCTTCTGCAACTGATTCAGTGTATGAAGAAAAGTCCCATGGAGATTGTGTTTTTTTGGTATGATTTTTTCCTTTTTCTTCTACATCACTGTTTTCATCATCCTTTTCTTCATCACTGTTGAGATCTTCATAGTCATATTCCTCATCGCTTGGAGGTTCAAATGCAAACTCTGAATCCACCATTGTTAGCTTGTATTGAGAGCCAAAACCTGGGAATTTGAATTCTGATTGATGTCAATATAGTATTAGCATAATCCCAAATTACATTACAACTATGTACAATGAGTGAAACTAACACAAATTCTGTTTTATTCAGATAGCAGGAAGATTAAACACCATAATTTCATTCCAACCAATTATAAACATATGATTTTCAAGGAAACAAGGGAAATTTACTTTCAAGAAGCTATAAGCTGATAAGTCATTTTAGTGTTTGGCAAAAAAAAAAAAAAAAAAAAAACTGCTTATATGTGTAAAATTACCAAAAAGGGCTTCCTTCTATATTATGACTTATTTTTCTTATTATCCCTAATTTAATTCTAATAACCATTAGTAGCACAAATCATGAACACACGGCACAAAAAACTCAACAGCAACACAGTAAAGTCGATGGCAGCACAAAAAAACTCAGACAGCAGCACAATGAAATCGACATCAGCACAAAAAGCATAATATTCCATGAACACACAAATCAATCGTTCCCATTCTTTATCCACCATCACAATTCAAATTAAGGAAACTATTTCAACTGGGGAAGAAGTAATGAAATCTGGAAAGCTACAATGGAAAGCGAAGGACGAAAATCCAATGAAATCGACATCAGCCCCAAAAAAATCCACAGTTTTTTGAGTTCCAATAAAACTGACAGCCACACAATTTGCACAAATAAAATCGAACCAGAAAACGAAGGAAGAAAGAACGCAGAAGCAAGAACAAACCTGTGGGGTCGAAAACCGGGGTTGCTGTGGGCTGTGACGATCTCCGACCGGTGGGGAGGAGCTGGCTAACGGCGGTACCTTCAAAGGGGACGGCTTGAGGAGGCACCTCGACTGAACAGCAATATGGAGGCGTATGTTTTGTGCGTCGATGTATAGTTTAGGTTAAGGATATATCTGTCAATTTCTTTCAATGCAGCAATAAGCAAGCAAAAGCAATAAGGACTTCTTGTTTATAACCTGTTTATAAAAAACATTTTATTCAAACACTTTTTTTCCTTTTTTTATATCAGAGTTAAACCGATAATAAATCATATTAAAAATTGTTATGAATTATTATTTAATGAATGACTATTGGATTCTCCATCTCCTCCATTACTCTCCATAATTAGTGAGCATTATAACAAACATTATTATGAGTTTTATGAGTGTAGTTATGCACCACTATAATGTGTATTCATATCATACATGACCTTTCATCTTCTTTATTTAGTATAAATAGTGAATATTATGTATTATAAAGTTTGATGATTTGATCACAAATATTGGAATACAAGTTCTCTTTATTCTCATGTCTTTCTATACTCTATAATTTATCTTTTTATTTGATCATATTTTATAACACGTTATCAGCACGACTCTACCATATAACTCTAACTCCTTATTGGTCTTGTCATTTTCAGGTATGTATTTTTTATAATTTTACATGTACAATGCTTACAACTTATTTTATGGAATTTCTTAACTAACAATTCCTTACATTACAAGTCTTTATTTTGATTTCTATTTTCATTATGGAAAACAATGCTAGAGAAAACTTTCTCTAGTTTTAATACTACTAATATGCTCCTGCAGTAGCAATATCGTGAGAAATGTTTAAAATAAATATGAATTAATCTCATTTCTTCTTGTGGCTAAACAAAATAATGAGTTATTGATGAAAAATTATCAATCAATCTCGACCGGTTCTAGTACATTCCCTGAAGTGAATGCAACTCATATAAGCATAATAGTCATGAGTCTAACCGAGGTCGTGGAGGTTATCATAATTATCATAAAAATAACAAGATTACAATTAACCACCAAAAGTTGGAAAACAACAAAAATCGACATCCTAATGATAAAAGTGGTCAAGGCAAAAAAAAAATTGAAAATGTTTATCACTAATGTGGAATGACCAATCATTAGTCTTGTACATGCTGCTTACCAAAGCATTTTGTTGATCTTTATCAAGATTCTCTAAAATATAAAGAAAAATATCGAAACAAATTTTATTCGAAGTGATATTCATAAAGATCAACCAGAAATGACACATTTGGATGTTGCCGATTTTCTTGTCTACCCAGAAGGGACAAGTGGTGATATGGATGGTGATTGAAGAATAATGTGTAGTTTTGTTTCATGTCATTTACTATGTTTTTATGGCATATTCATATTATGAGAAATGATGTCATCACAATCTTATCAATGAAATAAAATATGAATTTATTTCTCCAAGACGAATGTTTCTTATGTTTTATTTATATATTGAAAAGAAATATTGATATTCGCAAAAGAAATAATGAAGATATATTTCTTGCAGACAATGCAATAACACATAACATTTTTAATAATGAAAAGTATTATGCTTACTTAGCAATTAGAGAAGCAAATGTTAATATAATAACAAGTAATGCAAAAATGATTGAAGGCTCCAGAAGAGAGAATATAATATTACAACAAGGGACACTAATTACGAATTAGTGATGCATTATTTCGTCTAAATCACCAAGATTGAAGTCTCCGGAAGAGCGAATATCATATTACCACAAGGGACAATAATTACAATTGGAGATGCATTATTTTCATCAAAATCACCAAGAAATTTATTAAGTTTTAAGGATATTCGGTCCAACGGATATCATGTTGAAACAACCAATGATGGTGATAAAGAGTATCTCAATATTACAAAAATGATATCGGGTAAGAAAAGTCTTTTGGAAAAATTACCCGTATTGTCCTCCGGATTGTATTATACAAATATTAGAATGATTGAATCTCATGCTATTGAAAATAAAAGGTATGATAACATCTACAAACTTTGGCATGACCGGTTGGGCCATCCCGGATCAGTTATGATGCGCAAAATAATTGAAAGTTCAAGTGGACATTCCTTGAAAAACCAGAAGATCTTTCAAGCTAGTGAATTGTCTTGTGTTGCATGTTCTCAAGGAAAATTAATTTCCCATCCATCATTGAATAAAGTTGGGTATGAAAGTCCTAGTTTTTTATAAAGAATTCAAGGGGATATATGTGGACCAATTCATCCACCATGTGGACCATTTAGATATTTTATGGTTTTAATTGACGCGTCAACTAGATGGTCACATGTCTGCTTGTTGTCTAGTCATAATTTGGTTTTGCAAGATTACTTGCATAAATAATTTGCCTAAGGGCACATTTTCCCTATTACCCAATTATGAAAATTTGACTTGACAATGTTGGAGAATTTACATCATAAGCTTTTAATGATTATTCCATGTTGATTAGGACAACTATTGAACATCATGCTGCATATGTTCATACACAAAAATGGTTTAGCTGAGTCGTTAATCAAACACCTTTAATTAATTGAAAGACCATTTATAATGCATTATAAACTTCCTAATCAACAATGTTGGAGAATTTACATCATAAGCTTTTAATGATTATTCCATGTTGATTAGGACAACTATTGAACATCATGCTGCATATGTTCATACACAAAAATGGTTTAGCTGAGTCGTTAATCAAACACCTTTAATTAATTGCAAGACCATTTCTAATGCATTATAAACTTCCTAATCAACATAAGGGCATGAAATTTTACATGCAACATCACTTATATGCATAATGACAACTAGTTATCATGAGTTCTCCCCTACTCAACTGGTTTTCGGTCAGGAACCAATTATTTACCATCCAAGGATGTTTGGATGTATAATTTATGTACCAATTTCTCCACCTCACTTCACAAAAATGGGTCCTCAAGAAGAATGAGAATTTATGTTGGATATGAATCTCCATTTATAGTAAAATATTTAAAATCATTAATTTGAGATTTATTTACAACTATATTTGATGATTATTATTTTGATGAATCATATTTTCCAACATCAGGGGGAGAAATAAAGAAGCTGGAAAATAAAATCTCTTGAAAGGAATTGTCACTTTCAGTTTTAGGTCCTCGTTCAAGTCAATGTGAACTTGAAATAAAAAATATAATTCTTTTACAAAATGTAGCAAATCAATTGCCAGAAGCATTTACTGACCCTAAGAGAGTAACAAAGTCTCATGTATCAGCTATACTTACTCTAGTTAAAATTGATATCCCAGAAGAAAAAAAAAATACAACTGCAAATGAATCTTAGGCACGCCTGAAGCATGGAAGATCAGCCGGTTCCAAAGATAAAAATCCTCGAAAATGAAATGAAGCAAATACAATTGATGGTCCAAAAGAGAAAGCAGAATCTCTTGAAAAGATTAATGAAGCTCTAGAAGAGCCTAATGACATAACAAAAGAAAATAAGGTACCTGAAAAAAATGAAAATGATGAGATCTCAATAAATTATGTCATAACAAGAATAAGATGGAACCGAAATAAGATAGATATCGATGATAATTTTTCATATCATGTTCCGCGCGCGATTATAATGAAAATGAGGATCTTGTACCAAAATCTATTGAGTAATGTAAGAATAGAAAATATTGGCCAAAATGGAAAGATGAAATAAATAAAGAGCTTGATTATATTACTCAACGAAAAGTTTTGGACCTATAGTCCGTACACCAAACAGAGTAAGAACAATGGGACATGAATGGGTATTTGTGCGCAAAAGAAACGAGAAAAATGAAGTTGTGAGATATAAAGCAATATTTGTTGCACAAGGTTTTACCCAAAGGCCCGAAATTTATTATGAAAAATGTATTCTCCGGTAGTTGATGAAATTACATTCAGTTATTTTATAAGTTTAACAACATATGCAAAACTGGAGATGTGTCTAATGGATGTATCTACCGCTTATTTATATGGTTCACTTGAAAAATGACATTTATATGAAAATCACAGAAGGGTTTAAGGTGCCAGAAGCACAAACTTCTAATTCTCGTAAACTATTTGGTAAAATTAAATAAATCTTTGTATAGTTTGAAACAATTTGGTCGTATGTACTTCAATTGTTTTAGTACATTTCTGTTGAAAGAGTGCTATAAAAATGATCCATTAAGCCCATATGTATTCATAAAAAGATCCAGATAAGAATTTATCATAATTGATGTTATTGTATATGATTTGAACATAATTGGAACTCCTAGAGAATTGGAAAATGTCACTTCTGGTTTGAAAGAAAATTTTGAAATGGATGATTTTGGTAAGATGAAATTCTATTTGAGTCTTCAAATTAAGCACACAAAAATGAAGTTTTTGTACATTAATATCTCGAAAATGTGTTAAAAAGGTTTTATATGAATAACTCACATCCATTAGTAACCCGAAGGTGGTAAGGCAATTAGATGCCAAAAGGACCAACTTCAACATCATAAAAAACATGAAAATCTTCTTGTTCCCGAAGAACTATATCTTAGTGCTATTGGTGCACAAATATATCTTACTATTAATACAAGACCTGATAAATATTTGTCATAAACTTATTAGCAACATATAGTTCTTGTCCAACAAGAAGATACTGGAATAGAGTCAAACACATTCTTTGATATCTTCGAGGTATAATAGATATGAATTTATACTAATCAAATTCATAAAATGCAAAGTTAATTGGTTATGCAGATGTGGGATATTTATCTGATCCATACAAAGTTCGATCCCAAACATGTTATTTATTCACTTGTGGAGGTAACGTAAATTATTGTCATTTTGTTAAACAAACTTTAGTTGCTGCTTATTCTAACCATGCAGAGATTATAACAATTTATAAGACAAGTCATGAATGTATTTGGTTAAAAATTTTAACTCAACATATTTGCAAGAATTGTGGTCTAACTTCTAACAGGGATATTCCAACCATACTATATGAAGATAATACAACTTGTATAGCTCCATTCAAGGAAGGACTTATCAAAGGAGACAGAACCAAACATATATCACCAATGTTTTTTTTTTCACTCATGATCTTCAAAAAGAGTGTGACATCAACATCTAGAAAATTCAATCCAGTAACAACTTTCCTGATTGGTTTACTAAAGCACTTCTTACATCAAAATTTAAAGATGGTACGAAACATTGCTATGCAGTGCTTCAAGAAAATCAAGTGACGTGCTAATCAGGGGGAGTTGGAAACATATTGTACTCTTTTCCTTAGCTATGTTTTTCCCACTGGGTTTTCTTAGCCAGGTTTTTAACGAGGCAATTGTTTCCAATATCTATTATTAATCATGTACTATTTTTCCTTAATAAAGGGTTTTACCGATTAAGGTTTTAATGAGGCATGATACAATCGTCATTCAAGGGGGAGTATTATGAATTATTATTTAGTGAATGACTATTGGATTCTCCATCTCCCCCATTACTCTCCATAATTAGTGAGCATTATAACAAACATTATTGTGAGTTTTATGAGTGTAGTTATGCACCACTATAATGTGCATTCATATCATACATGACCTTTCATCTTCTTTATTTAGTATAAATAGTGAATATTATGTATTGTAAAGTTTGATGATTTAATCACAAATATTGGAATACAAGTTCTCTTTATTCTCATGTCTTTCTATACTCTATAATTTATCTTTTTATTTGATCATATTTTATAACAATAATAATAATAATAATAATAATAATAATAATAATGTTTTTTAAACTTTCTCAAACACCCTATTATGACGTTAGGGTTTCCGTTTCTACCATCGTTCTTTTTCAAATAACACATTGCAATTAAAATAAATAAATGATAAAATTGCAAAAATGATCCATGTTGTTTATCGAATTCTGTGGGTAAGGTCCAAAAAAAAGCTTGCTAGCAAAAAACGTCCTTATTTGATGTTTGAGTTGTGGATTTGGTCCCTGCCTCTAGCTGCCGTTAGAGGCATTCCGTTTTCTTCCCCACGTGTCATGCACGCGAGGGTATTTTTGTCCTTTCATTTATGGGGGGAATGCTCATCTATTACCTCGCATTTAACGATGCCCAAAAACATCAAACACTCCAGCTTCTTCCTCGTTCAATTTCCATTGACATTCGAACCCTAAGTCAACGATTTCCACCCCAAATCTTTTCTTTAGCTGAACTGCAGTCCAGTAGATAGAAGGAAAAAATGGTGCATTCACTGTGGACTATACGTCCTTCGACGATGGGGTTTGATGCACTGGATTTGTATGGTGAGTGTTATTATAGCTTTTTAAACTTAAATTTTTTGAAATTTCACACAATATGCTAACTACATTTTGTATATATATATATATATATATATATATATATATATATATATATATATATATATATATATATATATATATATATATATATTTGGGGGGGATAGTGGATCATCCCCATTTGTTAACGATTGAACTTCGCCATGGTGGGAAGTTCACACCTTATCCAAATGTAAGATATGTTAAGGGGAAACTTGTGTATATTGATTTAGTTGATATAGATGAGTTTTCAGTGCATGAACTCGACGCTACGATGCTAGAACTAGGATACGTGGTTCCCCCAGTAATATATTATCACTTCAGGATTCCCAATGAAGACTTGATTTTTGGCCTTAGAGCTCTAGGTAATGATCAAGATGTGTGTAACCTAGCTAAATATATTGGAGCTAACAAGGTGATCCAGGTGTATACTGAGCATGGCACAACCAACTTGGTTACATACTTCATGTCACCAAATAAGAGAAATGGTGTTGTCATTGAAGAACTAAATGAAGAAGATGAAGTGGCAATTGAACCAAAACAAATAAAACAAAAATTAGTTCATGATCCCCAACATGAAAGTTGTAGTTCATCATTACCACTTGTGGTTTATGGAGGTGAATCAAAATCACTTTCGCCAAAAATAAGGAGAACAAGAAATTGGAAGCCAAGGGAGGGTACTAGGTCATGTTCTAAGAAGTTATACATGGAAACTGAAACAGGGGATAATCAAGACAAGGAAGCACCATCAAGTGAAATCAGGGATAATCAAGACAAGGAAGCACCATCAAGTGAAATTAGGGATAATCAAGACAAGGAAGCACCATCAAGTGTGACAAGAGATAATAAAGACAAGGAAGTACAACAAGAACATGAGCTTGATGCAACAATTGTGCATGTACCAATTGGTTTATCTGAAATGTTGAATGTAGACTTTGATCCATTTGAAGGGTTGCATGATAGTGAAAACAACAACAGAATAGACCATACAACAATCCACCTTGGTAGTGAATATCAATACTTTGATCAAGATAATGGGGGTTTATTTGATGGTCAATCAGACGAGTTCAATTCAAAAAAGGGTGAAGATGATTATAGTGATGATGATAGTGATTCTGATAGTGATGTTATAGTAGATATAGACAATGAAGTTGATGACATTGATGTTGACATGAGTGACTTTAGAATGAACATTGATGAAGGTGTGGAGTATGCATGGTTTGGGTTTAAGAATGATATAGAAGACGAACAAGAAACAGATGAAGAAGAAGACCTTGAAGTAATTGATTGTGATGGATGGGAGTCATTAGGAGAAGACTCTGATATTGAAAAAGAACACGAGGGTTCTATTAAAACGATTAGGTAAGGAGATAGTATGTTCACATGGTGAGGTTCATAAATCTATTTTTTATGTGGGACAAATGTGGAAGTCAAAGAAATATTTTAAGAATAAAGTGGATGAGCATGCACTTGAAACAAGGAGGAATCTTTCTCTTAAAAAGAATGATGCAACAAGACTAAGGGCATATTGCAAAGGAATTGTGCCTGGTACCAATGTTAGTGGGCCACATGTGGATGGTGGGACAAGTGGTGCAAGTGGGTCCCATGTGTTAGGTGGGGCAGATAAAGTAATTAAAGGCAAGGGCAAAGCAGTAAATTCAAAAGAAATCACTTGTACTTGGCACTTATATGCATCTAGGTCTTCGAAAGATGGGAATTGGTATGTGAAAACGTACAGTCTGAAGCACACTTGCCTTCAATCAAGGAAAATTCGAGCTTGCACAACCACTTTTCTTGCAAAACATATTACTAGACAAGTTCAATCAAACCCCATAATTCCAATTCGATCCTTACAAAAAGACTTTCAACAAACATACTCAGTGGGGATTTTAAAGCATAAGATGTTTAGGGCTAAGGCAAGGGCTACAAAGAATGTTGTTGACGACTACTCAAAGCAGTATGACTTGCTTAGAGATGATGCACTCGAATTACAGTCCACCAATCCAAACACCATAGTGAAGATAGATGTTGTAAGTGAGCCTAACCCGCACTTGGCCACTAAGTAGTTTAAGAGAATTTACATATGTTTAGGCCCACTGAAATTGGGGTTTAAAGCTGGTACGAGGGACCTTCTTGGATATGCCATAGTAGAATTTGAAAATACTGCAAGTTGGAAATGGTTCTTGGAATGTCTAGGGGATGATTTGGAGATGGGGTTTAGATCTAACTTCACATTTATCAGTGATAAGCAAAAGGTAATTCTTTATTTATGCATAATGCCTTTACAATATTATAATTAACATGTATTGATTCAATCTTATATTTACTTTTTAGGGTGTGATACCTGCTATAGCACAATTATTTCCAAATGCAGAGCATAAGTATTGTTTAAGACACATCCATGAAAACATGAGGAAGTAGTGGAGAGCTAGGTAGTTCAAGGAGTTTATTTGGAGGTGTGCAACAGCAACCACAGTTCAAGAGTTTCAATCTATAATGAGGGACTTAGCTAAGTATGACAGGGTTGCACATGATTGGTTGAATCAAATACCACCAATGCATTGGGCAAGAAGCCATTTTACAGGTAAATAAAATTGATCTTATTACTTAATATGCAACTATTTTTTATTGGCCAATGATTTTAATTATGGATTATGCAGGTAGGGCCATCTCAAATGTGCTTCTAAATAACATGTGTGAAGTTCTGAATGGTAAGTTGGAGAAAGGAAGGGACAAGCCAATCATTACATGCTTGGAATTTATAAGGGAATATCTAATGAAGAGGATCTGCAATGTGGTTAAATAGCAAAGGAAATGCCAAGGTCCTCTCACACCTACTGCAACCAAATTGTTAAAGAATAATGAGCAACAAGTAGCTGAGTATATTGCAAGGTGGACTGGTGGTGGAAAGTATCAGGTAGTTGGACCATGGAATGATCAACATGTTATGGACATTAACCAGATGACATGCACATGTAGGAAGTGGGAGTTGACAGGAATCCCTTGCGGGCATACCATAGCCACTTGGAGTGAGATGACAGACAATGGGGAAATGGTAGGGGAGCTGTACACTTGGGTACACAAAGTTTATTTACTGGATACTTGGAAGGTTGTGTATGACTTTAAAGTTGAACCTATAAGAGGTAGGGAAATGTGGCCTAAAAGTGATTGTCATACTAGAATTATCCCACCTTCATACCACAAAATGCCTGGCAGGCCAAAGAAGAAAAGAAGACAGTCCATGGAGGAGAGAATGAGCCAAAAGAAAAAGTCCAGTCAGATTGAAAGTGTGATAGCAAGTCAAAGTCAAACTCAAGGATCCAGAGAAGTGGAGAAGCTTAGTAGGAAATTTGGGAGTGTCACTTATGGTAAATGCAAACAAAAAGGACACAACAAAAGGACATGTAAAGGTCAAGGTGCAGGTCAACAAGAGGGTGGATGAGCTAATGAGGGTCATGGTCAAGAGTAGTTTGTATGGTCAAGTGTAATGTTAAGTTGTTAAATCATCTTTTGGTCTAATTTGTTTGAGAAACTGGCATATGTTGGTTGTTTTAACAGTTATTAGTATGTTAAGTTATTTTGCAATTCCAAAACTCATGTGGTTGCTTCTTTTTTGTTACACTTGGATATTGTAATGACAATTGCTTTTGGTTATGTGCAATGGTATTGTAATTTGCATTGACTTTTTTGGATTATATCTTATGATTCAATAACACTTAGTAAGTTCCAAAATGGTATTGTACTTTTCTTAATACCATTTACTGTATTGTATTACCATTATAGTCTCCATAATAACAATAATTAAATAAGATAATGTTCCATACATCATAATTCGAGGTACAAGGTTCATGAAATGACCATTATAGTATACAAAGGCCTATTCATCAAAACAATAAGATCCCAAAACGACCTTAGCACCATAGGTAGAACTTAACCCTAATCCCTAATTCCACATCCAAAAAACAAGAAAAAAAATTCCAACTGCACCACAAGTAGAACTTCAATTTACAAACTTCATCTTCTAATTCTTTCACTGTCATCTTCAGGTAAAACCTCAAATTATGAATTTCATCTTCTAACTCTTTCACTGAAAGCTTCAAATTGTTCATGCTCTTTAGTAGACTAGGAATGATATCCTTAGCAAGATCACACATTGGAGGATCAAACCATCCAAGGAATCGACATTTCGAGTACTTTCAAAGATGAAGCACACAAAATTAGGGCAACAATAAGGTGTTTGATTGCAAAAATTAGAACGCTACTTTACCGGTAGAGGGCATGCGTAGAACCGTCGGCCTGGATTGAGTGGAGTCCACGATGTGCGCAACACATAATTGTTACCACAAAAGCATATGATCGTTACCATTTTCACAGAGAGAGCCGTTGGGGAAGATGGGTTTAAGTCGAGGTTAAATAGAGAAATTAGATTGCAATTTTGGTCCCATAAATGACAGGACAAAAATACCTCGCGTGCACGGCACGTGGGGAAGAAAACGGAATGCCTCTAACGACAGTTAGAAGCAGGGACCAAATCCACAACTCAAACATCAAATAAGGACGTTTTTTGCTAGCAAACTTTTTTTTGGACCTTACCCATAGAAATCGGCAAACCACAGGGACCATTTTTGCAATTTTGCCTAAATAAACAAAGATTTATATGGTTTTACTCTAGATTTTATTTTACTTAATGAGTTTTGTATGTTTATATATTCAAAATGGGTGTGCAAAAATATCAATATCTAAAAACTGATCCGAAAATCCGAAATAAAATTACCCAAAATTTCGAATATTCAAAATTTCCAATATCCAATTTTTCGGATTCGGATACGGATATTGATTTTAAAGAATTTGAGATATCCAAAAATCCGAAAGTATATAAATAATATTTTTATTTTTTTATATAATATAATTTTTTTACCTTTTTGTGATTAGATAGCTTAGGATTAGTTTCTCATTTGCCCTTTAGTTGAATGGTATCTAAAATCTAAAATGTGAGACATCAAACCCTTTTTTTCAAAGATTATCCTTTTTAATATACATTAATCATTAAAACTAAAAAAAAGATTCATCAATTATGTATTTTATATTTTTACACCAATGTTTCATTGTTTCTTGATGTTATTTTGTTTCTAAATACTAAAGATTGAGTCATTTATTTTTCTTATTTGGGACCATCGTTAATTGATGTACATGGGTGGTGTATAATTCCACATTTGAAAAGAATTTTGAAGTTTTTTCAAACCATGATCGGTGAATATATATACATCAATATGAACATTTTCCAATGGTTGATATCTTGTTTGGCTACTTTATGCGATATATACAATACTTTTTAGAAGTTATTTTTGCAACTCCAACATTTTCGGATATTCGAATATCCGAATATGTCTCTGAAATTTTGAATATCTGAATTTTTGGATACGAAGACGGATATTAGAATCTAACTATTCAAATTTTCGGATATCCGAAAGATATCTAATTTTGAACACTCGTATATTTAAACTATGTTATAACTTTTGTTTTACATGGTTGACAAAATAAATTAATATAGAGACTATAAAAAACGTAATCATTAATAAAAACAACAATTGTAAACAATATTTTTAGGGAAATCTACAATAAAGTTCTAAAATTTTGGTCCGGTTTACGTTTTAGTCATAAACTAATTTTTGTTTACGAAAAAGTCCTAAAAACCGGCAAAAGTATGCATTTTGACCCTTTTTGACTGGTTGAAACCGTCAACAAATTAATTTAGGACTATTTCATAAACTGACCCAAAATATTTGGACTATTTCACAAAATGACCCAAAATAGTGGGACTTTTCTGCAAAAAAATATTAGGACTTTTCAGTAAAAAAAACCTTATTATTATTATTATTATTATTATTATTATTATTATTATTATTATTATTATTATTCTATTAAAAATATAAACAAGTATACTAATTTTTAAATTTATTATTATTAATATTTTTAATAGTACATATACACTTAAAAAAAATATTAAAGAAAATATTTAAAGATGAAGGTTGTGGTGATGGTAATGCTTTAAGCATTGAAATCATGAATATTGCTTGTATGTCCTCACTTTGTATATGATCATTTCACATTTCTTATTATTGTTTTCAATTCAAAATATTAACACTTAACAATTTAAAAGAAGCTGCCTATTTGTAAAATTGTGTATAAATAGTTTAAGATAAAAGGATTTTTCATTTTGTATATAAAATTTCTTAAGGTAGAATGATTTCTTTTCAAATCCAATAGATCCACAATAAATATTTACATTGGTGGACCATATCAAAATTAGAAAATATTAATAAAAATATTTTGTTTAATAGAAAGTAATATGACTTGTTTTGCTTTATCACACAATATCTGCTACGTTTCCAACAAAAACCACAAGGATCAAGTAATGAAAAAGAGCAACACACATGTTGGTAATTCAAATACTTATACACAAGACATACATGCATATCACACGCTCACTATTTGTAAACAATTTGAAAAACCAGTAGCTTGTTTTAAATTGTTAAATATTAATATTCTAAATTAAAAACAATAATAATAAATGTGAAATGACCATATACAAATTTAGAATATACATATAGACATTCATGATTTCAATGCTTAAAGCATTACCATCTGCTCAATCTTCACCTTTATAAAATGTCTTTAATATTTTTTAAATTTAAATGTATTTATATGTATTATTAACAATATTAATAATAACAAAATTAAAAAATAGTATACTTATTTATAGTTTTACTACTACTACTACTAATAATAATAATAATAATAATTAAAAATAATAATAAGGTTTTTGTTTGCAGAAAAGCCCTATTTTTTTTTATTTTTTTTTTTTTGCAGAAAAGTTCTAATATTTTGGATCAATTTATGAAATAGTCCGAAATTAATTTGTTACCGGTTTCAACCAGTCAAAAATGGTCAAAATGCAAACTTTTGCCGGTTTTTAGGACTTTTTCGTAAACAAAAATTAGTTTATGAATAAAACATAAACCGAGCCAAAATTTTAGGACTTTATTGGAGATTTCCCACATTTTTATATTGGATTTTTGTTTATAAGTCTGTCATCATTATTTTTAATTAATATCTAAAATCATTTCAAAACATCATCCATGCTTTTATAGTTCAAGATTAATAACAAATTTATCATATTGTATATTGAAATATAAATTTTAATACACTGAATGAATGAAAGAAAAACAAACAAACAAACAAAATTAATATACTTAGTTTGTTTACATGATAAGATTGAATGATTTTTTTATAGTTTGCGATTATTTTTTCCTCAATTATAAATAAATTTATATGAAAGAAAGTGTAAAATGATAAATTACATGTTACATAAAGTAAGATCCTTATTTTAAGTCTCTCAAGAAAATTAAAAACACTAGATACATACCTCTTTTTGATCAAATTTATTTGAGCCAAAGTTCTTTATACCATAATCAAGATAAACCACTTAAAGAAAATATAAATGTGGAATGATTATATATATATATATATATATATATATATATATATATATATATATATATACACACACACACTAGCCGTTTACCCGCGTCAAACGACGGGTATGATTAATTTCTTCCAGAAATTAATTTTGAGAAGTGATTAGTTTTTTTGTACAAAAAAACCCAATCTTGGCAATCTTCGATGAATGTTTCCAAGTCGGAGTTAGTATCTTTTCAATAATGGCGAAAACTTTACTTTCGTTAAAGAGTTTCTTTTTGGTAAATTATCTTTTGTTGTGATTTTTTTAAATTCTGAAACATGTCATATTTAAAATAACATTCAATAAAAAAATTGATAAATATTGTTTATCGACTAACATTTTTCGGTTTAAAAATGTTAATATGTTATTTTTCTATGTTAAAAGGGTAAATGTGTTTATGTTTTGGTTTAAAATTAAAATTATGTTTTTGTTTATTGAAAAATGTAATTATAGTGATGTTTTAGTTTAAAAGTGAAAATATTTGTATATGTTGAATTAAAAATATAAATATATTTATAACTTAGTGTTTAATACGAAAAAGAAATTAAAAAGATATGTTATTGATTATATCCAAAAGAAATTGGTAGCATGTAAAGTATGTAATGTAACAGAATTGTTTACTTTTAATGATCAATTTTCCCGATTACTTTTAACTTAATTTTTTCTAAAAGATGATATTGATGTTATGTTTATTAGTTTCAATCATTTGTCAAAAATTTCATCTTTGATTAAATATATATATATATATATATATGGCCCTACAAGAGTACAACAAATGGAATTTGCTTTCGTTTCCTATATAATGCTAAATCACATTAATGGACAAACGCAACTGTTAAATAAACCAAAATTGTTATGGAAGTAATAAATAACCGTGCTTGATTAAGTTTTCGATTAAATTTTTTTTGGATGGAGTAACAATGGGCTTTGGGATCAACTTATGTGGAGCTCCTTGGCTACTATTGAATCATAACAGGGGTGAACTCTTTTCCAGCTGAAAACGAATTCAAACTATGTATTATACATTTGACTTTTTCTTCCAGATGCCTGTTTGTGCAATGCCACCAGCACTTACATAAATTCAAACTATCCACCCAATTTTTTCAAATATAAACTACTCAACCTGTTACAAATCTTGATCAACTCATCCATCTACTTGAACTCCTATAACTATTTTACATCAAAATCAAAGTTCAACTACTTGCATCTTTCTCAATAAGGTAATGACTAATGAGGAAAACCATCACTTCATTCCCATATATCCCAAAACCACTAACCAATACACCCCAAACAATATATTTGGTTTAATTTTCATCCCCTAACAAAATCCAAAGTTGTTTTTATAAAATTCGTTTGTGCATACAATCCACATCACAACTTTTTCTCTTTGTGTTTGTCATGCTTAACCTTTCACCGTGACTCTATGATCTTCCACATTCATCTTTCCCCAACTCCCAAACTGTTTGCAACAATATTTTAAAGTAAGTAGTTATAATAGGAAAAATAAAATTAGGATGCTATAATATGAAGATAAATTAAACTACTTGCTATTTTTCTGATTTATCCCATTTTTAATCCAATACCATCTACATTAAAAGTTATTCCACCAACTCAAATTGGTGAATGACACCTACAAAAGACGACTCTATTTACCAAATTGATGAATAACACTTACTAAAATGAAACAACACTTCTAGTCAGGGTCAATATTTAAATTAATAAAATAGCAACATACATTTTCATTTATCCCACCTAGAGGTGAACATAAGACCTAATCTTTAAGACTCTACCAATGTAAGGGCCAGGCCACATGGGCTTTGAACGGTGACAAGTCAAATGAGAACCACCTGATGCATTCATTAAAAATGGAACTTTAAAAAAAAATAAAATACTATTTTTATTAAATCAAGCAAAAACTTGATACCCGTTGTAGTTATAAGCCAATCTTAGTCCCAAATCTGTATGGCACCAGTTGTAACATGACTTGAGAATTCCTATTAGATGATGTTTTGTCCAAAGCAACTAATAGTCTAATACTCATAACCATAGTAATCAAATGACATGAAAAGAAAATCAGTTAATTTTCAACATGTTAGGATAAAACGAAAAATACATTGAGAACGGAGATAGAGTATATTATGAAAAAAGGATATTATTTGTTGCATTAACGATAAAGAAATTCTAATATATATATATATATATATATATATATATATATATATATATAACAATGATAATACCTCTAGTATAGCATTAATTATCTGCAACATACCAAAGGTTCATTAATTTCATACTGGTTTTTCGGTTTTGAATTTCTTTTCATAAATAAAAGAATCATAATAGAAAATGGAGTCATTTTAGTAGTATTGTTGTTAGTTAGAAGTTTACCATACCACCTGTTTCTTTCTCAATTGCACCACCTGCCATTTGAACCATCTGTAATCAAAGAAAGAAAAATCAAGAGTAATGATAAATTAAACCTTGACACAGTAAAAAAAATTGACCTTCATTTTATCACATATCCTAAAATCACCACAAAAACCTTACCTTGTATACGTTTCATCTTCACATGGATATCTAGAATCTTGACATGAATTTGTAGATGAGAAAATACAGTAAGCATCAATTTTAATATATCCACCAATACATGACATATGTAGTAGTGTCATATATGGTGGCATCAGAGAATGTGATTCGGTTTATAGTTATGCACATTTGCCAATCTGATTTACCTTTTGGCTTTTGAGAATGTTGGTTTTCAGTGGATCAATTGCAACAATTACTGTATATGTAAGAAATAATATGTTATGAATTGTTAGTAGAATTCGGTTGCAAGTTATTTTCTATAACACGAGGGACTTAGTTACTATATGGAACCAAATTGGAAAAAGACACCAATCAATGAAATCTTTTAAAATCAAGCTTAGTTTTTTTCAATAATGGGAACTTTTCATATTTCTCATATTCAAAAAGAGACAATAGGAACATACTTATCATAATGAATTTTATATTTGTAAACTCGATATGAACTAAAGGCCTGAATCAAATCATTGGCTACAAAGAGTGATGGGTTTGTAGGTGGCGATGAGGTGGCTAACAGTAAGGAGGTAAGGAAGATGTAGCACCTGGTTCCTCGTATGTAAATCTTATTTGAGTATTTCCCATTTTAGCCTTGGACTCGGCGAGTCATAGGTTCGACTCGCCGAGTAGGGACGAGACCCAGGACACGTTTAAGTTGGCGACTTGGGCGAGTCCATATCCTGGACTCGGCGAGTCACCGCTGTTGGATGAAACCCTAAGTTTCAGGGGTTTGCACCCTATTTAAACCTCATATCCGCCCCTTGCCAGCCCTCATTCACCCCCAGAGCTCCCAACCCTCGTCCTAAGCTTGTTCCTTGAGAGTTTGAGGCTCTTGTGTGTATTCTTGAAGGTTTTGAGGCAAGAAGGGGAAGAAGATCAAGAGGAAGGAGAGCCATCCAAGCATCATTGTGTTTTTCAGCTGTTTCATTGAGGTATATCTCATTTTCCCCCTGTTTCTATGCTTAAGATTTCATTTAAGACACTCTTGAGCAATTCCCCAAGCTTGTTTGTGCATAATGTTTTGTAATAAGTGGATTGGCCTTTAGATCTAGGCAAGATTGAGCTCCAGGAGCTCAGATCTGTTAGCTTTATGGACCCATGTGGCTTGTTCATCCTAGATCTACCCTTTTGAGGCATTTTGAACCCTAAAATCCATATTGGTGAATATCTACACGTAAAGTTGGAAACTTTACGTGTGATTCGTGTCTTAGAAGCCCAGATCTATGAATGGCATGGACTGAAATCGAACAAATCGGTGTATTTAATGGATGCATGGCGACGACTCGGCAAGTCGTTCATGTGACTCGGCGAGTCTGCTCACGAGTCACCAATTTGGTCCCTTTATGTTGTATCGAGTTTGAGCAGTGAGTCACAGGGGGTGACTCGGTGAGTTGGAAGCTGAACTCACCCATGGTAGGACTCGGCGAGTCATGGCCTGGCTCGGTGAGTCCAAGGCAATCTTCATAGATCAAGAACAGACTCGACGAGTTGTTCATACAACTCGGTGAGTCTAAGCATGAGTGTTCATCGGATGAAGATGAACTCGACGAGTTGTTCATACAACTCGGCGAGTAGGACGAAGAACTTCAATGTCAGTTTAGAAGAAGAACTCGTCGAGTCATAGCCTAACTCAACGAGTAGAATCAGGGACTCAGGATAATCGTCTGGATAGGGACTCGGCGAGTTGGAGAGCCAACTCGGCGAGTCGGGTCAACTGAAAGTTGACTCTGATTTTGACTTAGGGCTAGACCAGGGGTAAAATGGTCATTTTACCCAAAGGACAGTTAGTAGTGTGTGATTGAGTATGTTGTGGGAATTGCAGTCGGAGGAGTTCCGGAGCAGCAGCAGCGGTCAGTCAGTTCCCGATCAGTTCAGCAGCTACTTTGAGGTGAGTTGCCTTCCAGTAGCGGTGGGTCTAAGGCCACAATGCTGGCCCACTAGTAGGAGAAGTGTGATTAGATGATTGTCTTTGTGATATTCATCTAGGGTTGCTAGACTATGTGATATATGTGTTATGTGGTAGTAGTAGGGGTGAAATAGTCCCCAGTATCCGGTCGAAAGGACCGAAGGGGAGGCCAACACCCAGATATGCTAGGCAATATCCGGTCGAAAGGACCGAAGGGGAGGCCAGCACCCAGATATGCTAGGCAGTATTCGGTCGAGAGGACCGAAGGGGTAGGTCGGGCACCCAGATATGCCTGACAAATTTACGTATGTTATGTGATTATGTGGTATGTGGTACAGTGGGGGAACTCACTAAGCTTTGTGCTTACGTTTTACAGTTTTTGTAACGACCCAGTTTTTACGTCCGAAAATTTCATTTTAAAATATTACTTTAGAAAACATTAATAAATAAAAACATTGTTGATCACACCATAACACATCGCTACCATGTTTTAAAAGGTCAAACCATACATCCCATCAAAATATCATAGTACAATCCCAGTGACTCTCGTAAATGCGGAAGACAGAGTGTGTGCATGACGTGCCGCTACCGCACCGGCTCCTTCCCCTTCGGTGCAGAGGTACCTGAAAACAAAACTGTAAACGTAAGCACAAAGCTTAGTGAGTTCCCCCAACGTACCACATACCATACAAACACATAACATAAATACTGCCAGGCTATTCTGGGGTGCCTGACTACCCGGTACGGCCATTCTGGGGTGCCGACCTACCCATACGGCCATTATGGGGTGCCGACCTACCCATACGGCCATTATGGGGTGCCGTCCTACCCGTGTCAAGCCATTCTGGGGTGCCGACTACCCATGTCAAGCCATTCTGGGGTGCTGACTACCCATGTCAAGCCATTCTGGGGTGCTGACTACCCATCGGTCCTAACAACCGATCCTCGGGGACTGGTCCCCTCCCGCTACCTCTATCGCATAACATAACAGGCCAACATACAAGCATACCATCACATACAGTCAGATGTTTCTGGGGTGTCTGACTACCCTGCGGTCCTAACAACCGAACTCTACTACTATTGCATATAACGTATCATGAGAGCATATAACATAACAGGTAATAGCAAACCTAGATGATATCACAAAGACAATCATCTATCATACGTCCCCTACTGGTGGGCCGGCATTGTGGCCTTAGGCCCACCACTACTGGAAGGTAACTCACCTGAACTGTTGAGCCCTACTGATAAATCTCTGGCTGCTACTCGACAATCCCCTGATCCGCTGCTCCTCCAGCTCTCCGAGCTATCAATATACATATAACACTTAGTCTGACAGTCAACTAAGTCAACTCTGGTCAAAGTCAACCTTCCAGGTCAACCCTACTCGCCGAGTCTTCTTAAAGACTCGCCGAGTTCATAAGCTCAGGGTCTTTCTTATTCGCGACCCGACTTGCCGAGTCAGTCCATGACTCGCCGAGTCCAACCAGTTCCAAGTCCTATCCTGTCCAACTCGCTAAGTCACCACCTGACTCACTGATTCGGGCCTTGACTCGAAGGGTTCAGGGTTTTCGCGATCTGACTCGCCGAGTCCAAGAACAGACTCGCCGAGTCCTAGACAATCTTCAACCAACTCGCCGAGTTGCTCATCCAACTCGCCGAGTCCATGCCTAACTTCATCCGACTCGACGAGTTGTTCATCCTACTCGTCGAGTTCCTCCTCATCTTCAAGCTACTCGCCGAGTCCACTCGAAGGACTCGCCGAGTCCATACGGTTCTACATACATGCAGAGGACCTTTGAGTCATGCATGGACTCCAAACTGTAGATCCACTCTTTTAAGGTCTATTCCTTACGTAAAGTTGCAAACTTTACGTGTAGAGAAGGAGATCTAGGCAAGATACGCCATTAACTAGGGTGTAAGGCCAAGGGACTTCAAAATCAACACAATGACTGATACTTTATGCTTCTCCAGGCCCTAAAACACTTGAATCTGAAGTAGCAACTCCAGATCCGGCTTCTAACCCAAAATAATAACATTATGGCAAAAGAGCCCCAACAACCACACATAGATCTAGGTGCAAAAAGGGTCCAGGAACTAGTTTATTACCTCCAAGTGCTCAAAATGAACTCACAATCCCAGATCTATAGCTCCTTCTTGCTCCTCCAAGTTCCTTCTTCCTTTTCCAAGCTTTAAAGCACCTTCCAAGGCTCAACTAGGAGATATGACGGCTAGGGTTTGATATCCAGGGCTAAAGAGGCAGTAAGGAACCCTGGGAAGAAGATTAAGACATTTATATAGGCCCCAAGTCCCGAATTTAGGGTTTTCCATGCACAGACCAGACTCGTCGAGTCACCCTGGTCGACTCGCCGAGTCGGTCACTTACTCCCCGACCCGGATCCCGCTCGGACTCGCCGAGTCGACCCCTAAACTTAGGGTTTTCTTTCCTTTCTTGGTCTTCGAAACCTTGGGTGTTACAACTCTCCCCCACTTAAACTAAACTTCGTCCTCGAAGTCTGCTATGGCCCACTGCCTGCGAGCTGCCTCTAAACCCAACCAACTATTCCAACACCAGCTGCCTACCCTTGCTGGCTTTAGCTTGATCCTTCCGACTAACCTTAATCCCTGCATATAACATCTCGGGTCAACCCTGACCCTGAACATCCTGGAGACCCAACTTACTCAACCGGCAATCCTTCTGGTACTCACCGAGTACTGAACTGAACCTATAGGGGTTCGCCCCTTCCTGTCCTTGCGCAAATCCCTTGCCCTCCCAAGGCAAGGTTCTATAACCAACTATTTCTCTGTAACTGTGAAGGTCCTATACTTCACCAACTCCATCACCCCCGCCAATTCCAGTACGGGTCAATACCGCCAACACCCACCGACGCTCCTATCTGACATAACTTGGTGCCGAGCACCCCCGGTCCTTACTGACGCCTCCATACTTGGGTTACCGAACCCTACCGGTTACTACACCCCTTCGCAATCTCCTAGTCGCTTCCCGCGATTCCTGAAAATACTTCGACTATCTATAACTGTTCTATCCATTCTTCCGCTCATACTGAAACGATGTTGCTGGGAATAGCTTGCTTATATCCCATCTGATTTCTCAACTCCTACTAACTCGAGTCTTTCATCCTGAAGAAAAGCTACTTGCCTAGCTATCTTTACATGTCACTTATACTCGGCCGAAGGCTCAACTGATCCCAAAACTCCGAAACCTTTCAAACACTGAATTGTCTGCAATACCGAACCCGCCTGAAACACTAAACTGCCTGAAACGCTGATCTGGCTGAATCACTGAGCTGCCTGAGACACTGAGTTGGCCGAAACACTGAGCTGCCTGAAATACTAAACTGGCTGAAACACTGAGCTGCCTGAAACACTAAACTCAAATCCAACTGTGGAGTCAAAGGACTCCTCCCTTAGTCGCTTCCACGACTTCTGAATGAAATCTTCCTCAAGGACTAGTTTCCACTAGTTATCCTGTCACTGTGGCTCTAACAGCCTTCCGATCCAACCGATCGGGTCCATACTTCACATCCTGACATCATCCATTCTATGACTAATAACATGATGGCTCCCAGACTGACGGTAGCCCTTAACATACCCGAACCTCAACGGTCCACTTCTACTCTGATCTCACAACTGATGTGACGATCTATAGCCAAGATTCGCTGACTTAGCCATAACTGAACCATTTGGGAAATCCGCATCTAATCCGTGGATTCCCATATTCCCACCGCTGCACCCGAACGGGTGGGAATTACTACATTCCCGCATTCAACCACGCGCTCATGCTGCTACCAATCTGATAAAAGCCACGGCTACACCCGCGGATTCACAAGTCTCAAATACTATCCGGCTGCTAATGAACGCTACGGCTACCCCCGCAGGCTTACAACACTCTACTACTATCTGACTGCTAGTGAATGCTACGGCTACCCCCGCAGGCTTACAACACTCTACTACTATCTGACTGCTAGTGAATGCTACGGCTACCCCCGCAGGCTTACAACACTACTACTACCATCTGATTGCTAGTGAATGCTACGGCTACCCCCGCAGGCTTACAACACTCTACTACTATCTGACTGCTAGTGAATGCTACGGCTACCCCCGCAGGCTTACAACACTACTACTACCATCTGATTGCTAGTGAATGCTACGGCTACCCCCGCAGGCTTACAACACTACTACTACCATCTGACTGCTAGTGAATGCTACGGCTACCCCCGCAGGCTTACAACACTACTACTACCATCTGACTGCTAGTGAATGCTACGGCTACCCCCGCAAGCTTACAACACTACTACTACCATCTGACTGCTAGTGAATGCTACGGCTACCCCCGCAGGCTTACAACACTCTACTACTATCTCGAGGACATCCTGACTATCCCTAGTCCCGCTAGTGGTTCTTCAACCCGATTTTCTCAAACCAACCCTCGGTCTTTGAATTCTGCATCATCCTCGACATCTTATATCCTTGATATACTTAGTGCTTCGTCGAGGAATTCTCCGGCTTGGTTCCCAGCCCAACTGTCTACTAATCCGGATACAAGAAGCTATTGTTGGGAAGTTTCCAACCTCCCAACTCCTGAATCTACGCAACCTGCATGCTGCCTCATACACTGGCTACTAATACAAAACATCTCTTGTTGCCCGCTCTCGGGTCCCTCATTCCACTCACTTGAGTCTTTACAGGTGGCCCTCAAATCCTGGATTCCTAACCAGTTTCTAACCATCTCCATTACATGAACCCACTGCTGAGAAAAGTTCTCGAACTCTCAATTCTGAACCTCTCAATCTATCCAGCACTGTGCTACTACCACTTCTTCTCAGAGGCCGCGCACTCATCCTGAGCGACTCTTATCCATGTATACCCGGAGGGTTCTCCCCCACTTCGATCCTGCTTACCCCTTGCTACTTCACATTCAAAAGAGATCCCGACCTTTACTACCATTCCAAAACTTCTACTGGGGAACCCAAGCCCGCCAGGTAGGAATTTGACCATTCCATCCAAACCACTATCCACTCCGAACTAGCGAAACGAACCAGATCTCTCCCTACCATGCTACAGTTACTGCATCCTCCGAAACTTCTCCATATGAGCACATCCCCTAACTACCAACCAATTATCCGAGGTATGAAAATAGCATATGACGTAATCACAAGCAAGCCACTCCATCACAACACTTATACCACAATTGATGCAGAAACCATAACAATATAATCATAACATAAGCTGACAAACACAAAGTTACATACCTCCATTACTCAGTGCTGCTCGAATCCCTGCTGAAATCTACCGGAGAAACTCGGCTCCGAGCCGTAGGCACCCTTGCCCGGCCTTGACAACCACTGATGGTACTTGAAGTTCCAAGGGCAGGAGCTGGCGCCTGCCCTGCTGAATACAAACTCGGACAGTGGGCCTTCTTGTGGCCCCTCCGACTGCAATGGAAACACAACGGATCAAGTCCCTGGGCGATGGTAACAACACAGTCTCTGCTAAAATGACCAATCTGGCCGCACTTGAAACACCCAGCATCGCCACCACTTCTACGCCTACACACACCCATGTGCGTCCTTCCGCACTTCCCGCATCGACTGCGGTTCTGATAGTTCCTCGTCCTCAAATTTGAACTCTTGGGCCTCTTACTCGAACCTGTGGCAACCTGAGTCTCATCCATTTCCTCTTCCCCCTTCCGACTCCCTGCCCGACTCTCGCTCCTGTGTTACCCCAACGGTAACGTCTGCTGACTGAACAACAGATGTCTGATCCTGAAGCCTCGCTATCAATCTATCAGTGATCCTCACGACCATGTCTGGCAGACCCTCGCGAATGGCTCGCGAAACTTCCTCAACTATCCAATCATGCAATGGTTTCTCTTGGAGACAGAATTCCCCACACACCCCTGCCCCCCTGATAGCAGAAACTAGAAATGGGATCTCCCTCCCTGATGGATCCCTGAACTCCATAAGATTCGGGACCTAGACGAGCCCCAATCTGTCCTGAAACTAACCCGGCCCTAAAGGCCTCAAGATGACTGTCCATGAGCTCCACAATAGCCTCTCTAACTGAACCGAAAATCACTGGAGTCTGATCGATGATGTTGCGCATAATCTCTGTGGAAATGAAATCCCTCATCTGATCATCAAGCTGCCCGGCTCTAAAGCCCGAGCCAGACCCCTCCCCTGCACCTGAACTGCCAACTGATATCTCGCGCAACGTCACCATGCTGAAAATATAACAATCCCCGATCAATTACATACTACTGCTGAGGGATCTCTCACATACTCTACTAGTTCCTTGGTTTCACCTCGGCCCCTCTTGAATCGAGTACGGATCCTCTGCTTTCAGTAGTATGGGCCCCTACTACCTTCCACATCTATTCGTACTTTCCTCAAGAGTTACCTCAACTCCACCAAGTCCCCTTTACTCTTCTACTGATCTCTGCTACTCTCATCCTAGGCTTGCCCTAAGGAACCTCTAACTCTACCCAAACAATCCTCAGCTGCCGAAGGCCTCCTTTTAATGCCAATTAGTCACCACCTGAATACCATCACATGTGACGAGGCTCAGATAATCCTTCAAGTAAAGGACCCGTCCCTACAACGGTTGGACTCAAACGAGAGCTGCGTAGTAGGGCCAAATCCAGCACTCTGAGATTATTCAACCCTAATCACATGTGATGAAACGTATTCACCTAATGGCTAACTCTCATCACTTAGAGTCCCACAAAGCACAAAGCAAGCAGCATTCGGATAAGGGAAACATACTCAGGCAAAACAATTCTCATAACAAGAAACTGCACTAGCATATAAAGCTAAGCTTATACTTTCAGGCATAGCCTACACAGGCTATCCTACTACTGTCTACTCATTACTAGCATGCAATACTCATCAAGCTGGAACACATAAAGCAAGCACATAAGGCATCATCCTAGATCCTTAGTCCTATTCTAGCATGCTGTTCTACTGAAGCTGGAACTGAAACTGATACGGAAACTGATATTGAAAATAATCACATAACTTGTATGGGTAAATTGGGAGTACTTACTTGAGCTCGGCCGGTCGCGCACGTCACACACTTCGCTCTTTCTTATGACTCTTTTCCAAGTTTTAGAGAACATTTTCTTTCAAAAAATCTTTCAATCCCTCGATTTGAGTTCAGACACCCCCGAAGGCGTGTCCGAATCCCTCAAACCAGGGCTCTGATACCAACTTGTAACGACCCAGTTTTTACGTCCGAAAATTTCATTTTAAAATATTACTTTAGAAAACATTAATAAATAAAAACATTGTTGATCACACCATAACACATCGCTACCATGTTTTAAAAGGTCAAACCATACATCCCATCAAAATATCAGAGTACAATCCCAGTGACTCTCGTAAATGCGGAAGACAGAGTGTGTGCATGACGTGCCGCTACCGCGCCGGCTCCTTCCCCTTCGGTGCAGAGGTACCTGAAAACAAAACTGTAAACGTAAGCACAAAGCTTAGTGAGTTCCCCCAACGTACCACATACCATACAAACACATAACATAAATACTACCAGGCTATTCTGGGGTGCCTGACTACCCGGTACGGCCATTCTGGGGTGCCGACCTACCCATACGGCCATTCTGGGGTGCCGTCCTACCCGTGTCAAGCCATTCTGGGGTGCCGACTACCCATGTCAAGCCATTCTGGGGTGCTGACTACCCATGTCAAGCCATTCTGGGGTGCTGACTACCCATCGGTCCTAACAACCGATCCTCGGGGACTGGTCCCCTCCCGCTACCTCTATCGCATAACATAACAGGCCAACATACAAGCATACCATCACATACAGTCAGATGTTTCTGGGGTGTCTGACTACCCTGCGGTCCTAACAACCGAACTCTACTACTATTGCATATAACGTATCATGAGAGCATATAACATAACAGGTAATAGCAAACCTAGATGATATCACAAAGACAATCATCTATCATACGTCCCCTACTGGTGGGCCGGCATTGTGGCCTTAGGCCCACCACTACTGGAAGGTAACTCACCTGAACTGCTGAGCCCTACTGATAAATCTCTGGCTGCTACTCGACAATCCCCTGATCCGCTGCTCCTCCAGCTCTCCGAGCTATCAATATACATATAACACTTAGTCTGACAGTCAACTAAGTCAACTCTGGTCAAAGTCAACCTTCCAGGTCAACCCTACTCGCCGAGTCTTCTTAAAGACTCGCCGAGTTCATAAGCTCAGGGTCTTTCTTATTCGCGACCCGACTTGCCGAGTCAGTCCATGACTCGCCGAGTCCAACCAGTTCCAAGTCCTGTCCTGTCCAACTCGCTAAGTCACCACCTGACTCACTGATTCGGGCCTTGACTCGAAGGGTTCAGGGTTTTCGCGATCTGACTCGCCGAGTCCAAGAACAGACTCGCCGAGTCCTAGACAATCTTCAACCAACTCGCCGAGTTGCTCATCCAACTCGCCGAGTCCATGCCTAACTTCATCCGACTCGACGAGTTGTTCATCCTACTCGTCGAGTTCCTCCTCATCTTCAAGCTACTCGCCGAGTCCACTCGAAGGACTCGCCGAGTCCATACGGTTCTACATACATGCAGAGGACCTTTGAGTCATGCATGGACTCCAAACTGTAGATCCACTCTTTTAAGGTCTATTCCTTACGTAAAGTTGCAAACTTTACATGTAGAGAAGGAGATCTAGGCAAGATACGCCATTAACTAGGGTGTAAGGCCAAGGGACTTCAAAATCAACACAATGACTGATACTTTATGCTTCTCCAGGCCCTAAAACACTTGAATCTGAAGTAGCAACTCCAGATCCGGCTTCTAACCCAAAATAATAACATTATGGCAAAAGAGCCCCAACAACCACACATAGATCTAGGTGCAAAAAGGGTCCAGGAACTAGTTTATTACCTCCAAGTGCTCAAAATGAACTCACAATCCCAGATCTATAGCTCCTTCTTGCTCCTCCAAGTTCCTTCTTCCTTTTCCAAGCTTTAAAGCACCTTCCAAGGCTCAACTAGGAGATATGACGGCTAGGGTTTGATATCCAGGGCTAAAGAGGCAGTAAGGAACCCTGGGAAGAAGATTAAGACATTTATATAGGCCCCAAGTCCCGAATTTAGGGTTTTCCATGCACAGACCAGACTCGCCGAGTCACCCTGGTCGACTCGCCGAGTCGGTCACTTACTCCCCGACCCGGATCCCGCTCGGACTCGCCGAGTCCCTCCTTAGACTTGCCGAGTCGACCCCTAAACTTAGGGTTTTCTTTCCTTTCTTGGTCTTCGAAACCTTGGGTGTTACAGTTTTGTTTCCAGGTACCTCTTCTTCGAAGGGGAAGGAGCTGGCGCGGTAGCGGCACATCATGCACAGACTCTGGTTTCTGCATTTACGAGATTCACTGGGATTTGTACTCTGATATTTTGATGGGTTGTATGGTTTGGCTTTTAAACATGGTTTGCGTTGTGTTGTGGTTTGATCAAACAATGTTTTAATTATTAATGTTTTCTAAAGTAAGGTTTAAAACGAAATTTTTGGACGTGAAAATTGGGTCGTTACAGAAGAAGAGAAATCAAATTGACTAAACATGTAGGGCTTTAACGGATCCAATGTTTAAGTCCATTGACATCTCTTCAAATTATTTATACGGTTGTTACACTTCCATCAACATTCTAATCAATAACAAAAACAAAAACAAACTGCCCATTTCGAATTTGATGTAAAAAATAGGGAAAAAAGGAAATCGAATCTTTAATCATAAACATACCTGGTTATAGGAGACGATGGTGGGAACTGTTAGAGGAGACGATGTTAAATGGCATGTATAGGGTTTCCAAAGAGGGATGAGTGGTGTTGGAGATGGTTATTGGTGGCACAATGGAGGTGGGGTAGAGAGGAGAAAGGCACACTAGTTCAAGGTAAGGATTGCGAGAAAAAAAGTGATGGGAAGCTGAAATCTTACTTAGAGAGTGAAGACTAGAGCAGATAGCGGGGACGGTGGCGTCGATACCACTGGAGTCCTAAAACTCAAGTAAAAATATAAATTAGGAAGAGATGAAATCAATAAATTCGATGTTAGTGGCTGAGATGATGGGGTGTGCTATATAATGTGGGTCTAAGTTTGTTTTGATCGATTCAATCGGCTGAAATTGAGATTCAATTGGATGAAACTGAGAGAATGTTAGTTCAAACGACTTTGACTGATTCACACCAGATAAGAAAGTTTTTTTTTTCTGTGATGCATAACTTTGTTGTGTATGATGCCTTAAGGGTTATACCTCTTAAAATTCAGCAAAACATACTAAATGCTTATTAAGGTATAAAGATATATATATATATATATATATGTGTGTGTGTGTGTGTGTATGTGTGTATCTCTCTCTCTCTCTCTCTCTCTATATATATATATATATATATCATCTTTATCCTCCCTCAATCGGTCCACCTCTATGTTCGTCGACAATTAACGTCCGCTACTAATCAACAATCTTTCATATCCAGATCATCAGTGAAGAATTTACGAACCTATACATCGACAACATTCGTGTTCACCTTCGATTGCGATATTTGAAGCCCTAAATCTCCTGATTCATAATCATCGATTCATCGAGATTGATCAAAAATGATCTATCAAGTTTTTGTATACATCGATTTGTCATCATTGATCAGCTCCTAGGATCAGAAAGTCAAGCATATGACCATGGAAATTCATTTAGGTATCGATGCATCATAAATTGGAAGTATTTATCTAGCTCCATTCTGATCCGTGCCACTCTCTTCCCTAGTGAGGGTATCGGTTCCGGGATCTCCGAATCCAGGTCCAAAAAGTTCTATGTTATGCTCAAATTATTGAATTTACTTGTAAATTATTGTGAGGTTTTGACTTTTTCTGTTCAGTTTTCCATCGTATCATTTGTTGATTTTGAATATGGAATTGATGACCAGAGTGTACCATAGGAGCATCGATCATGAATTCCTAAACTGATTTGAACAGTTGATGACTTCAGAATTTTGTTAAGTTGTGGTTGACTTCATATTTCAAATTTGATGATATTTCTTCTGCTAAAGAGGATCTCGATTCCCCTACCCTAAGGTTTTAATTTCTAAATTCAATTTTTTGTTCTTTGGTAATTTTACATTGAACTTTTTATAGTTCAACCGTATTGTATGAAACATAAAATTAAGAGTTATATGAAATATAACAATTTGTTAACTCTATATGAAGATAAATTCATTATGGACATAATATAAACAGTAACTTTTCATTTGATTGATGCATTTTGTATGTTGGAGAGATGATGCAATTCATTGAGTCTACATATTGTATATATTGATCTTTATCAACTCCATCGGCCTGATAGGTTTGTTGCCCCTTTAATATAACTCCGTTAACATGAAGTTGTGTAGTGTGTATAAAATACATATATGGTTTAGTTCCTAATGTTTTGTTTTCTTTGAAACTGTTTGATACAGATATGTTCCAATGTTTGTAGAAACTGATTATGATCCAATCAGACAATATAATGTAGTTAGTTTTGATGAACAACTTAATGCTCGAGGGACAACAATTGATGATGGGAAGGTTGGTACTGTATATTCACCCTCACTAATCATATGTAAATGTACTAGAAATCAGGCTTACTTAGAAGAACAGATTTGTAAGACCCGGTTCCATGTACGTATTTAAATTCAAGTAACTACATGTTTTACACTGGGACTCTACAAGTTGGAGGCCCAACTCGTCGAGTAGACTAGACTCTTGGACGCGGGTTTTAAGTAACCTGCTCGACGAGTGGGAGATCCCGACTCGGCAGTATGATTGTGTGGGTGAAACCCTAATATTTAGGGTTTGCACCCTATTTAAACACATTATCTTGTCCCATTTCAGCCTTCACCGTATCTCATAGACCAGCAAAACCATAACTCGAAACCCTAAAGCTTTTTGAGTGTTCTTGAGCCATTTTTGTGTGTTTAAAGTTGTTTGAAGCTTGAAGAAATAAGTGGAAGCTTGGGGTTCTTGAAGAAGCAAGTAGATCCAAAGTCTTGGTTGCATTTCCAACTTGATTGACGTAAAAAGCTTCAACCTTGACTTCTCATTTGTTATATCTTTTTTAAGCATTGAATCTTGCCATTTTGGGGCATTTCTAAGCCACCTTCATGTTTAAAGCATAATGTAGAGTGTTAACCTCAAATATGGAACCATTGGGGGTTCCCATGTCATAAGGTACCAACTTTATAGCCATGGGAGTCCCAACATCATATAACCCTCATTTTTGAGCCATTTGAGCCAAAAACCCCATGCATGAACGTCAAGTTCATAGATTTACATGTAATATAGACCCTAGGAGGTCAGATCTATGTTTTGGGTGCTTTTAAATCGTATGAAATCGATTGTATAGTTTTGGACATAGAGGGACTTGACGAGTCGCTTATGGGACTTAGCGAGTCAGGTCGTATATTTCCCTAAACCCTTTTAATATCGAGTGGTGTGTTGAGTCAGAATAAGACTCATCCATCTTGGTCGTAATGAACCTAAAGATCAACATACTCGACGAGTTCCAGGATGAACTTGGTGAGTTCAAGGCAATATCTCAACCATATGAAGATGAATTCGGCGAGTTCAAGGATGAACTCGGCGAGTCAGGTTGTAAAAGATCTCAACTTTATTTGAAGAAGAACTCAGCGAGTTCTCGTAAGGCTCGACAAGTAGGGTCGAAGTCTTGGCGTTTTCACGATTTCGGGGCTCGACAGGTTGTGGGGCCAACTCGATGAGTTGAGTCAACTGGATGTTGACTTTGACCAAGGTATTGACCTTAACTTTGAGTTTGTCATGAGTTGACTAAGAAATGGTAATTAAGGAAGATTTTTATGCGTAGGACCTGAGAGGGGTTGATTCCGGCAGCTAGGACAGTTCAGACACTTTACAACATCGAGGTGAGTTACCATCCAGTAGAAGTGGGTCGAAGACACCAATATCGGCCAACTAGTAGTTGATTATGCATGAGATGATTGAATTTGTGTTAATTATCTGTTTTGCCACTATCTGTTATGTTTTATGTACTAGTATGACTGATGTTATGTGATAGTGATATTAAGGGGAATAGTCCCCATATCCGGTCGATAGGGCCAAGGGGTAGGTCGGACACGCCGGAATGTCTGACAGTATGATTATGTTATGCTTTTATATGGTAGTGGTAGGGGTGAAATAGTCCCCATAACTGGTTGAGATAAACCGGAGGGGTAGGTCGGAACCCCCGGCATGTCTGATAGTGGTAGGTTAGGTACCCCAGTATGCCTAGCAGGGGTAGGTTGAGCACCTCGGTATACTCATCAGGGTAGGTCGGGCACCCAAAAATGCCTGGCAGGATGTGTTATGTATGGTATATGGTATGATGGGGGAACTCACTAAGCTTTGTTCTTACAGTTTTAAGTTTTGGTTTCAGGTACCTCCTCGTCGAAAGGGAAGAGTCGGCACGATACCAGTGCATCGCACACACATGATTCCGCATTTTAAGATCCATGGGATTGTACTCTGACATTATTACTATTTTGATGGTGATTTTTAGGACAAGTGATTATGGTTTAATGAATTGGAATGATAATGACGATGCTTTTTAGTAACTGTTTTATAAGTAATATGATTAAAAACAAAAATTTTGGTCTTGAAAATTAAGATGTTACAAGTTAGTATCAGAGCCCTGGTTTGAGGGATTCGGACACACCTTCGGGGGTGTCTTGACCCAAATCGAGGGCTTGAAATATTCTTAAAAGAAAATAAGTTTTTCTAAAAGTTAAAGTAAACAGTTTTTGAGAAAGAACAAGGTGTGTGATGCGTGCAACCGGCTGAGCTCAAGTAAGTTTTCCCCAAGATACCTGTACATTTTATGATATGATATGATTATGAGAACTGTATGCTAGATTAGGGCTTAGGATCTAGGAAGGATGCATTTTATGCCTATTGTATGGGAATGAGAATTGCATGCTAGATTAGGGTTAAGGATCTAGGAAGATGCCTGATGTGCTTGTTGTATGTGCTTACAGAGCTAAATGATAGTACTGAGTAGTCAGTGATATGTTAGTCTGGATAGAATATGTATGGTCGGGTTACTGAATTTCCGAATGTTGCTTGCTTTGTGCTAATAGGATTCCTAGCTATCTTTAATTAACTAGTAAACGAATACGTTAAGTTACATATTATAAGGACTAAATAGTTTCGGAAGGTTAGGTTTAGCCCTATTTTGCAGCACTCGTTTGAGTCTAACCATTGTAGGGAGAGACCTCTCATTCGAAGAATTATCTGGTCTTAGTAATATGTAATAGTATTCGCGAGCTAGTTAGGGAGATATGATAGGGACTTCTAATGCAACTGATGGCGGAGAGTGGGTTGGAGAGTTACCATAGGGTAAGCCTATGATGAGATCAGTACAGCGAGCAGTGATAGTAGAAGGGACTTTGTGAAGTCAAAGCAACCCTTGAGGAAAGTACGAATAAATGTGGAAGGTTGTATGGGCACGAACTACTAAAAGCAGAGGATTCGTACTCGAGTCAAGGAGGGCCGAGATAGCACTAAGGAACTCGTAGAATGTATGATACCTCTCGAGGTTATATATGGTCCTAACAATTATGTGTTTTGTTTCAGAATGGATATGATTATGCGTCATGGAGTAGGAGGGTCAGGATTAGGATCAGGTTCGGGTTCCGAGCTAGTGGATAAGAGATTACGCGAGTTCATCGTGTTGGAGATCATGAGAGGTATCCCTAAGGCAACCCCGGTCATTTTTGGGTCGATCAAGGAAGGGATCATTGAGCTGATGGAGGATCGCCTTAGGGCGTTTATGAGCGACATGGGATCCAACCAGTCAGGGTCGCGCACAATGTCCTTCAAGGACTTCAGGGGATGTGGTGCGCCATACTTTCATAGGGAAAAGGACCTCATCATTTCCAGGAGATGAATTGAAGACATGGAGTCTGCTCAGTTTAATAGCTTTTGCCCCGAGGGGTCGAAGGTTTGGTATGCTGCTAGATGTTTAAGAGACAGAGCCAGAGATTAGTGGGAGTCAGTTGGTGACTCTCTGGGGCCTCAGTCATTGAGGATATGACTTGGTCCGACTTTGTGACCGGATTTAGGGCTGAGTTTGCACCAGCTGTGGAGCTTTAGTAGATGGCCACAGAGTTTCTTGACATGTGACAAACAACTGAGATGGTGGTGGAGATTACCGCAAAGTTCCAGGAGAGGGCTTTGTTGGTGCCTCAGTATGCAGGAGATGAGGAGATGAGGAAGACCCGCTATCCTAACATGTTGAGAGATGATATTCGGGAGCATGTGTGCTACTTGGATTGCCCGACCCTGGTTTCTATGATCGCCACGGCGAGGGAGAGGGATATCGACTTGGAGCACATCAGGAAGAGGAAGGCGAAGGAGGAGCAGGTGACAGAGGTTCAAGAAAGAAACCCAAGGGATCCGACTCTAGGTTGAAGGGACATCATTGTCGGAGCCGCTGTGGGAAATGCGGCAAGCCACATGAGGGGGTGTGTAGACTAGGGTCATCGGGCTGCTATAAGTGCGTCAAGACAGAGCACTTCGGCAAGGATTATACTGCCACTACCCCCTCTATCTAGACATCAAATTTATTATGCTTCCATTGCAACCAACGAGATAATAAAAGGGCCAATTGCCAGAGGTTGACAACAGCAACGCCTGTGGTGGCGCCAGCTCAAATAACCATACGGCTTACGGATGGCCGACAGGGCAAGACATATACTCTGGTGGTGAGGAGTCGAGCCTTCCAGTTGACCGTTGAGGAGGCGTGTGCCGCACTCGATGTGGTGACAGGTATTATTTCTTCTCCCTAGCTCTTATCTTTATGTCGCTTATGATGTTTATGTATATGTTTTATGTGTTTTGTTTAGGAACGTTCCATGTGAACGACATCCTAGTGCAGGTGTTATTTGACTCATGGGCTACCCGATTATTTGTCTCTCTTGCTCTTAGCAAGAGGCTTCCTGAGTCCTCGGGCATGTTGGATTGCTCTCTAGAGGTTGAGATTGTCGACGACCGATCAGTGCGAGCATCTGAGATTTTAGAGATTGTGTTATGAGGCTGTATGAGGAGCGCTACCTGGTAGACTTGGTTCCTATTTCGTTGCGTGAGAACAAGGTTATTATAGCCATGGATTGGCTGAGCCCCAATGGGGCAATGATCGACTGCGCACAACAGTTGGTACGGGTTAGGACCCCAAGTGGGGGATAGCTGGTGATTCAGGGCAAGAGGCCACAACATGGGCTAGCTTTATGTTCAGCAACGAGATCTAGGAGTTATCTCCAGTAGGGATGCGCAGGGTATGTCGCTTATGTCCCTGATACCCGGGAGGTGGGTAAGGTGACGGTGAGTGATGTATCAGTAGTGCGAGAGTACCCGGATGTATTTCTAGAGGAGTTGCCTGGGATACCTCCGGAGAGACAGGTATAGTTCAGGATCGACCTGGTCCGTAATGTGGCTCCGATAGCCAAAGCACCATATTGGTTGGCTCCTCCTGAGATGCAGGAGTTATCTACACAGCTGCAGGAGTTGTTAGACAATGGATTCATTAGACCTACCAGTTCACCTTGGGGATCCCCAATCCTGATTGTGAAGAAGAAGGATGGGTCACATCGGATGTGTATAGATTATCGGGAGCTGAACAAGGTAACGGTGAAGAACCGCTACCCACTCCCGAGGATTGATGATCTCTTTGACCAGCTTCAGGGGGCATCTTGGTTTTCCAAGATAGATTTACGTTCAGGCTACCAACAGATGAGGGTAAAAAACGAGGACGTACAGAAGTTCGTGTTTCGAACTCGCTATGGCTAGTACGAGTTTGTGGTGATGCCCGTCGGGCTCACCAATGCTCCTGCTGCGTTCATGGACCTCGTGAACTGCATATGCAGACCGATGTTGGATCAATCCGTGATAGTTTATATTGATGATATCTTGGTTTACTCCAAGACGCAGGAGTAGCATGAGGAGCACCCGCGAGAGGTTTTGGATACCCTGAGGAGGGAGAGATTGTATGCCAAGTTCTCCAAGTATGAGTTCTGGTTGCACGAGGTGCAGTTTCTTGGGCACCTTGTCAACCAGAATGGTATTTTGGTTGATCCGACCAAAGTAGAGGTCGTGGTGAGATGGGAGGTTTTGAAGTCTCCATCTAAGATTTGGAGTTTCCTGGAATTGGCAGGCTACTATCAAAGATTCATTCAGGACTCCTCCAAGATAGTCGTACCTTTGACTCGGTTGACGAAGAAATTCATGGTCTTTCGTTGGCGGCCTGAGCAATAGGCAGCATTCAAGACATTCAAATAAAGGTTATGCGAGGTGCCGATTCTTGCCCTGCTATAGGGAGTGGAGGATTTTGTGGTATATTGTGATGCATCCATTTCAGGCTTGGACGCGATACTGATGAATAGAGGGCATGTTATCACCTACGCTTACCCGACACACGATTTGGAGTAGGGACAATTGTCTTCGCCCTCAAGATTTGGCGACACTACCTCTACGGGGTCTGATGTACTATTTACGCGGACCACAAAAGTTTTAGGTACCTTATGGATTAGCCGAATTTGAACATGAGGCAGCATCGGTGGCTAGATGTGATGAAGGATTATGATTGTGAGATCCTTTATCACCGGGGAAGGGCAACGTTGTGGCTGACACGCTTAGTCGCAAGGCAGCCCTGCTCCGAGATATTTGTTTGAGGGTGACGGTAGTAACTCCACTATTGGAGTAGACCCGAGAGGCGCAAGTCGAGGGTTTGAAGGAATAGCACTGAAAGTGAAAGCAGATTATAGGCTAGGTGGCCTCGTTTGACTATGACAGTAGCAGGTATCTGACCCTACACGGGAGGGCCTAGGTGTCGTACTAGGGCAGAGTGCGATAGATCTTGATGGATGAGGCCCATAACTCCAGGTTTTCTATCCATCCCGGGGTGACGAAGATGTACATTGATCTTCGTCATGATTACTGGTGGCCTTGTATGAAGCAAGATGTAGCCTGGTATGTTGAGAGATGCCTGACCTACAGGAAGGTCGAGGTGGAGCACCAGCAGCCTCACGGCAAGACATACAACCATTGGACATCCCCATGTGGAAATGGGAAGATATTACAATGGATTTCATCACCAAGATTCCTAGGACTACGCGGGGAGTGGATTCCATATGGGTCATCGTGGATCGGTTGACCAAGAGTGCTCATTTCATACTGATCCAGGAGAGCATTTCGACCGAGAAGTTGGCCAGCATCTATATTCGAGAGGTTGTAGCTTGACACAGAGTGCCAGTCTCCGTGATTTATGACAGAGACATGCGGTTTTACTTCCAGATTCTGGAATGAATTTCATGACGAGTTGGGTACTCGTCTGCATTTTAGCACTGCTTTTCACCCGGAGACGGATGGTCAGAGCGAGCCGACCATCCATACATTGGAGGATATGTTGTGGGCATGCGTATTAGACTTCGGTGGTAGCTGGGATACCTACATTCCCTTGGCATAGTTTTCCTACAATAATAGCTACCACGCGAGTATTGACCGTCCTCCATTCAAGATGTTGTACGGGAGGAAGTGCATGACCCGTATATGTCGGGTGAGGTTGGTCAGAGGGTCATGGGGAGTACCGAAGTGGTGCTCAAGACGACGGATAGGATCCAACAGATCCGGAGCATGCTTCAGACTGCTCAGAGTCGGCAGAAAAGTTATGCCAACAAGCGACGTTCAGACCTGGAATTCGAGGTCGGGGATATGGTCCTCCTGAAGGTGTCACCTTGGAAAGGTGTCACCTGGTTCATGAAGCGGGTCAAATAGGGCCCTAGATACATCGGTCCCTTTAGGGTTGCAGCCTGGGCCCCAACCGAACTTAGTCAGATTCACAGTACTTTTCACGTCTCCCAGCTGCGGAAGTTCCTAGTAAACGATTTAGTAGTGGTGCCTCTAGAGGGTATTCAGGTGGATGACAACCTGAACTACATTGAGCGACTAGAAGCTATCCTCGATAGGAAGTCAAAGGATTTGAGGAACAAGAGAGTGGAGTTGGTAAAGGTACAATGGCAGCATCGCAAGCGCTCAGAATGGACTTGGGAGCCGGAGGACGAGATGAGAGAGCACTACCCCGAGCTTTTTCCAGATTTAGCAGCTGACTTCGAGGATGAAGTCTAAAATAACTTGAGGAGATTTGTAACACCCGATTCCCAGTACGTATTTAAATTCAAGTAACTGCATGTTTTACACTGGGACTTGGTGAGTTGGAGGCCTAACTCGTCGAGTAGACTAGACTCTTGGACGTGGGGTTTTAAGCAACCTACTCGGCGAGTCGGAGAGCCCGGCTCGGCGAGTAGGATTGTCTGGGTGAAACCCTAATATTCAAGGTTTACACCATATTTAAACACATTATCTTGTCCGTTTCAGCCCTCCATCGTCTCTCATAGTCCAGAAAAGCCATAACTCAAAACCCTAAAGCTTTTTGAGTGTTCTTGAGCCATTTTTGTGTGTTTAAAGTTGTTTAAAGCTTGAAGAGATAAGTGGAAGCTTGGGGGTTCTTGAAGAAGCAAGTAGATCCAAAGTCTTGGTTGCATTTCTAGCTTGATTGAGGTAAAAAGCTTCAACCTTGACTTCTCATTTGTTAGATCTTCTTTAAGGCTTGAATATTGCCATCTTTGGGGCATTTCTAAGCCACATTCGGGTTTAAAGCATAATGTAGAGTGTTAACCTCAGATATGGAACCATTAGGGGTTCTTATGGCATAAAGGTGCCAACGTTATGGCTATGAGAGTCCCACACATCATATAACCCTCATTTTTGAGCCTTTTGTGCCAAAATTCCCATGCACAAACGTCAAGTTCGTAACTTTACGTGTAATATGGACCCTAGGAGGTCAGATATGTGTTTTAGGTGATTTTAGACCATTTGAAATCAACTGTACAGTTTTGGACATAGAGGGACTCGGTGAGTTCGGTCGTATTTTTCCCCAAACCCTTTCTGATATCGAGTGGTGTGTTGAGTCGGAATAAGACTCACCCATCCGGGTTCGTAATGAACCTGAAGATCAACGTACTCGACGAGTTCCAGGATTAACTCGGCGAGTTCAAGGTAATATCCCAACCATATGAACATGAACTCGGCAAGTTCAAGGATGAACTCTGCGAGTCAGAGCGTAGAAGGTCCCGACTTTTTTTAAAGGAGAACTCGGCGTGTTCTCGTAAGGCTCGGCGAGTAGGGTCGAAGTCTTGGCGTTTTCACGATTTGGGGGCTCGATGAGTCGTGGGGCCAACTCGGTGAGTTGAGTTAACTGGATGTTGACTTTGGCCTAGAGTTAACTTTGACCAAGGTGTTGACCTTGACTTTCACTTTGACATGAGTTGACCAGGAAATGATAATTAAGGAAGATTGTTATGTGTAGGACCTGAGAGGGGTTAATTCCAGCAGCCAAGACAGTTCAGAAACTTTACGACGTGAGGTGAGTTACCTTCTAGTAGAAGTGGGTCGAAAGCACCAATATCGGCCCACTAGTAGTTGATTATAGCTGAGATTATTGTCTTTGTATTAATTGTCTGTTTTTCCACTATCTGTTATGTTTTATGTGCTATGTGATGGTGATATTAAGGAGAATAGTCTCCATATCTGGTCGATAGGGCCAAGGGGTAGGCCGGACACCCCATAATGTCTATGATTATGTTATGATTTTATATGGTTGTAGTAGGGGTGAAATAGTAGGGGTAGGTTGGACCCCCCCCCCCCCCCGAGATATGTCTGATAGGGGTAGGTTATGCACCCCAATATGCCTAGCAGGGGTAGGTTGAGCACCCCGGTATGCTCAGTAGGGTAGGTCGGGCACCCAGATACGCCTGGCAGGATGTGTTGTGTATGCTATGCGGTATGATGGGGGAGCTCACTAAGCTTTGCACTTAAAATTTTTAGTTTTGGTTTCAGGTACCTCCTCGTCGAAGGGGAAGGAGGCGGTACGGTAGTAGCGCATCGCACACACATGATTCTGCATTTTGAGATCCATGGGATTGTACTATGACATTATTACTATTTTATGATATGATTTTTAGGACAATTGATTATGGTTTTATGAATTGGAATGACGATGATGATCTTTTTTAGTAACTGTTTTATAAGTAATATGATTAAAAACAGAATTTTTTGTCTTGAAAATTGGGATGTTACAAGATGAACTTTAGGTCCATTATTTACATAAAAAAAATTAGTTTAACAATTATGATGATAGTTATGGACTTATTATAATACCTGTAATTAAGCTATAACTCTTTCTTGAAATGTGAATTGTGCATTGAACATAAATAAACTAGGATTGTTGTGACTTTTTTTTTTGTTTTGTTGCTTTCCTGTCATGACAGGTACCAATTACCAGATGAGCATGTTTAAAGGTGGATCAATATTATCTACATGTGTCATGATGATGACGGAGAGGTAAGGTAACTAAACTATATACTAGTGATATTAACTCTCTTATTTCTAGGAAAGTCGTTGAAATCAATGAACAACTCAACATCTATTAAATTATTAGGTTAGCTGACATATTACACCCATACAAAGGATTTGAGCGAAAATAGCATGTTCATGGATTGGGGTATCATTCTAGGACCAAGCAGGAAGTATCGAGGAGGCAACAATTGTACACTATGATGGAGTAATGAAACCATGGTTAGTATTAGCTTTAAAAAGATATAAAATCTATTGGATGAAACATTTCAAATACGATCACCCATATCTGCAATCGTGCCACATAGAATGGCTACATATTTCATATTGTATTTCACTTGTGATTCACATATGAATTACACGTGATTCACATGTAATTCACATATGAATCACATATGATTCATATGAAATTCACATATGAATCACATTTAACTCATATATAAATTATATTTGATATACATGTAATCACATATGAATTACATGTAATTCACATATAAATTACATGTGATTCACATGTAAATCACATGTGTATATTTGTGAGTGTTTTTCCATCAATCATTTTTTATTATTTTCTTGTATATTTGGAAGAAATTATGGTGAATATTGAAGAGGTGAAAAATGATAAATTGAAGAAAACATAGAAATATTGACACGGAGACATGAAAACTCTTTCAAATTTTGTAGCATTTTTTTCTTTTTAATATTTTATATTGTATCGAATAAAATACTTATCGTATTGTGTTTATAGATTAGTAAATAAAATGAGTTTTCTTATGATTTCCTTACAGCTATTATAGTATACGAAATATGTATATATGCATTTGTAAAAATATGCATAAATGTACCAAAAATGTTGATTTTTTGGTTAAAAAATTATAGTATTTTTTAAATATTCTAGTTTTTTATTGATTTTTAAATTCTTTTAAAATAATTGTAGTTTTTTTTTTTTTTTTAAATATTTTTTTCAATTTTTTTTTTCAAAAATTCTTGTTTTCCATAAAAATTTAAAAAATCTGCATTAAAAAAAAATAAAAAATACTATTTTTAACAAAATTCGGAATTTTGATTTGTTATGCAATTTTTTAGACATTTTTATTAATATTTATAATAACACAAAAAATTAAACATTAAACAAGATTGATATGATTACAATCATGCCATTATTGAATTGGTTTTGATCTAACGCTCTACTTTTAGTACTCGGGTTATCGGAAAACTATGAGTTCTTAATCGATGTCACCTATATATATATATATATATATATATATATATATGTGTGTGTGTGTGTGTGTGTGTGTGTGTGTGTGTGTGTGTTCTAAGTAATTATTGTGTGGATGTAGGGATGATTGTGAACCAATCATTTTAAATTTAATTAATTTTAATTTTAATTAATAAATAAGGATAAATTATGACTGTTTGACAGGATCTGAATTTATAAGAGCTGGATTTTTAAGATGTCTGAATTTCTAAGAGGATTTGAATTTTTAAGATCTAAATTTTCAAATACTTTTTGGTTGAAACCTCTGAATGACAGTGCTAAATTATAAAAATAACCATTTTACCCTTCTGTGTTATTTCTTTGTTGAATTTAATGTTTCTGTTTATAAATTGCCGAATCAACTACTTGAATATTTTAATATATATATATATATATATATATATATATATATATATGTGTGTGTGTGTGTATATATATGTGTGTGTGTATGTAATTTTCATTTATGTTTAATTTGGATTTTATATGGTGTTTGTATATATATATATATATATATATATATATATATATATATATATATATATATATATAGACACACACATATAAAATCCAAATTAAACATAAATGAAAATTACACATACATCACAAATCAAAGATAACTTTATCATTGATTATACTCAAAGCAACTAATTACAATAATACAAGAAAATCAAGATTTCATCAAACCCATTTCTTAATTGTTGTACCCAAAACAATTAAAAGCTCCAAAACAATGATAACCTAAAACATATCTAAAAGGGTAAAAATCTTCTATTCTCTTGTTAATTTTCACATATTCCCCAAAATACCCTTTATGTATAAACTATAATTTGTTTACTTCAATCCATAATAAATATGATGTTAATGAATGTTTGGTATGAAATCTTCTCTACTAATAGACATCACATGTTCAAGATATAGCATCATACTTTCATTTGGTGAATCCATAACATGTTAATAATCAATTTCATATATTTAAGGATAATTTCACAAGATTTCACAGATTATCCAAAATTCATAAGCATACCCTCATAGTAACATTTCAAAAAACAACAAATCAAAAGAAAAAAATTTGTTGTTAGAAGGTATAAAAACAAGAGAAATAACAAAAATCAAGATTTCACAGCAATGTTTTTCACATATTTCAGCAACATTTCACAATAAAAACGAAGAGAAATAAGAAATCAGCAAGATTTTCAAAATTATCCAAGAGAAAACAAAAAGAAACAAGATTTCACAGAAAAAACAAAAGTAAAAAAGGAGCCCACGATCGCATAAAACTATACACCATCTGATTTAAGAAAAAATAAAAGAAAAAAACAACAAATTTTCTATGTAATCACCGAATTAAGGGAAACATAAACTTGCAAATCATCAGTAGCAGAAAACAACAGCACATCTGAGTAATCACTGATTTCAAAAGTTATTTGTGTGTATGCGTCGATGAGATTAAAAGAGCAGAGGCGTGATATTACCTGTAGAAATCGTTGCAGAGGTCGTCGGAGGCGGAGTCGGAGGTGTTGTGGCGTAGCAGTCGGAGCTGTTAGGAAAATATAACCTAAAATTGTACGAAAGAACAAAAGCATAAAATTCTTGACTAAGGCATGTGTTTAACACAATTTCCTTAAAACAAATTCGTCCTGTATGGCGTTTGTTTCCCAGGATACAACAGTAGAAAACAATTATTCTAGATTGCTCGAACCCTCACTTGGCTCGGATTATACCTTGGTTGCAGCAAGAGAGAAAAGATGAAGTAGAAGCGTAAGAGACGAAGAGAGTGATTTTGTTTCATCCGGTGTTTGGAATCGGTCACATATGCATTGTATATATACTACCCAATGTAATCGATGCAATTAAAACAAAATCGTAACTGTCACAATTAAATAAGAAAATTAATCAAGAAATCAAAACCGAAATCTATGATTAATTGATTTTAATTCGTTTTTGTAACTGTTAACCAAAAGGAAAAAAATGCAAAAAAGGTTCTTGAACTTTTCTGGTTGACCGGTGGTGCATTCGTGCCCGTAGGACGCACACTCGCACACAAGTTCAGTGGCCCGAAGCCAATTTGGCTCACATTTGCATCCCCCCTGCGTGTGCGCGCAAGAGATATCCTTGGTTCTAATAAGTCATACAAAGGTAGCTAGTCTTTGTAGTTATAAACCAATTTCCTTTTCTTCTCCCACCAATGTTGGATGAGTTTTAAACCCACTTAATTCTTTTATTTTCTCTTCCAATTACCCTACTTTGACATGTAATTTAGCATTCATTTTTAATCCGTTTTGGACGTGTGATATATCGAAACGTAGATATCACGGAGGAGAACACAAATATATAATAAATAACTCATTTTGATTATATTTAGAGTCCAAAATTTGTGCTCAGAAATGGAAAAATTCATTTTTTTGGAAATTAATTAAATTAATTTTCTAACAATCCCCTACATGAATGAAAATTGCTTTAGCATCCGCAATTCCAAGTTGCTTTAGGTAAAATCCAACAGTTGAATCATGCACAAGATATGTAGGTTTGACCCTGTGAACCTTCCCTTGAGATACATATTTATTTTACTAGTGGACCATTAGACTCAATGTCCGTGAACTATTTTGTAATTTGTGTAAATAATCATTACATGTCTCCCATGATTCTCCCCGACCTAGTTAGGTTCTCATTGATGTATCTGTTTTGGTCATGAACACTTGCCTGGTTCTGTAAGAGCTCTTAGGAACTTGCCCATTCAATTCCCTTTGAAGCGACCCCACTTCTCTCTCACATAGGTGATTATATCATAATCATTAAAAGCTAAAGCGTGATGATTTCCAACTTATCACCAACTACTATAAGCTTAACATGCATCACTGTTATTATAGGAATGGGTTAGGGTTGACCCCCACAGTGATCCACATATGTTATATGTTAAGTAGGTTGTCCCCTTGAACCTATATCTTGGGATCTCTAGTCAATTAGGTTGGGTTTTCCTTCACAATAACTTATTCGATCATGGGTTTTAATCTTATTCCTTTTGACGATTTTGCAACTAAGTCCCTGTTTAACCCTTTGGTTAGCGGATCCGCAATGTTATCCTTTGACCTTATATAGTCAATTGAGATAACTCTAGTTGAGAGTAGTTGTCGAATAGTGTTGTGTCTTCGACGGATGTGTCGAGACTTACCATGATACAGAGCCCTTTGTGCCCGTCCAATTGCCGATTGACTATCACAATGGATTGAGATTTCTGAAATTAGTTTAGGTCATCCTGGTATATCTACCAAAAATTGTCGTACCCATTCAACTTCTTCTCAATTTTTATCAAGTGCTATAAATTCCGATTCCATGGTGGATCTAGCTATAACTGTTTGTTTTGAAAATTTCCATGATATAGCTCCACCTCCAAGTGTGAACAAAAACCCATTGGTTGACTTGGAGTCTTTAATCTCATATATCCAATTTGCATCACTATACCCTTCTATCACCTCAGGATATCTTGTATGGTGCAACCCATAATTGCGAGTGTATCTTAAGTATTATAATAATCTTTTAATACTTTTCCAATGTTCATCACTTGGATTACTGGTATATCTACTTAGTCTGCTTATTGCAAAAGCTAAGTCAGGTCTGGTACAACTCATAAGGTACACCAGAGTACCAATAATTCTTGCATATTCGACTTGTGCAACTCTTTCACCTCTATTTTTACTTAGATGATGATTTGTATCAATTGGTGTCCTAGTTACAGTAGTATCACCGGAGTTGAACTTCTCAAGAATTATATCCACATAATGGGTTTGATTTAAAGTAAGTCTATTTGCAGTCCTTGTGATATTCACACCAAGGATGGCATCTGCTAAACCCATATCTTTCATGTCGAATCTTGCCTTTAGCATGCCCTTTGTTGATGGAACCTTTTATCGTTGCTACCAACGATAAGCACATCATCAACATAAAGGCACAAGATAACATAACCCTCACTTGTGTTTTTAACATAAACACACTTGTCACATTCATTAATCTTGTATCCATTTTCCAACATCACATGGTCAAACTTTTGATGCCATTGTTTTGGGGATTGTTTCAACCCATATAATGACTTCACTAGTTTGCAAACCTTTGATTCTTTTCCTGAGGTAACATACCCTTTTGGTTGTTCCATGTAGATTTCAACTTCTAAATCCCCGTTTAGAAAAGTTCATTTAACATCCATTTGATGTACTTCAAGATTTCCTATAGAAGTGATTGCAAGTACCACTCTAATGGATGTAATACGTGTGACAGGAGAGTACGTGTCAGAATAATCAAGGCCACTTTTCTGTCTATAGCCTTTAATTACTAGTCTTACATTGTACTTGTCAATGGTTCCATCCGCTTTCATTTTCTTCTTGAAAATCCATTTATAGCCTAGTGGTTTGCAACCTTTAGGTAAATCCACTAGCTCCCATGTATGGTTTTGCAAGATGGAATCCATTTTGCTTTTAATTACCTCTTTCTATTGAGTTACTTCTGAGGAGGTGACTGCCTCTTTCAAAGTTTGAGGCTCTCTTTCAACCATGTAAGTGTAGAAATCATCTCCAAACAACTTATCCACTCGTTCCCTTTTACTTATACGGGGCTCTATTTCTCCATCCATTTCTTCTTCATAAGAGGATTCATTATGCTCAATTAACTTTGAATCATTTGTCTCAACCTTATGAAGACATGAAAACACATTCTCAAAGAACGATGCATTTCTTGACTCCATTACTGTGTCTTTGTGAATTTATGGAATTTTTTAGTTATACACAAGAAATCCATACGCATTAATGTTTTGTGCATATCTAACAAATATGGAATCAATAATCTTGGATCCTATCTTAACCACCATGGATGCAGGTACCATGACCTTTGCAAGGCACCCCACACTCGAAGGTATTTGTAGGATGGTTTTATACCTGACCATAACTCGTATGGTGTTTTATCCGATATCTTTCATGGGACCTTATTTAAAAGGTAGTCAGTTGAAAGTATAGGTTCCCCCCCCACATTGAGGGTGGCAGCCCAGAACTTAACAACATGACATTCATCATTTCCTTTAAGGTCTGATTTTTCCTTTCTACCATACCATTTTGTTGTGGTGAATAAGGTGCAGTAAACTCATGTATGATACCATGAGTTGCATAAAATTCCTCGAACTGTGATACATATTCACCTCCATGGTTACTTCTTAGTACTTTAATTTTCTTATTAAGTTGATTCTCAACTTCACTTTTATACACTTTAAATTTCTCTATAGCCTCATCTTTACTTTTAAGTAAATAGACATAGCATAATTTAGTGCAATCATCAATAAAAGTAATAAATTACTTATTTTCCACCTTTAGATGGAATTGATTTAATGTCACATACATCGGTGCGAATTAATCCAAGTGGTCCGGTTGTCCTTTAAATGGACTTGAAAGATTGTTGTGTTATTTTCGATTCAACACAAGTGTTGCATTTGTATTTTGAGTCAATGTGAAAGTTTGGTATGTGATTGATTTTAATTAAACGACGAAGCGTATCAAAATTAACATGTCCTAATCTAGCATGCCATATATTTGAAGACTCAAGTAAGTAAGTAGAAGAGTTATTCATTTCATTATCTTTGTTTCTTGGCTTAAGAGCCATTACACAAAGTTTGAACATACCCATATCGACATACCCCTTACCCGCATACACACCATTTTTGGTTAACACAAATTTATCTGACTCAAAAACCAAGCAAAAATCATGCTTGCTTAACAACCAACCCGACACAAAATTCATACAAATTTCGGGTACATACAACACATCATTCAACGTCGGCTCTCTTCCCGACGTCATCTTCAACACAATCTTTCCAACACCTTGGATATCAAAAGTGAACGAGTTTCCCATGAACAACTTGTCACCATTATATATAACCTTGAAGTTACTGAACCATTCTCTATTTGAGCAAACATGACGGGTAGCTCCCGTATCAATCAACCACTCCCTTGGATTGGACTCCACAAGATTAACTTCAGAAATAACCGCTGCAAGATTGATGTGAGACACATCTTTGGTTATCTTTTCCACAACATTTGCCTCCTTAGACTTCTTTGGAAGCTTGCAATTTGCAGCCCGATGACCCCGTTGGTCACATATATAGTAGTTTCCTTGAAACTTTTTCTTAAAAGTTCCACATTTGGCTCCCAAGTTTGAACCATTACCTTTCTTTTGGAATTTTCCTTTTCCAGATTTGTTCTTCCTAGAAGTTTGATCATGCTCCACCACATTATCTTTCTCATTAGCAGGGGTATAACTCTCTTTTGAGGTATCTTATTGTCCTCTTCAATTCGAAGGCGAACAATAAGGTCCTTAATGGACATCTCTTATCTCTTATGTTTCATGTAATTCTTGAAATCAACCAAACTAGGGGTAGCTTCTCAATAGGGATGGAAAAAGAAACCTAACCCGATGATAAAAACCGAAAACCGACATATTAGGTTCGGGTTTGGGGTCGGTTAATTGGGGCCGGGATCGGGTTTGGTATGCTTTTAGAAAATTTCCGTCGGTTTGCTTACGGGGATGGTAAACAAAATACTCGTCCTGATTACCCGAAACCAAAACCCGTTACCTGAATATATATATATATATATATATATATATATATATATATATATATATATATATATATATATTTCCTTGAGTTATCTTCTTTGTTGTGAATGATTTAAAGATAATTTCTTGAGATAACTTTCTGTTTATTTGTAGTGCTAGTGTTTTGACATTTTTTTATTCATAATACTTAGAGTAATAGTGATATTTTGGTTTATGAATGCTAGTGTCTTTACTGTTTTTTTGCCACTAGTAACCACTTACATATCAGAACAAATATGTCTACTCTTAGTGGTTTTGTAAATTATCAAAATTATTTTGGATATGAATTTATGCTTGCATCACTAAGTCTAATGGTTTCGTATTCTCATTGAATCAAAATTATTCTTAATTTGAATGTTAAACAGGGATCCCCGTTACCCCGTTGGGATACCCACAGACCCGATAGTGTTTGGTAAACAGGTACCCGTTGGTAATCAGGTCGGTGATGGAATCTATCTTCATATTCGGGGACATGACGGGATTACCAAAAACCGTCCCAAACCCGCCCCGTTGCCATCCCTACTTCTCAATCATGGAAGCAATAGAAAAAGGCTCATTCAACCCAATACCTTCGACATGCATGTCATGTAGGAGGACTTGTAGTTCTTGGACTTAGGACATAACCGTTTTTCCATCCACCATTTTATAGTCAAGAAATCGAGCAACCACAAATTTCTTTGTCCCAACATCTTCAATTTTATACTTTTTGTCCAATGAGTCCCATAGTTCTTTGGTTGTTTTTGTTACACAATACATATTATAAAGTGAATCAACAAGGCCATTAAGAACATAATTCCTACACAAGAAATCAGAATGTTTCCAAGCATCAATAACAGTTAAAGCTTGCACATCTCCTTCTCCTTCGGGCATCCGAGGAGCCTCTTCAGTTAAGAATCTAGCAAGATTCAATGTGGTAAGATAGAAGAGCATCTTCTGCTACCACCTTTTAAAGTTCAATCCATAGAACTTCTCAGGTTTCTCAACATGATTGACCGACATGGTCATCATTGGAGCTCCTTGAGCATTAGGAGTACCATTAAGCTTTGGTGGTTGGGAACCTTCACCGGTAGTCATGCTACAAAATGAAGCAAATGTAAAATTACTGTTAAGTATTGTCTATTTCCAGAAAACAGGTTCTGAACGGGTGTGAAATAAAATAAAGAATATGAAAACTGTTTTAGAAAACAGTAACAGATTATGGATGCAATATCCTTAAACAGTTATATACATGTAAACAGAAAAGCAGAAAAAAAACATAGAAAATATCTTAGAAAACGATTTCTGAAAACAGATTCTGCAAGTGTGAGGGAGGGGAAAAAATCGTTTTTATTAGCACTGTAAGATGAAACAGAAACAATTTTTTTTCCAAGTTCGTTTCGCACAAACGATTTGTTTTAAGACTGTTAAGAAAAGATAACCCAAAATTGTACGAAAAAACAAAAGCATAAAATTCTTGAGTGGCCCGTGTTTAACACAGTCTCCTTAAAACAAATTCGTGCTATATGGGTGTTTGTTTCCCAGGATACATCAGTAGAAAACAATTATTCTAGATTGCTCGAACCCTCACTTGGCCCGGATTATACCTTGGTTGCAGCAAGAGAGAAAAGATGAAACAGAAGCGTAAGAGAGGAAGATAGTGATTTTGTTTCATCCGGTGTCTGGAATCAGTCACATATGCATTGTATATATACTATCCAATTTAACCGATACAATTAAAACGAAATTGTAACTGTCACAATTAAATAAGAAAATTAATCAATAAATTAAAACCGAAATCTACGATTAATTGCTCTTAATTCGTTTTTATAACTGTTAACCAAAAGGTTAAAAAAAAGCTCCTTGAACTTTTCTGGTTGACCGGTGGTGCATTCGTGCCCGCAAGACGCGGGCTCGCACACAAGTTCAGTGGCCCGAAGCCAATTTGGCTCGCATTTACATCCCCCCTACGTGCGCGCGCAAGAGAGAGCATTGATTCTAATAAGTCTTACAAACGTAGCTAGTCTTTGTAGTTATAAACAAATTTCTTTTTCATTCTCCCACCAATGTGGGATGAGTTTTAAACCTACTTAACTCTTTTATTTTCTCTTAAATTGCTTTACTTTGATAAGTAATTTCTCATTCATGTTTAATCTGTTTTGGATGTGTGATATATCGAAACGTAGATATCACGGAGGAGAAGACAAATATATAATCAGTAATTCGTTTTGATTGTATTTAGAGTCCAAAACTTGTGCTCAAAAATGGAAAAAATCCATTTTTTGGAAATTAATTAAATTAATTTTCCAACAGGAGCCGGAAGCAGTGAGGAGGCTGACGACTGCGATGACGGGGAGGGAACACAGTTTTGACATATTGATGGATGTTTGTGTGTGCGCGTTGATGAGGAGAAAGGAGTGGAGGCGTGATTTTGAGGAAAAAAGAGAGCGAGAACTACTAAGGGCAGCCGCGTTTTTTTTTTTTTTTTTTTTTTTTTTCCAGATGTGGGGTGAAGTCTGGATGTATGATTTTGTAAGAGGCAATTAACAAATTCAAATATGTATCTTAAGAGGATACCAAACAAGCCATATCTTAATTTTTAAGAGGTTACCTCTTAATTTTTCAATTAAGAGGTAAACAAACATGACCTTAGTAATCTTGTATATCCATTAAATAATATCCTTAGTTATAATCTCGTTTTTATGAAACCATTAAATACCAATGAAAAACAAAAAATCTAACTTCTAATCTTTATATATATGGTGTCTTTATCATTCATGAAGCCTTTGAAAAAAACCTAATCACATAGACATCGTTTTATTTCTCTGCCAATCTCTTCAATCTTGACAAAATGTTCAATCGTCAACCACTTCACACTTCCATTGTCGCCTACAACAACCATCGTCTACACCCTCTTCCATCTTCTACTGTTCGTCGAAGTCATGTTCCTTCTTATCCTCATTGTCGACGCCAAATATTTGCATCTATCGAACATGCCCCTTTCTCAAATCAGATCAAAAGTGGTTTGGTGGATACTATGATTAAGTATCGTACAGTCGATCAAGCATACGCTTTGCGATCTTATTCTGGTATGACAAACACATACATACAGAGAGGTAGAGAACCAATTTCAAAATCAATTTCACTTCTACGTTCTTCATTTCACTATCATTCATCTCCAATGTTTTAAAGGAGGGTTTGATTCAAGGTTTCGATTGCACCCGATGTCTCGGTAAGGAATTCATAATCAAGTCATTTTTTTCATATTGATTTTTGTAGAAATTCATAATCAAAGTCGTTTTTTTTTACTTTAACATCTTGGTTGTGGATTTACTGTCATGGATTTCCAAGTAATTTGAAGAATTGGGAATATGTCGGCCCTTTCTTGTTGTATTTTGTCTTCTATTTGCTAGTTAAGTATCTGTGTTTTACTAATTGAAAAAAAAACCGACATTTTATCTATATGAATTTCATTGTTTTGTTTGATGGATTGTTGCTTTATATGTTATAGTTTTGTATCCAATTTGATAAAACCATATTGAGAGAACAATTTCATCAAAAGTTACTACAAAATTTACAACATGACATTAGGGTACTTCTTATATTATCATCTTTGATGTGAGAATTGTACTTGCAATTGAAACCAATCTGTGGGTGGGCTCTAATGTGCAGTAAAGGCATTGAATCACTAATCGATTATTAACTTAGTTGTTTTATTCTTTCTCATAAAACGACAAACATAGGATTTTTTTTTTATTACTATGGTAACTGCGTCCCCAATTGGTTTCATGTATTATTTTTATTTAAATCAAAATAATAAAATTTGTTTTTTTTACATTAATCATATTTTATAAGTTTTTTATATCTTCTAGAACAAAAATCTTTTGAATTTGATGGTCTGTTGTTATATGTGGACTTCTTTTTTCATGACAATTGATACAATATATGATGATTTAGGTAGTGCCTTTCAGTTGTTCGATGAAATGTCCAAGAGTCAGGTCCGCTAATCCATCTTGTCTTCATCGACTTATCCCTATCATTGAGCGACTCCATTGTAGGGGTGAGCATTGGAACAGGGTACCCGTTTTTGGAATTGGAACCACCACAGAACCACCGTTCCGGAACCGAAACCGCCTAGACGGTCCCGATTCCTAAAATCTAAGAGCCGCCTTAAGCGGTTCCGGTTCAAGTTCTCATTATCTTGGAACCGGTATCCGCTGGGTAACTGATTGTAGCACCGTAAAAATTTGAACAATTTTTCACTTTTGGAAACCATAAAATATCATTTGTAATCATAAATAAAAGCATTGTGTCAACATTGTATCAGTACAAAACCCAAGATCAAAATACATAAACTCCGGTGTGCGTGTGTACGAATCATGCCGGCGCCTTCCCGCGATCATCACTGGTACCTGAAACACATAACACATAACACTGTAAGCATAAATACTTAGTGAATTCCCCAAAATACCACTCTAACACATAATAGCCACTCGAGGCTGTAACTATGTTGACCCTCAGGTCTATGTGTCTCAGTGGGGCCCTCCAGCCCCAACTCTCTATGGGCCCCCTGGCCCTAACTTTGTGGACCCGAAAGTCCTAACTTTGTGGACCCGAAGGTCCTATCTTTGTAACTCTGAATCATGCATAACACATCACAATAAATCATAGCACATAAATAACATGCAATTACACTGGCATATAACTCTAAAATACTCTATCACATAACTCTGTTACCACACTACGTAAAGTATAGTGAGAAGACTCACCTCGGGTATCTCGGTAATCTCTGACTCGGTAATGCTGGTCTACCCTCCGCCTAATCATATAAAATAAATACCCTAATTATTATAACTCTCAAAGGCTAGACTATGTCCTCTTATGACACTCTCAGAAGAGTAAAATACCATTTTACCCCTCTCACAACTCAAGAGGCCCCACAATAGACCATACCCTAAAAGTCAACCCAAAAGTCAACTTTCCGGGTTACGCTGCGCGTACCAGATGTGTACGCTGCGCGTACCCGGCTGCATCTCAGGATCGGGGAACGCCACCCAGGGATTACGCCTGACGTACTCCCCGGCTTCAGCCCTTTAACTCTTTAGGTCTTAAACAATTAAGACTCACGTCCAAATTCTAGATCCGACCACATCTAAGCTTCTTAATCCATCCTTTAACTCTAAAAGGTTTATACTCAAGCATGACCTCAAACTAATCACTAAAGATGGAAGCTTTATGGCTCTAAATCACTAATAGCACTGAATGGGGAAAGATCTCGGACCATGGAGCACTTTACACTCATAAAGTCTCCACCTTTGGGGTTTTTAGCCATAGCAAAAGCACATGCAACAACAAATCAAAAGAAGAGGAAAGTTTTGAACTTTATACCTCTAAGTGTAGTCCCTTGCTCTGTAGATCTCAGATCCAAAATGGCACCTCAAGATTTAGCTTCCAAGAACTCCTTTCCTTCTTCTTCATTAAGTCACCAAAGCACAAAAAGCTCCAATCAACACTCTCACACACTAAGGACGATGGGGGCTCCCTTTTAGGGTTTCACTCACTGATATGGAGGTTGAGAAATGAGCCTTAGCACCCTTTAAAAAGTGCACAAGATGTATTAGGGTTTTGCACGTGGGCCGGGTACGCCCGACGTAACTCTTGGTACGCCCAACGTACCTTGGCGATTCGCGTCCAAACTAAGCACACGAGTACGCGCAACGTACCCCCTGGTACGCCCAGCGTACTCACATGCTAACTTTTCTCCACACAAGGGTTAATCATGACTAATGACAGAATAAGGGTAAAAGAAATGTACCTGAATCTCGGGTTGTACACCGACAGTTTCGATTTTTATAATGGGTACCCGGAACCGGTGGGTAACCGAAACCGGAACCGGCGGACACCCGGTCTTTTTAATAGTTTTTTAATAGTCTTATTTGATATATTTTTTCCAAAAATAAAAATTATATGCAAAAGTTAAATTACTAAAATACACTTGGCTAGGGTTTTATGACTTTGGTGTTTAGACTTTAGTAGTCGTTATATGTCTTGGCCGCCAACATTCACAAAGCACAATTCACAAACACACAAGATTTGACTGTCTTGTTCTCGTATTCTCCCTGCCACCTACTTCAATCGCAAACCATTCTCGCATCATCACTCCAGCTTGATTCGTTCTTACTTCAATCGCACACTTCAATCGACAACATGTTCAATTTAGTGTCCATAGTGCACGCCGACGACTCGTTTCTTTGAATCCGACATACCTGCGACGACTTCTCCGCCTCCACAACGACGACTTCTCCGGTCAGATTAATGATTCTTTTACTGATTATGAATGTCTATGTTGATTAACGATTCCTTTCGCTAGGAGATCCTTTCATTTACTCACTGATGACACGTATTAGGAGCAAGGATGTCCCCTCTCTAGATTCTTAATAAAAATTGTTTGCTATTAAAAAATGATGCGATCTGATTCACCACAACTGAGATATTCAGCGAGCGGTGAGTTCCAATCAACCCTTGGGACTAAATAGAGAATAGTCCAGTGAATCAATTAGCAAACTGATGAATCAAAAGAGAATAGAATAGGTCAACAATGATTAATTATAACTAGATGGAATTAGTTGCGCCTTTAGCACTGTGTTGCTTTTTTTCTTCTTCTTATTTCAAGCTGTAGCAAATGAGAAACCATATTATAATTTTTATGAAAGGATATTACAGATATGGAAGGGATGTTCATACCAGTTACATAGCAAGTAACACGTTATATTTAGAAAAGCAAGATAAAATAGAATATTCACTAAGAGTGTGTTTGGTTCACAGATTCTAAGGGAATTTGAGAGAATTGAAATTCGTGATTTTTTTTTCATTGTTCCTAAGATTGGATGGAAGGAATTTAATTTCATTATTCGTTTTTATTTTGCCAAATGACCAAAATACCCTCATTGCCCTTCAAAAACATTATACGAACAACGACTTCAGAAAGACAAACCATTCAAAGTGGGATTGTAATGGCGAAAATAGCAAGTTTAGTGGAATCGGAGTCTCGCATGACTCTAAGCACCTGAATATAGAATACAACAAAAACATGTACTCATGAGTGTATGCAACAAAAGTAAATTTAGAAGTTTCTTTTAAAATGAAAAAACAAATATTTATTTGCAATAAAATTATCTCATATTTAGGTAGTAGATATCTTAGGGAAATGTGTAAAAAAAAATTCTTTAAGGTTCAAGGGCAAATCAAAGAAAAAGCAATTATATTTAATCACTTAATATATATTTTTTTAATCAAGCGATGAAAGTTTCAAACATTTTTTTCAAATTAATTATTTTAACATGATAAAACGTAACATGTTAATTTGGAAAATTACCAATGAAACCTGATATATAACGTGACAAAATGGTTAATTTGGAAAAATATCTTTTTATTTTGTGGTTTGATGGGAAAAAATATAGCTTTAGTTGTTAAACCGCAAGATTTCCCAAAATATAATGGTATTTTCTGTAATTTAGCCTACGATTAATAAAAAAAATTATACTCAATAAAAAAAAATACATACATGGTCATTTGAAACACCTTCAACTCCAGATAAACCAAGAAGAACATAAGGTTTGATCTTTTTGACCTGAAAAAAACCATAAATTTGTCATCCTCATTTGTAAAGTATATAATTTTTTTTAAAGTGTTTCGTTTTCATATAATTAATTAAATAAACACAATTATTCCAAAATTTGATATATTAGTATACCACTTCAAGAAAATTAGATCCCTCATGGAATCCTAAACTTTGAAGCTGTCCAATATCTTTAGCAAATGACGCACCTGCTGAGTCAATACAACCTCTCTCCTTTGTGATCAAACCCTGCATCAAAAAAATAAAAAAATTAAGACTCGATATCCATAATAGCAACGTACTTACGTTTCTCCTTCTTATGTTCTATTCAAATTATTAATCGACTGAAAACAATAGAAAACAAATAAGATGGCAAGTTGGACGAGGACATTTTCATAAAAACATACATTCCACACTACACGAAAAGTAGAATGTTTCAACAAAAACATCAAAAAAAAAAAGAAACTATGTTCCAACATGAAGTAAATTTTTTTATTATAAATATATATTTAAAAACCCAGAAAACATAAACAAAAAACATTTTTTATAAAAAAAGGTGACACCTTTCCCATACATACCCTTTTTTTTTTTTTCACAAGATCCATTTTGTCTCATTTATCATTTGCATTGTTTTATTCTGGAAAAATAAGTCTTTAATTATCATTTTTTGGGAAAACTACAATTAATTCTTTGGATACTAGCGTCTATGGACATATCTAACTTTTTTAAAAGGATACCTGCCAAAATATAATTTTTTGTGTAGCGGATGGTGTGGGGACAACGTCTGGCCACATAGGGATGATGATATACGCAACAAATCTTTCATGTGCTCTGATTTTATTAGCAATCTTAAGAGCAGTCTCCATCGAATCAAATTATTAACACCTACAAAAGGAAAACAACAACAAATGTTAAAATATTAGTATGTTGACATGTAAAAAAACTTTATAACCCACATCTTTATAATTACTCCAATTATAGGATGCTCCAATAAAATAATAAAATACTGGTACTCAATATAGATGAAATGTTGGGCACGACGAATAGCCATGACATATGCAGAATGTATGCTCATATCAATAAGCACATTCTTCCCACAAAACAAATTTTGTTTACACAAATACATTTATAAGCATTTCATTAGTGTTTATTATATATATATATATATATATATATATATATATATATATATATATATATATATATATATATATATATATATATATATATATATATATATATATATATATATCATCACCTTGGTTGTAGCTTCTTTGGGATCTTTTGGGTTCTTTTTTTTTAGTATTTTTCTTTATAAAGTTACGTGAGCATTTTACTCCAAATAATCAACAAAAATCCTGAATGGAATAGTTAAAAATCGCATTAACTGGTTTCTTAAATGAGCAGTGCCAATGTCGTTGGTCTTTGGGGAATTTAAGCAAACATATGGTGAGCATAATATATAAAGTTTAAGAGAGTTCACCTCCTCAGACGTCTGAAAATCCTCTTCCAGCAAACGTTTCCTTTTCCAATTTCTCTTATGTGTTGCTTGTCTTTAGGACGAAAATCAACCAAATCAGAAAACGAAAAAGAGGATTCTGCAATCATAAATCGTAAATTAACATGTGAAACTAAAACATGAAATAAATTTTCACTAATTTGTTTACCCATCATCTTCACCGCCACCCAGTACCACCCCTAGCCCTCGATATCAACCACCGATCACCACCTCCATAAATCTTCAATATTCATCCCGGTTCACGCACACAAAGACCAAGAAACCCCACCACCATAGCCAATACCCTCAAAGTAGAAGAAAACATTACCTTCAACTCGTTCTAAATCAGCCACCAAGAAGGAACATTAGCAAAGAAAATCAGAAAAAAACTGAGGTGAACAATTACGGTGGCGCTCAATCAGATATTGTTGTTGTATGCCCTGATGAGGTATGAAACTACTATGACCACCCAATTGAAGGGTTTCGAGGGAGAGAGACGTTAGGAAGAGTGAATAAGAAAGAAAGAGGAAGTAAGGAAATGCGAAAGAAAGAGTATTGGAGGAGGAGGGCGGCGACGTGGAAATCAGAAACAATCAATAAAATAATGAAAGCCGATAAGAACGGAGGAGAAGAATGGGAAAAGGGAAGTATTATTGTGGTCTGAAATTGAAAATAAAAAGCTCTGTGGCAAAACTGGAAAGAGAAAGAAGTATACTGTAGACAAACATTTTAAACTTTTATGGTGTATATAATTGACTTACGAACTACACAGTGATTAATTATAATTGACTTACGAACTAGTTTTTAAAGTTTACATAAAATTATGTGGGTACCTAGAACCGGAACCAGTTCCAAGCGGTTCCGGGATCGGTTCCAAGATTTAAGGAATCGGTATAGGTGGTTCCGGTTTCGGTTCCGTTGTACTAAGAACCACCGGTTCCGGTTCCCATTAAATTGGCCCGGTACCCGGTTATACGCACCCCTACTCCATCGTATGTATTAGGGATTGATGTGAAACCAACAACATGACAATGGCATGATATTCTTACGAAATGAAATTATTATTCTATCAGAATGGATTAACAAAAATATTCTTTCAAAATATAGTAATGTTTTATTTACATTTCATTGTTTTTATTTGTAATTGGTAACCACTATTAATTGTATTATTTTCAGAATGAATGTAATTTATGTTCACAGTTGTATTATTTAAGAATGAATGTAATTACTGATTTTAAAATATTAAAATTTGTTTCATATAAAATCTATATTAATTAAAATTTATTAATTTTGATAATATATGTTTATACTATTCTAGCATAATAGATTTTTTTTAGAATGGTTGGATTAATATAATTATTATCAAGAAAAATTAGATTTTTAAAAGTTAATAGAATTTATTATTACCTAAAATCTGCAATTTTTATTTTTTTTTTAAATTTATGTTAATTGGTTAAAATACATTTGCAATGAATTTAGATGATATTTTTAATTCAATAACATGTATTAATCATTTTTTTAAAATAATTAATACATCCACCCTAAATAATTAGAATACAATAAGAGAAAGGTTTACGTGTTCTTACTATCTATTACTACTATCTATTACGGTGGATATCATAATCAAATTACGTGGATATAAGACATTCATTTTAAAATGTTATTTTCATAACTTTACATATAATTAATTTAAAAAATCTATGATTAAGGAACGGTTACCATTAATTGACCTTCAACTCTTTAAGCCCACCATCGCACTCTTCTTCTCTTCTTCATCTTCACATACCTCTGTGTGCCACCACCAAGTGCTAGCTTCAACTTCTTTACTGCAAATTATTATATATACCACCGTACGCTTCCATCACCGTTATTGATTTCTCTAATTTGAAAGACCGCTGCTCAACCAAACACTATTATTTTTGTCGTCGCCACCATTTCGGAACCCTAAATCGACACCATCGCCGATCGCCACTTCGATTTTGTTGCCGTAAACTGCTGATTGAAGTCCAGTATAGTGAAACCTTCTTTTTCCCTTTTTTTATGCTAAGAAAACTCTAATCGCCTTCTTTTTGTTTGAATTATCTTGCGGACAGATACACCAGACGATTATTCACCCTACTGTGACGTATCTAAATTATTACTGGTTTGTACCCTTTCACCTTAATTTCACTTGAATTTGAGTTAAATGAAGTCGTTCTTTGTTATAGGATTGAGTTTTGTGGGTTCAACATTCTTGTTCGAGATTTTGATCTAAGATCAACTTGAACATCTTGTAAAAAAATTGAGTCCATTATGTTAAAGGTATTAACTATTTTTTTTTTCTTGTTTTTCCTTTAATATTAAGGAGTTGTAGTGCAAATTGAGATTGTTCTTTGTTAATTTAGTTCAAAAGTTTAAGGCTTTATATTCGATTTTAATTATATGGTATTTTATGAATTATGGTAAAAAAATAGTGAATCGAGAATTATTGATTGGATTATAAAGTTGGATCTTCTAGAAAGTAGATTAATATTTAAGCTCTTACAAAGATTGAAAATTTTATGAAACATAGCATTTTTGTTCCTTAATCCTAATCTGAAGTTAAAAAAAACATAGGATGGATTCTCAAATATAAGTTATAATAGAGTTGGAAAATGTAATGTCAGTGCATCTTTTCTTTGGTTGTTTATCAATATTTGCTTTACACAGAAATATGAAATTTGTGATTATCATTATAATGTGTGTCTGTGATGCCAAATGTAAAAGGGCCTGTTTCACTTTTTTTTTTCTTTGCGTTTTAGGTGAGGGAAAGGAAAATGAGGGAAAAGGTGACTTTTAACTTTTAACTTTTTGAAAAAGTCAAAAGATGTTTGGGTAATAGAAAAGTTATTTTGAAAATGACTTTTTACTTGAGGAAAGTGAGAGGTTTCAAAAAGTCACGAAAACCTAACTTCTTATGACTTTATATAAAAGCTAACCAAAAATCATTTTGCTAATCCAAACACATTTTAAATATATTCTCAGCTGCAACTCTGAGCTTAAAACTAGACGATGAAGAAGGACAAATCAGTGTTAATTGCAAGCCCTAGCGGGACTACCGAAGCAAATTCATCTTTTTCAAACAGAGTATTCCTTCCAGAAGATGAAGAATCGGAGAAGCAACAAACTACTAATGACTTCCCTTTGCCAATCGCCACTCGTAATGGTTCCTCGAAATACGATTTCGTCAAGGTTTGTTGCTTCTCTAATCCTTAAGTTTCTTCCTACTTCTTGTTGTGATATATAACTGTAGCTAATTTTACATTAATTTATCTCCTTAGCTATGTATAGATAGATGTAAACGACTGCGTTGGTTATAGGTTTTGTTTCTTTGTTTTCAGGTGAAAGTATGGTTGGGTGATAATGCTGATCACTACTATGTCCTCTCTAGATTTTTGCTTAGCAGAATGTTGACTGTTACTAAGGTGTTTTCGTCCTTTCTTTGTTACTTATTCCTCGTATTATCATTCCAATAAAGTTTTAAGTTATACATCAATGTTTTTGTATTCAGATTCCTAATCATGTCGCTCTAAAAATTGCCCTTGAACTCAAGAAGCTGCTCATAGACAATAGTCTTCTGGACGTGTATGTCATCATATTACAATTTACATCCTCCAAATACTACCTTAACATATGTCTCTTTAAATCTCATATATTAGTTTTTTGCAGCTCTCAATCTGATCTGGAAGCTAATTTGTTTAAGGTATATATATATATATATATATATATATATATATATATATATATATATATATTCATGTTATTTCCATTTTAGCCATGTCTGAGTTTTTACAGTATTCCACTTTCAAATCAAAGGCATTACCATAATTATGACTCTGGTTGCAGCTCATGGAAAGGCGGGGCTATGGGCAAGAATATATAAATCGTTACAAGATGATGACAAGGTATTTCCCTTTTGTCCCCTTTTATAAATTCTTAATTTAGTAATTAAATCTTTTCTTCTGTATTTATACCTTTTGTAGATTTCACCATCAGCGAGTACCATTAGTTATTCTTGTATGTGGCACAGCATGTGTTGGAAAGTCAACAATTGCTACCCAACTTGGTCAAAGGCTAAACTTGCCAAATGTTTTACAGGTGAATCTTGATGTCCCTTTTTTTCTATATTTCAAATACATAAACGCATAAGTTCATTTTTCTTGATGTTACAGACGGATATGGTCTATGAATTGCTAAGAACATCAACAGAGTACGTAACATATCAACACTTATATATGACAACTTTATATATATATATTTTTTTCTTAATACAAACTACCATATAATATAGTAATATACCCCTTTGACTTTTCTCAGTGCACCTTTGACATCTTCACCTATTTGGGCACGAGACTTTAGCTCATCAGAGGAGCTAATTACTGAATTTTGCAGAGAATGTAGGATCGTTCGAAAAGGTAATGTACTTTTTGTTTAAACCAAATTGTTTTTTTTTTTTTTTTTTTTTTTTTTTTTTTTTTAAAAACATTAAAGGGTTTTCTTTTGTTTTGTTATAGGTTTGGCTGGTGATTTAAAGAAAGCAATGAAAGATGGGAAGCCGATCATCATCGAGGTAACAAAGAGTACATAAATATACATTTTTTTTATGGCAATTCATTCGTTCTCATGAAGATACAAATATTGACCTTTTGCCCTTGCAGGGGATACATGTGGATCCTAGTATATATTTAATGGACGAAGAGAACAAATCACCACATAAGGCTTCAAAAACAGATGAAAATGACTTAAAAGGCACAGAAAATAATGCTGAATTTTCCAAAACAGAAGCAATTGGTGAAGAGTTGGATAAAGTTTTGGATGGGGTCAAATCTGTTCATATTGTTGACCAAGCTGCTGGTAGTCAAACTTAGCTCTTAATTTTATTTGTTTATTTTTATTTTGTTACTTTCTAATTTCTTATTTGGCCATTCAGATGACAATAAGCCTATTCTAAGAAGAGAAAAATCCGGGGTCACTGAACCAGTAATAATTCCTATAGTCCTTAAGATGGCTGAATTTGATCATAAGGTAATGATCATAAATAATTCATATCATTATTTCTTTTTCTTTTTAATTGAAAATGTCACTTTGCTCTTATCATCTGCAGGCACTACTGGAAGAGTGGATATCTAGCAGAAAATTCAGTGATAAGTATCCAATCCAGGTGTCAAAATTTATTAAGATTTATTATTTATTGTTGATCTAGGAAAAAAAATATATTGATTTTTTTTTTGAATGTTTTCAGGAAAAAGATAAAGTGATTAACAACTTAAAAACCATCCAAGATTATCTGTGCTCATTCAAGTCACATGGATTAACAGTTGCTAATATATCTGCTACAACATTCCCACAAACTCTTGATTGGCTGCACAATCATCTCCTTCAGGTATAATAAAAATTGCCTAATTTCTATTTAAATTTAAAGTCAATAAGTCAAAGTAGTTTGAAATTAGCATGATAATATTTGTTAAGATTCTTTTATTTCCTGAACTTTTTATTTTATTTTATTTTTGTTAGTGTATTGAGCAAGGTATATCAACTCCTCCAAAGGAAGTAATAATCAGACAACAGGTGGAAGTTAAGAGTAAAGATTAATTAATATTTAGAAAAGTTGTTTGTTTTGTTTAGTGGAATGGAATGGACGATTCCTGCAATGGGTAGAATCTGATTCCTTTCATTCTGTATATTGACTTTTTTTTGTAAGTATAAAAATGTTTTGTAGCATTAACTTGGGTTGATTAGACTTTTTGATCGTGAACCTTGTTTTTCTATTATTATGCTCTAAACAAACCATTGTTGCATGCTTTCATTAGGATGGTAAAATGTTAATTCCAAAATAATTGTTGATTTAGATCTAGAAATACTTGTTTTATAAATTTTAATGCTTTCTTTGTATACCTGAAATGGTTTACTTAATACGTTGTTGATTTAAGAAAGGTTAATTCCAAAATAATTGTTGATTTAGATCTTGAAATAAGATATTTTCTTATTTTGAATTTCTTTTTATAATATCAAATTGATGATCACTTTTGTAATATATAAAAATGCGGACATCTAATCCATCCGAAAACGCCCCTCCCTCTAGTGGTTCTAGTTTGTGGAAAATATAGATCCAAAATCACTGAAAATTGGAAAGTTTTTAGTTGTTATAATCAACAAATTATTAAATTTCATTTCAGAATTTCAAGAAACGTAACTGTTGGCTTTAACTCATGTCTCTTTTTTCTTCTCATCAAGCTCTTCAATCCCCAGCTTAATCTTTGACTTGTCATTATATGTAGATGAAAAATCGTTTTAGTGGCAGAGATATTGATTAAAAAAAAAGTAAGTTACATTTTTGATCCCTGGGTTTTCCAATTTTCGTCTATATTTGTGTTTTTATAACGTTTTTGGTGTATGTTCCAAGAAAATGATTATATTTGGGACCAAAATTGCAAAAAACAACTCTACTCTGGATCCAAATTGTTACAAGAACTTCAAATGATGATCAAAATAACACAAGAAAACTTTTTGGGACCTAAGTTTCAAAGATCATCTAAACTCAAAGGACCAAAAAATGAAATTTACTCAGAATAAAAATCCACCAACCTAAATAATGTTCTTCTTGGACATTAGGTCATTTTACTCAACTTCTGCTATCTCAAACATGGCTATAAATTTCTTGTTCGCCCTCTTCTCAAGCTTTTAACAGACAAAGAAAATGGCTAAATAAAAGAAATAGCAACATACTTTTGTTTCTTTGTGTATTATAGCATCTTATGTTCATTTCTTTCTATTAGACTGTGCAAAATGGGCTATTGCAAGGCTCAACATATATCTCCAAGCTGACATCAGCAAGCACCGTGGCACCAACTTGGCATGCCAAGTTCGGTGGCCAAACTCGGTGAAGCTATACCGATGAGAGAATATGAGAGTGTATAGAGTGAATCATAAAGTATTTTCTGTGTATTAGATATTCTGAACATATACATTAATTTATACATGGAAAAAATGTAAACTGAAACCTAATTTAGCTCCTTATAATTAGGGAGTATATACACGTGAGTAACTATGCTAAGGACTAGGTATAGATGGACTCAGTCAAGTTATATACCCGTTATTACCCCCCTGCAAGCTCAAGTGGGGAATGAACTTGAAGCTTGTCCCGTAAGATAGCAGTGCGATCTTTGCTGAGTGGTTTAGTAAATATATTGGCTAGCTGGTCAAGGGATGAAACATGACTGATGTGAAGAGCTCGACTTTCAATTTGTTCTCGAACAAAGTGGAAATCAAGCGCAATGTGTTTAGATCGGGAGCTCATCACAAGATTTTTACACATGAATGTTGCACCGACATTGTCGCAAAAAATGATGGGAAATTGCGGGAGTTTAACATGAAGATCATGTAGTAGATGTTGTATCCAGAGTAATTCAGCAGTAGTGTAAGCTAATGCTCTGTACTCGGCTTCTGTACTGGGGCGAACAACAACCTTTTGTTTGCGAGACGTCCAGCTGATTAAGTTGGGACCATGAAATATGGTGAAACCATATTGAGAATGACTGTCATCCTTGTCTGAAATCCACCCCGAGTCTGAATACGCCAGGAGAGCGGAATTTTTGTGAGATTTGAAGTGAAGACAATGTTGGATTGTTCCATTTAGATAGCGCAAGATTCTTTTAACAACTTGCCAATGAAGATTGGGGGGAGCATGCATAAACTGGCAAACACGATTTACAACAAAAGCAATGTCGGGTCTAGTGAGAGTGGCATACTGCAAGGATCCGACTGTTTGTCTATTTAAACGGGGATCAGAAAATGGATCACCGGTTTGCGTAAGTAGAATGGATGGGTCTGCTGGGGTAGCGACTGGTTTGGCATCAAGCATCTGGGTACGTGTGAGAATCTCCCGAATGTATTGTTGTTGAGAAAGATGAAGTCCCTGTTTTGATTTTGTGATTTGAACACCAAGGAAATAAGTTAAGTTGCCAAGATCTTTTAAGGCAAAGGTGTGGTGAAGTTCCTGAACCAGCTTTTGAATAACTTGAGGACTAGCGCCTGTGATAATGAGATCATCTACATAAACCAAAACATAGATGGTAGCAACCGGAGAGTAATGTACAACTAACGATGTGTCAGAGTGACAAGCCCAAAAACCATGTTTAATGAGATGATGTTTGAGTTGATTGAACCAAGCTCTTGGAGCTTGTTTGAGTCCATAGAGAGCTTTGTAAAGTTTGCAAACTGCATGCGGGTGAGATGGATGTACAAATCCTTGTGGTTGTTCCATATAAACCTCCTCTATTAGTACACCATTTAGGAAGGCATTGTTAATATTCAACTGTCTAATTTGCCAGCCTTGAGAGAGTGCAATTGAAAGAACCAAACAAATTGTTGTGGGTTTGATAACAGGGCTGAAAGTCTCGAAGAAATCAACTCCTTCTTCTTAACTAAAACCCTTAGCCACAAGTCGTGCTTTGTAGCGTTCGATAGAGCCATCTGAGTGGTGTTTGATCCTGAAAATTCACTTACAACCAACAACATTAGCATTAGGTGGTTTGGAAACAAGTGTCCATGTGTGATTACGCATTAAGGCATCAAATTCATTTTTCATTGCATTTAACCAAAAGGGGTTGTTAATAGCTTGAGAAATATTTCGTTGTTTAGAGGTGGGAGGGGAGATGGTGGTTGTGACAAAGGTTTTTGGTTTGAGGAAATTTGTGCGAGCATGAGTAAGCATGTGGTGTTTGTTATTGACAACAGGGCGAAAAATGTGTGATGAGGTTTGTTTAGCTTGAGAGCTGATGGTAGGGCGTTGATGTGATGGACATGAGATAGAAGGCGAAGAGGAGCAAGGTGTGTTTGGAGATACGGAAACTGGTGGTGTAGTATTAGAGGTGGGTGAGGTTGGAGGGAGAGAGAGAGGGAGAGATAAGAGGAGAAGGTGATGATATAGTTGAGCTGGCTTGTTGGAGTATATTAGTAGAGGAGGGGGAGTTAGATTGTATTATGGGAGGAGAAGAGGGCGTGGATGGCGGTTGAGTGGCAAAAGGGAATACTTCCTCATTGAAGATCACATGACGGGAGATGTAAATTCGGGATGTAGAGCGATGAAGGGATAGATAACCTTTGTGGAATGTGCTGTAGCCTAGGAACACACAGGGTAGAGATCTAAAGTCGAGTTTGTGAGAGTTATATGGGCGAAGGAAGAGGTAACAAAGGCAAACAAAGGACCGAAGGAAGCCATAGTCAAGTTCCTTTTTATAGAGTTTAGAGTAGGGTGAGTGGTAATTAAGAGTTGGTGTGATTGTGCGATTATGGACATATGTGGCTGTTTTAAAGGCGTGTTCCAGTAGTCATGTGGTAGTGAAGAATGTGCAAGTGAGGACAAGCCCTTTTCAATGATAATTCGATTTCTGCGTTCAACGGATCCATTTTGCTCGGGTGTATATGGACATGCAATGTGATGGTGAATACCATGGTTGTGGAGGTAGGTGGAAACATTGCGGTATTCACCACCCTAGTCGGATTGAAAGCTTTGAATCTCAGAACCAAATTGAGTTTTGATCATTGTATGAAAATTAATAAATGTCTGTAACACCTGAGATTTGGTTTGAATAAAATAAATCCATACATATTTGGTAAAATCATCAATAAATAAAACAAAGAAGCGATTGCCATTTATTGATAAAAGAGGGGATGGACCCTAAACATCAGAGTACGTAAGTTGAAATGGTTTAGAGTAGGAAATATGACTTGATGAAAAGGAAAGTTTGTAACTTTTGCCTAATTGGCATGGTTCACAAGTAGATAACATTTTAATAGTGGAAATTGGAAGATGAAATTGTGAAACAAGTCGGCGAAGAATGGATTCATGTGGGTGAACCAATCGATTGTGCCAGCCGGTCATAGAGGTGCACACACACGAGAGGACCATAGAAGATACAGGTTGTTGAGATGGAGGTTCCAAGTGATAGAGACCATGGTTAACGTGACCCTTGAGAATTGCAGTGCCCTGAAATGTCTTAATCACACAATGATTAGGCCAAAATTCCATGAATACATTGTTACCTTGAGTAAGCTAAGAAACATTTAACAGATTTTTAGTGAGACGAGGAACAACAAAAACTTTAGGTAAATGCAATGAGGATAATAAAGAAGAACCAAAATGAGTAATATGGAGTTGTTTACCATTACCAACTTGCAGCTTGTCATCCCCAATATAACGATCTGTGATGTGTAGTTTATGGAAATCAGGGGTAACATGGTCTGTAGCGCCTGGGTCAAAATACCAAGAGGGGTCCACAACAATTAACGGACTGTGATATTGACCAAGATTAGCTTGACGGGATTCAGTGGATCTTGGTTGGTCTCGAGGTGGTGGATGCCTGGAGGGGAAATCAGTTTAATTGCCTCTTTGCCAACAATTTATGGCTTCATGTCCAGGCTTATTACAAAGTTGGCAATGGGGATGCAACTGACGAGTTTCAGAAGGCCTGTAACTGTTTCCTGAGAACGAATAAGGGGAGCGATTTGGGGGATGAGTACGTGAGACTTGGTGTGCTGCTGTAACAATGGGAGTCCGTGGTCGTCATCTATACTCCGCTAGATGACTGGATCAACAACAACATTGAGGCCTCTCATCATTTTATCACACATCGTCTTATTACATCTACCCATGTTTTAGCCCAACATTTTTGTAGATATAAAATACATATACAGTTTAAATTATTTAAAACTTGTATAAAAACATTCATCCAGCATAGATAACAAGTATACAGATAATATGCACACATAGCACGTAATATATAAACTACTTCATATCTATGTGTAAGATGAAAGTAACTACGCACTCACTTGATTAGGTGGTGACTCAGCACTCGGACAGCGCTTCGATACTCTCAAAATGATATTCCTTCGATAAAACCTAGTATCGATACCACTAGGGTTTTAATGATAACCGCGACAAATTAATTAGTCTGAGTTTTATTAAGCATTAATAATACTCGATATATCTCATAATAATAGCCCAAATAATTATTTTAAGGACCTAATAACATTCCTATAATTATTTGAAAGCTATATTAAAAATTGCGTAAGCGTAGCATACTTACAGCGAATTTGATCGAAAACCGGAACTTAATTGGAGCAGCGTTTCGAAACCGAAAAACTCCTTTTTCTCGGGACTCCGGGAGCCTCGGGGCTTCCCTAGGGTGCTAGGGGTTTAACTAGGGCTTAGGGGGGTTTATAGCACATAGAGAGAGAAAGTAGTGAGAGAAAGAAGGTGGAAAGGTGTGAAAAATCCGGAAGAATTCGCATGGTATTTATAGGGGCCGAAGCTCGCATTTACGCGGGGCGTACCGAGGGTACGCTGGGCGTACTCCTCGGATAAGGCTTCTAGGTGTCAAGCTTCGCATGGTGCATCGTGGCTGCTTCTTGGACCGCAGAAGGCTTGGCGTACGCGCAACGCTCCCTCCTCGTACGCATGGCGTACTTCATACGTGAGGCGCTTCTTGGCTACGCTGGGTGTACTGCGAAGGGCGTGTCACAATCCGAAGCGAAGACCGTGGGCCGCAAGCGACGACTGGGATTGTGCCACGTCATCAACTTCGCAACCGGTTTCGCATTTTCATGCTTCAACTTTAAAAATTCGTAACTTTCGCATACGAGCTCCGTTTTCGACGTTCTTTATATCCACGCGAAGGTGGGAATCTACTCTACAACTTTCGTTTAGACTTTGTCGGCTAATTTTGGCTCGATTTTAAATTTTATATTATCAACGGGCCGGGATAGGATTGGTCCGTTAAATCCTCATAACTTCTTCATCCGACATCCGTTTTCGCCCATCTTTTTCTTGTTATGCTACTCTTAACGAGATCTTCGATTCTCGTTTAGGTCGTGTCGGCTAAAAATCACTCGATCTAATATTCAAATTTCGGGTTGTACACCGCTAATCCGAAACTTCGAAAAATCATAACTTCTTCATACGAAGTTAGATTTGGGCGTTCTTTTTATCGATGTTCTTAGTTTAACATATTATACGACTTTTGTTTAGATTGCTAAGGCTAAAAAGTCTTCTATCGTAAATTCACTATTTACGTCTCCCGGTGCCGTGCCGGTTTTGCTGTAAAACTTCGGCGGGCCATAACTTCTTCGTTATAGCTCGGATTTCGGCATTCTTTATATGTACGGAAACCTTGAGACATATTCTACAACTTTATGTAGAGATATCGGGATTATCTCACACTTTAATTTTGACGCTCATTTTTATTCTTTATTAATTATACATTTATAATTAATTAATAAACACATAAACACTCATAATTCACATAATACTCAAATATTTCATATTTATTACTAACAAAAAAGAGTTAAAATAGTTGACCTAGACTATTACATTGACAAAAGTGCTTAGCCCTGAAACCCAGGCGTTACAATTCTCTCCCCCTTAGGATGATTCCATTCCGGAATCATGCATCAACAAACAGATGTGGATAGCGACTCATCATGTCATCCTCTGTTTCCCAAGTGAAATTTGGCCCATTCGAATGTTTCCATCGGACTAGCACTAAGTCGACCATCTTGCGTCGTAACTTCTTAGTCTTACGGTCAACAATTGCCTCGGGCTCTTCAATCAGCCTTTTATTCTCATCCATCCTTAACTCTGAGATTGGAATTATGTCGGGAACATCTCCCATGAATTTCCTCAATAACACACATGGAAGGTGTTATGAATACCATTGAGTTCTTCGGGCAATTCCAGCTTGTAAGCTTGGTTCCCAATCTTCTGAAGACCTTTGAACGGTCCAATAAACCTTGGACTCAACTTTCCTCGTTTCCCAAATCATATAAGTCCCTTCCACGGTGAGACTTTAAGTAAAACAGAATCCCCAACTTCGAAGGTTATCGGTCGTCTTTTCTTGTCAGCAAGCTCTTCTGACGATCCTGAGCTGCTAACATTCTTTCCCTAATCACCTTCAATTTCTCAGCAGTCTCATGGACTATCTCGGGGCCCATAAACTGCTTCTCTCCGGTTTCAAGCCAACAAGATGGCGTACGACACTTCTGTCCATACAAGGCTTGATAAGGTGCCATCTTGATGCTCGAGTGAAAACTATTGTTGTAGGAAAATTCTACTAAAGGTAAGTGCTCGTCCCAATTCCCTTGGAATTCGAGGGTACATGCTCTCAGCATATCTTCCAACATTTGAATCATTCTTTCGCTCTGACCATCAATTTGCGGATGGTAAGCAATACTCAAACACAACTTTGTACCCAACTCCTCTTGTAGACTCCTCCAAAACCTCGACGTGAAACGACTATCACGATCTGACACAATCGTAAGAGGGACACCGTGAAGTCTTACAATTTCCTTCACATAAGCATTTGCGAGCTTATCCATAGACCACTTCTCGTTGGCGGCTATGCAGTGTGCACTCTTGGTGAAACGATCCACGACTACCCAAAACATGTCGTGTCCATTCTTTGTTCTGGGCAGTTTAGTCACAAAATCTATGGTGATGTCTTCCCATTTCCCATGGGTACAGGTAAGGGTTCTAAACTCCCATACGGTTTTTGATGTTGTGCCTTCACCCTCGCACATGTTACGCACTCGGCCACGTACTTCGCAACATCGAGCTTCATCGTCGGCCACCAGTAGTGGGGATTTAGGTCCCTATACATTTTAGTGCTACCGGGATGAATTGAGTACATGGTCTTATGTGCTTCTTTCATCAGAAGATCTCTTTTTCCTCCCGTCTTAGGTACCCAAATTCGATCTTGGAATACCTTCAGTCCTCGACTGTTCGTACCGAACACTAACGTTTTTCCCAAACGTTCTTCCTTTCGGTCATTCTTTTCTAAGGCTTCTTCTTGAGCTTTCCTGATACTTTCCATAATCGTCGAGACGACTTCAATTCTTAACGCTCTTGGCCTTTTCCTTTCAAGATTGACTTTCCGACTGAGAGCATCAGCAACAATATTTGCTTTACCTGGGTGGTAAAGTATCTCACAGTCATAGTCCTTGAGAAGTTCTAGCCAGCGTCGTTGCGTCATGTTCAACTCCTTCTAATTAAAGAGATACTGAAGACTCTTATGATCAGTGAAGAGCTTGCACTTTGTGCCGTAGAGGTAATGCCTCCATATCTTTAAGGAAAATACTACCGCTGCCAACTCCAGATCATGAGTGGGGTAGTTCTTTTCGTGCTCTTTCAATTATCGGGATGCGTATGCTATCACCTTTTCTCTTTGGGTCAGAACACAACCCAACCCAACTCCCGATGCATCACTATAAACTGCGAAATCTTCGACTCCATCGGGTAGAGAAATTATTGGTGCTTCACATAACTTCTTCTTTAGCTTCTCGAATGCCTCATCGTGTTTCTCACTCCATGTATATGTAGCTCCTTTATGGGTCAAAGCTGTTAATGGAGCAGCTATCAAAGAAAAGCCTTGGATAAATCGTCGGTAATATCCGGCTAATCCTAGAAAGCTTTGAATCTCCGTGGGACTCTTCGGACGTTCCCACTTCATTACAGCCTCGATCTTGGTGGGGTCAACCATTATTCCGTCCTGGTTAACAACATGACCCAAGAATTGGACTTCCCGTATCCAAAAGTCGCATTTGGAGAACTTTGCAAAAAGCTTCTCCTTCTTTAACACCTCCAACACTTCTCGTAGGTGCTTGCCATGCTCCTCCTGGCTTTTCGAGTAGATGAGAATGTCGTCGATGAACACTATCACATATTTATCGAGGAATGGTTTACAAACCCTATTCATCAAATCCATGAATGTTGCGGGAGCATTGGTTAGTCCGAATGACATAACCAAGAACTCGTAGTGTCCATATCTTGTTTTGAATGCAGTCTTCTCAATATCCTCCTCTCTCACCTTTAGCTGATGATATCCTGACCTAAGATCGATCTTTGAGAAGTAGCTCGAACCTTGCAGCTGATCGAATAGGTCATCAATCCTCGGCAATGGATACTTGTTCTTCACCGTTGCCTTATTCAGCTCTCGGTAGTCTATGCACATCCTCATGCTTCCGTCCTTCTTCTTCACGAATAACACCGGAGCTCCCCAGGGTGATGAACTAGGTCGAATGAAACCGCTGTCCAACAGCTCCTGAAGTTGCGTCATGAGCTCCTTCATCTCCGTCGGTGCTAATCGGTAAGGTGCCTTTGCTATCGGTGTTGTTCCTGGTAATAAGTCTATACGAAACTCCACTTGCCTATCAGGTGGTAATCCGGGAAGATCTTCGGGAAAGACTTCCGGATAATCGCACACAACCGGTATATTCTGCACCTCTTTCTTTTCCTTCTTAGCATCGATTACGAATGCCAAGTACGATGCACATCCCTTGGACAAACATTTCCTGGCTTTCATCAGGGAGATGATTCCAGAATTCACTCTGCGTTTGTCCCCGTACACCATTAATGATTCCTTTCCGGGTGGGTTTATCCTAACTATCTTCTTTCGGCATAATATCTCGGCATCGTTGGTGCTAAGCCAATCTATACCCAAAACGATGTCGAAACCGTTTAACTCTATGGGTAATATTTCCTCATGGAATTCATTTCCGTTTAGGTCAATGACGATGTTCCTAATACGATTACTAACAGGTACGAATTTGCCACTGGCAACTTCTACAATCAGGGAATTATCTAGTTTTTCTACAGGTAATGCTAATTTCGCACTAAATTTATATGACACAAAGGAGTAGTTGGCTCCGGAATCAAACAGTATATTTGCAGGCAAACCATTTACAAGAAAGGTACCTAAAGCGATGTCTGCTGCATCCTTTGCAGCCTCGAGCGTCATCTGGAAGGCTCTTGCCTTCGGCTTTGGTGGTATGTTGGGTCTTCCTGCCTCCTTCTTCTTCGAACAGTCCTTCAAAATGTGCCCTTCTTCATTACACCCATAACAGGCCTTCTGGTTAAGGTTGCATTCATTGGCATAGTGCCCAGGCTTTCCGCATTTGTAACAAGTGACCCCTCCATCACACTTCCCAGAGTGCTTCTTCTTGCACTTGTCACACCACTTTGCTTCTGATCCTCTTCATCTCGAACCAGACTTTGAGAATTTACCTTTCTTACCGAACCTCGAGGATCCGTCAAACTTCCTTTTCTCTCCCACTTCCGCTCTCTCCAGACCCTTCTCTAGTATCTGGGTCTCCACATTCTTAGCAGCCCAGATGGCGGCTTTCAGAGTGGTAGTTTGCTTGACCATTGGACCGAAGTCCGCTGGTAATCCGAGGGCAAATTTGTTAACCTTGGAGAGTTCAGTTGGGACGAGGTGAGGAACAAGCTTCATTTTCTCAGTAAAGCTTGCAGCGTATTCAGTAACGCTCATTCTTCCCTTCTTCAGATTCTGGAATTCGTTGTTGATCTCCAGAAGATCCTGCTCAGAGCAGTATTGCATCTTCAACTGTATCAGAAAATCCTCCCACGACATTTTGCTTGCTTCACCTTTGGGCATTGAATCAGCTAATAGCTTCCACCAGCTTAGTACTCCAGATTTCAATAGAGGAACTGCGAGAGTGGTCTTCTGCCTATTGCTACACTCGCAACTCTCAAACATTGTCTCCATCTCAGAGATCCAGTTCATGAATTCCACCGGCGTCGGGCTTCCAGATAGACTCGGTGGCTTGGATGCCATGAAATCCTTGTATTTTCATCCACGTCCATCATTTCCTCCATCCTGGTGGTTTTGCCTAACTATCGGTGGGTTGGCTTGACCAATAGTCCCACTGTAGTTTCCTTCTTCAGTCTGCCCTTCGTTCAACTCGGGCTGTTCGATCTGAATAGTCGCTTCCTCTCGATTTTGCTGGAGCAAACGTCTGGTTTCCTCCATTTGACGATCCAACATTGCCTAGATCATCGCTTGCACTCCGGCCATCGTTATTGGTCCGGCAGCGGCTTCCATAACTGGTATTTGCTCGATCACTGGGGGTTAGTGTCTGTTCCCATTTGCGTTCACGTTTCCGCTACGGGTCCTTGCCATCTTGATCTATACACCGAATAAGGTGAATTTAGATCTTTATTTAGGAGAGACGTTTTAAATCGTCCTTATCACTCCGAAACGTTTACATGCTAGTTCTAATATCGTAGTCGTACGTTTACAATCCTAAACACATAAGGTTTCCAGATCCGGTCGGCAACAGACCATAGATCCGAACAAAATAACAGCATATCATGCATAAAGCATTTAGCACATAAAAGCATTTTAGGCACAATTCCTAAAATAAGCTAGTGCTCATACCTCACAATCATCGCTTAGCATTCTAAGTTTAAGTCTAGAAATCCTACAAATTCCTAGTTCGCTTAAACTAATGCTCTGATACCAACTGAGACATCCCCAAAATCACGGCCAGAAAAGACCGGTTTTGTTTATACTTTATTTCAAAACCAGAGTTATCTTTTAATAAAAGGGTTGCGGAATTTGTCCCAAAACTATAATACGATAAAGATTTATCAAAAGCATTTTCATAGAAATGTATTTCATTAAAAGACTCGGGATGTCATGTTCGTACAGATCAAAAGTATAAACAGTACAATATAAGCCTTACTACATTATTTCATATCTACAGACCTATATCCGTAATCCCTCGTCCAAAACATCACACCTATGCTCATGCGCCACTACCTGTAATACATAAAACTGAGTGGGTCAGGCTTGGGAGCCTGGTGAGCACATAGGGCTTTAAACCCACAATAAATAAGTTTATTAATTTCATCAATCAACAATAACCCGATTACCCATGCCCGTTATCCTCACTTTACGTCCCTAAACACCTATCATAAGGGACCTAGTCTAAGGATCATCATCGGGACGGACACTACTGCTAAGGGGATTCCTCAGCAATAAATGTCCTAATAGGCAACCATGTGGGGGATGGAGTACACCGGTGAACACATCGTTCACAACACCTACAGGTTGCGAGCCTGCTAGTGTTCCACTGGACTGTCTAGAAGAGTCCGTGGTCATCATCTATACTCCGCTAGATGACTGGATCAACAACAACATTGAGGCCTCTCATCATTTTATCACACATCGTCTTATTACATCTACCCATGTTTTACCCCAACATTTTTGTAGATATAAAATACATATACAGTTTAAATTATTTAAAACTTGTATAAAAACATTCATCCAGCACAGATAATATGCACACATAGCACGTAATATATAAACTACTTCATATCTATGTGTAAGATGAAAGTAACTACACACTCACTTGATTAGGTGATGACTCAGCACTCGGACAGCGCTTCGATACTCTCAAAATGATATTCCTTCGATAAAACCTAGTATCGATACCACTAGGGTTTAGTTTAATGATAACCGCGACAAATTAATTAGTCTGAGTATTATTAAGCATTAATAATACTCGATATATCTCATAATAATAGCCCAAATAATTATTTTAAGGACCTAATAACATTCCTATAATTATTTGAAAGCTAAATTAAAAATTGCGTAAGCGTAGCATACTTACAGCGAATTTGATCGAAAACCGGAACTTAACTGGAGCAGCGTTTCGAAACCGAAAAACTCCTTTTTCTCGGGACTCCGGGAGCCTCGGGGCTTCCCTAGGGTGCTATGGGTTTAACTAGGGCTTAGGGGGGTTTATAGCACTTAGAGAGAGAAAGTAGTGAGAGAAAGAAGGTGGAAAGGTGTGAAAAATCCGGAAGAATTCGCATGGTATTTATAAGGGCCGAAGCTCGCATTTACGCGGGGCGTACCGAGGGTACGCTGGGCGTACTCCTCGGATAAGGCTTCCAGGTGTCAATCTTGGCATAATGCGAAGGGCGTGTCACAATCCAAAGCGAAGACCGTGGGCCGCAAGCGACGGCTGGGATTGTGCCACGTCATCAACTTCGCAACCGGTTTCGCATTTTCATGCTTCAACTTTAAAAATTTGTAACTTTCGCATACGAGGTCTGTTTTTGACGTTCTTTATATCCACGCGAAGGTGGGAACCTACTCTAGAACTTTCGTTTAGACTTCGTTGACTAATTTTGGATCAATTTTAAATTTTATATTATCAACGGGCCGGGATAGGATTGGTCCGTTAAATCCTCATAACTTCTTCATCCGACATCCGTTTTCGCCCATCTTTTTCTCGTTACGCTACTCTTAACAAGATCATCGATTCTCATTTAGGTTGTGTCGGCTAAAAATCACTCGATCTAATATTCAAATTTCGGGTTGTACACCGCTAATCCGAAACTTCGAAAAATCATAACTTCTTCATACGAAGTCAGATTTGGGCGTTCTTTTTATCGATGTTCTTAGTTTAACATATTCTACAACTTTTGTTTAGATTGCTAAGGCTAAAAAGTCTTCAATCGTAAATTCACTATTTACGTCTCCCGGTGCCGTGCTGGTTTTGCTGTAAAACTTCGGCGGGCCATAACTTCTTCGTTATAGCTCGGATTTCGGCATTCTTTATATGTACGGAAACCTTGAGACATATTCTACAACTTTATGTAGAGATATTGGGATTATTTCACACTTTAATTTTGACACTCATTTTTATTCTTTATTAATTATACATTTATAATTAATTAATAAACACATAAACACACATAATTCACATAATACTCAAATATTTCATATTTATTACTAAAAAAAAGAGTTACAATAGTTGACCTAGACTATTACATTGACAAAAGTGCTTAGCCCTGAAACCCGGGCGTTACAATAATGCAGTGCAACACAACACATAAATAGCATACAATAACCCTGTCACATAACTCTAATTACCACTCAAGGTAACGTATAGTGAGAAGACTCACCTCAGATGTCTCGGTAAATCTCTGACTCGGTAGAAATACGATCTAGCCTCTGCCTAATGACATAAAGTAATACTCTGATAAGTATAACTCGCAGAACTAGACTCAACCCTCTCTTGGCACCCTCAGAAGGGTAAAAGACCATTTTACCCCTCTTTTGGCTCAAAGGCCCTCATTGTTGACCAAACCCTAAAAGTCAACCAAAGTCAAAGGTCAAACTTTGATCCGACTTGTCGAGTGCACTTGGGCAACTCGGTGAGTCTACACATGTCCACTAACTCCCTAGACTCGTTTGGCATGTCGAGTCCATCCCCTTGCTCGATGAGTCACACCTATCATGAATCGCGGGGCCACCCCGACTCAACTCGCCGAGTCTCAAGATCAACTCGGCCAGTTCCACCTTGAACCCGAGTCCTCTAATCCCTCTCTGAATCACTGAGTTATTCCCCCAACTCGACAAGTCTACTAACTGAGTGATTTACGGGAAACCCTAGCCCTACTCGCTGATTCTGTCCTTGGACTCGGCGAGTTCATGCCATGCACAAACTCAATTGACCTCCTGAGGTCAGATATGTTCCTTTGGTCCATAGATCTGACCTTCCCAAGCCTGATAAACACGTAAAGCTCGAATCTTGACACTCATGGGACGTTTAGAAGGTTTCACTTGGTGATTTAGCCCCAAAAATAACATCCTAAGCTCAACACCTCTATGGATTAACTTAAAGCAAGATGAGATAAGCTCTTTAGACCACTATGGGTCCAGATCCGAAGTCTCAAAGCGAATAGGGGCCATATTCTCACAATTCCTTCCATTAAAGGACATGAAAACTCTACATCTATGGATTCCTTCAAAAAAACAGATAAAAGGGCGATATAGTACCTCAAAGGTGAAGTCTTTAGCTCGAAATCCACAGATGCACCACCTCCTTGGTCTCCTCTAAGCTGGAAACACCTCCTTCTTGCAAGAATCAACCACAAAGATCAAGAAATCTCTCCTTTCCTCTCACAATCGCTTTAGATCTTTTAGGGTTTCTCTCTGGGGTTTGGTAGCCACAAATGACAGCCCTAAGGGCCTTTAAATAGGTCCCAAACCCTAGAAATCTGGGTTTGATTAAACAGCGTGGACTCGCCAAGTCCACTCATGGACTCGCCGAGTCCAGTCATGAACCTGGATGAGAATCCACGACCCTACTCAGCGAGTCTAAGCACATAATTGTCGAGTCCCTCCACAAACTCCAAAATAAAAGAATAAAATAATATACCTGGGAGTCTCACTCTGCAAACAACTCTGGATGATGCTCACGCATCTCACGCTCCGGCACCCAAGTCAGCTCTGACCCTTTCCGATGCTGCCACTGGACCTGCACCAGAGGCACTTCCTTGTTCCTCAGAACTTTGATCTTCCAATATCTAATTGCCACTGGTCTCTCAACATAGTTCAGGCTCACATCCACCTGAATATCCTCTAATTGTACCACTGCCGACTCATTGGCTATACACTTTCTCAGCTGCGCCACGTGGAAGGTGTCATGAATCTGACCCAACTCTGCAGGTAGTTCCAAACGGTAGGCTACCCTGCCTACTCTCTCGATCACCCTGAAAGGACCAATATATCGGGGCCCCAACTTGTCCCTCTTCCTGAATCGGATCACCCCTTTCCAAGGAGAGACCTTCAGGAGCACAAAGTCATCGACCTGAAACTCGAGCTCGGACTGGCGCTTGTCCGCATAACTCTTCTAATGAATCTGAGTGGTCAACAACCTCTGTCTGACCTGCTGTATCTGCTCAGTCGTATGAAGCACAATCTCTGTACTACCCATCACACGTTGCCCTACCTCTCCCCAGCAAATGGGGGTCCGACACCTCCTCCCATACAACAGCTCAAAGGGTGGCATACCAATGCTCGAATGATGTCTGTTGTTGTAGGAAAACTCTACCAAGGGCAAATACGTGTCCCAACTCCCGCTGAAATCTGACACACATGCTCGAAGCATGTCCTCGAGCATCTAAATCGTCCGCTCGCTCTGCCCGTCAGTCTGTGGGTGATATGCGGTACTAAAATGCAGCCTCGTACCCAATTCCTCATGAAATTTCTTCCAGAATCTGGAAGTGAAACGTACATCTCGATCTGATACAATCGAGATCGGTACTCCATGCCGCGATACCACCTCCCTCACGTACATCTCTGCCAACCTCTCTACGGAAGAGCTCTAACTGATAGCAAGGAAATGAGCGCTCTTCGTCAACCTGTCTACAATCACCCAAATTGCATCGACTCCCCTCGCAGTCCTCGACAATTTGGTGATAAAATCCATAGTAATATGTTCCCACTTCCACTCGGGAACCTCTAACGACTGCAACTTACCATGCGGTCTCTGGTGCTCGGCCTTAACCCTACGACAAGTTAGGCACCTCTCAACGAACCACGCGACGTCCCTCTTCATACAGGGCCACCAATACTCCTTCTTCAGGTCCAAATACATCTTAGTGGCCCCGGGATGGATCGAGAACTTCGATCGATGTGTCGCTTCCATCAAAATGGTATGCGTCCCACCCACAAACAGTACCCAAATCCGACCCTGAAATGTCATAAGCCCCCAACTATCGGTAACGAACTCTGATACCTGCCCGATAACCCACTCCCTCTTCTTGTTTTCTGGTCTCACAGCCTCAACCTGGGCCCCTTGAATGGTGTCCAACACTAGAGTCATCATTGTCAATCTCATGCAAACGTCCCGCAGCGGGGTGCTTTCCTCCCTACGGCTCAGGGCATCGGCTACCATGTTAGCCTTACCCGGGTGGTACACGATCTCGCAATCATAATCCTTTACCACGTCCAACCATCTCCTCTGTCGCATATTCAAGTTCGGTTGATCCATCAAGTACTTCAGGCTCTTGTGATCCGTATATATGGTACACTGGACCCCATACAGATAGTGACTCCAGATCTTAAGGGCGAACATTACTGCTGCCAACTCTAGATCGTGGGTGGGATACCTCATCTCATGAGGCTTCAGCTGCCTCGATGTGTATGCTATCACGTGCCCCTCTGCATAAGCACCGCTCCTAACCCTAAAATTGACGTGTCACAATACACCACGAAGTCCTCCATTCCCTCCGGAAGGGCTAACACCGGGGCTTCACATAGCCTTTGGCGAAGTGTCTCGAAGGAGGCCTGCTGCTCTGGGCCCCATGAGAAAGCAACACCCTTCCGGGTCAACTTGGTGAGTGGCACAACGATCTTGGAGAAATCCCTGATAAATCTTCGGTAATAGCCTGCCAATCCTAGGAAACTCCTGATCTCTGTAGGTGACCTCGGCACCTCCCAACTCATCACCGCCTCAATCTTGGCCGGATCAACCAATATTCCTTTCTGGTTAACGAGATGCCCTAGGAATTGGACCTCTCGTAACCAGAAATATGATGGGTTTTGGTCATAAGACATCATATGTGCTCATACAAACCCTAATGCTTGGATCTAGGTTTCTCTATTGTACATGCTTTGAATCCAAGACTATAAACCCTAATTCTAACATATGGAAATCGACATTAACATATAATTAGGTTTAAGAACATACCTTGATTGTTATATAGCAATAACAATCACAACTCCACCTTGGATTGACTTTGGAATGCTTAGAGTCACAAGTGTCACTCCTCTAATGGCTCACAAACACCATAAGCAAGTGGAGAAGGTATAAAGAGAGAGGAGAGAGGTTAGAATTCGTCCTTAGGACTCCTTGGGAAGGGATACCCGAATTCATGAGCCAAGGGGTGTTTATATAGGTGTAGAGATAGGGTTTCAGTCATTATCCTTATCTAGTTGCTTATCCACAAAGCAACCCATAAGATAATCCTTGAATCCTTATCATAGTCGAATTCTAAGGCATTATCACCTCAAATTCGTTCACCATATATTTAAGATAATCCTTACCTTATTTTGTAACTATCACATAATTACAAATCAGCCCCTCTAGTTTAATTAATTACACTTTATCACAAAATTAATTCATAATTAATTATTGACCAATATTAATTAAACAAATATGATTTCTCCTTTAATATATTATTCTTATAACATATTAATAAATCATAATATCCTCTCTCTCTCTTTATTTATTTCTCCAATCAAGTTGCTTTGGTGAAGGCAACCCAAAAGGACCATGCACCATCGGGTCAAGTACATACCAAAATAGTTATGGACTTAGACACTAATCCAACAGTCTCCCACTTGGATAAGTCTAACAACTATTCTGTGTATGACTTCAGATCCTGATATGCAATCGTAGCTTTCCAAAACCGCTGTCAACTCTGATCATATCAAATACGCGTGTCCTTAGATAAGGGATCATATATTCCTCCATTCTAGATATGAGATATGATTTCAAATCATTCTCTTTGTACTATATCTCGATTTCCAATTTATGACGACAAACTAATTGAACAAATCAAATTAACCCTAGCCCGGCCGAGCATTTACGTATGTCATCACTAAACCATCGAGGGGCCCAAAGATATCGCTTTTATTCTTTGAATAAAAGGAACGGATAAACTTTGATACAATGCTTGCTTGCACTTACTAACCAAATCACACACAAAAATATGTTTTATAACACCAAGTTACTAGTGCGTTTACATATTATCAATGTGCAACCGATTAGCAAGATACAACTCACACATCTCAGTTTCAAGAATATAAGATGTTATCGTCTCACCAATCACTCGTGATATAATTCATGGAGTGATCCAAGTGAGCGTGGGTTTAATCCAATGCTCAAATCATATTCGTAAGCACTCATGAACGTTGCAACAAACATTTGCTTATGTCTAATACTTTTCTAGACAATCCACACACCAATTCATGACAGTCTTCATTCATATCTACTTCCAACATATGAACAACTGTGGCCCGTTCAAATAATTCGATTATTCTTAATAAACTCAATTGTTCTGGAAGTCAAAACATGCAAATGTGAAACACAAGAATAATACTAATCGCATATGGCCTCAAACCATTGAGTATAAATTAAAACCCTTTTATTTATCACCATATTGATTACTCATTATTTGTCATTTCGGGTAATCAACTTCTTACTTGAATTCCAGCACTTGTCCCATGCTCCTAGCATGCACACAATGTTTACCTATGGTTCTTACTTTGTGAAATAGATCACATTGAACACATTTCCGATCATTCTCATTTCACAACTACAAATCCTTTTTCATAAGTGAAAGAATATCAAATTCTTGCTACTTATAGAATATGCTAGATTCTAACATCCTATGCAACGATCCTTTCGTAATGTCACTGCACCAAAGTCACAAAGACTATTGCCAATGATATTACAAAGTCCTCTATCGGAGATTGTTACATGACAATTCCTTAGATACGATGTCTCTCTCTCAAAGTACATTCCTTTGAACATTCTTTTGCATAAAAGTTTCTAATCTAGACATAGATTTTCAATATTTACTTCCCAATATGGACACGCTTCCATATTTTCCATATGACAACTCATTCTTAATAGAATCTTATCTATTCGTAACGATGTCGATATTGTCCATCCAATATGGAAACATTTCCATAATTTCCAATACTATACTTCCAACTAGTCACAAGCGACCAATCCTCTTCGAACTTTGGATTGTCCTTTGATAGTTGTTTAATTATTTTAGTCAAAACCGATTCTAGTCCCTTTTCCCTCTAAATGCGCTAGACATTTGGAAAATTTTAGAATGGTCAAACATTAAAGCATTTTCAATCAATCCTATACCCATAGCGTATGGGACACGATGCATAATGTTTTATTTGCTATGTTCTCAAAATTCGAATTGTGAAGAGGAATGCCGTAATCATAATCGAAATTTTAAGAACACACTATGTACCCTTGACTAAATTTATTAACATTCCACAACCTAATCCTTTCTTAAGAACACACTATGTACCCTTGACTAAATTTATTAACATTCCACAACCTAATCCTTTAGATTTGAAATGAAGCATAATATTCTCTCCCTTAATTATAGCAAAACAACCTTTCAACTCTTACAACTTTGCAAAGTATGACTCTTGTTTTCTATAATTAATATTGCCAACTATGCAATACTTGCCTTAATAATCATACAATCATAACATTTATGGTCCCACTATCATGATGATTATTATAAAACATAACACTTATGCTCCCACTAGCTTCGACATGTATTCATAAACATCTTAACTCTCATAAAAACAATACTTATTGAATTTCTTAAGTTCATGTTTCTAATACTTAGTGATTTGATAATCTTTTATCAAGACTTCTTGAACTTATACACTTTTGCCTTAGACAGTTCATATGTGTGTCTTAACAATTAAGACTAATTGCCAAACCTCACAATTCAAATTATGGAAAGGGATGCCGTAACCATGATCGAATTCGAGAATGCAATTTTACAATCACTATCTTTTAAAATCTTTCTCAGTGAAAGCATTTTCTCACAATCATTTTCATGAAGGAGGAAATCTTATGACACTTAGATTTAAACGGTGTATGTGTTCCTATCCATGTGAATTTGTTAAAACCAAAGTTTACGACAAATTCAAACTCATATGGATCGAACTTCCTTAATCTTGATTTCTTGCCTTATGGTAGCACAGCTGCCCACCACATCTTCCAAGTAGTTAAGCAGCTCAACTTTTCCTATCAATGTACTTTCCATTGATCAAGGTCCTTTCCTTTTATGCATTCAAATGAGAACTCATAGGACTCATATGCATAATTAACTCGATTGGATTGGCACAGAAACAAAATAATGTCTTCACGATAGGTTGTAAACCTCAACTCGTGTGCTAGTGATGATCGATAAGGCTTATTTGATTTGTTCTTGAAACTTTTCAAGACTATTAAGACTCCCACTGACTCCTTGACATATACGATTCTCTTATCAAAACATTTCTTGACAAACAAATATTCAAGAGTTAGTGTAGCTTATATCAAAACAAAACACTTCATAATTTTGGTCTTAGTTGATCTTTGTCTTATCCAAGACATCACAACTTTCCACAATTGATGAATGTTATAAACCTTCTTAATACTATTCACTCAATGTCACAATCTTGACTTTAAGACTTGTTTTGGAACGAAGTATGATTGACTTCTTGATTTGACCATTTCTTCAATCTTTGATTCCTCTTCTTGGACATACAATTGTACCAAGACTCACTTAGAGGATCAATTGAGATATGGTTCTAAATTATTAAGACCTATCATAAAGTATAAAAGCTACTCTCCCTTCTTCTTAGAATGGAGAAACTCTTATCTTTCTGCCTACTTGATTCTTCTTATTCGTTTTGCTATTGATCTAAACCCTTTAATCAATTCAAAATTACACTTAATCTTGTAAGTGTAATCATATTTACTAAGCCTTTAGTACATCATGACGAATATCTTTGTTACTCTTATGGTGCACTTGATCAACACACAACTTTGTGTACTCGATCTCCTAGTCCTTCACTTGACACTTTGTCAATGAATTAGTCCAATTTACAAATACGAAATTTCTCATTCATCGTGCATCCACGTTGCATGATTCCAAGTTTCTGTCCAATTGAAACTTGGGCGATGAGAAACTCTCCCTATTTGGTAAATTCTTGACATTTCCATAAATAACATAACTAAGAATCATATTCATTCGTTGTAGAAATATGTAAGCATCATTTTTTCATAACGATTTCATTGCAAGGAAGTAAACAAATAAATAAATAAGTCAAACAAAATTTATTTTATTTATAAAAGCAGCGGAAAAACATTTGTCCTTACAATGCAAAAATCTATTGAAAACTATGTAAAAAGAAAATTTCTAACAACTCTATCATAACTATCTAAGCTCGGAAAACAATCATCAAGTCCATGCAATCAAGATCCATCTCTTGTGATTAGATTCATCTTGCTCTCTTATCAAGCTTCCTTTCTTTTCACCGATCCTTCAAAACATTCAAATGCAATCTTATCACATCATGTATTAAGAATCAATGAATAGGAACTTAATGGAGTTAGATAGTGGATTTTTACCTAAAGCGTAGTCATACTTTTGACTCTCCCATCTCTTAGATCTCTTAGGTAAATAGGGCAACTTCGTCTCCAATGCCCCTTCTCATGGCAATAAAAGCAAATTGACTCTTTTGGAACAACACATGGAACTACTTCAAACATCGCCTTTTTCTTATGATCAAACTTTTCGATCATTGCATGTCTTTCATTGCCATTGTCTATATCCATAGAGGTCTTGAAGGCAGATTCACCAATCAACTTTGCTTTTCTATTGCGCCAAACCATTGCTGATTTAGCAGCAATAAGGATATAGGTGAGATCTATAAGGGTCACGTCGTAGCTCATCATATAGTACTCTCTTACGAACTCATTATACAAGTTAGGAAGTGACTGAAGAATCCAATCAACAGCCATCGCTTCACCGACAACGGATCCCATCATTCTTAATCTATCAATGTGTGACTTCATCCCTAAGACGTGTGCACACACCGACTTGTCCTCTTTATGTTTACTTCCCAAAAGGGCTTGAGTGATATTGAACCTTTCAATTTTACAATCTTGTGGGTTAGGGAGAATAATAGGAGGAGGAGGAGGAAGTGAAGCATGATTTCTTGTTCCTTGATCGAATCGAGGAATATCATCTTCATGTGGAATGCTTGTTCCACGGGATTTGAGAAGACCATAGTTGTCGAACTTTGACATCGGGAGAAAAACGAATTCAAGTTAGTTGATTGATTGAGTCCTTGGCAAATCACCCAAATGAAATTCCAAGGCTAGGACCCAACACAATATCCTACAACTCGGGAGAGGGATGCCGTAACCCAAATTGCAGAACATTTGAAGGTAAGTGAATGACGATTCACTAATTTCCACCATGAAAAATGAAAAAGAAATTTAAGTTTTAAATCTATGAAAACTCCTAAATCCTTTGAGATTCATTGAACATTTCAATGGCATGTTTAAATCTCAATATGCCCCTCTAGTTTGTGACTGGGATGTCGAGGATCACAAAGCGGGTGTGAATAACCATGCAAACTACATGGTGCCCTCACATGTTACAATCACCTATTCGATGTGCCGGTAAACCACACACGCTCCACCGAACTATGACAAACATTGAGTCACCCTTTGCTACCTTTTCTTAGAACCATTTAGTGTGCCGGTAAACCACACACGCTCCACTAACGTCTTCGCAAGGGCACAAAGTGTAATTTCATGGAATTGCATCAATTCACTTTTGCCTAAGTAACTAAGATTGGGAATTTGAAAAACATTTAGTTACTTTGTAATTCATTATACTTATAATGGAAGGTTTCGTCCTATCCTACCCGTTCGGCTAACGACCCTCCACTAGTCAAGAGTGCGGTGGGTAAGAGTGGATACCCATTCAATCGCCATTTTATAGGCAATTTCCTTAAACACCCCTTATAGACTAGCTTCGTGAATGAGGCCTACTAACGGTAAGACTGACTTTTACTCATACATATATATAATGTTAGACTTTTAATGTTATATATAGTATAGGGTGCATTTTACACTTTCAAAATACTATGTGGTTAACTTTAACAATTACACTTTTAATTCAATTAAATGGTTAACCTAAACTTTTATGGATTTATTAAATCTCCTTTAATTATACTCCTTAATTAATTAATAAAACCATAAGGGTGTATTTGAACTTTTCAAAACATTACTAGGGTTTTAGAATTTAACATTCCTAATCAACTTTTAAATTCCAAAACTTGAGGGCAAGTTTTGAAACCTTTTTCAAAACATTAGGGTTTAACTATTTAAATTTCAAAACAACAAAACTTTTGGGTTCAAATTTAAACTATAAATCCTAAAGGGTAAAATATGAAACTTTTCATAACAACAAGGATCAAATAACAAATAATCTAAACTAACATTTAATTACATAATTATCCATATTTGATTTGTTTAATGATTTCTTGCAAAACAATTTATCAATTTACTCAAAATAATTAATCAATTATCTTATAAGGAAACAATTATCTTATTAATTGATAAATATCTTCAATTAGATCAAAAATATAGTCAAATATATCATATAATCGGATTAATATTGATCTAACATGATAAGGTAACTATCCATATGCAAAAACAGCAAGAAATCCCGAGATAAGCACTATCTGCCGAGTTGACTCGTCGAGTCAAGCCTGGACTCGTCAAGTCACCCTGGACTCGGCGAGTCCAGCCTCTAGAACACCAAAAATCAAATTTTTCAGATATGCAATGCATCAATACAATTGAAACCATCCTAGGCTCTGATACCACTGATGGGTTTTGGTCATAAGACATCCTATGTGCTCATACAAACCCTAATGCTTGGATCTAGGTTTCTCTATTGTACATGCTTTGAATCCAAGACTATAAACCCTAATTCTAACATATGGAAATCGACATTAACATATAATTAGGTTTAAGAACATACCTTGATTGTTATATAGCAATAACAATCACAACTCCACCTTGGATTGACTTTGGAATGCTTAGAGTCACAAGTGTCACTCCTCTAATGGCTCACAAACACCATAAGCAAGTGGAGAAGGTATAAAGAGAGAGGAGAGAGGTTAGAATTCGTCCTTAGGACTCCTTGGGAAGGGATACCCGAATTCATGAGCCAAGGGGTGTTTATATAGGTGTAGAGATAGGGTTTCAGTCATTATCCTTATCTAGTTGCTTATCCACAAAGCAACCCATAAGATAATCCTTGAATCCTTATCATAGTCGAATTCTAAGGCATTATCACCTCAAATTCGTTCACCATATATTTAAGATAATCCTTACCTTATTTTGTAACTATCACATAATTACAAATCAGCCCCTCTAGTTTAATTAGTTACACTTTATCACAAAATTAATTCCTAATTAATTATTGACCAATATTAATTAAACAAATATGATTTCTCCTTTAATATATTATTCTTATAACATATTAATAAATCATAATATCCTCTCTCTCTTTATTTATTTCTCCAATCAAGTTGCTTTGGTGAAGGCAACCCAAAAGGACCATGCACCATCGGGTCAAATACATACCAAAATAGTTATGGACTTAGACACTAATCCAACAAAATCACACTTGGAGAATTTGGCATAAAGCCTCTCCGATCTCAAAAATCCGAGGATCTCTCTCAAATGTTCCTCATGCTGCTCTCTGGATCTCGAATACACCAATATGTCGATAATGAACACGATCACCGAGCGATCCAACATCGGCCTACACACCCTGTTCATGAGATCTATGAACACCGCCGGTGCATTGGTGAGCCCGAAAGGCATCACCACGAACTCGTAATGTCTGTAACGAGTCCTGAACGTTGTCTTCTGGATGTCCTCATCTCGCACCCTCACTTGATGATATCCCAACCTGAAATCGATCTTGGAGAACCAAGATGCTCCCAGCAACTGATCGAACAAATCGTCGATCCTCGGTAACGGGTAACGGTTCTTGACCGTCAGCTTGTTCAATTCCCTGTAATCAATGCACATCCGGTGTGAGCCATCCTTTTTCTTAACAAAAAGGATAGGTGCTCCCCACGGCGAACTGCTCGGCCGAATAAACCCCTTCCCCAGTGATGTGTGTAAAACTCACTTAGTTTTAATCCTACTTTAATTATCAAATAACACACAAAAGGCAGTGAACCTATCAATTGTGGTATAGCTAAATAAGCAGGGTACCAAACACAGGGAACGGCAAATTAAATTAAAAACTAATTCTATCTAAACTGATTAAGAAAATAGGGGTTTTTCTCTAGTTTTACAAGACTAGAAACTTACTAACTATAACTAATTTAAGACTAGAAAATGACAATTTAACTAGATTCAATAATGGGAAAGGAACTTCTGTTTAGTTCAACTCGGTTAACTATATGGTTGATTTCAAGGTAATAGTGCAATGGATTAATTCTTTCGTTGGTTACCGATTCAAGTGATTAGGTTCATGTTCACTACCCTAATCCTTAGCAAATAAACTAACTCAAACAGTGGCCAATTGCTTAATTTAATTATATTTACTAGATTAATTATTCGGGTTAAGTTAGACTTGCAATAGCTAATTAATTTATTATTCTTAATTAACCTCTTGTTTGATGGTCATCTTACAAGCTTGCACATGAATTTACTCAATTTCCTTATTAATCCTAGTTTCATATTCATTAATTCTAGACATATGGTATAGTGGTCACATATCATATGAGGTTGATAATCAATAGATGTTCATGCTAATCAATTATCTTCCTATTAACAAAAAATTAATTATCATTCATACACAAGGTTCTTTAGCAAACTAAAATAACAATAATTCACCAACTTGGAATTAATCCTACCAATCAATCAAACCATATTGTCAACTTTGTGTTCCCAAACAGAAGTCTAAAGAATCTAGTTCATAACTAAGGTAAATAACAACAAATAAACAAGTTCAAGTTGCTTAATCATGTTTGACAAAACAAAAGAATAAGTAGAATGATGAAATTGTGCCTTAATTACTCCCGGAATTGAATTCTAGCTTCCTTGGTCGACTTCTAGGGTTCTTCTGGCTTCTTATTCGCAGCAAAGCACTTCTGAAACTTCCCAGAATTCTTTTCTCTCGATTTGTGGAGTTATCTTTAAATATGTGTTCCGACTCGTCGAGTCCCTCTCACATTCTCCGTATTGCGATAACTATCTTGACTTCCGAATCATTATCCTTCTGATTCTGTGATCGAACTCGTCAAGTCCAGGCTCGACTCGACGAGTAGAAGCCTTTTTTGGGTGTTTTCCTTCTTCATTCCACTCTTGAGCTCCTAACCGCTTCTCTTGCTTCCTTTCGCTTCCGAGCTTCATCTTTGGACTGAAAAACATAATTTAACACTTTTAAGTACCTTTTGTCCATAATATGTGATAATTTAGCTAATATATGAATAAAAAACTATACTTAATACACACAAAATATGCACATATCACCCAGCAGCTCCTGAAGCTGTGAGGATAACTCCTGCATCTCTGGAGGTGCAAGGCGATAGGGAGCCTTCGCGATAGGCGCAGCCCCCAGAACCAAATCGATATTGAACTCAACCTGCCTCTCGGGAGGCACACCCGGTAACTCCTCCGGAAATACATCCGGAAACTCACGCATTATTGGAACCTCATCTACTGACCTCGGTCTCTCTGAATCTACCCTCGTATCCATCACATATGCTACAAATCCCTTACAGCCCTGCTGTAAACTCTGCCTCACTCTAGCGGCTGAACAAAATGCCGAACCAAAACGCGTACCCTCGTCGTATACTGTAAGAACTCCCCCACTAGGGTCTCGTATGGTCACCAGCTGTCTCTTGCAGTCGATAACCGCTCCAAATTTGCTCAACCAGTCCATGCCCACGATGACACAGACATCTCCCATCGCAATAGGAACTAGATCAATAGGAAACTCAACGTCGAAAATCTCGAGTACACATCCTCGGATCACCTCGGTGGCATACACCGTTCTCTCGTCGGCTATGGAAACTCTCAAGCCGTCCCTCGCAACTGTGGACACTCTGCTTTCCGGTGTGCAGTCTCAATGCAGTGAAAACATACTGCAAACTCCTTGGGGCAATCCTTGGCCATATGCCCCTCCTTGCCACATTTGTAGCAAGACCCTGCTCTGCACACCCCATCGTGACTCTTGCTGCACTTGCCACAAGTGCAGCCCTTCTGGCTCCCCAATCTCGAATCAACGGGCTTGGCTCGCTTGGCTGCCGGATGAGACTGTGTCGGTCGCCGATCCCTCCCCTGAGACTCAGTCTCCTCCCTAGCCTGGGTCTCCAGCCCTATCTCCCTCTTCATCCGGTATGTCGAGTTCACCACGAACTCCCGTATATCCCTCCTCAAAACACTCAGATAGCGGCTCATACGTTCCTGCTCGGAGGACACGTGCTCTGGGCAAAACATCGCCCGCTCATGGAACTTCCTCGTAATCACTGTGACATAATCAGTACCCTGCTTGAGGGTCAGAAACTCCTGGGCCAAACACTCCCTCTCCACCTAGGGAACGCACTCATCTCGGAACATAGCACTGAACCTCTCCCAAGTCACTGCAGTAAGCTCAGCAGGAAAATAATGCGCCGTCACAAACTTCCACCAGTCCTTCGCTCCCAAGCAAAGCTGGTTAAGCGCGAACCGGACTCTCAAATGCTCAGGAGATGAGCAAGTAAAGAAACACCCGTCTATGTCTAATATCCACCTCATCGCTGCAATCGGGTCCTGGGTCCCATCGAACTCTGGTGGTTTCGTGTTGCTGAATTCTCGGAATAGCAACGCATCACCACCCTGCGGCCTCGTCACAGCTATAGTTGTAGTACCCGCAGCAACAGCAGCCTCAGAAACAGCAGCGTATCTCTCGTCGAATGTCTCTATCAGCGTGGTCTTGATAGACCCGAACATCTCTGGAATCTCATCGTGAATGGCAGCAGCCACCTCATCATGTATCATCTTGCAGAGCTCCTCGTCGCTCACATCCCCTCCACTGGTCCCTGGTCTATGGCATGTCCCTACCATGATGCCTCTCTGAAATACAACATAAGATATCAGTAATTCGCTCGGGTGTACACACACTCTATATCCCAATCCTACTTGATCTTTGGTACCCTAAGGATTCTTACTTGGACTGCGCACTGGCCCGGTATCTTCAGTAGTACAGCCGAAGATGCATCTGAATCCCTCAAACCAAGGCTCTGATACCAAATTGTAACACCGTAAAATTTAAGACAATTTTTCGCATTTAAAAAAAAATTCCAAACACATTTATTAACAAAATCTCATTGTATCATATCTTTGTTTCACAAAATATTTCCCAAGAACAAAATACATAAAATCCCATGCGTGTGTACGAATCATGTCGGCGCCTTCCCACGATCATCACTAGTACCTGAAACACATAACACATAACATTGTAAGCATAAAGCTTAGTGAGTTCCCAAAAATACTATACACAACACATACTAGCCACTCGAGGCTATAACTCTGTGGGCCCTTAGGCCCTAACTCTGTGGACCCTATGGTCCTAGCTCTGTGAACCTTCCGGTTCTATCTCTGATATACTCTGATATACACATGGCATAAATCACATAGAAATAATGCAGTGCAACACAACACATAAGTAGCATACAATAACTCTGTCACATAGCTCTAATTACCACTCAAGGTAAAGTATAGTGAGAAGACCCACCTCAGATGTCTCGGTAAATCTCTAACTCGGTAGAAATACGATCTAGCCACCGCCTAATGACATAAAGTAATACTCTCATAAATATAACTCTCAGGACTAGACTCAACCCTCTCTTGGCACCCTCAGAAGGGTAAAAGACCATTTTACCCCTCTTTTGGCTCAAAGGCCCTCATTGTTGACCAACCCCTAAAAGTCAACCAAAGTCAAAGGTCAAACTTTGATCCGACTTGTCGAGTGCACTTGGGCAACTCGGTGAGTCTACACGTGTCCACTAACTTCCTAGACTCGTTTGGCATGTTGAGTCCATCCCCTTGCTCGATGAGTCACACCTATCATGAATCGCAGGGCCACCCCGACTCAACTCGCCGAGTCTCAAGATCAACTCAGCGAGTTCCACCTTGAACCCCAGTCCTCTAATCCCTCTCTGAATCACTGAGTTATTCCCCAACTCGACAAGTCTACTAACTGAGTGATTTACGGGAAACCCTAGCCCTACTTGCTGATTATGTCCTTGGACTCGGCGAGTTCATGCCATGCACAAACTCAATTGACCTCTTGAGGTCAGATGTGTTCCTTTGGTCCATAGATCTGACCTTCCCAAGCCTGATAAACATGTAAAGCTCGAATCTTGACACTCATGGGACGTCTAGAAGGTTTCACTTGGTTATTTAGCCCCAAAAATAACATCCTAAGCTCAACACCTCTATGGCTTAACATAAAGCAAGATGAGATAAGCTCTTTAGACCACTATGGGTCCAGATCCGAAGTCTCAAAGCGAATAGGGGCCATATTCTCACAATTCCTTCCATTAAAGGACATGAAAACTCTACATCTATGGATTCCTTCAAAAAAACAGATAAAGGGGCGATATAGTACCTCAAAGGTGAAGTCTTTAGCTTGAAATCCACAGATGCACCACCTCCTTGGTCTCCTCTAAGCTGGAAACACCTCCTTCTTGCAAGAATCAACCATAAAGATCAAGAAATGGCTCCTTTCCTCTCACAATCGCTCTAGATCTTTTAGGGTTTCTCTCTGGGGTTTGGTAGCCACAAATGACAGCCCTAAGGGCCTTTAAATAGGTCCCAAACCCTAGAAATCTGGGTTTGATTAAACAGCGTGGACTCGCCAAGTCCACTCATGGACTCGCCGAGTCCAGTCATGAACCCGGATGAGAATCCACGACCCTACTCAGCGAGTCTAAGCACAAAATCACCGAGTCCCTCCACAAACTCCAAAATAAAAGAATAAAATAATATACCTAGGAATCTGGATGTTACAGTGAGCTTTTGAAGTGAATTTGAAGTGTTTTGAGAAGAAGGTGTTGCATCTAGTGAGTAGAGGAAGAAGGCCAGCGTGTAGATCTGAAGTTTTCTGGTGGTTCAAGGGCTCCTAAATGGTATAAAGCTTCTTGATTGACATTTATTTTGTGTGGATCTAAGTGTTGTAAAGTTATGACACCATTCTTGTCCTGAAAACCCCCATTATGATGCGTGATGTGTTTTGGTTAAGATGAGTTGTCCTTCCAGACCATTGGAGAGGTCTTGAGTAAGAAAAATGAGGTCCCAATGGCTTTGGTTGTCCCATGTATGAAGTAGGAAGGTCTTAATGGGTTAAGACCTTGTGTTAAGAGCTTTATAGACGTCCAAAAAGGATAAAGATTGAGACTTTATGAGTCCTAGGCCCTTTTTGTCACTTGATCTAGCATATGGGCTTAAGTGCTTAAGCCATTAAGCACATGGAAGGATTTTGGTACAGACGTGCGTTACACCTAGTGTAACTTATTGAACGCCCAACGTAGGGGGTCAACGACCCGCTTTCAAGTCAACAAGCCGACGTATGCCCTGCGTACCAGAGGAGTACGCCCACCGTACGCCCTTTGTTAGATTTCTAGATTTTGGGCCTTGAGTAATTGGGTTGTTTGTGGGCTAGTGGGGCTTGGGCCGTGACTGAACAGTATGGATGGAGTAATTTGGGCCCAATAATTATTATGGACCTTGGATCTAGGCTTGATTGGAAAGATGGGCCCAATTTAGTAAGTTGGGCCAATATTGGGCTTTGCATGAGGATTTGGTTTTGGGTCTTGGCCCAATAGGAGGACAATGGACTTAATGAGTGGTGTGGCACTTGGCCTTGAAAGTTATGTTGGATTCTAACTTGTTGATTATCATGTGATAGTTGGAATTTCCGGTGAGGCAGCGGTCAGAGATTTGTAGGATTTCGACACTTCGCAAGGTGAGTTATCCTCATTATACCAAGGGGCTAAGGCACCAAGGTCGACCCTTTAAATTGTTATTTGAGTAATTGCTGTTGTGATATGTTAGTATGGTATTCTGCTAGAATGGATGATTATATGCTAGTAAGGTTGGTTAGATTGACAACCTGGTAGACTAGATTTGGTTATGCTTAGTGACTTGTAGATGGTCAGACTGTCTGTGTGCTGGTAAGAGATTACCTGTGATATGTGTGTATATTTGAATAACTGTAGAGGGTATTCCATCCCGGTAGGATGACAGGGCCCCAGTATGTCGTTGCAGTAGACTGTTATGTGATTAATTGATAGATGCACATGTTTGCTAGTGTTTGGGCATTCCAACTCGATGGTTGTGGGCCAGGTGTATTCCATACCGGTAGGATGATTGGACTCACAATATGTTGGCATTCCAACCCGATGGATGTGGGCCAAGAGTATTCCATCCCGGTAGGATGATTGGAGTCACAGTATGTTGGCATTCCAACCCGATGGTTGTGCGCCTCGGGTATTCCATCTCGAGGGATGATTAGACTCGTAGTATGTTAGGCATTCCAACCTGATGGTTGAGGGCCTGGGGTATTCCAACCCGACGGTTGATTGGACCCATAATATGCTGTTTATTGATGTATGTGTATGGTTATGTGTGTATGGGTATTTTTGGGGGAACTCACTAAGCTTTCGAGCTTACGGTTTTAGTTTATTGTTTTAGGTACATCAGGTGATCGTAGCAAGGCAAATGCGTGATCGTACCGCTCCTCATATTTCATAATTTTGTGATGTGGTTCTGGGGATACTCTGATGTTTAAAACTATTTTGAAAACAAGTTGTATTAATTTAATGATTTTTGGAATGGATTAAAATGTTTAAATTGGTTGGAAAATTTTAGTCGTTACAAAATGATTCTAGATCAAAGCACTCAAGGGCAGAAAGAATGGTTGTGCGCCACAAAGGGTAATTGTCCCTGTCTAATTTGACATTGATTGGGGGAATTTGAAAATTGAGATTTGTGGAAGCGATGTGAGCTACAGCAAGGAGTTGAGGATTGGTAGCATTCATGGTAATGATGCACTCAGGAAGACGATCAAAGAAGAATAGAAAAAAAAATGTATCCTCACAGCTCTGATACCATATGAGAGTGTACTGAGTGAATCATAAAGTATTTTCTGTGTATTAGATATTTTGAACATATACATTAATTTATAGATGGAAAAAATGTAAACTGAAACCCAATTTAGCTCCTTATAATTAAGGAGTATATACACGTGAGTAACTATGCTAAGGACTAGGTATAGATGGACTCAGTCAAGTTATATAGCCGTTATTAGAGAAATACCGTTTTTTAACTAATTACAATTTTAAAAACATCATATTTTTCAAAAAAATACTCCATTTTCAAAATCTAACCGCTTTCTTTTTCTTCAAGTTTCAAATTTTAAACTTTCCATGGTCTACTATAAATACCAACATCCTTCATTTTCACCACATTCAAACCCTTTTTATTCAACCCTCCTACCCTTTTATATTTTCTATCATCTTCTTCATCCCTCAAAATGGTCTGTATGTGGAGCAAAGAGGAAGAGATAATCTTGGCTCGCTCTTGAGTCGATATAAATGAAGATCCAAATCACATCAACTACGTAGGTGAGAATTCTTTCTGGAATAGGATCACCTAATGGTTAATTCTTTCTAGAATAGGATCATCTAATGGTATAACCACGAAGCTATAGGAGCCAACGAAGTAAGGATCCAATCTTTGTCAAATAGAGATCAACAAACGCAGTGGCAATATAGTTTCACATTGTGTATAGTAAGCTATGGTGTAATTCAGCAAATGGTGAAAATGATGAAATGTTGTTCGCTAACAGTCTTCGAACTTTTCGTGCAAAAAGTAACAAACATTTCCGGTTTGTAGAGTTTTGGCAAAGCATGAGTAGATCTGACAAGTCAATATTTCGAATAAGTAGTATCGCACTTGCCACAGTTCATATAGGTGTCATATAGGATTTGTCACACTACACAAATTGTTATTTAAAGGGTGTGGGTTGGCACATTTGTCATGCTATTTTTTTTAAATTTAATTTATATAAAATAATCAATTTAACCGAAATATTTTTATAAAAACTAAAATTTCATTAAGTTTGATGAGTATGATGACATTTTCAAATAAAAGAATAAAAAATATTGATTATATTTTATAAACTTTATAATGTATTTTTGAGTTATAGTATTAACTTACATAGAAGGAGTTTATTTGAATTAATAAAAGGTATTAAATATCAAAAAGAATAAATCAAATGTTAACTTTTATAAAATTTAAGGAAAGATATAATATTTTTCACTTTAAGTTTGGGATAAAAATATCAAAAGAGAGAATTTCCATGGACTATTATCGTAACTTCCAATTCATTTACTCTTTCTATCTCATCCCTAGTTCTATGCCGAATCATACATCGCTAGAAAATCAAGATCCAAATCAAAACAAACCAACGAATTCACCATTAGTAATGGTTATTTCTTCTCCAAATTTCACGCTTTCTGCATTAAATTAAAATTAATAAATAAAGGTAAAGTTGTGGGTTTCATTTGAATCAGATATTGATTTTCCTTTATATATAATTTCTTTTCAGGTTTAGGTTTGAAAAAAATGAAAGATGAATACAGTCACTATTTTGTAAAAGTTGTTTTTCCTGTATTTTCAGTTTACAGTGTCAGCGAAGGTCAGTCACCGGTCAGATCGGGCAGCTCAGTCACCCTGCCCGTTGAGTTGAGCTGGGTTCCACGACAGACCAGAGCTTACCACGTTGCTCGTCGCATTGCAGGAGTTAACTCCCATCAGATTTCCAGATGACACCTGTATGTTTCCATATATTTTTTCAATTTCTTTTCCCAGAGATGACTGATCTCTGAAGCCTTAGATTTTGTCGCCGAAGGTAATGAAGCGAGTTTACGGTAATTGCAAGAGTGTGATGGTGAGTGACAAAGATGAAGATTCGCCGGAGAAATGTCGTGAGCGACGACGGAGGAGGATGTCCATGAGGAGGTCGGCCGCAGGTTCATCTGGTTTATCAGTTATTGCTACGGAAGATGAACATCAGAAGGCACAGACGATCACCGAGATCCCGACGACTTCCACCCCCGCGACTGCGATCATGAGCTTGATTAGCATCATGGAGACGCCACCGCCGCCGGTGCACGGCATCATGTCAGTGGTGGGTAGGCAGCGTGAAATGGAGGACGAAGTTTCAGTTCGGACGAACTTATGCCGGCCGGAGATCAACGGTTTCCGGCCGGTAGATTTCTTCGGTGTGTTTGATGGACACGGCGGACCTCACGTAAACCTCAACCCTATTTTTCACAATTACTTTGCATTTCGAAAAGTAACTTTTGTTGAAACGACAGAATTGCACTTCAAACTTTTTTCCCTAAAGGGTATGTATTTATGTCATACCTCGTTGAAGATGCAATGAAATTTGTTTAGCTTTAGCAGGTATCAGCATTGTGTAAAGAGACGATGCACGTTATCATGGAAGAGGAGTTAATGGGGATGAAGGTAACCGGAGACAAGCCGGATAGTAGTGGTGGCGAAGAGCTATGGAAGACGGCGATTAAGCGGAGTTTCCAGCGGATAGATGAGATGTCGATGAGATTGTGTCTGTGTGGTGGACTGAGTAGTATCTGTAGATGCAACCCGCAGTTGTCTTTCATAGGATCGACGGCGGTGGTGTCGATTCTGACGAAGGAGTACATATTTGTGGCAAACTGCGGAGACTCACGCGCCGTCCTCTGCCGTAACGGCAGGGCCATACCCCTTTCCGTCGACCATAAGGTAAATAACATCCCCAAACATTACTATTTACTACTTTCCGATCATTCCGTTTTTGAAAGACGATTGTTATGAAATTGGTTCATATTGTGTTGATTCCAGCCTGATAGGGAAGACGAGCGAGCAAGAATCGAAAGTTGTGGTGGACGAATCATGTTTACAGATGGAGCACGAGTGGAAGGGATCCTGGCGATGTCCCGAGCAATAGGTTAGTTTTCAAATCGGGAATGGAATTGAAATTAAACATGAAGAATTGTTGATTAGATGTAGATGTGGTACGAATTGACAGGAGATAGGCTTCTGAAACAGTGGGTAACGTCTGAACCAGAAATCACGGTGACAAGAAGAGAAGCCGGAGATGAATGTTTGATAGTAGCGAGTGACGGATTATGGGATGTGATTTCAAGCGAATTGGTTTGTAAGATAGTTCACGAATGTCTTGGAGAGAACCAGGATCCTCGGATTGCCGGATGCAGCAGCGAGTCAGCAGCGACGTTGCTGGTACGTCTGGCTTTGGGACGTCGGAGCACTGATAACATCAGCGCCATTGTTATTGATTTGAGGAACTGAAATTTTCGACCTGGATATGAAAAGTCTTTTGTAAATAAGGTTCAGCAAAACAGAATCATGCACAAATAGACTTTAGTGGAAGGTTTCATTTTAGGGTTTTTCACATAAAGATCTTAAAAGTTTTTCAAATTTGATTGGTTTTGTTGTTAGGATGATTTTTTGTTTGTTAATGTCTAGGGTTTGTTAAGTTTTTTACTTTTTTCTATTTTGCTTTTACGTTTACAAAAAAAAATAATAATAATAATAATTAAAATTAAAATCAAAAAATCAAATTTGTAAAAAGAATTTTAAATTTATAAATTTTTTATGTTATTATCTCTCTTTTGTATAAGGTTTTTGACACTGAAGCACATAAATGTTTGGTCAACTTGTACATTTAGTCACTTAAGTTTTTTTTTTTCTCAATTGATCCTTAATGTTAGTAACTACTGGCTAATTGCCCCCTTATGCACCCGGTAAACGGAACAACCGGTGATATTGCTTACGTGGAATAAGTTTACATAATATAATTCATTTATTTTATCCATGTAGGATTTAGAGGTCAAAATAAACACATTTATTTAGCTAAAACACTCCTTCTTTGTTCTTTCTTTTTCTCATCTTACAGTGAATACGAAGCACTAAACCTAGTGTTTGAAGTCGTTTTCTCCGATCGAAGTCAGTGAGCAGTCAACAAACCCACAATGTCTATCTCGACACCAAACCCTGATGGACTCTACCCTATAGTGGAGCTGAACTTCAAAGGTGTTTTTCTTAGAAATCCTTTCTCGTATAACCATGGTATCAATTTCAATTTCAATGATCACGATTTTTCTGGAATGACATACGGTGAATGTATCACATTTCTCGAACGGTTCATGCAAGAAAGTATAAAGAAGTTATACTATTGCGAACCAGGTAAGCCCTTAATATTTGGGATAACTGCTATTGCTAATGATGAAGACTATGGTGGTTTCATTTTTCATGCATATGGGACAGATGGTAAAATTTGTATGTATATGGACCATGATGGTCAAGGAATAGAAGATTGGTTTGGTTTTAAAATAGAAGAGGAGGATGGAGATGATTCTTGCATTGATGGTGGTGAGAATGAGGACGAAATTGATAGCCTAACAGATGTGGATGTGGACTAAAATGAGGACATAGTCACTATGAATAGGACAAAGGATGATGAATTTCTAAATAGATTATGTGGCGAAGATGAAGAGGGAAATGATAACAACATAAATGATCATGATCTGCATGAAGAGGATGCTAATGTAACTCAACAACATTCCATTTTTAATGAGTTAGTTCCATGGAAAAAGCAGATCCCAATACTTGGTATGAGGTTCAAAGATCCATCTCAATTAAAATCGATGTTATGCAACTATGTTGTTATGAATGGGTACCAACTTTGCTTTGAGAAAAATGATAGGAAAAGATTGTTGGTTAAGTGTTGTAAGGGTGAGTGCTCAATTAGGTTATGGGCATCTTGGATGAGTGATGAAGCAAGCTTCCAAATTAAGTCTTTAAAGTCAGTCCACAAATGTGCAAGGAACTACAAGTTAGGGTCCATGGTCACTTATGCTTGGATAGGGAGTCATTATACAAGAGAGTTCTTACTTAGACAAAAGATGGGTGTTAGAAAGCTAAGAACAGCTGTGTCACAGAAGTTTGGCATTCATGTTAGTGTTGGTCAATGCAGGAGAGCTAAGAAATATGCACTCCAACTAATAGATGGCACCCTAGTTGAACATTATGCAAAGTTATGGTCGTATGCAGAAGAGATTAGGAGATCAAATCTAGGTAGCACTGTGAAGCTTGATGTAAATCATATGCCAAATAGGAAAAACTACTTTATTAAGTTCTATGTTTGCTTTGATGCATTGAAGAAGGGGTGGAAGGAGGGATGCAGGACGATAATAGGTTTAGATGGTTGTTTCCTTAAAGGGATCTGTAAAAGGGAGTTATTATGTGTTGTTGGAAGGGATGCAAACAATGGGATTTATCCTATTGCATGGGCAGTAGTATGTGTGGAGAATAAGGAAAATTGGAGGTGGTTTTTGGATTTACTCATTGATGATTTAGGACTTAATTTGGGCTATGGATACAATGTAATATCTGATCAACACAAGGTAATTTAGTTGTTTGTAATTAATTTTCCTATCTATTTGCATCCTTATTCACTATATTTAGAATTTGTTAACAGGGTATGATTGAGGTTGTGAAAGAACTCCTTCCTTATGTAGAGCATAGGCAGTGTGCCAAGCATATTAGCCAAAACCTTAGGAAAAGGTATATTGGTGCCCAATATGAAAGCATTTTCTGGAAGGCGTGTAAAGCAACAACAGAGGTAGATTTTAAGGTTGCCATGAAAGAGCTTGAAGTGCTAGACCCAAGTGCTCATCAGTATCTGATGGATAAAGACCCCAAAACATGGTCAAGGGCCTACTTCCAACCAGGAAGATGTTGTGATGCTGTGGAGAATGGAATGTCAGAAAGTTTTAATGATGTGATTGTTGATGCTAGGAAGAAACCAATTATCACCATGCTAGAGGAGTTGAGTATGTATATGATGGAGAGGGTGTTCAAGAAGAAATGCAAGGGTATAGGATGGGGCAACCAAATTTGTCCAACAATTAGAGAAATAATGAATGACATTAAGAAGGGTCTAAGACATTACCAAGTCTTACCTAGTGGACTAAATCAGTTTGAAGTAAGAGGAACTACAGATGCTTATGAAGTGGATCTGGAAGAAAGAACTTGCTCATGCAGGCTATGGCAGCTTAATGGAATCGGTTGTGTCCATTCTGTTGCAGCTACTAGTTTTATGAATAGGGATGTAGAGTCATATGTGGAAAAAAATGTTTAGTAGCATCACTTATATGAAGGCATACAAGTTTAGGTTAGCACCTATGAATGGAAGTAATTTGTTGTCTACAACTGATTACACCCCACCTTTACCTCATGTTCGTAGAGCTATGCCTAGGAGACCTGCAACTAAAAGGAAAAGGGATGCAACAGAAACCCTAAACCAGTCAAGTAGAAAATCAAAGACAACTACCCAAACACCCAACAAAGGTAAGGAGCCGGTGAAGGTATCCAAGGCTGGTAAAAAAACAAAAATGTAGTCTTTGTAAGATTGAAGGACACAACAAAAGAACTTGTACTTTAACAAGGCCTCCTAAAACCAAAGCTAAAAGAAAAACAAAACAGGTACATAAGTATTTAAATGGTTAATCTTTACAATTTCTTTTTAAATTTCTAATAATCTTTTATATTGGTCAATCAGGGTGTAAGAGCAGTAAATGATGGAGGAGCAGTAACTCATGGTGGATAAGCAGTCAATGATGGAGGAGCAGTAAATGATGGTGCAGAAGCAGTCAATGAGGTGCATGTGCAACAAGACTATGATGAGGTGGAACTCACTCCTTTGGAGTTTGATGCATCAGCTAATGGAGAACCTAGTCAGGTTCATGTGCAAGAACAAGAGGCTAGAGAAACACCACTTGCAACCTTCTTGAAGAAAATCAAGAGGAAGAAATCTGAAAGGATTATCAAGTTGAAACTGGGCAAGAAAGTTGGTGGAAATGATGCACTTGGGAATTTAGAAGCTAAACTTGTTACTCTAGAATAACTTTAAGTGTTGGTTTATGTGATATGAACATGGTATTTAGTGTTAAATGATGTGTTTTGGTGTATTGTTGTTGTTTTTATGGAACTGCTATTAACTATGCTACTTTGTATGAAACTATGTTGGTTTATGTATGTGTATTTTGTGTTACTTAAGTTGATTGTTATTTTGAGCTTTTTGTTGTGTTAATTTGAAGTTGCATGCATGGCAAGGACTTGTTTGGTTAAACTACATGGCAAGGGAATATATTTGCATATATAGATAATTTAAAATTATGATTGATTATGTCCTTATATACCACGTGTGGTCAGTGGTCCATATACCCTTACTTTTCCATATATACCCCTGCACAGAACTCTAAAGACAGTCCACTTTTAAATGGACCAAGTGAGTTCCTTATGGCCGACAATGTGGTACCCACACTTTAATTTATAAAAGGAGCACATGCATATTATAAAATTCAGCAAGGTATATCTTAACTAGGATATTTCATATCATTCATTGAATCAACACAAAGACATTACAATTGTTCCCATGTACTGCTATCCCATTACATCTACATTCCATTACATCTAACATCCCATACACACTGATAAACCAAGCATTCAACCAAAAACCTGACTATACATTACAACTAGGATCTAACCTTGACCATGTACCCATGCACCCATACACTTCCCAAAAAAGCTAATAACTTTTTAACATCCACCCATACACTTTCCAAAAAACTGGTTGGAATTATATACCATCAACCATAAACACCTATTTGATCTGCTGCACAATTCAAGTCCATTTCAACCATATGGAAATGACTACAATTACCATAACAAAGATCCCACACTTCAACATTCTATTTGGCTTCGTCAACTCCATCAACTGTGTCTCAAACACTTGCTTATCTGCTTCCATAGCTTGTTGCAGCTTAACCAACTTCTTTTGAACCTTCGAAACTTAACTAAACTCTTCTTTCCTTTTCAGCTCAAACCTCATCTTGCGAAGCTGTTCTTTGTAGTAACCCTCCTCCATTTCTTTGTCTTTCCACATAAAGAACTTGCATTTCGGACCTACAACTGCTTGATTACAAGGGAAAACCAGAGTTAGGGTTAGGGTTGCAATTAATGAAAATATGTACATCTTCAGCTCAAAATAACAAATATGGTGTTAGTAAACAAAATGAATACTCACCAAAGAGTTTTTGCAGTTCCAAAACCTGCGAGCTACATTATCGTCGATCCAGGCAGTCCTTTCCACGCTTATTGCGTCTTGACAATCGCAAGGTGGACAGGGATCATCATCACGAACGTTTCCGACACGCAGAAGCTTGATTGATCGACTAGAAGAGGCAGACATTGTTCTGGTTATATCGATTGAGTGTAGAGTTTCGGAAGGGAGGCACTGACCTAATTTGGGGTAACAATGTATCCTCGATGGTTCAATATAAGGTTCAATTAAGGATGGTTTACACGTTACATATGACATGGTCAAATGCTTGTCCACATAAGCGAATCCACGTCAGCGATGACCCTTAAACAGGTAGTATTTGCTCACATTCCTTTAATTAGCCGGTAGTTACTAACATTAAGGATCAATTGAGCACAAAAAAACTTAAGTGACTAAATGTGCAAATTAACCAAACATTGATGTGCTACAGTGTCAAAAACCCTTTGTATTTGATATGAAAGTCTTTAAATTTATTACATTTTATCGATTTTATCATTGGAAACATGCTATTACAAATACTAAGAAAAAAACTTGGTACATTTTGATATTACATTTTATCGGTTCTATCATTGGAAACTTGCTATTACAAATACTAAGAAAAAAAAACTTGGTACATTTTGATGTTACCAACTAGTTGGGATAGCCATGTATAATATGAGTTAATTTAAACAAAAATTAAATATAAAAGTAAAAATATTTGAGAACTTTGAATTTATAAGAAAAAAAATATTAAATTATTATAATAAAAATATTTTTTTATCTTTTAAATTTAAACAAATACTAATTTAAATAAATAAAAGAAACTAATAAACTTTAATTTTGAAAAATTTTAAAATTAAAAGGTAAGTTAATTTATGAAATTGATATTCATTTATTACTATATTTATTGTAAAAATTATATTAAAATATTATGTGGAATTTAATAAAATAGAAAAACTTATAAAATGATACGTGAAAAAAAATTAATTCAAAATAATCACAAAATGATATTTGACAAATTGAATGAAAGTGTGACAAGTAGCAATAAAAACCTTTAATAACAAATAAAAAAATCATTATATGAACACTATCGATAAAATTTGAAATACTCAAAAGTCTTTCATTTAGTTTAAAAAAATATACAATCATTTCCCTTTTTAAAATAACCTATTTTTATTTTTACTTGCTTATTAAATTATATGGTATAAAATAGACTTTTAGAAAATGTGTTTCGATTAGCTTATATCATATTAAATTACAATAAACTAATAAGTTAATCTGTTTGGCAATTTTGATTTATACATATAAAATGACTAAAAAAGATATCTAAGAATATAAGGCTTACAACCTCCAAATAGGCTCGATGATGTGTTCGATGGTCGGGCAGGGTTTGGGTATACCACGCCCAAGATTGACTATGTACATCCCATTTTCATATTCCAATATAATTTAATATAAATTGTGGTTTATAAATTTCGAAGTATAGATATACTACTTTTTAGCCAAAGTAATCGTCATAAACATGTAGGAAACATCAATACGATTTCCATAGATATATAAAATGCCTGAATTCGATTTAGTATGAAGAAGTTATGTTCCTTCAAACTTTGGCAATTTAAACCGACGTGACTATGCACGTTGTAAGATACGAATCAAAGATAGATTACTTATTAGCGTTAGTGATCTAAACATAGTAGTCGTAAAACCGAGAGCATGCATATAGAGAACGCCAAAATTTAACTTCGTATGAGGAAGTTATGATTGTTAGAAGTTTTGGTATAGTAGTGCAGGACACAGAAACCAAAATCGCAACTAGTTGATTGTTAGCTGAAACAATCTACACGAGAGTTGAAGCTTTTTATTTCAGTTTCAATTCTTAGTTTAAAGCTTTTTATTTCAGCATTCAATGTAGTAGTCTATAAATGTTTGGATCCCTGTTTTACTTTTGACATAACATTAGAATAAAAACTTCTAAAAGTTCTTCCAAGTGTGTGTACCTCTAATTCCTAATTTAGTTTGCATATTTTGAGTGTGTAGTTTGATATTTTGCTTTCTGGTTTCCAACATTTGGTATCAGAGAGTACGGTTCATGCCTAAATATATCCGCTACGAATCCATGTCATCATCCACCCAACTTGTTACAAAAGAGAATGGTGGAGTGCCATTTCAATGTCCGATGTTGACTCCCACGAACTACACCACGTGGGCAATTAAGATGGAAGCTATAATGGATGCCCAGGGAATATGGGAATCCATTGAACCAGTAGCGGGTGAAGCTGTGGATGAGAAGAAGAACAAGTCGGCTCGAGTTTTTCTTTTTCAATCAGTACCTGAAGATATTCTGTTGCAAGTAGCGAAGAAGAAGACGGCAAAAGAAGTTTGGGAATCCTTGAAGTTAAGGTACCTGGGAGCAGATAGGGTACAGAAGGCCAGATTACACACACTCAAAAGTGATTTCGATGCATTACGGATGAAAGACGGAGAGTCTATCGATGAGTTCACATGAAAATTGAGTGGGATAATTTCAAAGTTTAGCAGCCTCGGTGAAACCCTTGAAGATAGCACAATGGTGAGAAAGCTACTTGATTCAGTTCCAGACAAGTATCTCCAGCTGGTGGCATCGATTGAGCAGTACTCAGATTTGGATAGCATGCCTTTTGAAGAAGCAATTGGCAGGCTTAAGGCTTATGAGGACCGACTAAAGTCCCTTAGCAACCAAACAAGTGAGGAAACAGGTTTGTTACTTACTCAAACAGAAAACAAGCTCAATCAAAAGTCTTCACGGGGTGGGTTCTCAACAGGCGGTAGAGGACGGGGCCCGTCACACCATGATAGAGGGGGTCGATCGGGTGGTCGTGATAGAGGAAGTGCACGAGGCAGAGGTAGTCGGGGCAATTCGTCGGTGCCTCGTGACTCAAGTAATAATCGCCAAAGAGGAAGGGATAAGAGTCATATTATGTGTTTCAATTGTGAGGAATATGGTCACTATGCATCTGAATGCAAAGCACCGAGAAAAAAAAGAGATGAGGCAAACTTGACTCAGACGGAAGAAGAAGGACCCGCTTTACTGTTGATTGTCCATGGTGAAGAGACAAACAACATGGTGCTAGTAAACGAGGACAAGGTGTTTCCAGGACAGAAAGGAAACGAGAAAGACGTTTGGTACTTGGATAATGGTGCTAGCAACCATATGACCGGTGTGAAAAGTTTTTTCACGGAGCTTGATGAAAATGTGATTGGACAGGTGCGATTTGGTGATGGCTCTAAGGTGAAAATTGCAGGAAAAGGATCCATCTTGGTGGAGTGCAAGGATGGTGAGCAACTTCTGATATCGGAGGTATATTTCATACCCGCGTTGCATTGCAACATCTTGAGTTTAGGGTAGATGACAGAAGACGGGTATAAAATCGAGATGTTACATCAGTATTTGCGGGTACATGATGAAGATGGAAGGCTGATCATGAAGGTTCAACGATCTAGTAATAGATTGTACAAAATTTCTCTCCATACAACTCAACCTATATGTTTAGCTACTAGCTTGGATGATGAGGCGTGGTTATGGCATGCGAGACTTGGTCACGTGAACTTCAGGATCATAGAATCCATGGTTGAAAGGGAACTGGTGTATGGAGTACCAAAGATAAAGCATCCTACACAGGTATGTGAAGGATGTTTAATTGGTAAGCAGACCCGACAATCGTTCCCGAAAGAAACTCAGTGGCGTGCAAACAACCCGTTGGAGTTAGTTCATGCAGATTTGTGCGGACCAGTAACACCAACTACAGTGGGAGGCAATCGATATTTTTTCTTAATTGTTGATGATTACAGCAGGTATACGTGGATTTATGGTATTGAGACCAAGGCTGAAGCTTTTTCAGCCTTCAAGAACTTCAAGGCTCGAGTTGAGAATGAAAGCTCATTCAAATTGAAGGCATTACGGACAGATTGAGGAGGTTAATTCGTCTCTAAGCAATTTGCAGATTTTTGTGATAAAGAAGGAATAAAGAGGCAATTGACGACGCCCTACTCCCCTCAACAAAATGGGGTAGTAGAATGTCGTAACAGAACTGTACTTGGACCTACGAGATCGTTGTTGAAAAGTATAAATGTGCCAAAGACTTTATGGGGTGAAGTCGTTCGTCGTGTTGTATACATTTTCAACCGAGTTCCAACTAAAGGAGTGAAGAATATGACACCATACGAGGCCTGGAAGGGAAGAAAACCGACACTCCAACACATCATGGTTTTTGGGTGTGTCGCACATGTTAAAAGACCAGCAAACCAGCTCACTAAACTTAGCGATAGAAGTGTGGCAATGGTGTACTTGGGAGTGGAGCCAGGAACCAAAGCCTATCGCTTATTTAACCCTAGTAAAAACAAGTTACATGTGGCCCGTGATGTTATATTTGAAGAAAAGGTTAAATGGAATTGGGGTGTAGCCCAAGGAAGTGAGCCCACATTGAAGCCCAATTGGTTCCAGGTGCCTATCAATGTTGAAGTAGAAAGAAGGGAACAAAGCCAAAATCAACCTGGTGAAGAAGATCTTAGCCCTATTGCAGACGACACAAGTGACCTGGTATCACCAGTATCAACTCCATCAATCAGGTTAGGTAACTCATCAATTTTATCTTCGAGCATGGGAAGTACATCAATTGAAACACCAGGAAGTAATCAGAGCATCAACAACTCTACCTACAATCATACACCTGTTCGAGGGTTTCGATCATTATACGACATTTATGATGAAACACAACCGGTAGAAATGGAAGATGAACAAGAGGAATTGATGTTCATTGGAGATGAGCCTACAACTTATTCTAAAGCAGTGTGTAACCGAGAATGGGTAGACGCAATGAAAATAGAGCTTCAATCGATTGAAAAAAACCGGACTTGGAAGTTGACTGATTTGCCTCGTGGTCAAAAACCCATAGGGTTGAAGTGGGTTTTTAAATTAAAAAGAGATTCTTATGGAAAAGTAGTACGACACAAGGCGAGGCTTGTCGCGAAGGGATACGCACAACAAAAAGGAGTTGATTTTAGCGAGGTTTTTGCACTGGTGGCTCGGATAGAAACAGTACGCTCGTTGTTAGCTCTGGCTGTTTTTGAGGAGTGGCAGGTGCACCACCTCGATGTAAAGTCGGCCTTCTTGAATGGTGACTTACAAGAGGAGGTGTATGTAACTCAACCTGATGGCCTTGTGATTGCAGGAAAGGAGCACATGGTGTACAAGTTGAATAAAGCTCTCTATGGCTTACGTCAAGCACCGAGAGCTTGGAATGTCAAGCTTGATAAAACACTCAAGGAGTTGGGTTTTCAAAAGTGTCCCCAGGAACAAGCTGTCTACAAACGCCAAGAATCAAAATTTGTACTAATTGTTGGAGTGTATGTTGATGATTTGATAGTAACAGGTTCAAGTGAAGAAGGAATTTGTGAGTTTAAAAGGCAAAAGCGGGAAATTTTCGACATGAGTGGTCTTGGGAAACTGTCATACTATCTTGGAATGGAAGTTCAATAACACAAGAACATAATCTCTATTTGCCAAAGGAGGTATGCTCAAAAGATATTAAAGATAGTTGGCATGTCTGATTGCAACTTAGCAAAAAGTCCCATGGAACCGAAGCTTGACCTGACCAAAGATGAAGGAGTGCTAGTGAATGCTACACATTATCGCTGTCTCATTGGAAGTTTGCGATTATTTAACTCACACCAGACCAGACCTAAGTTATTCAGTGGGTGTCATTAGTAGATACATGGAGTCACCACGAGAAAGTCACCTCAAAGCAGTTAAGCAAATTATGCGATACATCAAAGGGACTATCAACTATGGGTTAGTGTATCGGAAGGGAGGAGATGGGAAGATACTCGGCTACAGTGACAGCAGCCACAATGGGGATCGTGAAGATGGGAAAAGTACATCTGGGATGGCATTTTATTTTTCAGGAAATCTAATCACTTGGTGTTCACAAAAACAACGAACAGTAGCTTTGTTGTCTTGCGAAGCCGAGTTTATGGCGGCGACTTCAGCAGCATGTCAAGCTTTGTGGTTACAGAGTTTATTGAAGTATCTGACAGGTTCTAAAGTAAGCTGTGTAAAGCTTCTCGTAGACAACAAATCCGCAATTGAGCTGATGAAGAACCCGGTATTCCACGGGAGAAGTAAACACATCAACACCCGATATCATTTCATTAGAGAATGTGTAGAAGAAGATTTCATTTGCGTTGAGCATGTAAGCGGGGAAGAACAAAAGGCAGATATCTTGACCAAAGCACTCCCACGAGTCAAATTTGTAGAAATGCGAAATTTGTTGGGTGTTGAAGACCTGAAGACATAAATCAAGATTAGGGGGGGGGGGGGGGGGGGGGAGGGGAGAATGTTGGAATTAATCCTGTTGTGGTTCATGTTTAACTCAGTTTTTAATGCATTAAAAATGAATAAGTGGTTACCATATTATTAACTAAATGTGGTTAACCAGGTAGTAAAGTATTTCAGTTTCAATTCTTAGTTTAAAACTTTTTATTTCAGCATTCAATGTAGTAGTCTATAAATGTTTGGATCTCTGTTTTACTTTTGACAGAACATTAGAATAAAAACTTCCAAAAGTTCTTCCAAGTGTGTGTACCTCTAATTCCTAATTTAGTTTGCATATTTTGAGTGTGTAGTTTGATATTTTGTTGTCTGGTTTCCAACATTGGCCACATGTTATTTTGAGTTTTTTTCAATTAAAATCTTCACATTGCATTTTATGGTTTTTTTTTCCATTTTATTAAATCTTCTAATTTCAAAAATTTTAAATTAAACTCTTATTAGTTTCCTATGTTTATTTATCTAAATTATTAGTTTAACTATAAAAGAAAAAAAAACAAAAAAAAAAAAAAAACACTTTAATTTTAATAATTCATTATTTTTCTAATTTTTCTTATAAATTCAAATTTCTCAAATTGATAACAATTTCATAGTTAAATTTTCTTTTAAATAAACTCATGTAATACATGAATGTTACACCTAATGTATATATATAAATATAGGATTTTTTGCTATTGCTGGGGATGCATGTATATCCTAATATTTTATTTAATGGATGAAGTAAACAAATCACAACATAGGCTTCATAGACAGATGAAAATGACTCAAAAACACAGAAAATCATATTCATATCGAAAGTGAAATTGAGAACAATACACAAAGTAATTTAGAAAGTAAATGGTTTTACACAAGAAGCCTTTAATACAAAATATATTACAAAGAAATTTGTTTTACACAACAAGCCATTGCATACATAACATTTAAGAAACATCCTCTAAAAACAAACAAACCACCATTTGAAAAAACAAACAAACAATCAACTCTTCTTTGATGCAACTGTTCTCTGAACAGTAGAAACACCATCCACGAATTTTGTACGAAAAAGCACATTCGCATTGTTGAACATCCCTTCTTTCAAGGAAACCACAATAAACTGTCACCACAAAAGAAAAAGGAAAAAAAACACACAAACATTAAGTTTACAACTAAATATTTTGTAAGTTTGATAAACAATATGTATACCTGAGAATGTGGAAAGTGGGCTTTGATCATCCGCCCAATGTTTTGTGTATGACTTAGATCAAGAGCGGCATCAACCTGGTCAACAGAACAGAGTCAGACATGTTTTTATTAAGATAAACAATAGTATATAAGTTATAATAATAATAGTATAAGAAAGGTGGAAAATAGAAATACCTCATCCAATATATAAAGTGGGGCTGGTTTGAAAAGAAGCAGTGCTAAAATTAAAGAAAGTGCAAGCAGAGATCTTTGTCCACCGCTAAGTTCTGATAACGACTGTTTCCAAACACCCCCAAATGCCACCCGCACTTCTAATCCATCCAAAAATGTCCCTCCCTCCGGTGGTTCTAGCTTTGCCATTGTTCCAGGTAACAACGTCGAAAATATAGATCCAAAATCACTGAAATTTTTTTTATTTTTTTTCACCTGTTACAAAATTATTTATAATCAATAAATTATTCAACTTCAAAAAACTTACTTACCTGTTCACTTTAACCCATGTCACTTTCAGCGTCTCCTTTTTCTTCTCATCAAGCTCTTCAATCACCAGCTTAATCTTTGACTTGTCGTTCTGTGTAAATAAAAAAAAAAAAAACGTTTAAGTAAATTACATTTCTGATCCCTGGGTTTAGCTGGTTTTTGCAATTCTGGTCCTAATTTAAGGTTTTTGGTCTATGTTCCAAGAAAATGACTATATTTATTTGGAACCAAAAATGCACAAGACAACTTTTCATGAGCAAAATTTTCAAAGATCATCTAAAGTAAAGGGACCAAAAATGTAATTTACTGAGAATAAAAATCCACCAACCTCAATAATGTTCTTCTTGGACATCAAGTCATTGTACTCGTCTTCTGCTTTCTCAAACATGGCCATAACTTTCTTGTTCACCCTCTTCTCAAGCCTTTAACAGAAAAAAGATAAATAATTTTTTCATACTCAAACAATTCACTTTAAGAATTTCTATAGCAATGAAAGTAGACTGCTATTTTTTTCAAAAAAAAATAATAATAAAGGGGGGATTGACTAATTTACCCTGCTTGTTCAGCCTGGAGACTTTCAAAATGTTCCCTTGCTTTATGTGGATCACGGGCTGTGAAATCATAATCACTTCCACTTCTTCCAAAAAGTTGTTTCTCAGAATTTATCCAAGAATTCTTCTCGATCAATCTATCAACCTTTGATGAACACTCTTTCTGTTCCATTTCCATACGTTTGACCTCATTTTCTAACTTTTTCCTCTCAAGATTTTTCTCACCCATTTTATTTCTAAGTTTTTGCTGATCTTTAAGAATACGACTGATTTGTGAGTCACACTCCTTCACCTTCTTACGCGCTGCATTTAGCTCTCGTTGTGCTTCACCATGTTCATCTTTCAATGAAATAACCTGCAAAAAAAAAATGTTATCTTTCATTGTGTCAAAAAAGAAACAAAAAGAAACTCAATAAAGTCAACCTTGGTCTTCAGTGCATCCACTTCAGTGGTCAACACACTGATCTGCTTCTCAAAAGAAACTAACTGATTCTCTAAAGACGCCTGTTCTTCTTTAACTGCCTCCGCTTCCATTATAAGCTTCTCCCTTTCATTTTCATGCCCCTATAAACAAAAGTTTATGTACTAAATGTCTATAAAAACTACATTATATTATATAATAAACATACCTTGAGGTCCTTTGCAGCTGACTGCATGTTTTTTTTCACATCCTTAATCTTTTTTTCTAAATCTTTGAGCATACGTTCCCGATTACTGGAATGGTCTTTAATTGACTTTTCAAGATTTGTCACTTCAGCTACACATTTTTTATAAAGTGCTTGCTTTTCATTAACAGCAGATTTAGCTTCTGCAAGCTCTTGCTCGATTCTTTTTACTGTTTCACTAAGCTACACCACACATAGATAAAAGTACAGAAACAAATTATAATGATGAATAAATAGAGATAGACCCCATAATTAATAACAAAAAAAAAAAGGTGAAACCTTATGATGCTCATTCTGCTCAGCTCTAGTTTGGAAGAGTGAAAGATCATAGGACTTAAGTTCTAATTGAGTCTTTAAGTCGTTATACTTTTTTTGAAGTGGAAGAAGTTCATTGATCTGGACATTCAAAGAAGACACAATGATGTTAGTTGATGTAATAGTCTAATACACATAATTAGACAATATCATGGAAAGCAACATTGAAGGTACACCTTTGATTCGATTTCTGATAGTCGTTTTTGATGTATTGATAATTCTGATTCAGCCTCTCCTAAAGCATGCAGTTGCCTTAATAGATCACCACCACCTCTGTTCATTAGAAAGTTATATTAGTAAAGATATTTACTACACTTTATAAAAAAACTTCAACATTTAAATAAGAGTAAATTGCAAGCTTAGTGGATGTGGTACATCAAAAGTTATAGTTTTCATTCTAGATGTTTAATTTGTTTAACGGATGGTCCTTGATACGAACCCATCCCATACTAGGCCCGTATCATGCCATAAGCCCAAGTGTAGAACTCACTCCCAAAAGCCAGCTTGTAGGAGGAGGGAACACTTAGACTTATAAGCCACCAACTTATAGTACTTTCGGCCGATGTGGGATCATAACAGTCCTAAAGCTTAGTCTTGTTGCAAGGTCAGGAGTTACATTAAATTAAAAGCAAAATGTCTATTTTGCCCCCATCTTCATCTTTTATAAATAAACCCCAAGAAAAAATCTAATTTTCTTTATCTTAAACTTTAAAAAGAAACCAAAACAAACAAAGAAAACTATAGCTAAGAAAATCAAAATCTGAATCAAAACAAACCCACGAATTCACCATTTTTATTTAAGTCAATTCATGATCATGCCAGTAATCGTTATTTCTTCTCTAAACTTCAAGATTTGTGCATTAAAATAATAGATAAAAGGTAAATAAATTCGTGAGTTTCATTTATATCGGATATTGCTTTTACAGAATTTGTGAAATGTTGCTTACTTGCGAGAACCACCAGTCAGGAGACCACTTGGTTGAAATATGTCACCTTCCAATGTCACACTAGGGGTGCTAACTTGGCGATTAAATGCAACCTGTTAAGATAGATAAAAGTCAATTTGGATTTCAAAAAGAAAATTGTTATGAAATTGAGTAAAAGTGAAAAGGTACCTCTTTTGCAGCATCACTGGTCTTACAGACAAAAGTTGCACCAAACACATATTCCATTGCAGTCTGGAGTTCATCATCATAGCCAACCAATGAAAGTGCCACCTCAGCATTGCCTTTACCTACCTGGAAAACGAAAAAGTTATCATGTGAAAGAAAATGAGAAATACAATTTAGATTATATAAGTAGTTCTATAAAAGCAAGAAACTTGCCAGTTTAGTAGCAGCAGTTTGAACTCTAGAAGGTACAGGATGGCTTTGGATTTTATTCAAAGGAATAATTGTCACTCTTCTTCTAAGATCACCATTTTGTAAAAGTTGTTTTCCTGTATTTTCAGTGTCCACCACAATATTAAACAACTTCCCACCTGCACAAACCTCCAATGCAGTCATAGTTGAGCTATCTTTAACTTTAATAAGCTTTGCAACCACGCCTTTGACTTTTGACCGGTCAAAGTTCTTCACAGGATCACGATAAGAGAACTCAATGTTCCCCAAACGTGAAGAAATCATTCGTATTTCCTCTTTTATCTTATGTACTGCTTCTGACTCCACCATTCGGTCCTTTTGTAAACCTTCCATCTGTCCTTCCTCATATGATAAAGATTTCAAAGCCTTTTCAACATTTTCTACATCTTTTTGTCTGATTTTGAGCTCTTTTTCAACAGAAACAGCTTCATCCCGCTTTGATAATAACTTAGCTGTGTTCTCTTTTAGCTCCTTTTCACCATGACTTATCTTTGTTTTCAACTGCTTCAACTCAGTTTCTGCCTTTCCAACTGCCACTTTGGCATCACCTAACTGATCTTCAAGACACTTCTCTTCATTACCACTGCTTTTACCAGCAACTACACCCTGATACTCTTTTTCATGTTCTTCTAAACTCTTTTTTAGCTCTTCAACTCTTTTCTTCAAATCAGCTGCTCCATCTTCTGCACTTTTTACAGCATTAGCTCTGTCTTCAACAGACTGCTTCAGTTCTTCAAGATTTTTTTCAATCTAACAACGTCAAAACATACAATGTTACATCTTTACGAAATTGAAAGAATAGAATTTACACAAAAATGATACCTTTGCAACATTCTTTTTCTCGGTGTTGAGATTGTCCTCTTGATTTTTCAAAACAGAAGTTTCTTTCACAAGATCACAAGAAATAGCATCAACTTTATCTGACAGAGCCTTAACCTCCCCACCCATGGTTGCATCTTTTTCAGCAGCTAACTTTGTTACATTTGCCTCCATTTCTTGTATCTCTGTTTGCATTGTCTCTGTATTACTGTCAATCTCAGTTATCTTGGCTTTTACCTCTTCAACACCATGAACTGCATTATCTCGAATTTTTTCTGCTTCTACATATTCATAAGCAATACAAAACCTTTTCAGTCTATCTAATTCTGCATTCCCATTGGACCATTGCATGTATTGCATTCGCTCTTTCCTTAGTTTTTCTAGTGCAGGGAGTATTTCCTGATCAAGAAGCTTGTTGATCTCATCAACTTTACCCTGCTTTTTCTCAAGGGTCTTCAAAGCAGCGTCTTTTTTGGTTTCATACATTCTTGTTCCAGCTGCTTCTTCAAGCATGGACAATATTTCAGGAGGTTTCATGTTTAACACCTTGGTAATGCGCCCTTGCATAATCAGAAAATGTGGATTGTTGACATTTAGCTGAACTGAGTGAAAAAGATTTTGCACTCGACTTGGTTGAGCAAGATGTCCATTGATCAAGTACTTGTTCCTCCCACCAACTACAATCTGTGACATCACAAAACGAAAACCCTCAAACTTATGTGCTAAAGTATCATCATTTTTTAATTTTAAAAATAAAAACTTATTTTTAAACATTCTGCAGTTTGTAAAATTCATTTCATGTTCGGTAGATACAAGAAAAAAAAAGTCACGAGTATATTGAAATTACCTGGCGAGTAACAGTAATTTCGGGGCAATCTTCGTATCCAAGTGGGCTTCTACTCCTATCGGAGTTATCAAACACAACCGACACGGTCGCCTTCGTGATACCAGCTTGTCCTTGCTTGTACACCAACTCCTGTAGATTCGAAGCTCGAACCTGCTGCAAGTTCGTTATACCTAACACGAAGCATATGGAATCGAGAATGTTCGATTTCCCGGATCCGTTTAATCCGGTTATGGCATTGAAAAAGGGATCGAAACCTGGAACAACTGTTCTTGTAGCGTATGATTTGAATCCCTCTAAACAAACCTCTTTGATGTGCATTGTGACCGTATAGAAACCCTAGAAACCTGAGGATCTTGGACGAAATTCAGTTAAGATCTGAAGTGGAATGTAGAAAAAACAACGGTTGTGAAGGAGGACAGAGGATTTTTCAGATTGAAACCCCCTTAAACTTGACAGACAATATGAAATTTGTGAATGACGGATTCCAAGAGACAAAAAATTGAAATCAATAAGGGTTTAGACGAAATGGCGGGAAAACTTTATTTTTCAAAACTTTCAATTTGTTCATAAATGGCCCATGTTAAGCCCACACACCTTTTTTTTTTTTAATAACAACACAACGATACCCTTTTCACCTAATAAGGGTCAGGTCAAATGCTTATCATTATAATGAATATAATCGTAACTTGAGTAAGGTGCTTTTTGTGTTTTCGAACCGAATATGTTTGAAGTCTACGAACCATCTTTGTAAGCCTCTATAGCATAAAAGGTAGACCAAACGGTTGCAGCATTTAATAAAAAGTATGCTTGTTTTTTAACGTCTGCAAATCGCTGCAGTAAGTTAAAGTAAGGTGCGAAGAGGTTTGAAACATTTGGTTTACTGCTACGTCACGCAGCACACGCGCAACAGTTCTTAAGTTAGAAGTTTTCTGAAAAACAAACAGATGCGAAGAGCCAAGTGGTTTTTCATAATACTTCTAACGTAAAAATTGTTGCGCGTGTGCTGCATGGTGCAGCAATAAGTGGTTTGAAGTGATTTTTTTTTTAAAAAAAAAACAAACAACACGTAAAACATCTTATGTTTATAATGACTATATTATATGAAATTATTATATGAAATTATTTAAGGGGTTTAATGGTTTAAATACTTTTCCAATCATATATAGTCATTATTTAAACTTAAAGAGTAAGGTAACAGCTTTTTTTATCCACCTAATCATATCAACAAGTTAACATGTGACATATTGCCGAAAAAACTTTGAAATGCCATTTCTTATGTTTTAGGCCCGCTATATGTAAACACTCCCTCATACTAATTGTTGCATTCATCTAAAAAATGGCACTCGTTCTAATCATTTCTCGGTGTCAGACTATCGTGGCCCTCTCTGATGATTTATTTGCTTAGTAGTACACATGTGAGGTTTCGATTTTCACATTAAAGCTTCTAAAAGTTGATGAGATAATGCCTTCATATTTCTCACCCTAGTAAATGATCCAGACCTTTAAATCATTAATTGTGATCATTTTCATGTATTGACCATGGGTGTTGATTTACTTGAGTCACGTGTATATTCGGTGGTACCATTGTGAGTTGTTGGAGTTATATAGATGTTTATTATCATTATAAACATCTTGAATCATTAGAAACATTGGGTTGAGCCGAAAATCAAGTTATGGGTCGAACATCACAACTTATGGGATCTTTTACCAAACATTGTCTTGTGTCGCAATAACGCCTAAATTTCATATCATTACTAATTCATGAGGATTATTGAGTTATTTTTATGCCATAACATTTACAATGCTTTGATTGAAGCTTTCAAACGTGTCAATCCGTTGATTTTGAGTGCCATGTGTGAAAAAATAAAAAGGGTTCCTCAAAATTTTGAATTAGAGATGGATTATCGATTGATTAGTCACAGATTGACGACAGATTGTTGACGAATTACAATGTGGATCCCTTCACGACATATGCTATGTGTGGTCACATACCTAACACCTCTTTAGGGTGAACCTTTATGAGACAATAAAATTATATTAATAATCAAATCCAGTAAACGTGTAACCATTAAATATGTGTAACACCGTTTTCCAAAATAGTTTGGTTGAGGGTTTAGAATGATCAAAGGTGAGGCTTAGAAAAAACCTTGTGTCACAACATGGTGAATGGAGAACCACAACGTGACATGCCAATTGGATGAACGTGTATCCGAGATAGCCATCACGACGTAACGAGGGGAAGGTCACGACATGACCGCAACAGCAGCCCAAACCCATGATCTTTTAGGTTTTCTTCCATATTAAAGCCCCTAAACTCAACGTTTAGGGCATATTCATCAACCTCCAACCCTTTCAACAAAACCCTAGACTTCATTGTTAAGTTCTTGAGCTTTTGGTGTGTTTTTGGTGTCTTAAAAGAGAAAGAAGCATCCTTGGTGCATATATCCAGCTTGCAAGCCTCTTCATAAACTTCTAACACATACTATAGACCATTATGAGTGTTCAAGGTCCAAACTTCTATGTTCCATGCTTCTATATCTAGGTTTTTTGTGCATTTTCTCCATGTTATAGAGATTTTGAGTGGATGGATTCCATAAAGTTGGCAACTTTATGGATCATTGAGGTACCTTTAAAGTTTAGTGTTCCAAATCTAAGATTTGGTTGGGTTTTGGCTCATGGATGAGATTTTTTACCTCATTTCCACCATTATTATGACTTAGCTTGGTGAAGGTCATATATTAGACATGTACGTCGTGACGTTTGAGATGAGTGTAAGGAAACCTTTTGGAGGAGATAAGTGTATGGCTTAATGGATTAAGGGTTTGATCCATTAAGTTGTCAAAAATCAGTTCCCACGACGTGACAATATGTCTGTCAAGCTGTGGCATTTGAGGGTCTCACAACTATTTTGTCTGGATGTTCCCACGATGTGGCCAAGAATCCTCCATGTCGTGGTGAGGGTTGACCATAGACTTTTGTTGATTGTTGATCGTTGATTTTTTTACCAGTTTGACCCTAGGTAAAACTTGAAGGATTTGGGTTATTAGTTAAGGTTCTACCTTGGTTTGGTGCTAGTCAGTTCGCGGGAGCGATCAATGCAGGGAGTGAGCAAGTTATCATGTTTCCTTAGGTCTTCGATTTAGGTGAGTTTCACATTACACTATGTATTACACTGTATATTATTGTATATTAGGATATAAGAGTAGTGGTATGCTGGTTAGAGTACCACTAGGTTGGTGATTGTCTAGTGGAGTGCCCTAAGGGATGTGTGTATTCACGTAGGATGACCTAAGTGATGGGTTTTATACAAACAATCATATGTGTGCATGCAACCCTAGATTTGGATCTATGTTTTCACTATTAGATACACAACTTTATGAACACAAGAAGAACCCTAGCATGCACCTAGGTATTTCGAAATCTATATAGTGAAAGGGATTACATACCTCTTGTTGTTATATTGTAATAACAACACAAGTCTTCAATCTCCTTGTCTTGGAAAGCAAGTACCACAAGTGTAATACCTCTAATGGCTCACAAACACCACAAGCAAATGGAGAGGCAAGAGAGAGAGAGAGAGAGTCAAAAATCGGCTCTAGGTCTTCTAGGGATCAAGTGGCCGATTTTCTAAGGCCTAAGGGGTCTTTATATAAGGTAAAGATTATGATTTCAGTTCTTATCCGTATCTGGTTACTTGCTCACCAAGCAGCCCATAAGATAAGCCTAGAATCCTTATCTTGGACAAATTCTAAGGCCTTATCACATTAAATTCGTCCACCCTATACTTGGGGCATCCAATGCCCTAATTTGTAACTATCACATAATTACAATTCAGCCCCTTTAGTTTAACTAATTACATTTGATCACAAAATTAATTCTTAATTAATTATTGACCAATATTAATTAAACAAATATGATTTCTCTTTTAATATATTATTATTATAATACATTAATAAATCATAATAACCTCTTTCTTTATTATTTCTCCAGTCAAGTTGCTTTGGTGAAGACAACCCAAAAAGATCATACACAACCGGGTCAAGTACTTACCAAATATTGTTACGGGCTTAGACACTAATCCAACAGTCTCCCAATTGGATAAGTCTAGTAACCACAAATGCAAGTATAACTCGATTAGCAATCATAACTATCAAAGACGTTGTCGAACTCTGATCTCATCAGCAACATGTCCTTTAGATAAGGGATCGTACAGTCCTCTGTTTTAGATATCATACAGACAATCTCATGGAACATAGTCATACTTATTGTCCAGCAGTTTGTTTTCTCGATCTCATATTTATTTGACATAGAACTTAATTGAACGCATCAATTCATTCCTGACCGGCCCCGACACATAAGTCAAATCAAATAATCGAGGAGCCCTGATATCGCTTTTACCCTCTTAGGATAAAAGAAACGGATAAACTTTTACTTATATGCATTTACTATTCACTAATCAAATTATACACAACAATGTGTTTTATGACATCTAGTTATTGATGCGTTTTCGCATTATCAATACCTAATCAATTAGCAAACAATAAATCATATATCTTGGTTTTAAGATCATATGATATTATTGGAACGCCCATGATTTATGCTAGACATATTCTATAAAATATGTATTTACGTCGATTGACAAATGTAAACTTCTTGTGAATAAACAAAATAAAAATTATTCAAATATAAGACGTGTGCTTTATATATGTATATTTGTATAAATCTTTATATTAAAATTATCGAAGTGCAATAAAATAATATTATATTTTACGAGTTATGGTTTCAACAACGTATTTAATTATTATAATAATAAAATGTTATATATATATATATATATATATATATATATATATATATATATATATATATATATATATATTAAATATATAATATCCTTATTTCAATTAATATAAATATAATTTTCATGGTTTTGAAAATAAGAAATATATATCGATATATTAATTTGTTTGGTTATATATATATATATATATATATATATATATATATATATATATATATATATATATATATATATATATATGGCCAACGTATATTAGATTGGTTTAAATGGTTTGTATTTCATTCTATTTTAATGGCTAGTTATAAAACATGTGGGCATCAGAAACAATCCATATATTCAAGTTATTGGAAGTGGATAAAAGTTTGACAAATTTAGTCAAAGAATTATGGATATTTATTGCTATACATATGTGTCAAAAATTTATAGTTTGCTTCGTGCCAAAGAATACGGTGTACATATGTGTCAAAATTTTAAGATACATGTTCATTTTTAGAGAATGACGATGCATGAATAAATTTATTATAAATAGTCTCTTTTTTTATGATGTTTAAATCACACGTTTTATCATCCTGAAAATGGAATAGAGATTGTGTATAACAACACAATACTTTAAGAGATTAAGGTATCACATTGAAAACTACTTGGAAGTAAGATATATATATTCGTTGTATAAGGTGAGTGCATAATTACTTTCATCTTACACATAGATATAAAGTATTTTATGTAAATTACGTGCTATGTGTACATATTGTCTGAATACTTGTTGTCTATGCCGATGAACGATATTTATACATGTTTTAAATGATTTAAATTGTTTATGTATTTTATATCTACAAGTATGTTGGGGTAAAACATTGGTAGATGTAATAGACGATGTGTGATAAAAAGATGAAAGGCCTCGATGTTATTGTTGATTTTGTCATCTAGCGGAGTATAGATGACGACCACTGACTCTTCTAGACAGTCCAGTGGAACGCTAGCATGCTTGCAACCTGTAGGTGTTTGTAAACGATGTGTTCACCGGTGTACTCCATCCCCCACATGGTTGCCTTAAGGACATTTATTACTGAGGAATCCCATTAGCAGTAGTGTCCATCCCGATGATGATCATTAGTCTAGGTCCCTTATAATAGGTGTTTTAGGGACGTAAAGTAAGGATAACGAGAACGGGTAATCGGGTTATTGTTGGTTGATGAAATTAAATAACTTAGTTATTGTGGGTTGAAATCCTTATGTGCTCACCAGGATCCCAAGCCTAACCCACTCAGTTTCATGTACTACAGGTAGTGGCGCTCGAGCATTGATGTGATGTTTTGGATGAGGGATTACAGATATAGGCATGTAGATATGAAATAATGTTGTAAGGCTTATATTGTACTGTTTATGCTTTTGATCTATAGTGAAAATGACATCGCGAGTCGTTTAATGAAATACATTTGTTTGGAGATGCTTTTGATAAATCTTTATCATATTTTGTTTTGGGACATATTCCGCAACACTTTTATTTAAAATGTTACTCTGATTTTCAAACAAGCATAAACAAAATCGGTCTTTTCTGGCCGTGAAAATGGGGATGTCACAGTTGGTATCGGAGCATTAGTTTAAGCGAACTAGGATTTTGTAGGATTTCTAGACTTAAAATTAGAATGCTACGTGATGATTGTGAGGTGTGAGCACTAGCTTATTTTAGGTATTATGCATAAAATGCTTTTTATATGCTAAATGCTTTGTGCCTAATATGTTGTTATTTGTTCGGATCTATGGTCCATTGCCGACCGGATTTGGAAACCTTATGTGTTTAGGATTCTAAACGTACGACTACGATATAAAAACTAGCATGTAAACGTTTCGGAGAGATAAGGATGATTTAAACATCTATCCTGAATAAAGAACTAAATTCACCTTATTCGGTGTATAGATCAAGATGGAAAGAACCCACAGTGGAGCTGGGAATGCAAATGGGAATAGGAATCAACCCCCAATGATTCAGCAAATACATGTTGTAGCGGTTGCTCCCGAACCAGTCACCATGGATGGAGTACAAGCCATGATTCGGGCTATGTTAGCAGAACAAAGGGAGGAAATGAGGCAGATGTTTCATGAAAATAGGGACGAAGCTACCATACCAATCGTAGAGCCCGACCTGATTCTCGAGCAATCTGAGGAAGGGAACTATAGTCGCCATGTGAGTCAAGTTGGGACTCAAGGAGAATGAAGGAACGACCCGGAGAGGAGAAACGACAAGGATGGACGGATGTATAAGAATTTCTTGGGTGCCAAGCCACCAAGTCTCTCAAGAAGCCCAAAGCCTATTGAGATTATGGATTGGATCTCCGAAACGGAGATGGTGTTCGAGAGTTGCAGTTGTAGCGAGAAACAAAAGACTGTCTTTGCAGTTAGGCAACTGAAGACCGAAGTCTTGAGCTGGTGGAAACTATTGGCAGATACAATGCCATGAGGAGAAGCCTGAAAATATCGTGGGAAGAGTTCTTGGAACAACTGAAGATGCAGTACTGCTCAAAGATAGATCTGATTGATTTGAACAATGAGTTCCTAAACTTGAAGAAGGGAAGGATGAGGGTTGACTACTATGCTACAACATTCACTGAGAAGATGAAGTTATTTTCATACCTGGTGCTAATCGAACTCTCCAAAATTGATAGGTTTGCAAATGGACTGCCAGCCGACATTGGCCCAACAGTCAAGATGGCAACCACTTTGAAATCAACTATTCGAGCAGCTAAGAATGTGGAGACCCAACAGAAGGAAAGGGGTCTGGAAAGGGTTGAGGTTGGTGAGAAAAAGAAAATTGACGGATCCTCGAGGTCCGGTAAGAAGAGTAAATTCTCGAAGTCTGGTTCGAGGGGAAGTGAATCAAAATGGTGCGACAAATGCAAGAAGAAGCACCAAGGAAAATGTGGCGGAGGGGTCACCTGTTTCAAGTGTGGAAAGCCCAACACTATGCCAACGAATGCACGTTCACTAAGAAGGTATGTTATGAGTGCAACGAGGAAGGGCACATTTTGAGGGATTGCCCGAAGAAGAAGGAGGCAGGAAGACCCAACATTCCACCGAAACCGAAAGGGAAGAGCCTTCCAGATGACGATTGAGGCTGCAAAGGAGGCAACAGACGTCACTTCAGGTACCTTTCTTGTAAATGGTTTGCCTGCCAATATACTGTTTGATTCCGGAGCAAACTACTCCTTTATGTCACATAAGTTTGGTGGGAAACTAGCACTACCTGTAGAAAAAATTAATAATGCCCTGATTGTAGAAGTTGCTAGTGGCAAGTTCGTACCTGTTAGTAATCGTATTAAGAATGTAGTCATCGACATAAATGGAAATGAATTCCACGAAGAGTTGTTGCCCATAGAGTTGAGCAGTTTTGACATCGTTTTGGGAATGGATTGGCTTAGCACCAATGATGCCGAGATATTATGTCGAAAGAAGATAGTTAGGGTAAATCCCCTGGAAAGGATTCATTTATGGTGTACAAGGACAAACGCAAAGTGAATTCTGAAACCATCTCCCTGCTGAAATCCAAAAAATGTTTGTCCAAAGGATGTGCATCATATTTGGCATTTGTGATCGATGCTAAGAAGGAAAAGAAGGAGGTGCAGAACATACCGGTCGTGTGTGATTATCCGGAGGTCTTTCTCGAAGATATTCTTGGATTACCACCTGATAGACAAGTAGAGTTTCGAATAGACTTGTTACCAAGAACGACACCAATAGCAAAGACACCTTACCGATTAGCAGCGATGGAGATGAAGGAGCTTATGACACAACTTCAGGAATTATTGGATAAAGGTTTCATTAGACCTAGTTCATCACCCTAGGGAGCTCCGATGTTATTCATTAAGAAGAAGGACGGAAGCATGAGAATGTGTATAGACTACCGACAGCTGAACAAGCCAACGGTGAAGAACAAGTATGCATTGTCGAGGATTGATGACCTATTCGATCAGCTGCAAGGTTCGAGCTACTTCTCAAAGATCGATATTAGGTCAAGATATCATCAACTGAAGGTAAGAGAATAGTATATTGAGAAAACTGTGTTAAGAACGAGATATGTACACTACAAATTCTTGGTTATGTCGTTTGGACTGACCATTGCTCCAGCAGCATTCATGGATTTGATGAATAAGGTTTGTAAACCATTTCTCGATAAATCCGTGATAGTGTTCATTGACGACATTCTCATCTACTCGAAAAACTAGGTGGAGCACGGCAAGCATCTACGGGAAGTATTAGAAGTGCTGAAGAAGGAGAAACTGTATGCAAAGTTCTCCAAGTGTGATTTTTGGATCCGAGAAGTCCAATTCTTGGGTCATGTGGTTAACCAATAAGGGATAATGGTTGACCTTGCAAAGATCGAAGCTGTGATGAAGTGGGAACGACCAAAAAGTCCCACAGAGATTTGAAGCTTTTTGGGATTAGCTGGATATTACCGAAGGTTTATCCAAGACTTTTCTTCGATAGCTTCTCCATTGACAGCTTTGACCTACAAAGGAGCTACTTATACATTGAGGGAGAAGCACGAAGAAGCGTTCGAGAAGCCGAAGAAGAAATTGTGTAAAGCACCAATTCTTTCTCTACCTGATGGAGTTGAAGACTTCGTGGTCTATAGTGACGCATCTGGAGTCGATTTGGGTTGTGTTCTGACCCAAAGAGAAAAAGTGATAGCATACGCATCTCGACAATTGAAGGAGCACGAAAAGAACTACCCCAATCATGATTTGGAGTTGGCAGCGGTAGTATTTGCCCTAAAGCTATGGAGGCATTACCTCTATGGCAGGAAGTGCAAGCTTTTCACTGATCATAAGAGTCTCCAATATCTCTTTAATCAGAAGGAATTGAACATGAGACATCGACACTGGCTAGAGCTACTCAAGGACTACGACTGTGAGATAATTTACCACCCCAGTAAAACAAATGTCGTTGATGATGCTTTCAGTCGGAAATTCAACCTTGAAAGGAAAAGGCCAAGGGCATTAGCTCAAGAAGAAGCTTTAGAGAAGAATGACCGTAAGGAAGAACGTTTGGGCAAAACATTAGTGTTCGGTACAAATAGTCAAGGGCTGAAGGTATTTCAAGATCGGATTTGGGTACCTAAGACGGGAGGAATAAAATATCTTCTGATGGAAGAAGCGCACAAGACCATGTACTCGATTCATCCTGGTAGCAGTAAAATGTATAGGGACCTGAAACCCTACTACTGGTGGCCGACGATGAAGCTCAATGTTGCAAAGTATGTGGGCGAGTGTGTGACATGTGCGAGAGTTAAGGCACAACATCAGAAACCGTGTGGGAATTTAGAACCTTTACCTGTACCCATGGGTAAATGGGAAGACATCACCATGGATTTTGTAACTAAACTACCCATAACAAAAAACGGTCACAACATGATTTGGGTGGTTATGGATCGTTTCACTAAGAGTGCACGCTTCATAGCAGCCAACGAGAAGTGGTCTATGGATAAGCTCGCAAATGCTTATGTGAAGGAGATAGTAAGACTTCATGGTGTTCCTCTTTCGATTGTATCGGATTGTAATTTCACGTCAAGGTTCTGGAGAAGTATACAGGAGGAATTGGGTACGAAGTTGTGTTAGAGTACAGTTTACCATCCGCGGACTGATGACCAGAGCGAAAGAATGATTCAAACACTGGAAGATATGCTAAGAGCATGTACCCTATAGTTCCAAGATAACTGGGATGAGCACTTACCTCTAGTAGAATTTTCCTACAACAACAGTTTCCACTCGTGCATCAAAATGGCACCCTACCAAGTTTTGTATGGACAAAAGTGTCGAACGCCGTCATGTTGGCTTGAAGCTGGAGAAAAGCAGTTTATGGGACCCGAAATAGTCCATCAGACTGCTGAAAAGTTGAAAGGATTAAGGAAAGGATGTTAGCAGCTCAAGAACGTCAAAATAGCTATGCTGACAAGAAAAGACAACCGATATCATTCGAGGTTGGTGATTCGGTTTTGCTTAAAGTCTCACCATGGAAGGGACTTATAAGAGTCGAGAAACGAGGAAAGTTGAGTCCAAGGTTTATTGGACCGTTTAAAGTTCTTTAAAGGATTGGGAATCAAGCTTACAAGCTAGAACTACTAAAAGAACTAGATGGTATTCATAATACTTTCCATGTGTGTTATTTAAGGAAGTTCACGGGAGATGTTCCCGATATAATTCTAATTTCCGAATTAAGGTTGGATGAAAGCAAGAGGTTAATTGAAGAACTAGATACAATCGTTGACCGTAAGACGAAAATGTTGCAACGTAAGATGGTCGAATTAGTACTAGTGCGATGAAAACATACGAATGGGCCGAACCTCACTTGGGAGACAGAAAGTGATATGAGAAGTCGCTATCCTCTTCTATTTACTAATGCATGATTCCGGGACGGAATCATACTAAGAGGGAGATAATTGTAACTCCCATGATTCCTGCTAGACATATCCTATAAAATATGTATTTACGTCGGTCGATAAATGTAAACTTCTTGTGAGTAAACAAAATAAAAATTATTCAAATATAATACACGTGCTTCATATATGTATGTTTGTATAAATATTTATATTAAAATTATCGAAGTGCAATAAAATAATATTATATTTTTACGAGTTATGGTTTCGACAACATATTTAATTATTATAATAATAAAACGTTTATATATATTTATATATTAAATATATAATATCCTTATTTCAATTAATATAAATATAATTTTCATAGTTTTGAAAATAAGAAATATATATCGATATATTAATTTTCTTGGTTATTCATATTTTATATATATATATATATATATATATATATATATATATATATATATATATATATATATATATATGGCCAACGTATATTAGATTGGTTTAAATAGTTTGTATTTCATTCTATTTTAATGGCTAATTATAAAACATGTTTGGCATAAGAAACAATCCATATATTCAAGTTATTTGAAGTGGATAAAAGTTTGACAAATTTAGTCAAAGAATTATGGATATTTATTGCTATACATATGTGTCAAAAATTTACAGTTTGCTTCGTGCCAAAGAATACGGTGTACATGTGTCAAAATTTTAAGATGCGTGTTCATTTTTTAGAGAATGACGATGCATGAATAAATCTAGTATAAATAGTCTCTTTTTTTTATGAAGTTTAAATCACACGTTTTATCATCCTTTATCATCCTGAAAATGGAATAGAGATTGTGTATAACAACACAATATTTTAAGAGATTAAGGAATCACATTGAAAACTACTTGGAAGTGAGATATATATTCGTTGTATAAGGTGAGTGTATAGTTACTTTCATCTTACACATAGATATGAAGTATTTTATATAAATTACATGCTATGTGTACATATTGTCTAAATACTTGTCGTCTATGCCGATGAACGATATTTATACATGTTTTAAATGATTTAAATTGTTTATGTATTTTATATCGACAAGTATATTGGGGTAAAACATTGGTAGATGTAATAGACGACGTGTGATAAAAAGATGAGAGGTCTCGATGTTATTGTTGATTCTATCATCTAGCAGAGTATAGATGACGACCACAGACTCTTCTAGACAGTCCAGTGGAACGCTAGCATGCTTGCAACCTATAGGTGTTTGTGAACGATGTGTTCACCGGTGTACTCCACCCCCACATGGTTGCCTTAAGGACATTTATTACTGAGGAATCCCATTAGTAGTAGTGTCTATCCCGATGATGATCCTTAGGCTAGGTCCCTTATGATAGGTGTTTTAGGGACGTAAAGTGAGGATAACTGGAACGGGTAATCGAGTTATTGTTGCTTGATGAAATTAAATGACTTGGTTATTGTGGGTTGAAATCCCTATGTGCTCACCAGGATCCCAAGCCTAACCCACTCAGTTTCATGTACTACAGGTAGTGGCGCTCGAGCATTGATGTGATGTTTTGGATGAGGGATTACAGATATAGGCATGTAGATATGAAATAATGTTGTAAGGCTTATATTGTACTGTTTATGCTTTTGATCTATAGTGAAAATGACATCGCGAGTCGTTTAATGAAATACATTTGTTTGGAGATGCTTTTGATAAATCTTTATCATATTTTGTTTTGGGACATATTCCGCAACACTTTTATTTAAAATGTTACTCTGATTTTCAAACAAGCATAAACAAAATCGGTCTTTTCTGGCCGTGAAAATGGGGATGTCACAATTATCGTCTTGCGATCACTCGTGATAGTGATTCTAGCAAGCGCTGGTTTATTTTAATGCTCAAAACTTATTCATAAGCACTCATGAACGCTGTAACAAACCTTTGTTATGTCTAATACCTTTCAGACAATTAACACACCAATTCATGACAATATTCATTCATACCTACTTCCAACATATGAACGACTGTGGACCGTTTGAATAATTCGATTATTCTTAATTAACTCAATTATTCAGGAAGTCAAAACATGCAAAGCAGAATAACAGTTAAACAATCAACATAAGACAATGACTATACTTATAAATAATACTCCTTTATTTAATCATCAAATGTCAATTACATTTATCTATTACATGTTTCTAAAATATCTAATCCAAACTAATATCGTCCTTCAACCCAATGCTCCTAGCTTGCTGCAAGTGCTTAACCCTACTCAGTCCCTACGTAAGCGGATCTGCTGGGTTATCCTCTAACGATATTCTCTTAACTACAAGGAGTCCTTCTTCTACCCGATGTCTAATAAATTGATATTTTCTGTCGAGATGTCGAGATCTACCATGATCTCTCGGTTCCTTGGTCAAGGCGACCACTCCTTCATTATCACAGAAAATTTCCATAGGTTCAATTATGGCAGGTTGTAACGCCCGTGTTTCTGGGCTTGCCATTTTTAGCAATGTAATAGTCTAGGTTAACCTTTGTAACTCAACTTGAAATAGTAAGAATGTATTATTTGTGAATTATGTGAATTATGTGATTTATGTGTTTATTTTCTTGATTTTTATAATTTAATGAATTAAGAATGAAATAAGCGTCAAAATTAAAGTGTGAGATACGCCCGATATCTTTGCATAAAGTTTTAGTGGTCGAAACAAGGATTTCGGAGATATAAGGAATGCCAAAATCCGAGTTATAACGAAGAAGTTATGACCTGTCGAAGTTTCGAGACAGAACCGGCACGACGCCGAGTAACGTAAAATATGAATTTAAGATAGAACGATATTTAGCCTTAGCGATCTAAACGAAAGTCGTAGATTTCGTTAAACCGAGAGCGTGCATAAAAGGAACGCCCAAATCTGACTTCGTATGAGGAAGTTATGATTTTCTGAAGTTTCGACGTGGCAGTATGCAGCCCGAATACTCGATTTGAGATCGAGCGGTTTTTAGCTGAAACAATCTAAATGAGAATCGAAGATCTTGTTGTTAGTAGCGAAGTAATGAAAAGTTAGGCGAGAACGGACGTCAGACGAAGAAGTTATGAATTTATAACGAAGTTTTTCTGTCCCGGCCTTCTAAAAATAAATAATAAAAATAAAAGTGAAAATTAGCCGACGGAGTCTAAATGAAAGTTGTAGAGTACGGTCTGACCTTCGCGTGGATATAAAGAACGTCGAAAACGGAGCTCGTATGCGAAAATTACGCAATTTAGAAGTTTGACAAGTCAATTACGCCCCGCGTACTCAGTCGGTTGCAACTTGTCTGACCAATACTCGAGTGCCACTAGTCGACGCACGCAGTGACGTCAAAATACGCCCCGCGTAACCCGAGTACGCCCCACGTACTGAGTACGCCCCGCGTAATTTGAGTACGCCCCGCGTAATCCCAAACCCAGCAGCCTATAAATAAAACTCGAATTCAGCCATTTTCTCTTGTTCAAACTCTTCTTTCTCTCTAAGTTTTGCCTCGTTTTGCGTGTCGTTTATACCCCGAAGCCCCGGTAATATTCTTGAGCCCCGAAGCAAGATCCGAAGCCCCGAGAATCCCGAAGAGCGTTATTCCCGAGCCGAAACGCTGCCCGCGAGGAGCCCGGTTTTGTGAAGATCTTCCAGATCTACGGAGAAACACCTCTTCTGCAAGCCGTAGTGCTGCCCGATCATCTTCTGATCAAGTGAGTGTGTAGTTACTTTCATTCCAACACAATATTATGAAGTATTTCCTATAAAATACGTGTTATGTGTATATACTTGGTTGTTATACGTGTGAGTGTATATTCACTCTCTTCTATCTTATAGATCTGAAGTATTCTCTATGAAATACGTGTTATGTGTGTATGCCTCATCTGTTATGTGAAAAATGTTTTGATTGAGCATGCTATACAGGTTTTGAAACTACGTATAAAAATGTATATTTTATCTACTAATATGTTGGGTAGAATATGGGTAGATAGTTGGTGTGTAATAAACAGATGAGAGGCCTCGATGTTGTTTTGATCCAGTCATCTAGCGGAATTTAGATGACGACCATGGACTTTTCTAGATAGTCCAGTGGAACGCTAGCAGGCTCATAACCTGTAGGTGTTAATGAACTTGGGTGTTCATTCGCTGTATTCCATCCCCCCCATGGTTGCCTTATTTGACTTATATTGCTGAGGAACCCCCGAAGCATGTGTAGTCGCCCCGATGAAATATTCTTAGACTAGGTCCCTTGTGATAGTTATTTTAGGGACATAAAGTGAGAATAACGGGAATGGGTAACTGGGTTATTGTTGGTTGATAATAATTAATTAAATTATTTATTGTTGGTTGAAAACTCTACATGCTCACCAGGCTCCCAAGCCTGACCCACTCAGTTGATTCATTTTACAGGAAGTGGCGCAAGAGCTTAAGATGGGCGAACATCAAGTTGTTTTGTTTACAAGTCTGCATATGTATATATTTGTTGAAAGACTTGTAATGCTATCGTTTATGCTTTATGATCTGTATCGGAACATGACATCCCGACTTTTGATTATGAAATGAAATCATATTTCTTTATGAAATGTTTTGATAAATATCTATTTTATCATGTTTTGTTTTTGGGAACAAATTCCGCATCTCTTTTAAAATTAAAAGGACTTACTCTGAAAATTATTTTTAAAAAGTATAAATGAAATCGGTCTTTTCTGGCCGAGATTTTGGGGATGTCACAGTTGGTATCAGAGCATTAGTTTAAGCGAACTAGGAATTTGTAGGATTTCTAGACTTAAACTTAGAATGCTAAGTGGAATTTTGAGATGTGTCTGTTATGTTTTAAGACACAAGCACTAGTTTATTTTAGGAAAGTTGCCTAAAATGCTTTATGTGCTAAATGTTATATGTTGCCATATATGATATTATTTGTTCGGATCTATGGTCTGTTGCCGACCGGATCTAGAAACCTTATGTGTGTAGGATTCTAAGCGTACGTCTACGATATTAGAACTAGCATGTAAACGTTTCGGAGTGATAAGGATGATTTGAATATCTATCGTGAATAAGGATCTAATTTCACCTTATTCGGTGTGTAGATAAAAAATGGTGAGAACAAGAAGTGGAGTTGGAAATGCTGATGAAAATAGGAATCAACCACCAGTGATTGAACAAAGACCTGTTGTAGCAGCAGCACCTGAGCCAATAACCATGGCTGGTGTGCAATTGATGATTCAGACGATGTTGGATCGTCAGATGGAGGAAACTAGACGGTTGCTTCAACAAAATCGTGAAGAACTGTCGATTCGTGTGGAAGAGCCTGAATTAAATGAAGGGCACTCGGAAGGTGGAAACTTCAGTGGATCAGTTGGTCAAGCCAAACCACCGATAGTTGGGCAAGATAACCGCGATGGAAGGAATGATGGAATGGGATGCAAGTACAAGGACTTTTTGACTTGCAAACCATCAACCTTCAATGGAAAGGAGGATCCGATTGGGGTTATGGATTGGATCTCCGAAATGGAGCTAGCCTTCATGACGTGTGGCTGCAGAGGTAAGTTGCAAACCATCTATGTTGTGCGTCAATTCCGAGGTGGAGCCATTCGTTGGTGGAACACTCTAGGGAAGACTTTGAGCCCTAATGAGCCACTGCAATTGTCATGGGCAGAGTTCTTGGTGCAGTTTAAGCGCAAGTTCTGCTCGGCTCAAAATCTGTTGGAGTTGGAGAACAAGTTCCTGGCATTGACTAAGGGCAGTATGTCAGTTGATGAATACACCAATAACTTCACCGATAAGATGGAGTTTGCCTTGCGTATCGTTCCAGACGAGCTGACGAAGGTGGACCGGTATGCGAAGGGACTCCCATGGGAGTATGAGGTGCCGGTACGTCAGGCACATACTTTAGAGGCAGCTATCTAGGCTGCCAAGTCTGTTGAGAACATGATAAAGGGGAGAACCACCAACAAGGTTGAGGTTGGTGAGAAGAGGAAGTTTGAGGGAACATCTGGTTCCGGCAAGAAAAGCAAATTTTCGAAATCTGATTCGAAAAGGTTTGGTGGGGGTAAAGGAGGGGAAGCGAAGTGGTGTGAAAAGTGTAAGAAAAAGCATTTTGGGAAATGTAGCGAGGATGTAACTTGCTACAAGTGTGGAAAGGTTGGACATTTTGCCAATGAATGTCCGAACAACAAAAGGATGTGTTTTGGTTGTAATGAAGAGGGGCATATTTTGAAACACTGTCCGAAGAAGAAGGAGGCAGCTAAGCCCAACATTCCACCAAAGCCGAAGGCGAGAGCGTTCCAGATGACACTGGAAGCTGCTAAGGATGAAGCTGATGTCGCTTCAGGTACCTTTCTCGTTAACAATTTGCCTGCCCAAATTTTATTTGATTCTGGAGCCAACTACTCCTTTATATCGCATGAATTTGGTAGAAAACTAGCTTTGCCTGTTGATAGACTAGATAATGCTTTATTAGTCGAAGTTGCTAGTGGCAAGTTTGTACCTGTTAGCCATCGTATGAAAAACATCTTAATCGACTTGAATGGGAATAAGTTCCACGAGGAATTATTGCCTATCGAACTTAATGGTTTCGACATCGTGTTGGGAATGGATTGGCTCAGCGCCAATGATGCCGAAATTTTATGCAAAAAGAAGATAGTTAAAGTAAACCCGCCTGGAAATGAATCGTTTATGGTGTATGGGGACAAGCGCCGAGTGAATTCTGGAATCATTTCCCTAATGAAAGCCAGAAAGTGTTTGACCAAGGGATGTACATCATATTTAGCATTCGTGATTGATGCTAAGAAGGAAAAGAAGGTGATGCAGAGTATTCCTGTGGTGTGTGATTATCCGGAAGTATTTCCCGAAGATCTTCCTGGATTACCACCTGATAGACAAGTAGAGTTCAGAATAGACTTGCTACCAGGAACCACGCCAATAGCAAAAGCACCTTATCGATTAGCACCAACGGAGATGAAGGAGCTGATGATGCAACTTCAAGAGTTGTTGGACAAAGGTTTCATTAGACCTAGTTCATCGCCCTGGGGAGCTCCGGTGTTATTCGTGAAGAAGAAAGATGGAAGTATGAGAATGTGCATTGATTACAGAGAGCTGAACAAGGCAACAATAAAGAATAGTTATCCGTTGCCAAGGATTGATGACCTATTTGATCAATTGCAAGGTTCGAGCTATTTCTCGAAGATCGATCTTAGGTCAGGATATCATCAGCTGAAAGTAAGAGAGCAGGATATAGAGAAGACTGCGTTCAGAACTAGATATGGACACTACGAGTTCTTGGTTATGTCGTTTGGACTAACCAATGCTCCGGCAGCATTCATGGATTTAATGAATAGGGTTTGTAATCCGTTCCTTGATAAATCCGTGATAGTGTTCATCGACGACATTCTGATTTACTCAAATAGCCAGGAGGAGCATGGCAGACACTTGCGAGAAGTGTTAGAAGTTTTGAAGAAGGAGAAGCTATATGCTAAGTTCTCCAAATGTGATTTTTGGATTCGTGAAGTCCAATTCTTGGGTCACGTGGTCAACCAGGAAGGGATTATGGTTGATCCAGCAAAGATTGAAGCTGTAATGAAGTGGGAACAACCGAAAAGTCCCACGGAGATTCGAAGCTTTTTAGGATTAGCCGGATATTACCGAAGGTTTATCCAAGGCTTTTCTTCGATTGCTACTCCATTGACAGCTTTGACCCACAAAGGAGCTGCTTATGCTTGGAGTGAGAAGCATAAAGAAGCATTCGAGAAGCTAAAGAAGAAACTATGTGAGGCACCGATACTTTCTCTACCCGAAGGAGTTGAAGACTTTGCTGTTTATAGCAATGCGTCTGGGGTTGGATTGGGTTGTGTTTTAACCCAAAGAGAAAAGGTGATAGCATATGCGTCTCGACAACTGAAAGAGCATGAAAAGAACTACCCGAATCATGATTTGGAGTTGGCAGCAGTAGTTTTCGCTCTGAAGATATGGAGGCATTACCTCTATGGCACTAAGTGCAAACTTTTCACTGATCATAAGAGTCTCCAATATCTCTTTAATCAGAAGGAATTGAATATGAGGCAACGACGCTGGCTGGAATTACTCAAGGACTACGACTGCGAGATACTTTACCACCCCGGTAAGGCTAATGTTGTTGCTGATGCTCTCAGTCGGAAAGTCAATCTTGAAAGGAAAAGGCCAAGAGCGTTGAGAATTGAAGTTGTATCGACCATTGTGGAAAGTATAAAGAAAGCTCAAGAGGAAGCTTCTGAGAAAAATGACCGAAAGGAGGAACGTTTGGGTAAAACGTTGGTGTTTGGTACAAACGGTCATGGACTGAAGGTATTCCAAGATCGTATTTGGGTACCTAAGTCAGGAGGAATTAGAGATCTTATGATGGAAGAAGCTCACAAGACCATGTATTCGATTCATCCCGGTAGCACTTAAATGTATAGGGACCTGAAACCCTACTACTGGTGGCCGACGATGAAGCTTGATGTTGCAAAGTATGTGGCCGAGTGTGTGACTTGTGCGAGAGTCAAGACACAACATCAGAAACCGTACGGGAGTTTAGAACCTTTACCTGTGCCTATGGGTAAGTGGGAAGACATTGCCATGGATTTTGTCACTAAACTGCCCAGAACAAAGAATGGTCACGACATGATTTGGGTGGTCGTTGATCGATTCACTAAGAGTGCGCATTTCATAGCAGCCAAGGAGAAATGGTCTATGGAAAAGCTTGCGAATTCTTACGTAAAGGAAATTGTGAGGCTTCACGGTGTTCCGTTAACAATTGTGTCGGATCGTGATAGTCGTTTCACCTCGCAATTTTGGAAAAGTCTACAAGAAGAATTGGGTACCAAGTTGTGTTTAAGTACAGCTTACCATCCGCAGACCGATGGTCAGAGCGAACGAACGATACAAACACTTGAAGATATGCTGAGAGCATGTACCTTGGAATTCCTAGGTAATTGGGATGAACATTTACCGTTGGTAGAATTTTCCTATAACAATAGTTTTCACTCGAGCATTAAGATGGCACCTTACCAAGCTTTGTATGGACAAAAGTGTCGTACGCCGTCTTGTTGGCTTGAGGCTGGGGAAAAGCAGTTTATGGGACCGGAGATGGTTCATCAGACTGCTGAAAAGTTGAAAATAATTAGGGAAAGAATGTTAGCAGCTCAAGATCGTCAAAAGAGTTATGCTGACAAAAAGCGAAGACCGATGACTTTTGAAGTTGGGACTTCGGTTTTGCTTAAAGTCTCTCCGTGGAAGGGACTTATAAGATTTGGTAAAAGGGGAAAGTTGAGTCCAAGGTTTATTGGACCGTTTAAAGTTCTTCAGAGGGTTGGGAACCAAGCTTACAAGCTCGAACTACCAGAAGAACTGAATGGAATTCATAACACTTTCCATGTGTGTTATTTGAGGAAGTTCACGGGAGAAGTTCCTGACATAATTCCACTTTCAGAGTTGAGGATCGATGAGAACAAAAGGTTGATTGAGGAACCGGAGGCAATTGTTGACAGAAAGACTAAGAAATTGCGACGTAAGATGGTGGAGTTAGTGCTTGTCCGATGGAAACACACGAATGGGCCAAATCTTACCTGGGAGACGGAGAGTGACATGAGGAGTCGCTATCCGCATTTGTTTGTTGATGTGTGATTCCGGGGACGGAATCATTCTAAGGTGGAGAGAATTGTAACGCCCGTGTTTCTGGGCTTGCCATTTTTAGCAATGTAATAGTCTAGGTTAACCTTTGTAACTCAACTTGAAATAGTAAGAATGTATTATTTGTGAATTATGTGAATTATGTGTTTATTTTCTTGATTTTTATAATTTAATGAATTAAGAATGAAATAAGCGTCAAAATTAAAGTGTGAGATACGCCCGATATCTTTGCATAAAGTTTTAGTGGTCGAAACAAGGATTTCGGAGATATAAGGAATGCCAAAATCCGAGTTATAACGAAGAAGTTATGACCTGTCGAAGTTTCGAGACAGAACCGGCACGACGCCGAGTGACGTAAAATATGAATTTAAGATAGAACGATATTTAGCCTTAGGGATCTAAACGAAAGTCGTAGATTTCGTTAAACCGAGAGCGTGCATAAAAGGAACGCCCAAATCTGACTTCGTATGAGGAAGTTATGATTTTCTGAAGTTTCGACGTGGCAGTATGCAGCCCGAATACTCGATTTGAGATCGAGCGGTTTTTAGCTGAAACAATCTAAATGAGAATCGAAGATCTTGTTGTTAGTAGCGAAACAATGAAAAGTTAGGCGAGAACGGACGTCAGACGAAGAAGTTATGAATTTATAACGAAGTTTTTCTGTCCCGGCCTTCTAAAAATAAATAATAAAAATAAAAGTGAAAATTAGCCGACGGAGTCTAAATGAAAGTTGTAGAGTACGGTCTGACCTTCGCGTGGATATAAAGAACGTCGAAAACGGAGCTCGTATGCAAAAGTTACGCAATTTAGAAGTTTGACAAGTCAATTACGCCCCGCGTAATTTGAGTACGCCCCGCGTACTCAGTCGGTTGCAACTTGTCTGACCAATACTCGAGTGCCACCAGTCGACGCACGCAGTGACGTCAAAATACGCCCCGCGTAACCCGAGTACGCCCCGCGTACTGAGTACGCCCCGCGTAATCCCAGACCCAGCAGCCTATAAATAAAACTCGAATTCAGCCATTTTCTCTTGTTCAAACTCTTCTTTCTCTCTAAGTTTTGCCTCGTTTTGCGTGTCGTTTATACCCCGAAGCCCCGGTAATATTCTCGAGCCCCGAAGCAAGATCCGAAGCCCCGAGAATCCCGAAGAGCGTTATTCCCGAGCCGAAACGCTGCCCGCGAGGAGCCCGGTTTTGTGAAGATCTTCCAGATCTACGGAGAAACACCTCTTCTGCAAGCCGTAGTGCTGCCCGATCATCTTCTGATCAAGTGAGTGTGTAGTTACTTTCATTCCAACACAATATTATGAAGTATTTCCTATAAAATACGTGTTATGTGTATATACTTGGTTGTTATACGTGTGAGTGTATATTCACTCTCTTCTATCTTATAGATCTGAAGTATTCTCTATGAAATACGTGTTATGTGTGTATGCCTCATCTGTTATGTGAAAAATGTTTTGATTGAGCATGCTATACAGGTTTTGAAACTACGTATAAAAATGTATATTTTATCTACTAATATGTTGGGTAGAATATGGGTAGATAGTTGGTGTGTAATAAACAGATGAGAGGCCTCGATGTTGTTTTGATCCAGTCATCTAGCGGAATTTAGATGACGACCATGGACTTTTCTAGATAGTCCAGTGGAACGCTAGCAGGCTCATAACCTGTAGGTGTTAATGAACTTGGGTGTTCATTCGCTGTATTCCATCCCCCCCATGGTTGCCTTATTTGACTTATATTGCTGAGGAACCCCCGAAGCATGTGTAGTCGCCCCGATGAAATATTCTTAGACTAGGTCCCTTGTGATAGTTATTTTAGGGACATAAAGTGAGAATAACGGGAATGGGTAACTGGGTTATTGTTGGTTGATAATAATTAATTAAATTATTTATTGTTGGTTGAAAACTCTACATGCTCACCAGGCTCCCAAGCCTGACCCACTCAGTTGATTCATTTTACAGGAAGTGGCGCAAGAGCTTAAGATGGGCGAACATCAAGTTGTTTTGTTTACAAGTCTGCATATGTATATATTTGTTGAAAGACTTGTAATGCTATCGTTTATGCTTTATGATCTGTATCGGAACATGACATCCCGACTTTTGATTATGATATGAAATCATATTTCTTTATGAAATGTTTTGATAAATATCTATTTTATCATGTTTTGTTTTTGGGAACAAATTCCGCATCTCTTTTAAAATTAAAAGGACTTACTCTGAAAATTATTTTTAAAAAGCATAAATGAAATCGGTAAAGTAGGTTAGATCTGATCCCACATCGGCTGGGAAGGAGAACTAAGCATTCCTTATAAGGGGTGTGGATACCTTCCCTAACACAACGCGTTTTAAAGCCGTGAGGGCAGCAGATCCCATAAGAACTCTGCAGTTAAGCGTGCTCTGGCGGGAGTAGTACCGGGATGGGTGACCCCCTGGGAAGTCCTCGTGCCGAGTGGCCCAAAGCGGACAATATTGTGATACGTGCGAGAGGGAGATGTTACAAATGGTATCAGAGCCAGGGCACGGGTCGATGTGTTCGACGGGGACGTCGAACCCTATAATGGGGGGTGAAAGTAGGTTAGATCTGATCCCACATCGGCTGGGAAGGAGAACTAAGCATTCCTTATAAGAGGTGTGGATACCTTCCCTAACACAACGCGTTTTAAAGCCGTGAGGGCAGCAGATCCCATAAGAACTCTGCAGTTAAGCGTGCTCGGGCGGGAGTAGTACCGGGATGGGTGACCCCCTGGGAAGTCCTCGTGCCGAGTGGCCCAAAGCGGACAATATTGTGATACGTGCCAGAGGGAGATGTTACAAAAAGTGGGTTAGATCTGATCCCACATCGGCTGGGAAGGAGAACTAAGCATTCCTTATAAGGGGTGTGGATACCTTCCCTATCACAACGCGTTTTAAAACCATGAGGGCAGCAGATCCCATAAGAACTCTGCAGTTAAGCGTGCTCGGGCGGGAGTAGTACCGGGATGGGTGACCCCCTGGGAAGTCCTCGTGTCGAGTGGCCCAAAGCGGACAATATTGTGATACGTGCCAGAGGGGGATGTTACAAATGGTATCAGAGCTAGGGCACGGGTCGATGTGTTCGACGGGGACGTCGAACCCTATAATGGGGGGTGAAAGTGGGTTAGATCTGATCCCACATCGGCTGGGAAGGAGAACTAAGCATTCCTTATAAGGGGTGTGGATACCTTCCCTATCACAACGCGTTTTAAAACCGTGAGGGCAGCAGATCCCATAAGAACTCTGCAGTTGGAAGTCCTCGTGCCGAGTGGCCCAAAGCGGACAATATTGTGATACGTGCCAGAGGGGGATGTTACACAGGTACAACTCCAAGGTCTCCAATGAAGTTCTTTAACCATATCGCCTCCTTTGACACTTTGCTCGCTGCAATGTACTCTGATTCACACGTTGAATCAACTACGGTTTCTTGCTTGGAACTTTTCAAAGTCAATGCTCCTCCATTAAGGGTAAAGACCCAGCTCGACTGTGAACGATAGTTGTCCCTGTCGGTCTGGAAACTGGCGTCACTATACCCTCGCACCTTTAAGTCATCACTCCCTCCGAGGACTAGAAACCATTCCTTGGTCCTCCGAAGGTACTTAAGAATATTCTTGATTGCGGTCCAATGTGCTTTGCTAGGGTTCCCTTGATATCTAATGTGTTGGATATAGTATCTAAGTTCATAACTAGGGATGAGAATTTGGCCCGAAAACCCGAACCGAACCGAGAACCGAATCGAACCGAACTGAATTAGACCCGAATAAGCAATTCGATTCGGTTTTCGGGTATCTGTATAAGGCTTATTCGGTTTTCGGGTTATTCGGTCCGGGTTACCCGAATAAGGGCTTATTCGGTCCAAAAGGACCGAACCGAATATGAAAATTCATTATTTTTTCCCTTGCACGATTGCTTATTCGGTCTTGTGTTCTATCGATCGTTACCCAAAATACCCACGTAATACACCATAAAAAAATCAACGAAATCGATATTCGATCATCCGGTAGCGTATTACACCAACTCGACAGTAGCGTATTACACTAAATCGACAACATTACTCTTTGATCGATTGAGGTTTTTCTCATCCTTGCGAGTTGCATCTGCTTCCCTTGCGAGTTGCGATAACCTGGAATCTTTGATCAATCATCACTAGTTCAAAGTTCAAAGTCCATTAACGATAAGAAAAAAATCTGCCCTTGCGTTTGGAAAAAAAATTATCTCCTCATCCTCGTTTTCTAGTTTCTATTGTGATCAAACTCCATTCAAGTCATGGAAAATTAGGTTCTAAATCAAGAAACTCAAGTAAGTATTTGTATCTTAATCTACTACTCAATCTTTCAATGTGTTATTTGTAAATGTAATTTGGGTTATTTGGGTTATTCGGGTTATTTGACTCCTTAATCATCTTGTACATGTTATTTGGGTTATTCGGGTTGGAACCGAACCGAACCGAATAATACCCGAACCGAACCGAACCCGTATTGCTTATTTGGTTCGGTTTTCGGTTCATACAATTACCCTTATTCGGTTTTCGGTTTATTCGGGTTCGGGTCGGTTCGGTTCGGTTCCGACCCAAATAACATCCCTATTCATAACTATATTTGGTATGTACTTGACCCGACCCAGCATGGTCCATTTGGGTTTCACTTCACCCGAACAATTTATGGATTAATATTTGAGAATAGTACAAGTTATGATTTATTAATATATTATAAGTTCTAATATATTAATATAAGATCATATTATTTAATTAGTAGTGATCTATAATTAATCTAGGATTAATTTAGAGATCAAGGATATTACTAATTAAATATGGGCTTCTATATTTATATAGTGTGGGCTAAAGCTTATTTGGAATGGGCTAGGCTTACATGGAAAAGTCCATGGATACTCCATGGAGCTTTAACCCATGGATCTCATGGAAATGAAGAGACATGGGTTTTAGGGATGTAACCCTAATCCTCCACACTATATAAAGGAGGCTTTGGTTCTTGAAATGTGACTAGTTGACACTTGTTGAGGTGAGGACAAATTTCAAGATAGTAGTGACTATTCTCTTAAAGTTCCAAGTTTGTGGTGATTTGTGATTTCCACTTGAGGCATCCACACTATTGGTGCTAGGCTCAAAAACTCCAAGCAATCAACTACAACTTCAAGGTAAGTATTTCTTCTAGCTTTATTTGATTCATGTTCCCCATGCCATGATAGCTAGGATATAAACCTTGGAAAATTAATTATTTGCATGTATCTTAGACAAACATAGATCCAAGGTTTATTAGGGTTGCATGTACACTTCGGAAGTGTTAGAATGCTCAAAACCCATCAGTGGTATCAGAGCCTAGGCTTGTTTGTTTGATACTTGTTGCAATATTTTGGAAAAAGTCGAAAAACTTGTTGTCTGACTGTTGGACTTGGCGAGTCCATGGGGGGACTCATCGAGTTCACTTGTATCTTCAACCTACTCGTCGAGTAGGTTCATGCACTCGGCAAGTAGGGTCGACAAAGTGCAGATTTTCGACTTTAGTTGCTGGAAATGGATTAGAAACATTACCCTAAACTGTTTTGGTACTTGAAAACTTGTTTTAGATGGTGTAATGTCATTGCTAATTCATTTACAACAACTAGTTATCAAAATTACAAAGTTTAAGTGTGATTTTGATTCATGAAAGTGTTCATATTCATGTTTTTGTTCTTATGAAGTTTAGATGATCATAGGAATTATTTGTAACCTATGTGGTAGATTAATTTTGATCATAATGTGTTTTAATGGAGTCCATAACTTGTCCTCAAGTTATGGAAAACCAAAATTCACTTGGATTAAAAAACCGTTAAAAGAACACAAGAGTTAGAAAAATGAAGAGTCTTCATTTTATTACTCTATTTAACTCATAAGTTACAAGAAATGAAAAGTTTTGAAAGTTTACAAAACTTGACCTCAAGTTTTGGAACAAGTAAAGTCATATTAAAAACTTTAGTTCCAACCCTTAGAATTTTAAACGTTAAAATTTAACCCTTATACTTATAGTATTATGATTTAATAATTATATATATATATATATATATATATATATATATATATATATATATATATATATATATATGTATGTATAAGAACAAAGTCGTCTTACCGCTAGTACGTCTCATTCACGAAGCCGGTCTATAAGGTGGGTACAAGGTTGTTGCGTATAAAATGGCAACTTAATGGGTGTCCACTCTCACCCACCGCTTGCTTGACTGGTGGAGGGTCGTTAGCCGAACGGGTAAGACAAGGACTTATAAATTCTCATTTAAAGTATGATGAATATTATAAAGTAACTAAATGTTTTATTAAATTCCCAATCTTAGTTACTTTAGGAAAAATGTGAATAAGATGCTAATCCATGAAATTACACTTTACACTTTGTTTAAGTCGTTGGTGGAGCGTGTGTGGTTAACCGGCACACTAACCTAGACTTAACAAGGTAGGTAAAGGGTGACTTAAGGTTTATTATAGTATCGATGGAGTGTGTGTGGTTTACCGGCACATCGATTGAGTGATAAACTTTAAGGGTACCAAGTAATTTGTATGGTTACTTCACACCTCGTTTTGTGATCCTCGGCATCCCAATCACAAAACTTGGAGGACACACTCGAGATTGAAACATGCCTTTGAAAAGTTCATCGAATCTCAAAAGAATCTAGGAATTTCTATGTACCAAATCAAAAACTTAATATTTACTATTTCGTTTTTTTTTGGTGGAAATTGGTGAATCGTCATTCACCTACCTTTCAAATATGTTATTACTTAGACTACGACATACCTCTTCTAAGTTATAATATATTGTGATTGGATCCTATCCTTAATACTACATTTGGGTGTTTTATTAAGGACTATCTCTATATCTAAACTAAAACCTTCTTTCTTCATTTTCAGATGTCTGCAAACACTATTGCTTCTGGCTCTAATCCCAATGGCTCCTTTACTCTTATGAACTTATGTGGGAAAGTCACTTTTGATGGATCCAACTTTAATGAATGGATCAGAAACATCAGAATGATTACTCGCTACGAGGACAAGGAATAGGTCCTCGATAAGGAGCTTAAGGAGATTGATGAGACAGTTGTTGCTCTCAAGAGATCGCTGAGTTTAGGGCACATGAAAGGGATGCCACCAAAGTGGCATGCATCATGATGGCCACTATGACCACGGATCTCCAAAAATCCTATGAAGATTTCTACCCCTATGAAATGCACCAAGACTTGATGGAAAGATACCATCAAAGTGCTCGTCAAGAGAGGTATGAAATCATCTCCTCCATGATAACAACTCGCATGAAGGATGGTGAACCCATCACGGGCCACATGCAGAAAATGCAAAGATTTGTGGACCGTTTGCTGAAGCTAAATGTGAACTTCCCTGAGGAGCTTGCAATAGATATCATTTTGCACTCCTTACCTTCATGTTATGATCAATTCCGCATGACATACCACATGAACAAGGAAGAGGTCACACTCAGCAAACTTCAAGGACTCTTAAAGACCGCGGAAAGTGGTCTTAAGGGTAAGGCGGTTATTACTACTCCTACTTCTACAAACTCTGCCCCTGTCTTGGCAATCGGGAAAGGACGAGGGAAGAAGAGAAAGAGTTCTTCGAAGGGTACCAAGGTTAGGACCCTTGATGGCTCTTCTTCAAGTGGAACCAAGAAAGGTTTCATCACTCCTTCTTCTGACCCAAAAGAGGCTGAATGCTTCTATTGCCATGAAAAGGCACATTGGAAGCGGAACTGTCCAAAGTACCAACAAGATGTAAAGGATGGGAAAGTTAAACCCAACCATGCAGGTATTTACACTATCATTTCTAATAACTCACCCCATTCTAAATCTTGGGTCCTTGATACCAGTTGTGGTATTCATATTTGTTGTGACTTGCAGGGACTAAGAAGAAGTGAGAATGTGGAGCAAGGAAGAATAAGCTTGATCATGGGGAATAGGAAAGCTTCACCTGTCACCAAGATTGGAGTTTATACTTTATCGCTAAGTAGTGGGTTTAGTTTAGATTTGAATGAATGTTGTTATTCGCCAGGAATGGCAATAAATATTATTTCCTTTCATGCATTGTACAAACAAGGGTTTACCTTTTCATTTAATAATGAAGTTGGTTCTATTGATGCTTTCTTTAATAATGTTTTTTATTTTAAAGCATTACCCTGTGATGGTGTGTATGAAGCTGTATCTGTTGTAGATAACTTAGGAAATAATGTTTTGTGTATTGATTCTACTAATAATAATAACTTGGAGAAAGCATCATTATGGCATTGTCGTCTTGGACATATAAGCAAGAAACGCATAGGCCAACTCCAAAAGGATGGAGTCTTTGAGTCGTTTGACCTAAAGTCAGATGATAGTTGCGAATCATGCTTACTTGGAAAAATGACAAAGTCACCCTTCACAGGTTCTTGTGAGAGAGGTGAAGGTTTGTTGGACCTTGTACACACGGATGTGTGTGGACCATTCAAACATGCCACAAGGGATGCTAATCGTTATTATTTGACTTTTACTGATGATAACAGTAGATATGGATATGTCTACTTAATCAAGCATAAGTCAGAGACTTTCGAGAGGTTTAAGGAATGTAAACAGGAAGTCGAGAATCAATTGGGCAGGAACATTAAGATGCTTCGATCCGATCGTGGTGGTGAGTATCTTAGTTCAGAGTTCCTTGACTATCTAAGGGAATGTGGGATAGTCTCACAATTGACACCTCCCAGGACACCACAGTTGAATGGTGTAGCTGAGAGGCGTAATCAAACCTTGTTAGATATGGTTCGTTCCATGATGAGTCGAGCTACGCTACCAATCTCATTCTAGGGGTATGCCTTAGAGACTGCCGCCCATATTCTTAATCTAGTCCCTACAAAGAAAGTTGCCAAAACTCCTCACGAGATGTGGACTGGTAAAGTACCCAAATTAGACCACATCAAGATTTGGGGTTGCGAGGCTTTCGTGAGATGCAAGACTCATGATAACCTCGAACCTCGAAGCGAGAGGTGTATTTTCATCGGCTACCCACAGCAATCCTTTGGTTACCTCTTCTACAGACCTAGTGATAATGTGGTCTTTGTAGCAAGAAGAGGAGTCTTTCGTGAGAGAGAATTTATAAGCCAAGGAGACAGTGGGAGGAAAATTGACCTTGAAGAACTTCAAGAGTCAAGTGGTGAAGGAACTTCAAACCTTAGCCCTCAACTTGAGGAGGAAACTCCTGTTGAGCCAATTGACGATTTTGTACCTCTGAGACGTTCCACAAGAGTTAGGAATACACCTGAGCACTACTATGGTTTTCATATTACTGCGTAAGGTGAGACACTTATTAGTGATGAGACACTAGTAGGTATGGATGAACCTAACAGTTACGTGAAAGCCATGGCAGGCCCCGAGTCTGCGAAATGGAAAGAGGCTATGGGTAGCGAGATACAATCCATGTATGACAATCAAGTTTGGAACTTGGTTGAGAATGTACCAGGTCGTAAGACTGTAGGGTGCAAATGGGTCTTCAAGAAGAAGACCGACATGGATGGTAAAGCACACACTTATAAGGCTAGATTGGTTGCAAAGGGCTTCTCTCAAATTCCTGGAGTGGACTATGATGAGATTTTTTTCCAGTAGCCAAGATTAAGTCTATTCGGGTTCTGTTAGCCATAGCTGCATTTCATGACTATGTAATATGGCAAATGGATGTCAAAACCGCTTTCCTTAATGGAAAGTTGGCTGAAGATGTTTACATGAGTCAGCCAGAGGGTTTTGTCAACAACGAGTACCCTAATAGAGTGTGTAAGCTTGAGAAATCCATTTATGGATTGAAGCAAGCACCTCGCAGATGGAATCTTTGCTTTTATGAAAAGGTCAGGGAATTTGGCTTTTCTAGGAGTGAAGATGAATACTATGTTTATGTCAAGGCTAGTGGGAGTATAGTCAACTTCTTGGTATTGTATGTGGATGACATACTACTCATAGGAAATGACATCCCAACTTTGCAGGAAGTTAAGTCCTGGCTTGGGAAGTGTTTCTTTATGAAGGACCTAGGAGAAGCTGCCTATATTCTAGGGATAAGGATCTTGAGAGACCGGAGTAAAAGACTAATTAGACTTAGTCAAAGCACCTATGTGGATAAAGTGTTGAGAAGATTCAACATGCATAACTCCAAGAAAGGTGAATTACCCATTCAGAGTAATGCCAAATTGAGTAAGACACAAAGCCCTAGTACTGAGGCTGAGATAGAAGAAATGAGTCGACTACCCTATGCTTCAGCTGTAGGATCGATCATGTATGCTATGACGTGTACTCGACCTGATGTAGCCTTTGCTTTGAGCATGGTTAGCAGGTATCAGGGGAACCCTAGAAAGGAACACTGGACTGCGGTAAAGAATATCCTCAAGTAGCTGCGAAGGACTAAGGACTGGGTCCTTACCTTCGGTGGGAGTGATGACTTGAGAGTTGTAGGGTATAATGATGCTAGCTTCCAGACTGATAGGGATAATTTCCGCTCTCAGTCGGGCTGGGTCTTTACCTTAAACAGAGGAGCAATCACTTGGAAGAGTTCCAAGCAGGAGACAGTGGCTGATTCCACTTGTGAATCAGAGTATATAGCAGCAAGCGAGGCAACAAAGGAGGCTATATGGCTAAAGAACTTCATTAGAGACCTTGGAGTTGTACCAGCTATAAAAGAGCCGATGGAGATTTTCTGTGACAGCAATAGTGCGGTTGCCTTAGCCAAGGAACCAAGAGACCATGGGAGATCCAGACACATTGACAGAAAATATCACTTCATCAGACATCGAATAGAAGAAGGAATCCTCGTGGAGAAGAGGGTATCATCGGATGAGAACCCAGCAGATCCCCTCACGAAGGGACTGAGTAGGGTTAAGCATCTCCAACATGCTCGAAGCATAGGGCTGAAGGATGATATAAGTTTTAGTAGTTAGATAAATTATGAAATTTGTAAAGTGTAATTGACATTTGATGATGAATAAAAGGTGTTTTATTTATGAGTAAAGTGTTGCTATCTCTTGTCGATCGTTTACTTTATTTCTTTTTGCATGTTTTGACTTCCAGAATAATTATGTTTGGTATATCATATTATTCAAACCTCCACAGTCGGTCATATGTCGGAAGTAGGTATGAATCAAGACCGTCATGATTGGTTGCAGAGGTCTATGGTGTTGGACATGGCTACAACAATCATGAGTGCTCATAAGTTCTGAGCATTGGACTCAACCCACACTCACTGGAATCACTTCATGGAATTCTATCTTGAGTGATCGTGAGACGGTAATATCATATAAGTCTTCAAAACCTAGAGATATCATTTGTTACTTACAAGTTGGTTATGCATTGATTGTACGAAAACGCATTGGTAACTCGATGTTATAAAACGTGCTTTTGTGTGTAATTCAATGAGTGGTAGAACAAACATATGAGTCGAAGTTTATCTGTTCCTTCTTGGATTAGAAGTTGATATCTGGGCCCCTCGATGATTTTGTTTTGACCTATGTACCGGGCCCGGTCAGAACTAAGTTGATGTGTTCAATTAAGTTCTTTGTCAAACAAATCGGAAATCGGGAAACAAATGCTGGACAATAAGCAAGACCATGTTCCATGTATTTGTCCGGCTAATATCTAGAACAGAGGATTGTATGATCACTTATCTTAAATGGCGCGTTCTAGTTCAACAGAGTTTAAAGAGCTACGATTGCTGATCGGTTCCTGAAGTCATACTTGCAACTATAGTTATTAGACTTATCCAAGTGGGAGACTGCTGGATATAGTGTCTAAGTTCATAACTATATTTGGTATGTACTTGACCCGACCCGACATGGTCCATTTGGGTTGCACTTCACCCAAACAATTTATGGATTAATATTTGAGAATAGTACAAGTTATGATTTATTAATATATTATAAGTTATAATATATTAATATAAGATCATATTATTTAATTAGTAGTGATCTATAATTAATCTAGGATTAATTTAGAGATCAAAGATATTACTAATTAAATATGGGCTTCTATATTTATATAGTGTGGGCTAAAGCTTATTTGGAATGGGCTAGGCTTACATGGAAAAGTCCATGGATACTCCATGGAGCTTTAACCCATGGATCTCATGGAAATGAAGAGACATGGGTTTTAGGGATGTAACCCTAATCCTCCACACTATATAAAGGAGGCTTTGGTTCTTGAAATGTGACTAGTTGACACTTGTTTAGGTGAGGACAAATTTCAAGATAGTAGTGACTATTCTCTCAAAGTTCCAAGTTTGTGGTGATTTGTGATTTCCACTTGAGGCATCCACACTATTGGTGCTAGGCTCAAAAACTCCAAGCAATCAACTACAACTTCAAGGTAAGTATTTCTTCTAGCTTTATTTGATTCATGTTCCCCATGCCATGATAGCTAGGATATAAACCTTGAAAATTAATTATTTGCATGTATCTTAGACAAACATAGATCCAAGGTTTATTAGGGTTGCATGTACACTTAGGAAGTGTTAGAATGCTCAAAACCCATCATAATGACCATGCTCAAAGCGAAGGCCACATCAGGGGGAGTACAAGTCATAGCATACATGATCGAGCCAACTGCGGAAACGTAAGGTACTCGGCTCATCTCTGCTATCTCGACTTCGGTACTCAAACTTTGAGTCTTGCTCAACTTGGCATTACTTTGGATCAGTAATTCTCCCTTCTTCGAGTTTTCCATACTAAATTTTTTAGCACCTTGTCCAAGTAAGTATTCTGACTATGTCCTATTAGTCTCTTACTTCGGTCTCTCACTATTCTTATTCCCAAAATATAGGAAGCCTCTCTGAGGTCCTTCATAGCGAAGCACTTCCCGAGCCAGGACTTAACTTCCTTCAGTGTCGGGATGTCGTTTCCTATGAGTAGTATGTCATAGACATACAATACGAGGAAGCTAACTATACTCCTACTGGCTTTGACATACACACATGAGTCCTCTTCGCTTTGTACAAATCCAAACTCTTTGACTTTCTCATCAAAGCAAAGATTCCATCTGCGAGATGCTTGCTTAAGTCCATAAATGGACTTCTCAAGCTTGTACACTCTATTGGGATGCTTCACGTTGATAAAACCCTCTGGCTGAGCCATGCAAACATCCTCAGCCAACTTCCCATTAAGGAAAGTGGTTTTGACATCTATTTTCCATATTCCATAATCATGAAATGTATCAATGGCTAGCATCACCCTAATAGACTTTATTTTGGCAATTGGTGAGAAGGTCTCATCATAGTCAACTCTGGGAGTTTGTGTAAAGCCCTTCGTAACTAATCGTGCCTTATACGTGTGCACATTCCCATCCATGTCGGTCTTCTTCTTGAAGATCCACTTGCACCCAACCATATTACGTCCGGGCACATGGTCAACCAAATTCCAAACTTGGTTGTCGTACATGGACTGGATTTCGTTGTCCATCGCCTCTTTCTATTTTGCAGACTCCGAGCCTACCATGGCTTCCTTATAGTTGTTAGGTTCTTCTAGATTTATTAGTGTACTATCACTAATACACGTGTCCCCTTCTATAGTAATATGAAAACCATATATCTGGGGTTAACCTCTAACTATTTCGGAACGTCTAATAGGTAAGGATTCGTCAATCGATTCAATCGGAGTTTCCTCCTCGGGTTGAGCGCCAACGTTAAAGGTTCCTTCATCGTTGGACTCTTGAATCTCTTCAAGATCGATTTGCCTCCCGCTATCCCCTTTGCTTATGAGTTCTTGCTCTCAGAAAACCCCTCTCCTCACAACGAAGACAACATTGTTACTCGGTCTATAGAAGAGATATCCAAAGGAATTCTACGGGTAGCCGATGAAACTACACCGCTCATTACGAGGTTCTAGCTTGTCGTGAGTCTCTCGTCTTACGAAAGTCTCGCAACCCCATCCCTTGATATGTGCCAACGAGGGAGCTTTCCCTGTCCACATCTCGTGAGGTGTTTTGGCAACCTTCTTTGTAGGGACTAAGCTAAGGATATGGGCGACAGTCTCTAAGGCATACCCCCAGAATGAGATAGGTAGTGAAGCACGACTCATCATGGAATGAACCATGTCCAAATGGGTTCGATTACACCTCTCAGCCACACCATTCAACTGCGGTGTTCAAGGCGGCGTCAATTACGAAACTATTACGCATTCCTTGAGATAGTCGTGCAATTCAAGACTTAGGTACACTCCTCCTCGATCAGATCGAAGCATCTTGATTTTCCTGCCCAATTCATTCTCCACTTCTTGCTTAAATTTGTTAAACTTTTCAAAGGTTTCTGACTTGTGCTTTGTGACATCCCCATTTTAATGGCCAGAAAGGACTGATTTTGTTTATGCTTTATAAAAATCAGAGTTCTTCTTTTAATAAAAATGTTGCGGAATTCGTTCCCAGAAAAACACGATAAATACGTTATTAAAACATTTTCGAAGAAACGTATTTTATTCATTTTAAAACGTTTGGGATGTCATCGTCAATACAGGAACATAAGCATAAACAGAACTTACATTTATTTACACTAGTGATCTACATCTCTTTAATCTCTCAGTGTAATATGACTTCATATCAACACCTGTGATATAAATAAACTGAGTGGGTCAGGTTGGGAAACCTGGTGAGTACATAGGGTTTTCAACCCACAATAATATAATTATTATGTTTAAACAATCAAACAATCAACCCAATTACCCATCCCCATTATCTTCTTTACTCTTAAGGATTTATCCTAAGAGTCATCTATTCTGCATTCATTTATTCCGAAGTCCCTTACTTCCAGGGTTATAAGAATGGCACTAAATCCATAGCTGCTAATGATCGTTCATAAAGCACTAATTCCATAGCTGCTATAGTCTATTCATCGGGTACTAAAGCCGTAGCTACCAGTGTTTATCTAATAGGTACTAAGTCCATAGCTACCAATTCCTTAACAGGTACTAAATCCATATCTACCGGTGTTTGTCCAATAGGCACTAAGTCCATAGCTGCCGATGTTTATTAGTTAGGCACTAATTCTATAGTTGCCAATGTTTACTCATATCATCTTTTATCTCTCATCATTCATCTACCCGTATCATACCCAACATATTCGTGTATATAAAATACGTATACAATTTAAATCATCTAAAACATGTATAAAAACGTTCATCCAACATAGACAACAAGTATACAGATAATATGCACACATAGCACGTAGTTTATATAAAATACTTCATATCTATGTGTAAGATGAAAGTAACTATGCACTCACTTGAAAAGGTGGTGATTTCGAACTCAGACAACGCTTCACTTCTTGAAAAAAAAATTCCTTTGACGAAACCTAGTATTATTACCACTAGAGTTTAGTCTATTATTCACCAAAAATAATTAATAGTATAGCTATATTACTATTATATAACCGTTAAATAATACTTATATAACCCATAATAATAGCCCAATTACTTATTATATGTTCTTAATAACGTTAGTATAATTAAATAAAAACTATATTAAAAATAGCGTAGACGTAGCTCACTTACAGCGGGTTTTATAGAAAACCAGGCTTTGCTTGGAGCAGCATTCCCTTGCAGAAAAGCTCTTCTTCTCGGAGCCGTCGAGCACTTAGGGGCTTCCGCCTCGTGCTAGGGAGGTTCCCTAGACTTTTCGGGGCTAGAGAGAGGTTCTAGAGAGAGATTAAAGAGAAGAACGAATGAGAAAGGTGTGAAGAAAATGAGGGTGGGAGAGATTATATTTATAGGGTGAAAATGGCTGAACTTGGTGCCACATGTCACCATCTAGTGGCAATACTTGGGGGAGAAAGCCATGACCAAGATTGTGCCACATCACCTATTTTCGTACAGCACACTTCCGACTTCTAAAATCCATAACTTTCACATATGACCTCCGTTTTTGACGTTGTTTATATCCACGCGTAGGTAAAAATAATATCTACAACTTTCATTTTGACTCCGTCGGCTAATTCTTGACCGATCTTAAATTTAATAGTACGAGGCGTTCAGACTGTTAAATGACCGCGAAGAATTCGTAACTCCTTCATACGGACTATGTTTTCGTCAATCTTTTTACTGTTAAGTTCCTATTAATGAGATCTTCAACTCTCATTTAATTCACGTAAGCCAAAAAACGCTCGAACTAAAATTCGAGTTTCGGGCCGTGCACTGCTAGGCCGAATCTTAGAAAAATCATAACTTCTTCATACGAATTCAGATTTGGGCGTTCTTTTTATGGATTTTCTCGGTTTAACATATTATACAACTTTCGTTTAGATCACTAAGGCTAAAAAGTCCTCCATCGTAAAATCACTATTTACGCTTCCCGGTGCCGTGCCGGTTCCGTCGCGAAACTTCGACGGGTCATAACTTCTTCGTTATAACTCCGATTTCGACGCTCTTTATATGAACGGAAACCTTGTGACATATTCTACAACTTGGCTAATATTATTTATTCTAAATAATCTTTTATCGAAAAGTCATTTTCGACCCCTATTACCTCTAAATTGACTAGCCCGGATCTACGGGCGTTACATGCTTGATTAAATAAATATACCCATATCTACTATAATTATCGGTGAAAGTCACATATAAGCGGTTTGCATCCCTTGTAGTGGATCTAAAGGGCCCACACACATCGGTGTGTATGAGATCCTATAAACCCTCACCCCTTTCACAAGTGCCAGTGAAGGGTGACTTGGTCATCTTTCCAAGTAAACAAGACTCACACACATCATCGTCCCTAAGGTAGAATAACTCCAACACTCCATACTTTTGGATTTGGGCTATGTGTTTCTTGTTAGCATGTCCAAGACGACAATGCCACAAGCATGCTTTATCCATACTATTGGAAGAATCTACACACAATACGTCATTTCCTAGGTTATCTACAACCATAACAGTTTCATAAATTCCATTACACGACAATGCTTCAAAATATAAAACACCATTTACATAAGCATAAATCGAACCTTTCTCATTATCAAACGAATATCTAAATCCTTGTCTAAACAAACCATGAAATGAAATGATGTTCCTTGCCATATCTGGTGAATAGCAACAATTTTTTTAATCTAAACCTAATCCATTACTAAGTGCTAAAGAATACACTCCAATCTTGGTGACAGACGACGATCTTTTGTTCCCCATGATTAGATTTATTCTTCCACGCTTCACATCCCTATCTCTTCTTAGTCCCTGCAAATCAGAACATATGTGAAAACCACATCCTATATAAAGAACCCAAGAAATAGCATGTGATGAATCATTAGATTTAATTGTGTAAATACCTGCGAAAGACGGCTTGATCTTCCCATTCTTGATGGCTTGCAGATATTCCGGGCAGCTTCTCTTCCAGTGCCTTATTTTGTGGCAGTGGTGGCACTCTTCCTCCTTTGGGTTTGAGTTGGGTTTAGCAGGACCAACTTTGGTTCCACTAGAAGAGGTACCATCTTGGGGCGTTCCCTTATGGTGGGTCTTTGAAGGAGCCTTCCTCTTCTTTCCCTTCCCTTGCCCAATGGCCAAAACAGGAGCAACGGGTGGAGTGGGATTTGATGCAACAGACTTGTCCTTGAGGTTGCTCTCAGAAGTCATTAGGATCCCTTGGAGTTTGCTTAAGGTGACCTCTTCTTTGTTCATATGGTAGGTCAACCTAAATTGGTTGTAGCACGAGGGCAAGGAGTGGAGAATGATGTTGATAGCCAAATCTTCCCCAAAGTTAACATTTAACTTGCGAAGACGATCAACATACCTTTGCATCTTTTGCAAATACGAGGTTAGGGACTCACCACTCCCCATCTTAGCGGTTATCATGTTGGTGATGATCTCATAGCGCTCTTGACTTGCACTTTGGTGGTACCCCTCCAGCAAAATCTTGGTGCATTTCATAGGGATACATGTCCTCATAGGACTTTTGGAGTTCAGGATTCATAATGGCCAGCGTAATGCAATGAACTTTTGTTTCATCACGCTCATGGGCCTCAAAGACAGCCATTTCTTCGGGATTAGCGATTTCCAGATTGATCTTTTTCAAGCTTCTCGTCGAGGACATATTCTTTGTCCTCGTAACGAGAAATCATGTGAATGTATCTTATCCATTTGTTGAAATTCGATCCATCAAATGTCAGTTTTTGACATAGGCTCATTAGCGAGAATGAACCAGGAGCAGCGTTGTTGGCGTTTGTGTTAGACATCTGCAAATAGAAAGGAACAAAGTTTAATTAGAATTGAATCCCTAATTAAACACCCAAAAAGAGAAATTAGGGCTAGGACCCAACAACATTATTTACATATTAGAAAAGGGATGTTGTAATCCAACATGCAAATAATTTTGAGGTAAGTGAATGACGATTCACTAATTCTTCACCATGAAAAACATAAAAGGCTTAAGTTTCAAATGTATTGAGAATTCCTAGATTCTTTTGAGATTCATTGAACTTTTCAATGACATGTTTAAATTTCGATATGCCCCTCTAGTTTGTGACTGGGATGCCGAGGATCACAAAGCGGGTGTGAATAACCATGCAAATGTACATGTTGCCCTCATTGTTACAATCACCTATTTGATGTGCTGGTTAACGACACACGCTCCATTGAACTATGACAAACAATGAGTCACCCTTTGCCACATTTGCTTAGAACCAATTAGTGTGCCGGTTAACCATGCACGCTCCACTAACTTCTTAGAAAGGGTGCAAAGTGTAATTTCATGGGATTGCATCAATTCACTTTTGCCTAAAGTAACCAAGCTTGGGATTTTGAAAAAACATTTAGTTACTTTATATAGATTCATTATACTTATTAATGAGGAGAGGATTGCCCTATCCTACCCGTTCGGCTAACGACCCTCCACCAATCAAGGAAGCGGTGGGTAAGAGTAGATACACATTAAACGACCATTTTATAGGCCATAACCTTATAACCCCTTATAGATCGGCTTCGTGAATGAGACCTACTAACGGTAAGACTAACATTTTATATATATATATATATATATATATATATATATATATATATATATTGTAATAATATAATAGTATAGGGTGTATTTTAAACATTTTAAAATACCAGGGTTTCAATTTCAATTTTAAAATTTTCGAAATTTAAGACTTTTAAATTAAAATTTAAAATATTAAAACTCTTGATTTAATAATTATCTAAATTAAATAATTAATTTGAATTACTAAATCATAAAGGATTATCTTAAATTAAACAATTAATTTATCGTAATCCCTTAAATCCGTCTAGATTTCGAAAATCATGGGATGGGATAATTCAAAATCTTTAATCACCATATTTAACCATTAAAGGATAATTACACGATATGAGATTATCCAAATCCCTGAAAAGTAGGATCTTATCTTGGGGAGGAGACATATTTCGAAAACCCTAGGGTTTGCAAACCCTAGATTTCGAAATCCTGGGCACAAAGGAAAGGGTTTCAAAACTTATCAAATTTTTCGAAAACAGGGTTCAAGAACCCTAATTTCGAAATCTTGCCTCCTAGGGTTTATTGGCCATAAACCCTAAAGTGTCAAATTCATACAATTGTATAATTCTTATTGAAAACAATCAACCATATGCTATGATGCCACTGATGGGTTTTATACAAACAATATTATGTGTGCATGCAACCCTAGATTTGGATCTATGTTTTCACTATTAGATACACAACTTTATGAACATAAGAAGAACCCTATCATGAACCTAGGTATTTTGAAATCTATATAGTATAAGGGATTACATACCTCTTGTTGTTATATTGTAATAACAACACAAGTCTTCAATCTCTTTGTCTTGGAAAGCAAGTACCACAGGTGTAGTACCTCTAATGGCTTACAAACACCACAAGCAAATGGAGAGGCAAGAGAGGGAGAGAGAGAGAGAGGAGAGAGAGAGAGGAGAGGAGAGGCAAAAATCAGCTCTAGGTCTTATAGGGATCAAGTGGCCGATTTTCTAAGGCCTAAGGGATCTTTATATAGGATGGAGATTAGGGTTTCAGTTATCACCTTAAATTCGTCCACCCTATCATTGGGGCATCCAATGCCCTAATTTGCAACTATCATATAATTACAATTCAGCCCCTCTAGTTTAATTAATTACATTTGATCACATAATTAGTTATTGACCAATATTAATTAAACAGCTATGATTTCTCCTTTAATATATTATTCTTATAATACATTAATAAATCATAATTACCTCTTTCTCTATTATTTCTCTAGTCAAGTTTCTTTGGTGAAGGCAACCCAAAAGGACCATGCACAACCGGGTCAAGTACTTACCAAATATGGTTACGGACTTAGACACTAATCCAACACTAAGAACTCTTGATATAAGATTTCTTACTTGTTATTTGTGTTGTTCATGCTCTAAAGTGAGATCTCATCTTCGAATGTCTCGCCTCTAGTCACATATAGTTATGTATTCATTAAAGATTTGTCAGTAGTGGCGTGGTGTCTTGTATGAGGCTTGGTATGCGGTAGTGAGTTGTTAGACAAGTAGATTAGGGAAGATAGTTGCATGTGCTTATGTGTTTACTTGATTGCTTGTTTGTTTCATATATCGACATATTGTGGTGGAGTGGGGTGAGACAATCCTACTTTATGCTGAAGGCGAACATAACTGGGTGGGCCAACGGTATGTTGTAGGCTAGTGATGGGTCAGATGTATGCTGAGAGAGGGCGGTCAAGGTGTATTGTAGGACTTGTAAGGCGGTTCAGTCAAACTGTACGCTCAAAAGCGGTCCAAGCATGTTGTAGGCCTTACGAGGTGGGACAGACAGACTGAAGGCTCATGTGTGTGCATGCATTATATTTATATTATAGTGTGCGGTATTTTGGGGGAACTCACTAAGTTTTGATTTATAGTTATGGATTAAACGTTTTTAGATACCATTGGTGATCATGGGAAAGCGAAAGCATGGTTGTACACATTTATCAACAGCCATGGGAATTTAGCATTTATTACATTTATCTGATTTTTCAAACAAATGTCTTTTAAAGCAAATGGATTTTATAAACATGATGTTTTACCTTAATCGAAATGAAAAAAATTATTTTGAAAATTAGAGATTACAATACGACTTACTATACTAAGGTATTGTAGTAGGTTTGCTTCGCCGCCGCCATGTCATATCAAATGTCCAACTTTATTCGTTGTGGTCTTGGAGATTGAATGTTTGAAGACTGTCTCGTAAGAGTTAAATGATAACATAACATTTGCATAGGATTTTTTATGACTAATGTATTTTAATCATTAAAAAAATTGTTTCATGATTAAGGATCTTTATATTCCAATAAGAATCGTGACTTTTAAAAACTCCATTTCAATTCTAATGTTAAAATCTCATTTTTAACTATAAATAAAAAAGATTAACTTGTATTAGCTTGAAAAGATAAAAAGAAATTATGATCAAATGGTTACATAAAATCAAAGAGGAAGTTTTCAGATTTTATCTTAACAAATTCCTCGAAGATCATGTATGCATACCCAAATTTATTAACTCGCAATTTAAGTCAATTCCAACGATGGACGTCATTAGAGTTGAATCCTCTTTTAGTCTAAAGGAGGTGAAGGTTGTGATTTGGGATTGTGGAAGTGAAAAATAGGGATGATCATATGGACCGGGGAACCGGCCGAAACCGGAATCGGCACCGGAACCGGAACCCGATGGAACCGGTCGGGCCGGGACCAGGACATTATTTTTGTGGATTTTTGGAATCGGGAACCGGTAGGAACCGGAACCGATATAACCGGAACTGGCAAAAACCGGAATCGTATGATGCTATTTTTTGAGGACCGGTTCCAACATTTGAAGACACGACAAGAACCGGTAGGAACCGGGAACCGGTAGAACCGCCGGGCCGGTTCAGTTCTTGATTTTGGCCTAAGCCGGTTCCCGGGTCGGGTCCGGTTCCAGCCGGTTCGGTCCTTTTGCTCATCCCTAGTGAAAAAGCCCTAGGCCCTGATGGCTTCACATTCAAGTTCCTTAATAAAAAAATAAATGGGACATCATCAAATGTGATGTGATGAAATTTGTGAATCATTTTGAAAGGTGTGGATCGTTTGCTAGGGGATGTAACTCATCGTTCATCACATTAGCTCCCAAAATCAAAGACCCTTTATCTTTGAATGACTTCTGCCCTATAAGTTTATTGGGATGCTTGAGTAAGATCATAAGTAAAATACTCTCTAATCGGATGAAAACTGTTATTGGGAAGTTAATTGGTGATGAGCAATCTACATACGTGGAGGGGCGATATATACTTGAAGGTCCCCTCATGATCAATGAGGTCTATTCATGGGCGAATAGAGCTCGTAAAAAACTCCTTCTCTTCAAGGTTGACTTTGATAAAGCATTCGATTCGGTGAATTGGCAATATCTAGATTCGGTCCTTGAGCAGATGGGCTTTGGTAACAAATGGCAGATGTGGATTCGAGGTTGTTTGAGCTCATCTAGAGCTTCAGTGATTATTAACGGTTCCCCGACGAAAGAATTCCCTATATATCGGGAAGTTCGCCAAGGAGATCCTCTCTCTCCATATCTCTTCGTTATTGCTATGGAGGGATTGAGCATAACCCTCAAAACGACGTGTGATAAAGGTCTTTTTAAAGGTGTTCCGATCCCGGGCAATGGTCCGATTATATCCCACCTATTATACGCAGATGATGAGCTGTTCTTAGGTGAGTGGTCTCGGAATAATCTCAAGAACATGGCTCGCATCTTGAGATGCTTCCATATTTCATCGGGCCTTAAGGTTAATTTTCAAAAATCAAAGGTCTTTGGTATTGGTGCCTCCGCAACTGAAACTATACATTGGGCTAACTTATTGGGCTGTGTTGCGGGTGCTCTTCTATTTGATTATCTAGGTGTTCCAGTCGGTGCTAACATGAATCTAATTAAAAATCGGAAGCCTATTATCAAAAATTTTCATTCCAAACTCTCTGTGTGGAAGGCTAGAACACTATCTTTTGGGGGTAGACTGACCTTAATAAAGTCAGTCCTTGGTAATCTACCTACTTATTATCTTTCGCTGTTCAAAACTCCAGTGGGTGTCTTAGAGGAATCAGAGAAGGTTAGGCGTTCATTCCTTTGGGACGGATGTGATGAGAGGAAGAAAATTCACTGGGTCAGTTGAGAGAAGGTGTTGGCAGCCAAAAGTAACGGGGGTTTAGGTGTGGGTTCCATAAGAGCCTTAAACATTAGGTTACTTGTGAAATGGTGGTGGCGACTAAAGAACGATAGTCATTCCCTTTGGGCTCGTGTGACCTCTGGAATCCATAACTTAGCAAATAAGTCCTTTGAATATCTTTCTAAACAATCGTCGTGTGGGGTTTGGAATAATATTGGCAGAATTAGGAAGGCACTATTAGAGCATGGTATGGATGTCCATGACATATTCAATGTAGTGATTGAGTCGGGGAAACAAACTCTCTTCTGGTATGACCCATGGTTGGGGTCAAGGAATCTTAAGGCAAAATACACATCCCTATTTGAATTGGAATCAAGAAAAAAGATGTAGGGTATCTGACAGAATCGTTGATTCGGCCCATGTATGGTGTTGGAAGTCTAGACCAGTCGTCCTTGGTTTAGATTCTGCAATTTTTGCCCTCTCTAGGGATATATGTGACATTCGTCTTGGGACGGGGTCAGACCATTGGAGTTGCAAAATATATGTTGATGGCAGGTATTCGGTTAGCTCCCTCAGAAAGATCGTGGATGCTACACATATCAACATCCCTGGTACTTCTGATATTGTATGGTGTAAGGCGGTTCTAATCAAGGTGTTATGCTTTATTTGGAGGGCTGCCCAATGTAGAATACCAACAACTGTGGCCTTGGAGAAGAGAGGTATTGTGGTAACTTCCAAGTTGTGTTGTTCGTGCATTGGGATACCTGAATGTGCAAGACACATCCTGATGGACTGCCCGTTCACAACTGTGATAAGGAACAACATATTGGGTTGGTGTGGTGTATCAAATGCTTAGAATTCTATAAAAAAATGTCTATGATCTTCTTCATCTGGCTGCTACCCGGTGTGACAGTCATAGAAAAAGAGAAAGGTTAGTTGCTATTTGCTATGATTTGCTTTGGAATTTATGGAGGTTCAGGAATAAACGTCTATTTCAAATGGAGGGTATCTCACCGATTCAAGGGACTCATTATATAAAGTCTATGGTCTTTTACTGGCTGAAGCATAGAAGTAAGAATGATATTTGTAATTAGGAGGAGTGGAGAGATTCTCCTTTTTCTAGTTTGTGATTTCTGATCTGCTTTGTACTATGTTATTGGTCCCTCATCTAGTTCCTTACTAGGTGTGGGTACCATCTCTTTAATATATATTTGCCGTTTCCAAAAAAAATGGTTACATAAAATTTGGAACTAGATCTATGTGAGTCGAGTTAGAGAGGGATTGAGATAGCAACAAAGGGAGATCTAGAATGTCGAATAATTAGTGAGGTATAACTTAACAAAGGGAGATCTAGAATGTCGAATAATTTGTGAGGCATAACTTATGTGGTTGTCTTTTCTAGTATTTTATATAAACATTGAAATAAAAGGAACCAAAACTTACCGATTGAGAGCTTGACTCCTAATTAAACCATTAAAATTTGATACAGATAGCCCCTAATTAATACTTTTTTAACCATTAATCTATCATCATTTTCTAGTATTTTATAGAGTAAATTACACGAATGGTCCTTACGGTTTAGGATAATTTGCGTGTTTGGTCCCTAATTTATCTTTTTAACTCGGAAGGTCCCTACTGTTTGTTTTTGTTACACGTTTGGTCCCTATCTTACCTAAAAAACCTATTTTTCCCTTGATTTTTCAAAATATCTAAATAAACACACCCTAACCCCAACCCCCATTACCTTACTTTACCTATCCTATCATTTTTTCCTATTTAAATAATAGTTTTTTAGGTAAGATAGGGACCAATCGCGTAACAAAAACAAAAAGTAGGGACCAAGCGCGTAACAAAAACAAACAGTAGGGATTTTCCGAGTTAAAAAATTAAGTTAGGGACCAAGCGCGCAAATTACCCCAAACCATAGGGACCATTCATGTAATTTACCCTATTTTATATAAACATATGTTGTTCAAATTTGCTTTCCAGTTACCGTTAAATCGGCGGGTGTAACACAAGTTTACAGGATAAAACCGCCAACCGTCACCGTGAATTATAATAAGTTCATCCAGTAAGTCATAACTGCCCCACCCCAAACTTAGCCCCTTAATCTCGATCAAAATGGAAGAACCACCACCAACTCCATTGAAGAAAACGAATATGTACTTGAAGTTGCAGCAGAAACTACTAGAAATTGAAGGAGAAGTCATCCAATTCACCAATTTACCCGGCGATACACTTGGCCTCGATCATCTCGCAGAACAAATCGAAAAAAAGATCGCGTTCTTCAAAAACCTCCTAAACGCCGAAACTGTTTCTCACGATTCGACGTCTGACGATTTGTCGGAAATTGAAGGAAAATTAAAAGAAGTGGAGGCCGAGTTTTTCCAGTCGAACTCTACAATCGTGAATGAGAATGACGATAGCGAAAACAGTTCTGGTTCTGTTTGTGAACACTGTTCCAATAATGAACCTCAGGTGGCCGGAAATGAGAATTGGAAAGTTTACGAAAATTCTGCGATGTTTTACGAAGCAATGATGTCGCCATCAGAGATGTTTCATAAACCGGTGGTGCGGCCATCTATATCGGAGATGATTCATGAAGTAGCGATGCCGCCGCGATCTGATCTGGAAGATGGTAAAGAGGTGTCGTGTGATTGTGAGCGGGAACAAACCGGCGGATGTAAGAAGCGTCCGATGCGGTGGTGGTGGAGGACGTTGGTGGTTTTAATGACGGTGGTGAGTTTTTCCATTTACATCAACAGCAATCAAGATGATGGCTTTCTTACCCCTACTTGATCATTTTACTTTGAAATTTCTCAACAACAACGACTTTTTTTTTTTTTTTTTTTTTAATTTTTTTTTAAGAATGTACGTAAACACTTTGATTAACAACTAATCGTGGAATTAGATATTTAAATCTAAATCAATTTACGTGCTGTAACATCTTAACTTTTGCGGATGTGTTTTCTAAGATTTTATAATTAAGGAACGTAGTCAATCTATATTTGTATTAACTAGCTATATGATAACTAAATGTATCTTGGATGTAGACCTCTTAAAATGACGAGTTTTGACCTGATTCGTTCCAAACCATTAAGAATTTTAAATTTTAATTTTCGTTTACTTGTTTATAATTCATACAATCATACCAGCTTACCCTATAAGATACATAACTTTATGTATCAATCAATTATGCATAACAAAATCATTAATACTTACCATAAGTTTAAAGACTTGAATTAAGGAACGTTATTATCAAATTTAATTTGGAGCAAAATGACAATTTTAAAATATTAAATTCATCTATATAAATTAATTTGTATTTCTTAAACTAAACACCAGTAATAATTAATTTACATCAAATGTATAAACAAACAATATAAGCATAAGTTCTAAACATAAATATTTTAATTACAAATGGTGAATAATTTTTTTAGAAATTAGTTTGTAGAGATATATATGAGGATATCGGTGGGTTCTCCACTCGTGGGTTTGATCATAGAAGCTCTGAGGGTATGCTCCAGGGGAATTGGAAGCTTGAGAAGATCAGGGGTGAAAACACCCGATTTGTGCAGGATAGCGGGAGACTATTGACCCGCTATGGACGAGTCTGGGTCCCGATGTCTGGTGGGGTCAGACTAATTGTTTTGATTGTTTTGGAGGAGGCTCATAAGTCTCGCTTCTCCATTCACCCCGGGGCCACAAAGATGTACCATATTTACGTTTGAGTTACTGGTGGCCAAGCATGAAGAGAGATATTGCATGGTATGTTGAGAGGTGCTTAACCTATTGGATGGTCAAGGCCGAGCATCATAGGTCGCATGGTCAGTTACAGCCCCTGGAGACTCCTGTGTGGAATTAGGATCAAATCACGATGGATTTCATCACCAAGCTGCTGAGGACGACAAAGGTCTTCGACGCTTTCTATGTCATCGTGGATCGATTGACCAAGAGCGCCCACTTTTTAGCGATATGAGAGAGTTTATCGATCAAGAAACTGGCCGACTTATATATCCGCAAGATTGTTGTTCGCCATAGGGTGTCGATCTCTATTGTTTCAGACCGCGATGTTCGGTTCACCTCCCATTTCTGGCAAAAGTTCCACGAGGAACTGGGATTAAGAGAGGGCTAACACTACTTATGCATCACTACTCCTCAATCGCTGACTATATCGATTTCCTAAAATTGATCTTTATTTGGATCGATCATCAGGAAGTTGAGCAAAGGGGGTGCCGATGATAAGTTGGGGAAAAGGTGCCCGTGATCCAATTATCGGAAAGGAAACCAGTTGTAGAGACGATATGGTCGCCCTAAGCGGAGCTGTCAACGGTTGAGCAACACACAACAATGTTGATTGCTGTCGTCGGTGAAGGCAATGAACAGAAACCAAAAACGCAAACTCAAAATAGATATCTTTAATATGGTACACACAAGTTAATGGATTTAGATCGTTGTTAGTTTTCAACTATTTCTATCGAGATACAATTCACGTTCTTGAGGAAGCAGAAGGGTTTCGATTTATGTCGTTTTTTATGAAGATGATTTGCAGGTGGGTCACGATTTATCTCTATTCTTTGCTACCAGATTAGCTAAACAAGGAAACCCCTAAAAGAACTGATTCCCTCATCTGATTTGGATTTTTTTTGTGTGCTTTAAAATTGATGAACATTCATTGATGGATTGGTGCTTTTGAATGAAATTTTGGTTATGAATGTTAATGTAAGACCCCAATTCCTAAGTATAAATTTTAAAGCACTTTGTACATATTAATGGACCTACTCGGTGAGTTGGTTGCCCCCAACTCGTCGTGTAGAGGCGGGTTAGCCCGCATGGATTATTGGATCTACTCGACGAGTCGGAGGACCCGGACTTGACGAGTAGGAGCTGGGAGATGAAACCCTAATTTTTAAGGTTTACACCCTATTTAAAGTACCTTAATTCCATTCCTCCAATCCTTTACCACCCCCTTGATGGCTAAGAGAAACCCTAATCGATGTTAACCTTGTTCTTGAGTGATTGTGAGGCTTAAAGAGTGATTTTGGTGCTTTGTGTGAAGTATAAGAAGCTTAGAGCAAAAGGGAGCTTGTGGATCTGACTCTACTTCATCTTGGCATCATTTTGAAGGTAATAAGTCGTTAGCTTGGTTTATCTTTAGCTAAATCTCTTCATGTTTTGGTTTAGGGCTATCTTTAGCACATTTGGGAGTCATTTCGAGTATTGTGGCAAGATCTAAAGTTGTAACTTAAGATCTGGACTCCCCTTGGACCCTATAATTATAAAGTTATGAGATTTGGCAAACTTGGGCCTTTCCCTTTGAGTTAACATTTCCTTAGTTTACTTTTAGCATTTAGGACCATGCATGTACATAAAGTTTGCAACTTTACATGAAAATCATGTTCTAGGAGGTTGGATCTGCAATATGGAGCTTTAGGGTGGTTTAAAAACATTTGTATGAGTGATGGAATCCATGAACTCGACGAGTCGCTTAGCCGACTCGGCGATTCAGACGAAGGTTTCCTATATTTGATTTTGCATGAACTCGGCGAGTCACTAAGAGGACTCGACGAGTCAGTTAGGGTTTTCCCCGACATCTGGACATGCATGGACTCGACGAGTTGGTTGGAAACTTGGTGAGTCAATTAAGATTTTGGGTGACTTCTAAGTTCTTAAGAAACTCGACGAGTTGCTAGCTGCACTCGACGAGTCGGGTCAACAAGGACAATTGACTTTGACTGTTGACCAAGGGTTGAACGGTTTGACTTATAGGGGTATATTAGTAAATTAGGAATTTATGGCAGTGCTTTTATGGTGAATATAGGTGGTGGAGTTTGTGGCTGCGATTCAGGACTTTGATCTTATCACTATAGTACGGCATTTGTGAGGTGAGTTATCCTCACTATACTAAGGGGCGGAAGGCACCAATGTCGGCCCATTGGATTTGATATCCCAGTAGTTGATATATTGAGTATGAGATAGTTATACATGCTAGTTTGATATGCCAATTTGGTAGATCTGTAGACTACCCGTGTTACTGTTTGATTATTTGTATGCGCATTTAGTTGTATATGTAGACATGTTATATGGGTAGTGTTGAGGTTGCACTGCTTCATGCGGTGACCAACAAACCCTGGAGTATGCCATATATGAGTTGAGGGACGGGAAAGCATATCAGACTCATATTGAGGACTCATTAGCATACTAGATATGAGCTGAGGATCGAGTGGTATGCCAGATTCGTATTGGGCTTGAGGGTGTTGAAGCATTCAAGTTGCGAGCTGAGGGCCATGGGATCATGCCAGACTCGTACTGAGGGTGGTAAGTTATAAGTTATATTTTAGTCTTAGTACTGAAGGGGGGAGGGGCAAGCCACTCATAAGTTGTGGGCTCGAAAGCAAACCAAACTTATGTTGTGGGCTCGGAGGCAAGCCATATGTGAGCTGTGGGCCCGGAAGGCAAGTCAGACTCACACTGTGGGCGTAGGGGTAATCTAGTTTGTAGAGTTGTGGGCCCATTACATGTTGTTATTATGTGTATTATTTGTTATGTATTAGTATTTTGGGAGAACTCACTAAGCTTCGGGCTTACAGTTTCCGTTTTGGTTTCAAGTACTTCAGATGATCGCGAGAAGGAAAATGCGTGATCGTACAGCTCCTCACATTTTATGACTTTGTTTTTGGGATACTCTGATATGACACTATTTTGAAAACAAATTTGTAATAAATGTTGATTTTGAATGATTTAAAAAGTTTTAATTTGGCATGATTTTTATGGATGTTACAATTAAATATTTGATGATTTTGATAAAATCAATTATTCTTTTGCAGGAAGTTGGAACAAAGAACATAAAAGTTTTATGATTTGTGATTCTTTTATAGTGGTGGCATTTGGCGGTGGTGGTGGTGGCGGAAGGTGATGATGGTAACTGTAGGTGGTGGTTAATGAAAGAAAGTGGTGGACGATAGTGATTTAGATGACCAGAGCATATCAAGGTAGGCACATATGTCATTCCAATAGAAATATAAAGAGGGGGAGGGGAGGGGAGGGTGGGTGTGGGTCATATTCTTTTAGTTTTATTTTTAATTAATAAATTATCAAAAGGAAATGTAAAAAATACAAAAAAGAAATTAAAATGGCAAAACTGTCTTTTCAGGTTTTCCAAGGACCATAACCAAATAAATTTCTTAATTTTAGGACCAATATCACAAGAATTGTTTGATTTTGAACCTTCCATGCAAGTTGGAAACTTTTTAGACTTCATCCAATTTTTTTTTGCAAACCACAATGACCAAATTTGGAGTTTTATTTAAATTTTAATTCATAAGTTAACCATTTGTTTTTATTCCGGTTCATGACATCATATGAATCATTTTACGGATTCAAACTTTAAAATCATAGCTTGTTAATGTAAAAATTATATATTTTATTTAATTTTTTTTTGAAAGCCGAATAGTAAAAACTGATCCAACCAAGTTATAGTTTGGGTGGTTCGAATCGAATTTTAATACAATTTTGGATTATTTGGATTATTGTTTGAAAACAAAAATTAATTTGAATTCATTAATTTGGACCGAGTCGAATCGATCCATTTAAACGGATACCCAAATTTATAATATGATTCAATAACTATACAATTTTATATAACAACTTAACGTGAGAATATGTTTTTCTTTAGAAGAATAGTTATTTTCGGATGTAGTGGGCCACATGTGGACAATGCCAGTTTGATTGAATAACCGAACATTTTTCCTTCATCAAAATTTTAAAAATGATGGATAAATAATATGTAATAGGGACCGCCTCTTTATCGGGAAAATGACTCCAAAGTGTAGCTAAATGTTGAGTTTGTTATCATTTGATCATTTTCCTTTTTTTTGTACTCAATATACCATCAAACTTATTGTTTGTGTTCACCATAACCCTTTTGATCGGCTTTTGACCTGTGATAGTCGGTCAAAGGGTTATGCTGAATACAAACAACAAGTTCGATGATATATTGGATACAAAAAAAAGTGACCAAATGAGAACAAACTCAACAATTGGTTACCATCTTGAGTCATTTTCCTCAAAAAGTTAAATGAAATTAAAGCTACAAAAGTATCAAAGATTGTAGCCTTCTTAGGCCATAACGTACATGAAGATCATTTCGTAGGGGTAGCTTCGTTAAAACATGGTCTATGTTATGTTTATTGTGGTTAGCTGTCAACAACTCTCTACAAAATGATATGACTGTGTATGAGGTATCTTTATCAACATAAACATTTACCTCACGGTATATTATGGTGACGTGTCTGCAAAAGCTGCATGATCTTGTACATATTGACGTTGTATCTTATCCCCTGAATTCGATCTTAAAGCCAAGTAAACTAAAAAATCAAAGCACTTGTGATTCCACTCATTTGTAGCCTTGTCCATAATTCATGATACGATAAATCATTTGATTAAAAATGTAAATTTAGTCTTGAAATGCACCTGCTTAATCAAGATTCCCATAATAAATATTCAAGTGCATTACAAAGTTTTACATATACGAATAATGCACTTTCGTAGGTTATGTTTTAAAGAGAAACAATAATGAATCTCATAAAGTCATTAATATGAGCAGGAGATGACATGAGATATTGAGCACAATATATCATCGAACTTGTTGTTTATGTTAACCATAACCCTTTGACCGGCTATCAGATGTCAAAAGTCGGTCAAAAGGGTTATGGTGAACACAAACAACAAGTTTAATGGTATATTGAGTACAAAAAATGGATCAAATGAGAATAAACTCAACAGTTAGCTACCCTCAAGAGTCATTTTCCCCCTCTTTACCCTTATGTTCTATTCATTTTCATTATTAAAATAAGTTAAACTGAAAAAATTAATTCTTTGCCGATTAAACATAATAATTATATTATTATGGGTTGAAAACTCTATGTACTGATCAGGTTTCCAAACCTGACCCACTCAGTTTACTTGTATCACAGGTGACGAGGTGAAGTTACGTTACACTGAGAGATTAAGGAGATACATATCACTAGTGTAAATGAATGTAAGTTCTGTTTATGCTTATGTTTCTGTATTGATGATGATATCCCAAATGTTTTTAAATGAATAAAAATACATTTCTTCGGAAATGTTTTGATAATGAAATTATCATGTTTTTTTTGGAACAAATTCCACAACGTTTTTATTAAAAGAAATACTCTGATTTTTATAAAACATAAACAAAATCGGTCTTTTCTGGCCGTGAAAATGGGGATGTCACATAGGTGTCTAAGCCCATAACTAAAATTGGTATATACTTGAATTGATAGTAGCAGAGTCCTTTTGGGTTGCCCTCAAACTTAGCAATTAGACATGATGATCTTAGAGAGAGAGGGAGAGAGAAAGAGAGAGAGAGATAGAGAGAGAGATTAATTTATTATGTGAATAATAAATTAAATAAATGGTTTATTCATGTATTATGAGAATAATATATTAATTAGAAATCACATTATTTAATTAATAATTAATCGTAAATTAATTAGAATTAATTGGATTTATTAAAGGTACATGGACTGTTTTTTTATTTGTTAATAGTTGAGAAAGGAAAGCTTTAGAACCTCATGAAAGAGGTGGATGAAAATCTCTAGGGAGTCCCTAAAAGATTTCGTCCAAGGCCCCTTGGACAAGGGTATTGGGTTGCTTGGTCTCCAAGCAAGGGGATCTAAGGCTCATCCCTTAAACCCTAGCTTTGGCACCAAGTTTCCTCAACTATATAAGGAATCCCCTAGCCTTGATTTTGTCTATGCCTTATCTCTACAAGCATTGGATGAAAATCTCTCCTCTCTCCTGATTTATTTTCTTGCTAGTTTGGGTGTGATTCCATTAGAGGCATGACACTTGTGGTGCTTGCTTCCAAGAGATCAACAAAGAGGAATTCTAGTTGTTTGCTACAACTAAAATGTATGTAATCCTAAAACCCTCTCATCTAAATTTCGAAAATAGCCTAGGCTTTGTAGGTTTCTTTTGGATTTTCTTAATTATAGGTTCAATAGAGAAAACATAGATCCTATTTAGATTGCATGCAAACTTAAGAATTTTATTTTGTTTATTTTCCTAAATCTCATTAGTGGTATCAGAGAGTGTGGTTTGTTTTCTATTAAAGCTATAATATAATAATATATCAATTAGGGTTTATTAATTAAACCCTAAAAGTCCATAATTTCGTCAAGGGCTAGGGTTTTGCCTAGGGATGTCAACGGGACCAAACGGGAGCGGAAATAGCTGCCCCGCTCCCTCCCCCGAAATCAGTTGGTTCCCTCGCTCCTGGTCCCGCCCCCGACTCTTCCATTTACATAGCTCCCGGTCCCGCCCCCGGTTACCTCCATCGCTCCCGGTCCCACTCCGGTTCCCCTAGTTTATAGGCTTAAAATTCGATTTTTTTTGCTAAACAACTATTTTGGTTTAGGCTAAAAAGATTATTTTTAACAACTTTAAAAGCTTAAAACCTAATCTTTTAGAAACTAAAAAAATTAAAAATACAATATTACGAATCCAACATTACAAAATGACAAGTCTAAAAATCTTATAAATATAAAATATGACAAATCCAATATTACAAATCCAAAATACTTACATGTCCAAAATTATATGATCAATTCACTGCCTCTTCAATATCCATTAATTGAAAATGAGAAGTAAAACCTAACCTAAACCTAAAATTAGAAAATCTATTTTGTATATGTATTTTATATTAAATATATATTTTTTACATAAATGTACAACCGGGGGCCCCGTGGGAGTACGGAACGGAAATACCAACTCCCGACCCCGGTCCCAAAAATAAGCGGGGTTTAATTTTGCCCCTGCTCCCGCCCCCGGTTTTTTTAAAAAATTTAGTCCCGTATGGGATCGGGGTCCCACGGGGGTTTTTGACATCCCTAGTTTTGCCATTACTTAAGTTGTTTTTCTGATCAATATTTCTCAGTAACATTACCGGAACAACACTTTTTTAAATTAACTTATGATTTGGTAGACTCGATGCTTTGAGACCATTTAATACGTCAGGCGAGTATAAATCTGCATCAAACTGATCATGGATAAATTCAGATTCACATATACTATCTGAACTTAACTATTCAACTTCATCTCCTGGAAACTTCTTAAGCAATCAATTGTTTATTTTCTCAACAACTTCATTATTTGGAGAAAGTATCTCTCTTTCTTGAAAATAACTTGTAGTGTCTTCTTCAAAATTGAAGGACATACAAACTCGATTAATGAACCAATAGGATCATGTAGATCATTAATGAGAATATCATCCGAAATATCAATAATCGTTTCGCCGTCATTCAAACCACCAAGTTTGCCTTCTCCTATATCAAATAGCCAATTTGCAAAATCTCTTATCTTTTTTATATTAAATTGATACCTTCCAACAATTAGCCTCATATATTTTTGTTAATTTATGGACTTTGCATTGTTGCCATAAATTTGAAGAACTCAAAGAAGCATTAACAATGTTCTGTCTACTGTCACCCGGAACAGCATGTAGAGTTTGTCTGAAATATCTTAAAAAAACAATCACTTTCCCTCCAAATGGAATAGTTGAGATGGTAGAATTTTCACACCTTAATTGATCTTTCAAAGTTTGATCTAAAACTTTGAATGCATGCTTATGGACCATAGGTGCTTCATAAAAAAATTATCAATGAGTTTTTCTTAAAAAACTAGTGAGCTCACTATCTGGATTTATTCTACAAATAGAATCCTTAGTAAGTTCAACTGGAAGTATAAATCGAGAGTCTGTTGTTCTACTATCGAGAAATAATAATGAAGCAATCTCACATGAAGCAACATTCAAAACAATATGACTATCGGATGTAATTTTTGCATATATTATCTTCCATAAAAAAGTTTTAACCGTTCCACCATAAAGGGAATTACTATATGTATTTAAATTTTGATTTGAGATTATATTAGTTTCCGTAAATATTGGATATTAAAGTAATTTGAAATTTGAATAACTAGTACGTAACACTAATAAAGAGTTAATTTAGTAATCTAAGAGCAATTTTGGGAATTCAGATCAGTGAAATGCTCATTAAATTGTTGAATTTCCATCGACACTTTTTGTTTAGCATATAGGTGTTAACCATTAGTTAATATATAATCTAACATATTTATATTCAATTGTAAGATATCACTAACACTTTAATCTAACATACTTTGATGCCACATATATCTATACTCCATGCAAATTTAAGTCCTTTTATATCATATTGTTTAAAAAAAAGACCAAAATTGATCTGAATTATAACAATATACTTTCAAAGTTCATTGCTATAATTGGTAAATTTGGTCATTTTGACATTTTTTTTTTGTCATTTGGACCTCTTAATAATTATAAAAAAAAAAGATCCTCTTACTAATATTAAACTCTCGGAAAAAAAAATGGTATAATTTATCTTTTTCTTTTCTTTTCTTAATTTTGCTACATAAACTGAAAAAAAAAACAATATAATGATATGAAACTTTTAAGACAGAAAATAGAAATTATAGATGTTTTTTTAGTCAAAATGTCTAATTTAACATTTTTGGTCAATTTCGTTATGTTTTTGTTATTATCTATATTATTTTATTTTTTTCAAGTATATAGGGTAGTAACATAGTTTCAAATCAAGTATTATTATTTCTGAATTTGAAAGGATTTGAAAAGTCACATTTGTTAGTTTTGTCTCCATTTCATCATACACACAAATTTAAGCAATTTTGGATTAACTTTACAAATGAGAAGTTGCAGTAACATTTCAGTTAGGTAACTTTTTTAAAATAACTTATTGTTACCATGAGTTGTTAATGTTAAGGAATCCCTAAAAAAATCATGTTTGAAGTACGAAATGCCTTTAAGATAGAGGAAGAATAATATAGAAAAGAGGCTATCAATTGGAGTTCAAGATCTCATCGGAAAGGTATATGTTGTAGGAGTTGGAAAGAGCGAAGAGGTGGAAATCTTTTTACAAGCTGCCATCTTTTTTCTATGCGGCTCTTCACAAAAAGATCGATGTTAATGGAACTGGTGTGACTAGGTATATTCTTATCTATGCCTTAAGAGGTATTAATCTAAATTTTTGGAAATCCATCTGTAACGTCCCAAAAATTATGAGGTAAATTTTTTATGTTTTATTTAACCAAAGAACAAATTATCTTTTAATCAAACATTCAAAGTGTAACATGATAAAACAGTCACCAGGAACGGCGGAAACGTTCTGGGGCGGAGGACGTCATGTATAATATCAACAACAATGTAAAGTAGTAAACAAGCAACAACATCATCCATTGCATTAATAATATAATTATTATACAAATGTGTTCTGTCAAATTTTTGATAAACACTAAAGCATAAATCAAAATGAAAGATAAGTCTTGAACAAGCTCCATCTTCCTTTCTCCTTACATCGGTACCTGTCTATGATGACCTGAGGATACAAGTAATTTTGAAAGCGAGTATCAGCTTTGAAGCTGGTGAGATCATAAGTATTAATGTGTCTTAATTTGTAAAACTTATAATTTTTAAGACTTGACATTGTTTTGAAAGAAAGCTCGTATAAGTATGAAAATGTTTGTAGAACAACTGTAAATGTTTGAAAAACCCTAGAAATCCCTATGATTCCTATTAGTAACAAAAGGAGTCTTCTACCAAGACTTGACTGTTCTCAACGTAATCTTCTATCAAGACCTAACTGTTCTGAATGTAGTCTACCAAGACCTAATTGTTCTGATTGTAGTCTTCTACCAAGACCTAACTGTGTTACTATTATTATCATTATAAGAAATTGTATCCTTTGGTACTAGGATACTTACATATAATTCACCTCATTGGTTATGTGAATGAGTCACAGAATAAAGGTAATAATACTGTTGGGTACTTGATGTTGCGTCTTGGGCTCGCTTCCTAGCCCATCTTGTATACGACATGGGCCTGTCCATCCGTATCTTATTTTACTAGGGTTTGTGTATTTATAGATGCTTGCATGCATCTTTTTGATAACTGATAGATCGTTGGTTTTTACGTGTAATTAAGAAGATCTCTTTTGTAACCATAGAATCCTCTACAGCGGAAGTTCTTTATCGAGCTCTGCTGAGGATTGAACGTTCTAATCATTCAACACATTCAAATCCATTCTTGAGTATTGTTTCATTGTCTTACTTTCATTATCTACCTGTTGCAAAGATCTAATAGATCAAAGAGTGTTTATATCTCATCAATTGGTATCAGAGCAGGAGGCTGTGTAATTCATACACATCTCTTCTGTGAAAGAAGCTATTAGGGTTTATTCCGCATTAACTAATATTTATTGAGCCGTCACTCCATAATTGACGTATCTCATTACTTATTCGTTTTGCCCTAATATTATATATTACAAGTCTGATCTTTCAAACAGGTTATTCGATCAAGCATGGACGAGTCGCAATCCAATCCCATTAATATTTCGAACAATATTAGATCAACAACGAAGATTCCCATCCTTTACACCCAGGATTATGAAGTCTGGGCACATCACTTTGAAGATTATGTTATAGGATCTGAGGAAAATGGATACCTCATCTGGGAAGCAATCGTATCGGGACCCTTCGCTCATTCTGCAACTTCAAGGATTATTAAAACTCAAAAGGAGTATAATGATCTTTTGAAAGATGTTAAAGATATTGCTTAAGACGAAAAAGATAAATTTCAGTGCAATATTAAAGCATTGAGATTAATCAGATTCGCTCTTCAATCTCACACTTTCAGGCTGGTGAGTTCATGTACTACTGCCAAAGAAGTATGGGACAGGCTTCGAGAATTGTATTCTACGGACGAAGATCTTGAACACTCCATTCAAACCTTACTCTTGTCCGAGTTTGGTGAATTCAAGCAGGGAGCCGAAGAAACCGTGACTCAAACGTTCGATCGCTTCAATCATCTTCTTAGCAAGATGATTAAACATGACATTGAAAAGAAGCTAATTGAGCAGAAGGTTACGTTTTTGAACGGCCTTAGATCTGAGTGGAGAGCTGTAGTGTCCACAGTTAAAGTGCATGAGCAATTCAAATCTTATTCTCTGGCGAAACTGGTAGGCATTATGAAATCTCAAGAAAAGATCGTACTACAGGAGAAAAATGTAGTTTCAAGCCTGGGTTCATTGGCCCTCCTATCCAAAAGTAAAGCGGTTATGGAAGATGAAGACCTCAACATGGAGGACTATGACCTTACTTCCGAAGACTATGCTATGATGGTATCAAACCCCAAGAGGTTCATCAAGAAAAGATTTCCCACCAATAAGAACCGAAATTGGCAGGGAAGTTATAGTTTTGAAAAGGTCAAAGACGAACCGAAGGCAGAAGAATCAAAGAAGGAACCGAAAGCTGAAGGAGATTCGGGAGTGAGCTGCTATTACTGTGGAGGAAAGAACCACTATGCAAAAGATTGTGTCCTCAAGAAAATGGCAGAAAAGGATGGGGAGAAAGATGAAGAAGCTTTGTTGCTGAAAAAGCTGGATGAGATCAGGAAGAAGAAATCTACTGCTAACCCTTCTATGAATGCTTTAATTGTGCAGGGTTCGGTAGCGAATGATGAGTTCGGAGGAGTGGAGGTCTGGTTATCCAACTCCGAAGATGATGAAGTAAGGAAGCCTTCTCATGGAAAGGCTTATGTGGCGAAAGATGAGGATAGCGGTGGAAATTGCTTGATGGTGTCTGATGTATCTCAGATGAGGGGATACAACACAGATGGTGGGAATGAAGACACGAAGGAGCAACATGACATGTGCTTTACAGCAAAACCGCTCAGCATGCAATTCAACGAGCTTGATGAACTGATCAAGAAGGTACAATCCGTTTTTGTTTCATTCAAAGTCCCACAATGATCATATGAAAAAGAATTAAAAAATGTTAATTCAAGAATCTCTCATCTAGACAGTAGTTTAACTCAAACTCGAGTCACCAATTCTAACCTAACTGACCAAATAAGCAGGGTGTCTTCGAAGAGTGAGGAACGGAGGATGTGGATCGAACTGAAGGAGTCGGAGTTAATCAAAACCAAGGATGAAAACATTTATTTGCAAAGATACAATTTAAAACTTTTAAAACAGCGAAATGTTTTTTGTTTGATTGCTAAGCGTCTTTACAATAATATCACTCAACTTCATTTAAACTGTGAAATAGGGCAGAAAATTCATCGTATGATTTTGCCCTTCCTTGAGTTTAAGGAGGATGAAATCAACGCTGAAGCATACAATTGTGAAAGTGTGGTTTCGTCTGAGGATGTTAATCCGACATATATGTATGGCCTAGACAAAATCGAATCTTTCATAAAGTCCAAAGACCATAAGGACATGCTGAAAAACCTTTTGGATGAAAATGACAAACTGAATCTAAGGACCGAAACCATACAAAAGTTTGATTCATTGAATGCCAATTTAAGCTCAGAAAATAAAATTAATGTTGAAAATGCATCTGAGCTTAATGAGGATGATGATATGAGTGAAATTTCTGTAGAGGATGAAGTTGACTGTTCTGAGTTTGTCAAGAGAGAGCCCGAAAACCACAAAAATCTTATCTCAGAAAATTCTGTGGAGTTTGCTCGGTTGTCCCAACAAAAGTCCCCGATTCTTGAAGAAAAGGCTGTTGTATACCAAAAGGTAAGAACAACACCAAATCAGGTGTATAAGGTCACATGTGTAACCGAACATCAGACAGCCGAACTCATAGTCATTGTAAACGAAGATAATGCTGATGGTTGTGATGAGTTCTTCTGGTCCGCCCCTATCGACAATGCTGATGAAACAGTTGGTCTATCAGAGCGAACATCCTGGAAAACAAATGGAAGATATATTCCGGAGCCACTGAACAAGCCTGATAACTTTGACGTACCAAGTACTAGTGGTACAAAAGATGTCCCTAAAGAAAAAGTGGATTCAAGTGAATCTTCATCAGTTCAAAGTGGACCTGTTGACAGAAAACAAAAACAAAAGGCGAACATCCATCATCAGCCAAAGCAGATGAGAAACCGAAAACAACAAAGGAATCAGAGATACAAGAAGAATCTTTCTGAAAGAAAACAGTTTTGACAGTCTCAAAATGCCTATTTCTCATATCGTGACAGAAATTTAAAGTCAGAGAAAAATACTGTTAGACCACAAGAGAGAAATAACAACCGAAAGCAGAAGTTCGGTTCAGAGAACAATGTCAACCGAAAGCAGAGGTTCGGTTCAGAAAATAACATCAACCGAAAGCAAAGGTTCGGTTCAGAGAGCAAAAGAGACCAAAATTCTAGGTTCGGTCCCACTGATGATCAAAACCGAAAGGGTCACCTAGAATATCAAGTCAAGAAATCATCTCAGTCTAAATTTTCTCATTCTAACTCTTCTAATTCTTTCAATTATTCTTCCTCTCAACCTCATTCTAAATTCTATTCGGTTCATTCTTAAAAACCTAAATCTTCAACTGATCTGAATGGGAAATCAAAGGTTTCGTCAGTTAAATCAGAGTCCAAACCAAAAGCAAAAAATCCCAATAAAATTAAAGTTTTCACCATCAAAAAGAAAGATGAAACAACGCTAATAAAAAGAACATATCTTGTTGACATCTCTCTTACTACTCCTGTTCCTGTAAAAGGCTCACGAGGACCCAAGAAACTTTGGGTTCCTAAATCTGCTTAATTTCTGCAGGTTATCAGTGACGAGCAGTTTGACAAAGAATGGTATATCGACAGTGGCTGCTCACGTCACATGACAGGAAGGAAGGAAGAGCTAAGGGAATTCAGGTCTCTTTCAAACGGTGGAAATGTCAAGTTCCGGAACACTCCTTCGGAACCATAAAAGGCTATGGAATGATTACAAACGGTGATTTCACGATTAGGAAGGTTGCATACGTAGAAGGACTACAACATAATCTCATCAATGTATCTCAGCTTGTTGGAGGTACCGATCTCAAGGTCTCATTCGATGATGAGGGTTCGGAAATAATTGAGAAGCAAACGAACAGATTTATCCTCAAATTAGAGCGCAAAGGTGAAATGTTTCCCCTAAACCTCAAACCCATCAAAGGGAATCCAGCAATCTGCTTGTTATCAAAAGCACAATCTGATGAAAGTTGGCTGTGGCACCGAAGGCTTTCTCATCTCAACTTTAAGGATATCAACAAACTTGTCACTGGAGGTCATGTTCGTGGTCTTCCATTGCTCAAGTACGATAGAGAACATTTGTGCGCGGCATGTGAAATGGGGAAGTAGAGTCGTCAAAGTCATCCATCAATCATAAACAATAAAGTTGTTGAACCACTAGAGTTACTTCATATTGATTTGTGTGGTCCATCATCTATCGAAAGCATCGGCAGTAGCAAGTAAATTCTTGTTATTGTTGATGACTTTTCGCGTTTTACATGGGTGTTTTTTCTGAAGCTTAAATCTGAAGCGACTCACAAGCTAAAGATGTTCATCAAGCAGGTTGAAGTACAGCTGAAGAAAGTCGTTCACAACATCAGGAGCGCCAATGGGCTGGAGTTCAAAAATAACGAATTCGAAGAATTCTTGGCAGAAAGAGGAACCAGTCACAACTTCTCAGCTCCCTGCACACCTCAACAAAACAGAATTGTCGAGAGACGAAACCGATCTTTGTGTGAAGCAGCTCGAACCAAGCTAAGTTTTGCTTCTTTACCTTTATATTTTTGGGCTGATGCTATCTCTGCAGCTTGTTTTACACAGAACAGGTCATATCTCAATAAGCGATTCACGCTCACTCCTTATGAGATCGTCAACAACAGGAAGCCAAATGTTAAATTCTTCCATGTGTTCGGTTCCCGGTGCTTCATCTTCAATTCTAAAGAACATCGCAACAAGTTTGATGTCAAAGCCGATCAAGGGATTTTTCTGGGCTATTCTCTCACTTTTAAAGCGTACAGGGTATTAAACAAACGTTCGAGGAAAATAGAAGAAACTTATTACGTGACTTTTGATGATAGCTATGTCAAAAAGCTAAAGGCCAACGTAGACACAACTGGTGAAATCTTTCCTCAAACAGGTCAAGTCACAGTATCAATTGCAAATCTCTTTGAGAAGTTTGTCGAGTTATTTGATGAACCAGAGAAGGCTATTCACTCGGAAGCCAGTGCAGCAGACAACAAGGTAGATCATCTGAAGCAACTAGTAGAAGATGCTACAAGGCGAATGAATGAAGGAGTATCCAGTTCTAACGAATCTTCTCAGCACAATGCACCAGTTGAGGGGGAGCACTCTAATACAGTAGCACCCGAAGGTACTGTAGCACCCGAACGCTCCACAGCACCCGAAGGTACTGTAGCACCCGAACGCTCCACAACACCCGAAGGTACTGCAGCACACGAACACTCCACAGCATCTGAAGGCACAGTAGCACCCGAACTCTTGACTACACCCGAAAGTCCCACTGCACCAGAAAGCTCATCATTCGAGGGGGAGAATGCCAATATGCTTTATGACGATGAAAGTCAATCCGAACCAGAAAAGATGGTAAACGCTGAATTGGATCCATCCTATGATCCAAATTACCCTCCTCTCGTCAAATGGACCAGAAATCATCTTGTCTCTCAAGTTGTGGGTAATGTTTCTGAAAAGGTTCCGACCCGATCACAACTTAAGGCAAAACAAACTTCCTTATTTTCAAAAGTAGAATTCTGTATGTTTAATTCCTTCGTTTCAAAAGTTGAACCAAAGACAGTTAACACTGCTCTTGATCACTCCGATTGGGTTCAAGCTATGCAAGACGAACTGAATGAATTCGAAAGGAACAAAGTTTGGCGCCTCATTCCAACTCCTCAAAATGCATCAGTTGTTGGTCTCAAATGGGTATTCAGGAACAAAATGGACAAGGAAGGGAATGTGATACGAAACAAAGCACGTCTGGTAGTGAAAGCATACTGTCAGGAAGAAGGAATTACCTATGAAGAGACTTTCACTCCAGTTGCAAGGCTGGAATCTGTTCAAATATTTCTTGCCTATGAAGCACACAAAAACTTCGAGGTCTACCAAATGGACGTCAAATGCGCTTTTCTGAATGGAGAACTCGAAGAAACAGTCTACGTGGAGCAACCTCCTGGTTTTGTCAATGAGAAGTTCCCAAATCACTGCTATATTCTGGACAAGGCGGTTTACGGTCTGAAACAAGCACCTAGGGCCTGGTATGAAACGCTAACAAAGTTTTTAAAGATGTCCAAATTCAAACAAGGTTCGGTTGACCCAACCTTCTTTTGTAAGAAGGAAGGTAACCACCTTATGATTGTACAAATTTACGTCAATGATATCATCTTTGGCTCAACGAATCCCAGCTTAATAGTTGAATTCAGAAAGCTGATGGAGACTAAATTTGAAATGAGCTCCATGGGTCCAATTAACTTTTTCCTTGGATTAAATATTAGACAGGGACCCGAAGGTATCTTTATCAACCAGGAAGCATACACCAAAACTCTTCTTGCCAATTTGGTATGATGGGAGACTCAAAGGTCAAAGTTCCAATGGCATTCGACACCAAACTCACACCTTCGCTGGAGAAACCGGCAGTTGACATTACGCTATACCGCCAGATGATTGGGTCCTTAATGTATCTTACTGCTAGCAGGCCTGATATCATGTTTTCCGTATGTTATTGTGCTAGGTTTCAGGCGAACCCACGAGAACCACATATGCTTGCAGTGAAAAATATACTCAGGTATCTGAAGCGAACTACCTCTCTCGGTCTATGGTATCCATCCAACTCAGGCTTCTTCGTTCAAGCCTTCTCTGATGCAGACCTTGGAGGATGTGGTTTAGACAGGAAAAGCACCACAGGGGGTTGCCAATTCCTTGATGGGAAGTTGGTCAGCTGGCAGTCAAAGAAGCAAACCTGCGTTTCCCTTTCTACAGCCGAAGTAGAGTACATCGCAGCCGCCTCTTGCACATCTCAAGTCATATGGATCCAAATCCAGCTCAGAGATTATGGACTCAATATGAAAAAGATCCCACTATATTGCGATTCAGAAAGTGCAATTAGGATCTATCATAATCCAATGCAACACTCTAAGACCAAGCATATAGCACTGAGGTATCACTTCATTAAGGATCATGTGGAGGATGGAAATGTCGAAATTCACTTTGTTCGAACCACTGATCAACTGGCCGATATCATCACCAAAGCCCTACCTGAAGCAAGTTTCAATAAAATCCTTCATGGTCTAGGAATGATGGAATCAGAATCGGTACCAAAAACACCATCCCAAAGTTAAAAGTTAGAAGCGAAATGAACCGAACGCTCGGTCTATTTCGGGTTTGGTTCACATGGGAACCGAAATGAACCGAACGTTCGGTCTATTTCGGGTTCGGTCCCATTGCACATATTTTCGCTCAATCTCAAAAAGGTGTTGTCTATGGTTGTAAACTTTTGTAAAGTTGTTTTCCAAAAATATATATATATATATTTTTTTAGGAACCGAAATGAACCGAGCGTTCGGTCCATTTCGGGTTCGGTTCAAATTTTTTTTTTATTATTTATTCTGTTTGGTTTATCTCTTTTCAACAACTTAAAATCTCCAATTTTTCTCTTTCCTTCTTGTTTGAATATCGATGGGCCAAGTTTGGTTCTCAATATTTTTTAATAGTTAAGCGTCCCTAGAAGCATGCTGCTGCATGTTGTCCAAAGCCTCAACTGATTTTGAATAAAAGCCTTAATGACTAGGTATATACAAACCTCATCTTCCCAATAAGGCTGCTTCATTTATTCTAATCCTGAGCTACCTTCCTCTTTTCTCATATGGGTTAAGAGTTCACTGCTTGGTCACTATTTTCAACAGAGGTACTATCGTTTCTCTTCACCACCTTAATATAATTCTCCATCATATTTCGGTCTCATATCGTAACCCTTGAGACTCTCAGAATTAACCACTGAGGTTTATGGTTACACAATCTCTGTGTTTATGATCTAAGCCTCGTGTCACTACGTGCTTAGTGAAACCCAAAATTCAATACCTAACATGAATTGACGGTCAACATGAAATCTCTTTTTGGTTGTGCGATTCTTATGAAATTGTTATTTACCATAACATTTCTTCCCTTAGAATCCAGTTTAATTTTTTTTTGAGATTTCACCATCACACATCTTCAATAAGTCACTATATATATAATCCAACCTACTTGTTCAACAGACCACATCGGTCTCACAGGTACTTCATTTAGTCTCGGTCTTATGTCAAGGTCCGGAATTCTAAACTGAAGCGAAAGCCACCCTTTTAAGCCTTATAAAAAGATTCCTTTCAACACTTCTTAGAAAGTGATTGATCGTAATTCAACGGGAATCCATATAAACACTTTAAGGTCTCTCTTGACCTTGGAGAAAGTGATTCGTGCCCGGGATCAACTGTTTTGTGTCTATATTGACATCACAAATTCCCACATATATCTCGCTTTATTTCCTTATCTTTCACACTCTATGCACGAAAATCTTTGATTTTCCAAAAATCTCGTTCGGTTCCATTATAATCTTATGTTTGGATGACAACTATTTAACAGATAAGATGCTGACTCAGCCGACAGAGTAACGACTTCAATAGTGAGGTGACGGGCACGCGTGCACAATGGAACAATTCTTCTCTCTCATGTGTAATCATCGGGGGTGCCAACCGTCGCGCTTCTGTCACATCCGAAACCGTTTTGTGTATCAAGAAGATTTGGGGGATGATCTTTCTCTCTCCTCTACCCACAGTATAAAAGGAACACATCTGCTTCATTCCAAACTTACCACAATCAAAACTCAAACGAGCAAAATCAGGCAATTTCTACTCTACTGTTCATCATCTTCTACATTCAACAATGGCGGATTCTTCATCTGTTCAGGAAACCTCTTCCCGCACCAACATTCTTCCCATCCGCGCTCAACGAAGCCTGGTGATCGATTTAAACCCTAAAGCTTACGAGAATTATATGTATCCCATGGTGGAGTGTCTCAAATACTCTCCATTGGTGCTCGCTCTTTCCAAGGTCGAGATTGTGCCCATGGAATGCCTTTCCCAGGTCTTCTCCACTGCCCATTATGATAGATCAGTGAATCGAATCTACTTCGATCTTTTTTCTCACAAGACCTTCATCTCCAAGCAACGATTATGTTGGCTCCTAGGTTTTGAAGCCGATGAATCTAGGGTTAATCCCGATTCCATCACTGTAGGACAATTATTTTTGATGTTCTACAACATGGGCTACACGAAGATTCTCACGACGGTCACTAAGTTCAAGAAGTCGTGTCTCCCTCCTCCATGGAATGGTTTCTTCACCATTATGTTCAAAGGGCTCTCTGAGCCCAGTTCTGGTTCTGATAGGGCCAGCAAGTTGTTCATGACCATTCTATATGGTCTATATCACGGCCTCAACCTCGACTATGGCTCGGTTCTTTGGCAACAACTCATTCAGAGCCTAGCCTCCTCCTCTCGCCACACTGAGGTGTCCTACGCCAGATTTTGGATGCTCATCACCAAGTGGGCCATGGATAAACTTCATGTTCCAACTGTTGCAGGTTCCCTTCTCTCCACCATCAGTGTCTTCCACACCACCAAGATCATTGTTACCGATCCGACCAAGTTTTCTTTCGTCGGATCCATTCCGGATTCTATGTCCGCTGGGGTGTCCAAGGAGAGCGTAATAATGAAGGCCTACAAGGACTTTCGTCCTTCGGGTCCAAGGGAACTTTCTGCAGAAATGGTTCAGTCCATTAATGATGCAGATAAACCTGCTGCTAGAGGGAAGAAACCCGAGAAAGGGAAGATCAAGAAAGCAGCAAAGGGGGCAAAGGGTCCTTTTCCTAAGAAGCGAAAACCCTCAAAGACCGATCTTTCCCCACCAGCGAAGAAGAAGAAAGTACAACCGAAGAGGAAACTTATTCTCTCTTCTTCCTCCAGCGATTCAGAAGATAACCATTCTGACTTAGATGAGTCGGCTAGAGGCGAAACTCCTCCTCACTCGCCTGATCATGAGGTACATGTTTCATCAAAACCTCCTTCCCCTTCTCCTATAACCACCTCTTCCATTCCCACCATAACCTCTTCCATTCCCATCATAACCTCCTCCATTTCCATTCCCTCCATATCTAACCCTATTTCTATTCCCCCCATAACTACCTCTACTTCTCTTCCAACCACAACAACTTCCATTCCCCCACCACTTTTCACAGAAGCCACCAAAACTACCACCAGTGAGGTTCCAACCAACATATCTGATACGGGGGTTTCAACTTCACAACTTGAACCCACTTTTGTTCCCGAACCCACTACCACTACCGAACCACCCACCGCACCCTTATCTCCCACTCCATCTGCTGAAACCGAAACATTTTTGGGAGGGGAGGATACGGTTTTTGATTCCATCTACTACAACCCCTACCAACTTCAAAGTGATGATGATGATGATGCTCCAGTTACTAAAAAGCACATCAAGGAACTCCACAAGAAGATTGACAATCTTGTGGCTTCTTCCTCTTCCTCAACATCTCACTTTTCGGAGGCTGCCATTCAGGGGATGGTGGAATCTCTCTCCAAAGCACACGAAGCCTCCATCAGCTCAGCTGCTGCTGCTATTGATAAATCCACGAAGGTTAGTGCTATTGCGATCGAAAAAGTCGAAAAACTATTTCAAGACGCCCAGATCTGGCTGGATTCTTTGCAGGCGTCATCAGAAACAAACACTAAGAAGATTCGCACCGTTGTGGAGTAGCTGGTCTATTCCTTCGAAACTGAAAAAGACCAATTTGCCAGCTTCCGCCAGAAACTCAAAGAAGACAATCAATCTTTTCAGTATTCGGTTGCGGATCGTCTTCTTTCCTTTCAAGCCACTCTTGCCACCGAATCCACCATAAAGGACGAGCTTGCTCGAAAGTCTACCGAGCTTACTCTGGCAACTCATCAGCTCTCCCAAGCCGAGAAGGAGATCGATTCTCTTCGGTCTGAGAAAGCTGTGGTCAGGAGTTGTGTTTCAGATGTCCACAGAGCTTTGTCCAATATTATCGAAGCCCATGATCCGATTCTTAACTATTCGGTGAGGCGTTCTCTTGCAGAGAATCTCGCTCCTGCTCTTGCCCTGCTTAGCCGTATTGAAGGCATTCCTGAGCAGGAGGACCATCCGAAACAAGGGGGAGAAAAGAAGTCCACAGCTTAAACGAAACCCCCTCCAAGTTCCAAAGCTCAATCACTTCCATTTTCATCACTTGTCCCTCCGAAAGCACCCAAACCAACACCTGTTCCTGCATCAGGTTTGAGTGCTCAAACCAAAGCCAAACAAATTGTTGACGACAGTGATGAAAGTGATGATCAAGAACCGATTGTCAGCTTAGTCAGGAAACAGACCAGAGAGAGAGAGCTGGATGAAAACGCTCGCATCGTCAGGGAAGCCGAGTTCAAGGAGAGGAAGATAAAGGAGGCTCATGATCTCCTTGAAAACTTGAAAATTTTATTTCCTCCTTGGACTCTCGAAGTGCTTATCAAAGAAGCCATAGAGTCCCCCTGCACTCTTTGTTTAGAACCGGTCATCTCCTTAGACCGCATCAATTCAGTCGATTCCCAGTTCGACATGCCCCTGACCCGAAAAGCCTTTATCTTCCATGCATTCTCTCATATGGCTGAAGTTCCCCATCCTCACCCGAAGGTGGATAGAGAGCTTATAGACTATTATCTGAGGACCGCTCAACCTCAGTACCAGACATGGAGCGCACAGAAGATAACCAACGTTTGGGTTCTCAAACCTGTTCGTGAAGGCAATTTCGTTAATGTTAGATTCAAGGTCTTGAGGGGATCTGACAAATCCGAGCATTCCATCTCTCTGGCTGATCTTCCCAACTTTAACCCTCATGATTGGATTGTCTTGCACAACATTCTTCTTGTCAATGTAGCAGAATATGGTCCGATCATAGACCATTTCAAGAGAATGTTAGTTTGCTATATTTTGGAGGTGGCTAAGCTGGATCAAGAGGTTGCTAATGTTCTAAGGAAGAAGCCCATCATCACTCCAGTCGGTTCTGCAAGCGATATAAACCGAATGAATATGGGAAAGATTGATCCAAAACAGAACTCAGTCATGTTCACCAGGGAAGAAGGTCAGAAATGCCTATTTGCTTTGGCTGACAAACATCTTTACACCACTACCTGTTTGGAGCATGTTCTGGGTATCATCAATCGGTGCAAGCAGAACTCAGATAGTGATAAAAAGTACTTCAATGATATGATAAATTGGTACATTCACTTCCGACAAACACTTCTTGCTATCATCCCCTGCCTGTTCAAGACCGTAAAGAAAGCCAGTGCCGCGGGGGTAAGCAAGCTGGAGTGAGGTCTCGCCCCAATTGACGCAAAGGGGGAAATTGTTGGGTACTTGATGTTACGTTTTGGGCTCGCTTCCTAGCCCATCTTGTATACGGCATGGGCCTGTCCATCCGTATCTTATTTTACTAGGGTTTGTTTATTTATAGATGCTTGCATGCATCTTTTTGATAACTGATAGATCATTGGTTTTTATGTGTAATTAAGAAGATCTCTTTTGTAACCCTAGAATCCTCTATAGCGGAAGTTCTTTATCGAGCTCTGCTAAGGATTGAACGTTCTAATCATTCAACACATTCAAATCCATCCTTGAGTATTGTTTCATTGTCTTACTTTCATTATCTACCTGTTGCAAAGATCTAATCGATCAAAGAGTGTTTATATCTCATCAAATACAACTAACCTGAATATTACCCTTTGATACTAGGGTAACTAACGTTGTTAACTTTAAGACATCCGTAGACATACTTTTACCTCTGTTGCTAATAGCTGGGTATAGGAATAGTCAGTCCCTTAAAGTATACCTGTAATGGTATCAACCGTTGACATCCGTGGATGTGCTTTTACCTTTGTAGCTAACAGAGATTTTAGGAATGGTCAATCCCGCAACGTATCCTTTGGTACTAGGATATTAAATCCAATCTATCTCGTCGATTATGTGATTGTATCACAAAGTAAAGATAAGAATGAGGATTTGATAACATAGTCGATACATATAAAATGTAATAGGACTCCTCCTGATATATCTATGTAAAAGTACTCCTATAAGTGTGATCATGTAAAAGTAATCATGTATATGTACTTATGTAACTGTACTCATGTAAGTGTAATCATGTAAAAGTAATCATGTATATGTACCTATGTAAAACTGCTAGCTGTAATGTGTGTTCTCCCTATCTAGCAAGTATAGTAATGTACTGTAATGTTCTACGTGTGCTAACTGTAATGTGTGTTCTCTATATCTAGCAAGTATAGTATTGTACTGTAATGTTCTAGAAGGTATTGACTCATGAATGAACTGACTCATTTGTATGATATCGCGTTCTAGTAATTGTTCTAGTATCTTCCTAAACTACCCATATGGTAGTTTACTAGTAATCTATCTGGTAAGTATGGACATGGATGTATACCCTTGCTACCCAAGGGCATATGTTGAACTGGAAGGACCTTTTATGACTATGTATGTACACATGATATATAACTAATATTTAAATGACTTTCGGACGAATACCCGATATCCCACCAGACCACATCTCAAGGCGCGAAAAGGAAATAGGGTGGATAGCCTTCCTAAGTCTTTTAAACATTTCTTATATAACTATACTTATAGAGGCACGCAAATTATAATATAAAAGCATAAATAAGTTTTGTAAGACATTTGAAACATAAATATTATTTTAAGAAAAGATCGACTTGATGTCAATCTATAAAACAATTTGAAGGCATAAGTTTAATAAAACAGTTTAAGTATAAGGAAACATTTGTTTGAAACACAGTTGTAAATAAGTTTGAAAGGTAATGTACGGAGTAAGATGTACAGTGTAATAAGGAGTTTAAAACATATAAAATGTTTATAAAAAGTCATTTGAAGGAAACTGTTTGGTAAAACGGCTAATGAGTAGCCAAATCATTTGAATGTTGTATATTAATCACATGTGATTGATGTAATAAGTAATATAATCCTACTTACTAATCACATGTGATTTACATAATAAGTAGCATGATTCTACTTGTATCCCCCCCCCATAAAACATTTAAAAATAGTTTAAAACATTAGTTAAGGGGTATGAACTCACCTGCAGTAAGTGACTGGAATTGAACGGACTGTTATCGTACGGAAGGATCGGACAAGTGCTTGGTGTCAAGTGAAGACTTAGACACACCCTATGATCAATTTGGGATAAAAACCTGAAGATCCGTGAGAGAGAATTTCGACTTTTCTCTAAATGGAATTCAACAAATGAACCAGTTTGGTTCAGAATTCTATTTATAATCCTGAAATATTTTTGGCAGAAAATATTTTTATTCCTGGAACGAACTCTAATGTCTTAGAGTAATGGAATAACAGTGTTGCACAAAACCCTAGTGCAACCACTCTCCTAATATCTTCTTAAGTGTAAATCCTGAAAACTGCCTAACTTACACTCGGAGTCTGAATTTTCACTGTAACTGATCTACATCCATTGGCTTGATATGGTTTGTTCAGAATGGAAATTTCGGGTTGTCACATCATCCCCCTGTTAAAGGGAATTTCATCCCGAAATTAGAATTTAGGCAAGGAAGTATGCACGAATGATCGATTCGTGAGGAGTAAACTTCCTAATCGATTGGTTCTAGCGCACTTAAGTGAAATCGGGCTATCGGTTGGCATTCCAACGAACCTTCACTAACTGGCGACGGCGTTGCTTCGTCCGCTTGACCTCTCGGTCAAGGTTCACTACGGTTCTAATACGAAGGCGAGGATCTCGATGAGTGGACTTGCAAGAGTCCTAACGGAAAGGTATGGTTTCACGATCGAGATGCGAAGAGTAGAAAGTATGTTACCGAGTTCGCGGAGTAGGTCTAGTTTGTGCGAGGCACATGACCGATTCTGATAAGAATCTCGGAGGTCCTGTCTAACTTGGATTTAGCTTTCCACGCTTTACAAAGCGTATTAATCCATTCCCAGAGTGAGTTATCCTAAAGAACTTAGTCACTCACTTGGAATCTCAAAGGTTTCTTTTCTTGCGTAACCTCCTAGTCAAAGGCCACCCCTTGCTGGGTCAAAGTCGTACGAGTTTCTGTAGCTTGCAAGGAGTTCTGAATGAACTAAGGCGGTAGGTCGGTAAGACCTAGAATCTGGCGAAAGACTGTTGGCATCTCTGATGTCGATAAATGTTCAACGGTTTTGACAAATTGTAAGAGTGCTCATAATTTCTCACATTACTAACAGTGTGTCTTAGAAATTTGACTCTTCAATTTCAAAACTTGTGCTTTGAGAACATCGCTAAAAGTTCCTTTGAAGGAAATGTTTTCCCATGGGTTCCTTCTTACTACAAGTGTGGATAAGTAAGTCATTACATGGAGAATGACGAACTGATCCAAGTAAGAAAGACGTACCCTACTCGTTTAGCTCATGAAAGTTATGGGCGTATTGGTCCTATCCGAAGGGTATCACTACGGACTCGAAGTGTCCGTATCGAGTTCAGGAGATAGTCTTCCGGACATCTTTCCCTAACACTCGAACTGGTGATATTCGGATCCCAGATCCATTCCTGGAAGTAGTTTCTTTCTTTGCGTTTGCTCAACCATTTTGTCTACGCGCGGCAGAGATAAGATTTCAAATGAAAAATCTCAACGGAGTCCTCGATAACCGAGGTACATACAATGCGTTCCGTCGATCTCTGGAAGAATATGACTGGGGTTCTCTAGGGTGAGAAACCTAGTCTTCTAATTCTTATGTGTAGTTCGCTAAGTTGTCCAAACTGTTCTTGTATCTCCGTGGGTGTTTAAACTATAAGGTGATCTGTTTACGGGAGTCGTACTGGGTTCTAAGTTTGTTCACATGAAGATGCGATTACTCGCAGGCTTAATCAGTTCTCCGTCCTGAAGTTCATATTAGAATTCATACTTGGTTCACAATCACCATTTCGTGTATACGAGTCATACATAATTAAGGTTGAAAAGGTAGTCGAATAACTGATTCTTCTTTAAGTTCTTATCCCCTCCGGGAAAAAGAAGTTAAAGTGGAATCATCAATTCTAAACCTGTAGAAGCTTGATTATATATCACTCTTATGTATATCCTCCTCAGTGATAGATCAATCGCATGAATCCTTGGTTTAAACTTGACGTACTGCACGAGTGGTACTTCAGGGATTTCTTCGGAAAGAAAATAACTAAGAGGTACTCCTGGCATGAGTACTTCGGTGTTCTGATGTGACGGTTTCGCTAAAATGACGTTTACTGATAAGGAGACGTACGTAAGAAGCTGTGTTTGTGAGGATCAAATTGAATCGAGTCGTATGATAATGTCGAAATCATACCGAAACTTAAAGACATTAGATTTGAACATAAGACGTTTACAGACAAAACACAACCGTGTAACCATGAACAGAGTTACAGTACTTTAGATTTACCACAAGACTATTGCTGCGAATAAGGTATACTACAAAAGAGAAGTATACGCAGCACGAGAGTCCCTATACAGATAGGATCTCGCAAAAGGTAAGACTCTAGTTGCACTAGTTCTAGATAATTTATAAGTCTGTTACAACGAAACGCCTTAATTGCATTTAACGTGGTTCCGGAGCAGGCTCTCCTGCAGCTGTGATCCTGAGAATTCTCCCATCTGCGCCAGAGTTCTTTGCTATCGGGCAATCTTTCATGAAGTGCCCTACTTCCCCGCATTGGTGGCATGCCTGGGTAGTACTAGCTTTGGCGACGGGATTGCGGTGTTTAGCCAGAGTTATGTAGACACGAGTGCCTTCCTCGTTACTCCACCTTGAAAATTGTTTCTTAAATCGTTCTGCGTTATAACTCATCTTGTGTGTAGGGTTAGTCCCGATGAAAGGGGCTTGAGTGATGGGTCGTTTCTGTGCTCCACAGTCACGAGCATGGTGCCCTATGTTCAGGCAATTGCAACATTGCATCTCATGGCAAGTCCCATGATGATGGAAACCACAAGTATCACACTTCGGGAGTTTTCCCTCGTATGGCCTTCTCGGCACTGGGATGGCAGGGGTTTCCACTTGTTGTGGTTGCATAGCCAGCTTATGGGATTTCTTGCATTCTTTCTGGGCTCGATGCTTTCGTTTCTTGTTCTCTGTCTTTCGGCTTTGCGAGCCAGTGACTGTTACTGTTTGTTGGTTTCCCGGTTTGGTACTACCATCTAAACTCTCGACTCCTTCTTCAGTATTATTGGTGTTGCCTGAGTTGATGTGTGTAAGGAAAGTTGTCACAACAGCTGCTACTGCAGCTTGTAATGTAGCGGCGTCGATATGGAGGATAGGGATTTCGGTGCTCGGCTGATCGTTTTTGGATGACGACATGATTCTGTAATATGAAAATAAGGAATTTGTGAGCGATTCTGGTTGACCCTGATGTACTTAGATTGTTCATGTAAAGGGTACGACTATGTTCTCGAAAGTTTGACCTACATCCCTATGATGCAGTCCTAGCACATAATGAAAGTATGTTCGCGAAGGTTTGACCTGCATCCCTATGATGCAGTCCTAGTAACGGGTGGAAGAAAGTTCGTAGAATGGTCTCAAAACGTTCGTTGTTCGAGCTGAGGTATCGTGGGTTGGTGAATAACAAGATCCAACCACTGAAGAGACTCGGAAATGTCTCCGGAGATAAATCACTATAGTCCAATGACTTGACTAAAGCATGATTCAGATATACTCTAATGAAAGAATGATAAGAGTACTTAAATGAAGAATGATACAGAAGTTAGCCGGCTGTCAATATCTTTGATATTCACGATGTAAAGATTCTGGAAATTGACCTTGTAAAGGTCTTACATCATATCCGCAGAAGATAGTTCCTGACAGCATAAAGACCTAGCTAAAGTACTTACGGAACAAGATAAGTTCATAGAAAATGCCACATCAGACATAGACAGAAAAACACGATTCCTTCTTATAAGGGAAATAAAGTAAAGCGTCTACTACTGGCGACGGTCATCCCTCTGGTGAACTCTTAGTTCAACCAATTGACGTTCCATGTCAAGTAGGTGTCTTTCGCACACCATCTGGCGTACCCGAAGCTCTATGACTTCGGCTCGTGATTCGGCCAGTGCTTGCAGTAGGGTTTCATGGTTTCTCTCTAATCTCTTGTGTGCATCTTCTAGATGAATGGTGTGGAGGGTATGCATTCTAGCATAGGCGACAACTTCTGTAATCTGATGTAGGGCTGTCCTGCCTTGAAATTCATTTCGGGCCACTCTGCGGACCAAGATTGGCAAGACTCTATCTGTTGAGCCCCCATTGCTCAAGTCGTAAAAGCTTCGGTCGCCATCAAATGGCATAGACTGATCTTGTCCTTGGCTACATGTTTCCAAGCATTCCACTCACTCGGGGTCGGGACACGAAAAATCCGGACGAGGGTTAGGAATTGGAAAGGGAGCTGCTCGGGGTAGGTTTTCAACCTCTGCTTCGGAGTTAGCATCATACGAAAAGTCTTCATCATGGTGATCATTCAAGGGGAAAAGGATGATCATTCTCTGGTTATTCTCCAAACCAACCAGCTATGACTTCATTTGGAAGGTACTGGTTGTCGAGGGGATGGAGTCCAGTTATGTTTTCTATGCGAGAATTTAGGGTAGGAGAATAATTATTAGACGAACTATCTAGATAATTATTTAGAAAACCTTCATTAGTTACATCGCTATTTGTGAAGTGCATACCAGCTGTGTGAAATCTAAACAGGATAGACCTTCGAATAAGTGACCTTAATTCCAAATTCACACAGAATAGGGGTAAGGCAAAATTATCACAGATTCTAAGTCTATAACATCCTAATTACATATAGCCTTAGTGTATCCACTTAGCAACTATCAACTTAGTAATGAAGATCCCGTTTTAAATTCTCATGTATAAAGTACTTCTAGTAACACCAAATACTGCTATAGTATTTTAAAATTTAATGTTATGTTCTATTGTTCTCATTGTGGTAGGGTTGGTAAGATTTTAGCATTGTTGCAACCACACACTTAAGCTTAGGCACATGCTAGTCAACCCTCGGATAATATAGGTGATCAGGCTATATCTTCCCAGTTTTGACCATATGTCTCTAAGCCCACTTGTGTTGCCCAACAATCGTAATTCTTTTTGTAATGTCCTAGTGACACTTATTTTAGTATGAATGCAGCACGTATACTCACTTAAATATTTTACTATTTAAAGTATAAACTCTTGGTCAGAGTATTTTTAATCCCTTATGTATTTATAGTTAGTATATCTTTTATGGGTTGATATACTTAATTCACTATAAACAATGCTCTGATACCAATCATTCACACCCCAAAACCAGGAACGGCGGAAACATTCTGGGGCGGAGGACGTCATGTATAATATCAACAACAATGTAAAGTAGTAAACAAGCAACAACATCATCCATTGCATTAATAATATAATTATTATACAAATGTGTTCTGTCAAATTTTGATAAACACTAAAGCATAAATCAAAATGAAAGATAAGTCTTGAACAAGCTCCATCTTCCTTTCTCCATGCATCGGTACCTGTCTATGATGACCTGAGGATACAAGTAATTTTGAAAGCGAGTATCAGCTTTGAAGCTGGTGAGATCATAAGTATTAATGTGTCTTAATTTGTAAAACTTATAATTTTTAAGACTTGACATTGTTTTGAAAGAAAGCTCGTATAAGTATGAAAATGTTTGTAGAACAACTGTAAATGTTTGAAAAAACCTAGAAATCCCCATGATTCCTATTAGTAACAAAAGGAGTCTTCTACCAAGACTTGACTGTTCTCAATGTAATCTTCTATCAAGACCTAACTGTTCTGAATGTAGTCTTCTACCAAGACCTAATTGTTCTGATTTTAGTCTTCTACCAAGACCTAACTGTGTTACTATTATTATCATTATAAGAAATTGTATCCTTTGGTACTAGGATACTTACATATAATTCACCTCATTGGTTATGTGAATGAGTCACAGAATAAAGGTAATAATACAACTAACCTGAATATTACCCTTTGATACTAGGGTAACTAACATTGTTAACTTTAAGACATCCGTAGACGTACTTTTACCTCTGTTGCTAACAGCTGGGTATAGGAATAGTCAGTCCCTTAAAGTATACCTGTAATGGTATCAACCGTTGACATCCGTGGATGTGCTTTTACCTTTGTAGCTAACAGAGATTTTAGGAATGGTCAATCCCGCAACGTATCCTTTGGTACTAGGATATTAAATCCAATCTATCTCGTCGATTATGTGATTGTATCACAAAGTAAAGATAAGAATGAAGGTTTTGATAACAGAGTCGATACATATAAAATGTAATAGGACTCCTCCTGATATATCTATGTAAAAGTACTCCTATAAGTGTGATCATGTAAAAGTAATCATGTATATGTACTTATGTAACTGTACTCATGTAAGTGTAATCATGTAAAAGTAATCATGTATATGTACCTATGTAAAACTGCTAGCTGTAATGTGTGTTCTCCCTATCTAGCAAGTATAGTAATGTACTGTAATGTTCTACGTGTGCTAACTGTAATGTGTGTTCTCTATATCTAGCAAGTATAGTAATGTACTGTAATGTTCTAGAAGGTATTGACTCATGAATGAACTGACTCATTTGTATGATATCGCGTTCTAGTAATTGTTCTAGTATCTTCCTAAACTACCCATATGGTAGTTTACTAGTAATCTATATGGTAAGTATGGACATGGATGTATACCCTTGCTACCCAAGGGCATATGTTGAACTGGAAGGACCTTTTATGACTATGTATGTACACATGATATATAACTAATATTTAAATGACTTTCGGACGAATACCCGATATCCCACCAGACCACATCTCAAGGCGCAAAAAGGAAATAGGGTGGATAGCCTTCCTAAGTCTTTTAAACATTTCTTATATAACTATACATATAGAGGCATGCAATTTATAATATAAAAGCATAAATAAGTTTTGTAAGACATTTGAAACATAAATATTATTTTAAGAAAAGATCGACTTGATGTCAATCTATAAAACAATTTGAAGGCATAAGTTTAATAAAACAGTTTAAGTATAAGGAAACATTTGTTTGAAACACAGTTGTAAATAAGTTTGAAAGGTAATGTACGGAGTAAGATGTACAGTGTAATAAGGAGTTTAAAACATATAAAATGTTTATAAAAAGTCATTTGAAGGAAACTGTTTGGTAAAACGGCTAATGAGTAGCCAAATCATTTGAATGTTGTATATTAATCACATGTGATTGATGTAATAAGTAATATAATCCTACTTACTAATCACATGTGATTGACATAATAAGTAGCATGATTCTACTTGTATCCCCCCCCCCCATAAAACATTTAAAAATAGTTTAAAACATTAGTTAAGGGGTATGAACTCACCTGCAGTAAGTGACTGGAATTGAACGGACTGTTATCGTACGGAAGGATCGGACAAGTGCTTGGTGTCAAGTGAAGACTTAGACACACACAATGATCAATTTGGGATAAAAACCCGAAGATCCGTGAGAGAGAATTTTGACTTTTCTCTAAATGGAATTCAACAAATGAACCAGTTTGGTTCAGAATTCTATTTATAGTCCTGAAATATTTTTGGCAGAAAATATTTTTATTCCTGGAACGAACTCTAATGTCTTAGAGTAATGGAATAACAGTGTTGCACAAAACCCTAGTGCAACCACTCTCCTAATATCTTCTTAAGTGTAAATCCTGAAAACTGCCTAACTTACACTCGGAGTCTAAATTTTCACTGTAACTGATCTACATCCATTGGCTTGATATGGTTTGTTCATAATGGAAATTTCGGGTTGTCACACCAGAGTACAATAAATATAACCTTAATCACTAATTAAACCAATATCCCAAAAAACCAAGGCCCAATATTTAATCCATCTTACTAAATGGTAAAAGATCATTTACCCTTCCCAAAACCGGTACAAATTCTCATGGCCCAACTCCCAAAAGGCCAAAAATAGATTCTTAAGGAGGACGCCCTGTGTACTTGAAACGTACTCCCCATGTAGCTACTGCCGAAGCACAATGTACAAGTCGCCAATGCAAGAAACCAACATTACACCGAGCGTGCTCCTACGTACGCCCAACGTACTCATTAGAGGCTCAAAATCCACGAATAACTCTTAATGGTTAAGACAAAAGCATCCAAACACATATCTGACCCTTAAGAGGTGTCTTAACACATAAAGCGGGCAACTTTACTCCTTTGCATTACTTAATGGGACCAAATCCTTGTTTTTATCCATGCTAAGAACACCAACTCATGCATGCATCAACAAAAACCGTCAAGATGAAATTTTTATGACTTAACAACCCAACAAGGACCAAATATAAGGCTCGAAGGTCCTAGAGTAGCTTCTACTCACAAGATCAACAACCTTGGGACCAACACATAAGAAAATACCACCCACGACTAGATCTACATTAGAGAACCATAAATTTTGAAGTTTTATACCTCCAAAAGGTAGAGCAAGATGCACCACGTATGGATCCACAAGCTTCAATCAATCCCACACTTCTCCAAGAAGCTCATTCTTCTTTAATGAGCACCAAAATGCATGAAATCACACAAAAAGCTCAAGAATCACACCAATTGAGGCGAGGGTTTTGTTTCTAGGGTTTAATGGATGGAGGCTGAAGGTATAAGGGTTTGGAGTTGAGTTAAGGCCATTAAACAAGGTCCAAGACCCCAAATTAGGGTTTGCACTTGACTGGAGTACGCCCTGCATAATCCTAGTACGCCCAACATACTCCATAGGGTGCTTGCGATCCATTTGCTTGGTACGCCCAACGTATTCCCTTGTATGCCCTATGTACTAGGCTTAACCCCAATACCACCAAACTTCCAAAGGCCATAACTTCATCATTCTAAGTCCGTTTTCGACGAACCTTATATCCAAGGAAAGGTAATGTGTAACGACCCAAAATTCAAGACCCAAAATTCCTTTTAATAAAACATCACTTTAAGCAAAGTCATCATTCCAAACATAATCAGAGTATTAGTTTTCAAAACACATGTTCATTATCAGAGTAAACATTCCCAGACTGTCTAATCTATGGTGTGTGCCATGCGATCACCCCGAGCTCTTCCCTCCGCTACCGGAAGTACCTGAAACCAAAACTGAAAACCGTAAACACGAAGCTTAGTGAGTTCCCCACCCTACCACATACCATGCATAATCACATACTGCACATACTAGGCCACGCCCGCTATCCTGGGCCTCGCCCCCTGCCTCGGGCCTCGCCCACTATAACGGCCCCGCCGCTCCAAGCCCCGCCTGGCTTCGAGCCCCGCTCGGATACAGATCTGTTTTTCTTAGGCCTCGCCTGTCACAGGGCCCCGCTCGTCAACAAATAATATCACATAAACATATCACAACACATAAGCTAAACTCATACGACTGATCTTGTCCTAAGGCCTCGCCTATCCTGGGCCTCGCCCTTGTCCTGCTACTGATGAGTCATGGGACCCCATCCGCGCTCCTACTGGTAGTGAGATACGGGCCCAACATGAGATGTGGAACACCATCCACACTCTGCTATTGGTGAGATACGGGACCTCGCCCACACTCACCTCCCCACCAAGCACATACATGTATCACACAGACAACAAGTATAAACTATCATATAAACAATCCTTGGGCACCCGCCCGCTATTAATGGACCTCGTCCTGATTATCATACTAGCATACTGTGCCTAGGGCTAACCCCCGGGTCTTCTACTCATAACTACATGGGCCGGTATTGTGGCCTTAGACCCATTCACACAAAGGGAAACTCACCTGCACTGGCTGAACTTGCTGATGTACTCACTAGCTGCTGCCCGACAACTCACTAAACTCCTGCTCCCCTTGCTCCCCGAACTACCAATATCAATGCAACACTGAGTCTAACTGACCCCCGAAAGACAACCAAGTCAACCCTGGTCCAAGTCAAAGTCCTGTTCAAGGTCAACCTTCCAGGTCAACCCTACTCGCCGAGTCACCCTACTGACTCGCCGAGTTCAAATGTTCAGATTCCTTCCATTCGCATCTCGACTCGCCGAGTCAGTCCATGACTCGCCGCGTCTACCGATTTCTGAGTCCTAACCTGTCCAACTCACTGAGTCTCCATCCGACTATCTGATTCGAGTCTCAACTTGAAGGGTTTGGGGTTTCGCAACCTGACTCGCCGAGTACAAGGAAATCTTCATCTGACTCGACGAGCTGTTCATCCCACTCGTCGAGTTGCTCCTGACCTTCATGCTACTCGCCGAGTCCACTCAAAGGACTCGTCGAGTCCATTCAAATCTCCTTACATGCAGAGGACTTTTGAGTCATGCATGGACTCCAAACTGTAGATCTACCCTTCCCAAGCCTATTCCTCACGTAAAGTTGCAAACTTTACGTGTAAAGAAGGAGATCTAGGCAAAATACACCATGAACTAGGGTTTAAGGCAAAGAGACTCCATAATCAACTCAAGGGCTACTACTTTATGCTTCTCAAGACCATAATATGCTTAGATCTGAAGTAGCAACTTCAGATCTGACTTCTAACTTGAAAGAATAACATTATGGCTAAAAAGCCCCAACAACAACACATAGATCTAGGTGCAAAAAGGGTCCAAGAACTAGTTTATTACCTCCAAATGCTCAGAATGAACTCACAATCCCAGATCTATAGTCCTTTCTTGCTCCTCCAAGTTCCTTCATCCCTCTCCAAGCTTCAATGCACCTTCCAAGGCAACAAATGGCTCAATCAATGGATGTGGCATCAAGGGTTTGATGTTCTGGGTGAAAGAGGCGGTAAAGGAACCTTAGGGGAGAGAATGAGGCGTTTAAATAGGCTCCAAGTCCCGATTTTAGGGTTTTCCTCGCACAGACCAGACTCGCCGAGTCCCCTTTCCCGACTCGCCGAGTCGGTCACTTACTCCTCGACCCGGATCCCGCTCGGACTCGCCGAGTTCATCCTTAGACTCGCCGAGTCTCCCTTAAAATTAAGGTTTTCTTTCTTTTCTTGGCCTTCCAAACTTTGGGTGTTACATAATGAGAAGATATACACTTCTATCAACTTTCCCTTGCCTTAAAACTTTTCAAACTTATATAGTTAAATCTAAAATCCATTAAAGGCCTCCATTGGGATCAAAAACACAAACTGAACTCCCGAGTCATCGAATCCACATTTTCCACGCCCAAAGGAGGCTAATTCTCTCTATCCCAAAGGCCCCAAGCTTTATGATAACTGATACCCAAGTCACGACCCCGAATTAGGAAACATTTTGGAATAGGGTGTTACACCATCTGAAATGTTTGTATAATGCATAGTGGTCATATTAAAATAAATGGTAAGTATGACATATAGTTTACCCCCTCAAAGCAATTTACATTCATTTTGATGTCCAAGTATTGTACTTTGTACTTTTCGATCAAATATAATAGAAATATCATAAAATCAAAAGTATGTTGCTATTCCTTGAAAGCATCAACTTATTAAAAAAAGACAAAGTTCGAATATACTTTTTTTTTGTATTACAATCCATATATGACTTTGTTATCTTGAATTATTGTTCTTATTAAGTTCATAAGAATTTAATTTATTTTGGTATTAGAACGATCAAAACAATAAAAATCAATAGTTTTTTTTAACAGAAGAAGTGGATTTGTAAGTACTTTATTAAATGTGATCATCAAGAAGTTGTGGATATGTTTGCACGAATGGTCATATGATGTAATATGAATTTTCAAATTGTGAATATTTTTCTCTTTAGATTATGTAAAACTAACAACACAACAAAGTATGTAATACATATATATTAAAAGGAACACACAAATATTGACATACAATACTTACATGTATTGAAGTGATGTCGATTTGAATGCTTTTTTTTTTCTTCTACTCCCGCAATGGATATGTGAAAGAACGGAATTGTGAATGATCAATTGAGAAAGGTGAGAATATTTACCCAAGAAAATCCATAAAAATCTTTTTCAAATTTAGTGACATTATGTTAGATAAGGCTGTGGTTGGAATATTTAACTAGTGAGAATAAATATATGTAATTATTGAGAGTAAATGTCAATTTATAAGTGAATAAATCATGTTTTATGAGTTTCCTTGTTAAAAATACATGCAAAAATAGATAATTACAGGATGTCACGATATGGATTAAAAGATGAGAAATATTTTGAATTTTAAAATGTTATCGAATTACCTTATTTATAGGGTTGTCAGTTTCAGTCAAAACGGCACGGCGGAATAGGAAGTTCTAAAGAAAAAACCAATCGTAAAATAAAAGATATAAATCGAATGTAAGGGCAATTTTGGAATTTCAGTTTCATGAAATCAACGAGAAAAATCTATTGAGGAGGGCTCAGAGAATGCCACGTGTGGATGAGAGTACTTATTTATTAGTATAAAATATTTATGATAAATGTCAATAAATATAATCTAACGTAGTATTTACCAATTCGTTCCTTCTTTTTTGAATTACGATTGTCCAAATTTCTTATACATCTCCTTTTTCCCTATATTTTTATTTTGATGTATCACATCTATGCATTTCTTATAATTTAAATAGAAAAATGAAGATTAGGTTCATATCTATTTTTATTGTACGTATTGGTCAAGTAACACATTCCAACAATCGATTCGGTTTTATAAATTGTAAAATCATGTTTACTTTTTAGAATTCTTTTTAAAGTTTGTACAGTTAAAAAATAATCGTTATTATATATACTTACATAGTTTGATTTGACAGCTTAAATTTATAAACTACGATTATTTTAGAGTTTTATTGGTTTTAAAGACGCGATCTTAACCGTCGCCGATGTTTGACTGGATAGTGGACACAGCTGTTGTTGAGAGCGAACGTGGCCACGCCATGAATGACGGCCTCACAGGTGCCCTAAAGAGTGGCTGAAGAGTCACTTTCCTTCGTGCTAATTGGCTCCTAAGTCCTACCCAAGATATCCTCATGGCCCCCACCTTTTGGCAGTTTTTATTGTTAGTATTCCTTTATTTAATATGAACTCTATTTTTTAAAGATCTAATGTGTAGATGTTCCGATAGCTAAGAAAATAAGAAATATATAATTGAAAAGGGTATGTAAAAACATGAAAATATATAAGCATTTCCTCACAAAACGTGCTATCATTGAAGCTCTAAAATTCTTTAAAAAGTTAGAGAAACTTTTCACTCTCGTTTGTGCTCCATGACCTTTTTTTTAATCTATCGATGAATATCATGTAGTTTGATGGAAGATCAACTAAAAGGGTGGTTTGTTTGCATATTGTTTTAAGAAGGAATTGAATTTGTCAAAATAATTAGAATTTAAAAGAACTGAAATCTGTTAAGTGTTTGGTTGATGTAGAATTTTTATTTTTATTTTTATTTTATTTTTTTGCGAATTTGTCCAAGAAATTGGAAAATAAATTATTTAATAGGACCAAAACAAAATTATATAATTGCACTTGATAAAAACAGTTAAAGTTAATAGTTATCTTGCTTTTGGGGCTAGATCTTGGTATAAGGATACTTAGTCAATAGTTTGGTGCAGATTTATAAAGTTAAAGAAATAAATTTAAAACATGTGTGTTAGTGTGCATGTATTTGTGCATAGGAATGGCAACGGGGCGGGTTTGGTAATTCTGTTCCCGTCCCCGAATATGAAAATTGATCTCATCATCGACCCGATTTCCAGCGGGTACCCGTTTTCCAAACACTATCGGGTCTGCGAGTATCACAACAAGGTAACGGAGATCCCCGTTTAACATTCAAATTAAGAATAATTTTGATGCAATGAGATTACAAAACCATTAGACTTAGTGATGCAAGCATAAATTCATATCTAAAATAATTTTGATAATTTACAAAATCATTAAGAATAGACGTATTTGTTCTGATACATAAGTGGTTACTGGTGGAAAAAAAAAACAATAAAGACACTAGCATTCATAAACTATAATATCACTATTACTCTACGTACTATAAATAAAAAATGTCAAAACACTAGCACTACAAATAAACAGGAAGTTATCTCAAGAAATTATCTTTAAATCGTTCACAACAAAGAAGATAACTCAAAGATATATATATATATATATATATATATATATATATATATATATATATATATATGAACGGTTTCAGGTAACAGGTTTTTGTTTCGGTTTCGGTTTCGGGTAATCGGGACGGGTATTTTGTTTACCATCCCCGTAACCAAACTCGCGAAAAAAAATCTAAAAGCATACCAAACCCGATCCCAAAACCGATTAACTGACCCCAAACCCGACCCTAATATGTTATTTTTCGGTTTTCACCATCGGGTTCGGTTTCTTTTGCCATCCCTATTTGTGCATGACGCAGGGCATAAGCATGGACATGTACGTTTACTTGTCGATGTGGGTATATGATTGGGTGTAGGGGTAAAGTCGGTTTAGTGTGGGTTTCAGGATGAGGTACAATGAGGGTCGGTGTATCCATGTTGGTATGGGTGTGGGGATAATGAGATTGGGCTTGTAGATATAGGTTTGTGCGTAAGCATGTGGATGTAAGTATGAGGTGGGGTAGGATGAGGTATCTGGTGGGTGTAATGGTAGGGTAGTGTTGGTGTATGAGTGTGGGTGTGGTAATGGGTGGGGTATTCTGGGTGTAGGTGTAGGTGTAAATGTGGGAATGTGAGTGGGGGAGGCGTAAGTGTACATATGGGGTATATGTATGTGGATGTGGTGGGTGGGTTGAAACAACCCAAAAATAGTGCCAAAAAACTTCATTTAAAAACATTAAATTTCCATTCATTGATCGTATCAAAAGCCATTGTTCATTACAATATTCCAAAACATCAAAGTACAAAAACATCAATGCGGAAATCACGTGTAACATCCCAAAAGTACAAGCCAAAAATTTCGTTTTTAACTCATTAATAAAACCATAATTATCTTTCAACATATAAAAATCATAAACGGTGTATATCAAGAATAACATAACATCCGTCAAATATATTAGAGTATAAACATCTCATACTGAACAAACGGTGTGTGCACTGTAATCTTCCCGAGCTCCTCTTTTGAAAACCGAGTACCTGAAACCAAAAATGAAAAATATAAGCACGAAGCTTAGTGAGTCTCCCCAAACTACCACATACCATACACATAATCACATAACTTGGGCCTAGCCCACTGCATCGGGCCCTACCCAACATCGGACCGTAATCTGGTACACATAAAACATATCCACAATGCATATAACATAAACACATAACATAAATATAACTCTAGGACTCTTCCCAAATACATCAGGATGAATCCCGACATTGGACTCTTGTCCGACATTGGGCTCACCCCGACATCCGACCGCATTGGGCATCGGGCTCACCCCGGCATTGGGCTTACCCCGACACATACACAATACAACATATATTACATAACATAATCACATAATTTGCATCGGTCTTGCCTCAACATCGGACCGAAGCCCGGAACATATAACATATAACATATAAACTAGCATACATCGGGCTTTCCCTGGAACACATAACACATGGCATAATAACTAACATACATCGGGCTTGCCCGACATCGAGCTTACCCTGGAGCACATAACACACAACATGTAAATTAACATACATCGGGCTTGCCCCGACATCAGACCGAAGTCCGGAATACATAGCACATATCATATAACCTGCATGAATCACAAAGACATCACACATACTTAACTACTTCTCGGGATCGCCCCGATATTGGACCGAAGTCCGGAAACATATAAACTGCATCGGGCTTACCCCGACATACTACAACTACTTAAACGGGCTGACATTGTGGCCTTAGACCCGTTCCTACTGGAAGAGGACTCACTTCACACTACTAAAGTCTCGCTGACAAAACCATAGCTGCTGGATGACAGATTCTCGGTCTGTCACTATCAAAATAACATCCAATTAATAATTGGGTTCCAACTCATAACCATAGGTCCATACTTAGGGTAAAAGACTACTTTACCCCTATCTTAGCTTGACTCAAGCCCAAGGCCCAATCCAAAGGCCCAAAAGTCTAATAATGGACCAAGGCCCAACTGTGGCCCATATATGGCCCAATTTTCCCAATTAGGCCCAAGTCTCTATATGGTCTTGATCAAAGGACCAACCATTTAGTCCAGTCCAACATTTGACGTTCTAATGGCTTAATATCATATAACCATCAAGGCCCAAACTATGGCCCAATTTTCTAAAATGGGCCCAAACCCTCATATGGGCCTTACCTTAAGTCCATTAAATTATTCTAATCCGTTTGCTTGCTCTTGGATGGTCCATTATTATTCGAATCACCAAGGCCCAATAGGAAGGCCCAACTAAGGTCCAAGTGAAATTAGGGTTTCAAATAAAATGACAATTAAGGTTAAGTGTTTCTTACTTAACTCATTAAGGACTTAATCCATTAATTCCTTTACTCTACTAGATAAATGATATGGAATAATTTAGGCTTAATACACAATCCAATCCCAATGGCCCAAAGGTGGGTCCAAATAAGTCCAACGCCCAAATACTCACAATTAGGGTTTTCCACCCAAACATGGACCAATAGGCCCAAAATGAATCTTTAAGCACATTAGGGATTTCGCAAGGTCAGTTAGGGTTTTGCTAGTTGGGCACCACCCACTGCCACCTCGGGTAGTGGTGGTTAATGGCGGCTCACGGCGGCGGCCACCACCTTACGGGGGTGGTTATTTTTTTCATTATTCAATGATAATTATAGTTACAAGGCTTTTATCCAAAATAACACACACTCACTAACACACACACATACAACCACACCCGTGGTGGCTGGCGGTGGCGCTTGGCGATAGCCACCACCTCACGGTGGGGGCAGTGGCGGTTCTCGGCTTTCCAGCTTGACAAACACACATATCTTCACTCCAATGCTCAGAAAAGGAAACCAACCACCCACCTGGCGGCAGTTCTCTTGTCAAACAACAACGATACCGGTAAGCACTTGGTTGGGAATCTGGACCCACTGCTACCTCGGGTAGTGGTGGTTAATGGCGGCTCACGGCGGCGGCCACCACCTTACGGGGGTGATTATTTTTTTCATTATTCAATGCTAATTATAGTTACAAGGCTTTTATCCAAAATAACACACACACTCACTAACACACACATACAACCACACCCGTGGTGGCTGGCGGTGGCGCTTGGCGACAGCCACCACCTCACGGTGGGGGCAGTGGCGGTCCTCGGCTTTCCAGCTTGACAAACACGCATATCTTCACTCCTATGCTCAGAAAAGGAAACCAACCACCCACCTGGCGGCAATTCTCTTGTCAAACAACAACGATACCGGTAAGCACTTGGTTGGGAATCTGGACGCAACCACCACCTTATGGTGGTGCGTGAAGACGACAACGGCAACCCCCACGGCCACAACAATAGCTAAAGGCAACGTTGCAACAATGAACTAAAGAGAAGAAGGGATGAGGAGGATGAAAAGAGACCACCTTGGAACGAAACAATGCCGATAGCAAGAAGTGGAGGAAGGAGATGGCGATCCAACAACGGTGGCGACCCAAACGGCGACCATAGGGCTGCTGGCGGCATCACCTGACATACACAACACCAAATCACACAAAGAACAAAGAAGAAAGGATAGATGGGTGGTTTGCGGTGGACTAACCGAGAGTTTCAGGTCGTTCATACTCAACAACAGCGTTCACCGTCTCCTTCGTGGGTCTCGGTGGTTCCCCCGACTTCCTTACGTCTCCGATGGAAGCGATGCAGTGGTACTCATCGGTGAGGCATCCTGCGACGCTCTTGACTGTTCGGAAGAACAAGAAGAAGGTGGCGGCTGAAAGTGTAACACATGGTGGTGGCGACTAGAACCTTTAGGTTTACGCCTTGTTCCCGAGTTCTACTTAAGGAGGGAAATGGGAGGATACGGAGGGAAAGTGAGGTGTGTCGAAGGAAAATCGTGTTCCCGAGTTTCATTAATGGAAGGAAAGTGAAGGGAGGGGAAGGATTTTGGAGTCATATTTTCCTTCCAATTTTTCCTCTCAAATTGGGAGGATTTGGGAAGAAAGTGAGGGGAAGGAAAATTTCAAGTTTTATTTTCTTTTTCCTCCTAAATCGGGAACAAAAAAACTTAAAATTTTCCTCTAATTTCTTTCGAACTCGGGAACACAGTATAATGAATATTTTCCTTCCCCTCCCTTTATTTCCGTCGAAATTTTCCTTCCCTTTCCTTTAAAGAATTTACAAAAAAAACTGGGGAACAAGGCGTTAGGGTTTGGGAGTAATAAGGTTACGGGAAGGAAAGGTCACCGGGTATATCCGCTCCCATACAAACTCCCTTTCACTTTTGTCACATACAACCCCTCCTTATCAATTCTTCTTCACATAAGCCCCAAAATTTACCGTTTAGCCCCCGCCTCCAAGAATCTATTCAATCTAAGTCCATCATTTACCATTTATACACTGCCTTATGAATTCCATTTCATAACAAGTCCTAATAATTACCAAACATACCCGCACTTCTAAAATCCTTCTCAAATTAAATCCGGGAATTTACTAAACAACCCTCAACTATCAAAATTCTTCACAATTCAGTCCGGGAGTTACATATTAAATTATTTGTTTATGTATCAATTAAACGGGGTGTTACATCACGTGGGGAGGATATTGTGCCATTACGTCGGGCCATTCCCTTTGGAACTGGAAGTAGCTGAAACTATAACACAAACTGTAAACATAAAGCTTAGTGAGTTTCCCAAATTACCAGATACATCAAACATATCAAATAACAAAACATAGATATGTCAGGTCCGTATTAATCCCCCGGTCCGTATCAACCCAAATTACATCATATAGTTGTGTCGGGTCCATATCAACCCCCGTGTATATATCAACCCCCGTGTATGTATCAACCCCGAGTCTGTAATGACTCCAAGACCATATAGCTCAATGCATAAATCATACAAGCACAACAGACAAAATCATATGATAACATGCAATCGTACTCAAGCAATACAGTGGGTCGGCCTTGGTGCCTTCAGCCTGCTTAAGGTGGTAAGAAGATTCACCTCACACACATACGAAAAGATTCTCCAAAACTCACACTATCGATTACATTTACACTTAGAAACCACCAAAACTCAGACTACCATTCAACTACCTAAAATTCCCTTATGTCAAACTCTAGTAAAAACCAAGTCAAAGTCAACCAAGTTGACTCAGTTAGTTTGTGGGGCGTACTCCTCGTGTACGTGGGGCGTACCTCGCAATTGAACGAAGGATGGGGGCGTTGATCTCGTACGCTCGTATGCCCTGCATACAAGGCTGCTTGCCAACTTCTTAACCAAGTGCTTAATCCTTTAAGCACCCACGTCCAAACTTCAGATATAAGTCACATAAGTTGTACTAAGCCATAAAGTTTCCACCTATATGGCCTAGCATGGCTATTAATTCCTTAAAACCAAAAACTATAGCCTCTTAACCCATTAAGACCATATAACACTTGCATGGGGGGGACTAGTGACCAAGAACCCAAATTTATGACTTAACACCTCTAAAAACCTCTGAAAGGACAAATCAAATTCCTTGGAGTACCTCCTACTCACAAAGGCTAATTTTGGGAGCAAAACGGAAGCAACTTGAGCAAAAATAGATCCAAGAGATTCACTCTGATTGTGTATGCCCTACATACCTGCGTACGCTCAACGTACTAGGGCACTCCGGAGCATGCCCTACGTAAGAGGGTGTATGCCCCGCGTATTCCAAAGGTCTTTAAATTTACAAAATTGCCATCAGGGTCTAGACTTGAAAAATAAACATAACTCAAGGGTTAAAATGAAATACCTGAAATCTAGGTGTTATAACTCTCCCCACTTGAACTAGACTTTGCCCTCGAAATTTGCTTCCACTAACAAATATGGGTAGTGTTCACGCATTTCATCCTACGACTCCCACTTCCATTCGGAACCCTTCTAATGCTGCCACTAGAACTTGACCAATGACACTTCCTTGTTGCGTAGCGCCTTTGTCTTACGATCTAAAACTTCCATCAGTCTATCTACATAATTCAGACACTCATCGAACTGAATATCATCTAGAGGAACAACTGCAGACTCATCGGTCACACACTTCCAAAGCTGTGACACATGGAAGGTGTTATTGATTTGACTGAGCTCATCTGGAAAATACAATTGGTATGCTATCGTACCCACTCGGGCCAAAATCCTAAAAGGTCGGATAAATTTGGGGCCCAGCTTGCCTCACTTTCCTGAATTGGATGACGCCATTCCAAGGAGACACCTTCGGAAGCACCAAATTTCCCACCTGAAACTTGAGATCCGAACGCCACCAGTCAGCATAACTCTTCTGTCGGCTTTGTGCGACTCGTAGTCGGTCAAGCATCTGCTGAATCAACTTTGTGGTCTTAAGCACCACCTTGGTTCTTCCCATGACCTGATGACCAACCTCGCCCCAACAAACCGAGGTTCTGCACCTTCTCCCATACAACATCTCAAATACTGGTCGATCAATACTAACATGGTAACTGTTGTTGTAAGAGAACTCGGCTAGTGGAAGGTAAGTATCCCAACTCCCTCTAAAATCCAACACAAAAGCCCGAAGCATATCCTCAAGCGTGGGGATTGTCCACTCGCTCTGTCCATCGGTTTGAGGGTGGTAAGTTGTACTAAAGTGCAATTGAGTACCCAAATCCTCATGAAACTTCCTCCAAAACCTAGAAGTGAAACGAACATCCCGATCCGAGACCACCAAAACTGGCACCCCATTCCAAACTACCACCCCTATACGTAGATATCAACTAACTTTTCTACAAATATGCTCTCAGAAATCATAATGAAATGCACACTCTTGGTCAACCTTTCCATGATGACCTAGATAGAATCAACACAATGTGCCATCCTTCGCAATTTTGTGATGAAATCCATGGTGATGTCTTCTCATTTCCACATGGGAATGGGTAAGGGTTGCATCTTATCATGGGGTCTCTGATGCTCGGGCTTGAATTTCCTGCAGGTTAGGCATCTCTCAACAAACAAAGCTATCTCCCTTTTCATGCAGGGCCACCAATAACTTAATCTAAAATCCTTGTACATCTTAGTGGCCCCCGGATGGATAGAAAACTTTGAATTTTGCGCCTCCTCCAGAACCATTTGCCTCACCCACCTGATACTGATACCTAAACTCTACCACACTAAGTCAACAATCATCAACTGTCCCTAAACAATGGAAGGTGTCCCCCGATCCGCTCGGCCTTCCAATTATCTCTTCTTAAACCCTCAACCTGAGCTTCCTTGATCAAATCCTATAAAGGCGCAGTGACAACCATCCTCAAGCAAACATCTCTGTTAGAGGTACTTTCGATCTTGCGGATCAAAGCATCAGCCACAACATTAGCCTTCCCAGGGTGGTACATGATCTCATAATCATAATCCTTTACCACCTCCAATCATCTTCCTGCCTCATGTTTAGATTCAGTTGGTCCATCAAGTACCTAAACTCTTGTGGTCAGTGTAGATAGTACGTCGAACCCCATGCAAAATAGTGCATATAGATCTCGAGGTTAAAAACCATGGCCCCAACTCCAAATCATGTGTGGGATAGTTCGCTTCATGATACCTCAACTCCCTTGAAGCGTAAGCAATCATGTGACCTCTCTGCATAAGAACAGCTCCCAAACCGGAAATAAAGGCATCACAGTAAACCACAAAATCATTCAGACCCTCAGGGAGAACGAGAATAGTGTCCTCACATAATCTATGATTCAGAGTCTTAAAAGGTAACTACTAATCAGGTCACCAACGAAAGGTCACACTCTTCTTTGTCAAACGGATCAACGACACAACAATCTTGGAGAAATCCTAAATGAATCTCCGATGATACCCTGCAAACCCTAAGAAAGTCCGAATCTCATACGCAGTCCTAGGGGCCTCCCAATGCATCACAACCTTGATGTTGGCCGGGTCAACCAAGATTCCCTTCTGGTTGAGTATGTGCCCCAAAAACTACAACTCGCACAACTAAAAGTCGCATTTGGAGAATTTGGCATAAAGCCTCTCCCTCCTTAGGTTCTCCAACACCTCTCGCAAATGTTGCGTATGCTGATCCTTGGTCTTGGAGTAGACCAAAATATCATCAATGAATACATTCACAGACCAGTCCAACATCAGCCTGTATACCCGGTTCATGAGGTCCATGAATGATGATGGTGCATTTGTGAGCCCGAATTGCATCGCCACAAACTCGTAATGACCATAATGAGTCATGAAAGTTTTCTTCTACACATCCTCATCCTTGAAACTCATCTGATGGTACCCTAATTGAAAATTAATCTTGAAAAACCAAGATACACCCTGTAGTTGATCAAACAAATCATCAATCCTCGGGAGTTGGTAATGGTTCTTTATCATTATCTTATTCAACTCCTGGTAATCAATGCATATCCTGTGTGAACCATCTTTCTTATTCACAAATAGGATCGACACTCCCCATAGAGAGATGCTCGGACGAATAAAACCCTTGTCTATAAGCTCCTGCAGCTGCATAGACAACTCATACATCTACATAGGTACAGGCGATACGACGCCTTAGCTATTGGAGCCGCACCCCACACCAAATTAATATGGTACTCAACCTACCTCTTCAGAGGAAACCCAGGCAAATCCTCGGGGAAAACATTAGAAAAATCCCACACAATGGGTACTCTGGTCAACCTTTCATACCTTCAACCCGCGTGTCAGAAACATAAGCTAATAACCTAAAACAACCCTGTTGCAGATATCTCCTGACCCTCGCGGCCAACAAAGAGTTGGCCCATGCGAATCTCTCTCACTAGTAATAACTAGTTCTCCCACTTGGGGTTCGAACTCTCACCAGTAGCCGCTCACAATCAATCACGACCCCATTGGGGCCCAACCAATCCATATCGATGATAACCTTCGATCATCTCAAGGGTATCGACACCAAATCAATAGATAACCTCTCACTAAACATGTTTAGGACACATCAACGGAAAACCCTCGAAGCACTTACAATACGGTCATCCACAATCTCCACCTCTAGAGGGGAAACCAAAATCTCAGAAGCATCGTAAAACATCTTGTTGAATGCAAGAGATACAAAGGATTGGGTCACTCCCGAATCAAACAAAACATGAGCAGATATACCATTGACAAAAAAGGTCCCTATACAAAATCAAGCATATATATGAGCATGAAATAAAGAAAGCAATAAATAATAGAGATAAGATACATACTTGTAACCACATTTGGTGTTTCCCAGGCCTCATCAGTGGTCAACTAAAATACCCTGCTCTTCACAATAAGGGTCCCCGCCTTGCCCTGGCGGCCATCAATGTTCCTCAACGTGGCTGGCGTAGGTGCCACCACCACTCCCCCTATCAATCTCAGATAATCAGCCTTTTTATGGTCGTTCTAATTGCAATGGAAACAAATAGTATGCTCCGGGGGTAATCCCTACTCATTTTACCAGTCATCCCACAACTGTAACAACCTGAACCCACTGACCGACATGCCCCAATATGATGCTGGCCACACTTGCTGTAGCGGCCCCGACCCTGCTGGCCCCTAGAATTCAAATCATAAACCTTGGAATTATTGCTCTGGCCCATCACAGTATGTGCTTGCTCTGGTTTGTTCTTCATTCGATGCTTTAAATCAATCTCCCGCTCATGGGCCCTCTTAATCATATCGTTCAAGGTCTTGCACCCTAAAAAACTCACAAACTCCCTGATGTCATCTCTCAACATGTCATGATACCTAGTATTCTTCATCTCCTCATCCACAGCATACTACATAACCAACATAGCCCTCTATTGGAACCTGGTGTTGATATCGGCCACAATATAAATGGTCTGGCGAAGGTCCTAAAACTCCTTCGCCAACTGCTGCACCTCGATATCCAGTGCAAACTCCCTCTGGAACCTCTGCAAAAAGTCTTACTAGGTTATCAATGCCACTATTGCTGTCCCAATAGTTCGGGTAACCTCTTCCCACCAGTATTGTGCCATGTCCCTCAACAGATAGGATAAAAATCCCACCTTTGTCCCCTCGGGGCAAAAGCTCGTCCACTGGGCATTCTCCATGTCAGCGATCCAACAAATGATAATGATGAGGTCCTTAGCCCCAAAGAACTTAGAAGCTCCACAGGCCTTGGACTCCTAGAATGAGGGAGCTCGTGCCCTAATTTCCCTTGCAACAAACTCGACTCGAAAGGTCCTAAGCCGCTCGTCCATGAGCTCCAAAATCCCCTCCTTGACGGCACCGAAAATCATGGGGGTAGCATCAAGAATACCACAAGTAACCTCGTCCGCAATAAGGTCATGCAACATCTCATCAATCAGTTCTAAGACAGAGTCAGAACCCAAACCCAAACTAGAGCCATAACCAATACCTCCAATCCCAAACAAGTGACCACCATCCTTAAACTCAAACACAAAGATATAAATAATCAGCAAACACTCGACCAAAACTCACAACACACTGATACCCTTCGAATCCCCAGATTTACACTTGTCTGAAGTATAGGTCTTCTGTTTCCAGTAGTTGTCACACCCCCAAACCAAGGATGGAGGAAACGTTCGGGGGTGGAGGACTTCATGTATAGTATCATAACAACAATTATAATAGTGCTCCAAGTATAGACAACCAACATATATATAATTGAAAAGGTCACATCATAGTATATGTTTACATGTTTCTGAATCAATTGCATTATGTTGACAAAAAAATGAAATGTTTGACGCCTTAGCGTTCCATCCTCAAAATCGGCCGATTACCTGTTTATTTATTTCCTGAGAATACAAGTAGTTTTGAAAAAGTGTCAACAATTAAGTTGGTGAGTTCCTAAGCTTTTGAAAATGATACTAAAATCCTCTTATTGTCAAAGTGATGTTTGTTTGAGAAAAATCAAATATTTTCCTTATGTAATGCATTGTAGTCTTAAAAGTCAAGACCGAAATGTACAAGTATTTTACCATAATTAAAGAAACTTATGCAAGTTTGAATCGACATAAACTCGTTAAATTTAGAAGTATAACCTGTAAATATTATGTTTTGTTAATACCCCATGTGAGTTATTATAACCATACTATGACTCAGACAACCTCGCAATACGACGTTCTTCAGGAGTCGCAAGTTAAATGATACTTGTCACCCCAGACCTGCCGGTCTAGTTGTTGCATGCAACTCATGTGTGAGTTTTTCAGACCCAATATATATCTATACAAAACTATCACGTTCTCCATACAAGAGACTCTGGTTACAATTTACAAGACTTTTGATTTCCTTACTTTGGATGTAACGCGAAGCGAATGTCTCACAAATTTATTCATTAACAAAATTACGTGCACTGAACTGAAAACTCCTTTTTGTATAAACCCGGTACTTTGTGTTCGTACCCCGTTTATATGAACTGAAAACCTTTGGTAATGAGTTTGAAATGTAATTGAAACACAAACTATATCTATTATAGTTTAACATAACTGTTTGTAATGTATATGAAACATAAAATATACCTATTATAGTTTATCCAAAATGTTTATAATGCAAATGAATCCCATTTTATGTGAGTCGAATGTATAGCAAAAACATAACTATGTTTATCATGCCGTATCTTGTATTATTTGTAATGATAAAGGAATCTTACCAATCAGTGAGTATTTTCTATTATATAATTATACCACAACGGAAAACACATGTAAAATATGAAATCATCAAAGATTAACACTTTGCTCAACATGTTACAAAGTGTAATGAAAGTTGTAAGATGTTAACTTGTTTTTAACATTTCTACACTGTTTTGGAAAAATCACAGAAAAATCATACGAAGTCGAAAAATGAATTCGTAAACTCTGAGAGTTTAGAAAATGTGTCTAGTTTGTTCATAAATTTTATTATGATTTTTAGATGTCTGTAACTTGTGTGAAAATGTCCATATTCACAGACTAGTCCGAATTCGTAGCTACAATGATAGGTAGTTTTGTAAAAAATCGCCATAAATTGTAGAAAAATCATATGGACATGTGCAAGTAGTCATTTTAAAGGTATAAAGCTGAAATATTTTCATCTAATAAAGTTTGGAAAACTAAAATGTTTAAGTTGACCAAAACAGTCTGTGAATGGAGTTAAACTTTTATGATGAAAGTTGTTGGATGAGTTTAGTTATGTTCTTGGTATTTTAACTTCTATTCCATCCTTAAAACCTAAGGAAAAATATGAAAATATAGGGTTATGAACTCAAATTGTGTGATTTCAGTGGATGGATGTCGAAGAAAAGAAGTGTTCAACGCAAGAACACTTAGAAGATTGCTTAAAGATTCAAAGTTCTAACACAAATATGATGGTGTTTGTGTAAGAAACCTATGATTCGAGTAGAAAGATGTGGAATAACCATATGAAGGATAATATTACTTACCAAAAGTAGATGAATAACTTGGAAATTGCCCTTGAATTTTGAGATTAGTGGGAGAAAGTGAGAGAGAATGGATTTTTGCTCTTTGGTGGAGAAGGAGTGAAATGGGAAGAGAGATGAGATTTTCCAGCTTTTGTTCAAGAGTATGTCTGGAAAAATGGTGGGAAAAGGATGATGGAATGACAAGGTATGGTGGAATAGTGACTAGGGATGGTCATGGAGTGAGTACGTGAGGTAACTTGTGTCATACACTAAGGTAAAGTCAACACTTCACCTAAATATCTTACCTACTATATTTTTATTCTTAAATAAAGATTTACCTAAAAATGTGTTTAAATTATGAATATTTAGGTTATTATATGTTAAAATATGATTTTTGGTGAAAATCTCACGTCAAAATCATGAAAATCTGGCCTAAAACGAAGTCGTGGTTGAAAACCGGGAAAATAAGCAAGATCTGCAAAGTTCTGATGTGAGAGCCGAAGGTTCGGTCTTCATGGAGTGGGAACCGAAGGTAGGTTCAGTTGGTAAGGTGAGAACCGAGAGAAAGGTTCGGTCGGATAGATTATCAGGTGAGGAACCGAACGCAAAAGTAAGGAAGCGAAGGCGAAGGTTCGGTCCGAAAGGGGGTATCGGTTCACTTGGTTCGGTTTCGGCTTTTGCGAGGTTCGACTCTAGCAAGTTCGGTTCTGGAAAGTTCGGTTCCTTAGCAGGTTTAGCTCAGGAGGGAGGTTTCGGTCCTTTAAGAGGTTTCGGCTCCCTAAGAGGGCTCGGCTCCCTAAGAGGGTTTTTTACGTAAACTTCCGTTTTTTGAGTAGTGTTTGACTAAATTAAGGGTCGGGATGACCCAGATGACTATGGAAAGTTGAGAGAGATTGAGAGAGAGATTTAGGAGAGATTTCACATGATTGGAGAGATTTGGGAGAGATTTCACATACTTGGAGAGATTTGGGAGAGATTTCACAGAGAGAGCGATAGAGCGAGAAAGATTTAGAGAGACTTTATTTGTGAGTTTTGTGAGTGTTTAACTTCAAAATGCAAGGTTTGTAAACCTAGTTAGGCCATGTTTAAGGATCTTACACACCCCTGAAGGGTATGCAATAGTGTTTTATCATTTTGTTACATCACTTACCTCGATTAGGGTTCAAGAATCCTGAACATACGAACTTTCCAAGTGATGACTTCTTATTAAAATAGCGAGTTGAACAATAATTACATAATGTAAACCCTAGTATACAAGGGTTAGTTGAGTTGACCAGTTTGACTTGTTGACTTCATTTTACTTTGACTCGACTATAAATTGACAGTTGTCGTAGTAGTATAGGCTCAATACTACCTTCCACACCTACTTGTACCTTCTTGGTAAATCCTGATTCTTCTAAGTTACTATACTACAACCAAGAGCAAATCTATGCTACACAACATATATATAAATGATGTTTATTTTTAATGCACTGGTTTTTTCTTTATACATCCTAATCTATTGCATCTAAACCACACCTTACAGGTAGTGAACCCGATTGAGTATAATATAGCTTTGATAAGAATGGGTGTCGAACATAATGAGAACGGTGGTGAATTAATTTAGAATGTTTGATTATAGGTTACACAAAACACACTAAAGCAGTAAACAAAGGTTTTATGGAATTACATCTCAAACAATCAACTAAACAATAAATCTCGATAAACTGATCGGAGACAACTCTCTTTAGGTGCTTTGGTTTAGACAATTACATCTTAATATCATAGATAATTGCAAACAAAAAATAATTTATTCATCTTCACCAATTTCTAATATGATTAGTTTCATGTTCATTATTACTAATCTTTTAGCAAACAAGTCAATTCAAGCGGTGATCATTTGATTAAACTAACATGTTTCCTAGTGTTCAGTTCGAATCAAGAAAGACTTGTAATAAGAGTTAATCAAATTGGTTGGTTCAATTAAATCATATGTGGTTGGTCATCACACATTAATCTATTTATTTTCTAGTTAACCCTAAGTTATGTTCACAACACTAGGCTTACAATCTTGATGATCATCAAAATCATAAGAGACAAGCAATCAAGCAGATATTCATACAACTCAATGTAATTAGTAATTAATAGAAAATAATTGTCATTAAAACATGAGGATCTTTTAACAAGCTTAACAAGATTACTTAAACACGACTAAAACAATCCAATTAGCAATTAATCCACAACATCAAGGGTTTATCTAATCATAAACACAAAGCAAAGGGTTTTAACACCCAAATATGAAAGTAATTGCATATAGAATCATGTTTGAATGTTAATCTTGGTAGGAACAACGAACCACATGATTACCGGTATGAATCTGCTCTCCAATCATTCATATCTTCGCTCCTATCAGCTTAACGGTCTTCTGGCCACCTCCTAGAACCTCAAAAAGGCTTAAAAAATGTTACTTGTCGACTAAGGTAGGGTAGAAGTCGGAATCTCCCTTTAGAACGAGGTAAATGTCAATTTATAATGTTTTTACATCACCTACAAACGTTGGGTGTATGTCCAACGAACGTAGGGAATAGGTCTAAGCAATCTCGTAATCAGCAAGGAAGGAACGTTGGGTGTTCAACCCATTGCATCCCACATCTTCACATTTGCACTCTAACGTCATTTTTCCATGCCTTTTGCTTCATTTTCGCTCCAACAACAAATAATAGCTATGAATTATAATTCAAAGCATTATAAGTACATTTTAGCTCTAAATAATATAAAAGCATATCATAAAATAATAAGAAAACACCGAAATTATATATATATAAAATAGGAGTTATCAATACCCTAGACTCTTCAAGGAACCCTCACCATTAGCAGTACTAAGAACCTCGATCAACACTGTTGGTTGCCCTATGCATGCAAGTTACACACAAAATAGGATCACACATACTATCAAATGAAGATTCTACCCTAAGTCCATAAACAAACAAGGAACAGGAAATGAGGCAAAACCGATCATTCTAGGGGTATACAATCCTGATCATATACAACTTTGAAAGCCTACACATAGAAATTAACTGAGATGATACTAACTTGTAGCAACCCAAAAACAGTGCCAACAGTTTTCATTTAAAAACATTAAATTTCCATTCTTTGATTGTATTAAAAACCATTGTTCATTACAATATTCCAAAACATCATAGTACAAAAACATCAATACGAAAATCACGTGGGGAGGATGTTGTGCCATCATGCCTGGCCCGTCCCTTTGGAACTGGAAGTACCTGAAACCATAATACAAACTGTAAGCAGAAAGCTTAGTGAGCTTCCCAAATTACCACATACATAAAACATATCAAATAATAACACGTGGTTGTGTCAGGTCCGTATCAACACCCCGGGTCCATATCAACCCAAATTACAACGTATAGCTGTGTCGAGTCCGTATAAACCCCCAGGTCCGTATCAACCCCCTGTCCGTAATGACTCTGACCTCATATAGCTCAATTCATACATCATACAAACACAACGAAAATAATCATATGATAACATGCAATCCTACTCATGCAATACAATTGGTCGGCCTTAGTGCCTTCGACCCATTAAGGTGGTAAGAAGACTCACCTGACAGACAGACGAAAAGCTGAACTGACACGCTGCTCCGAAACTCATACTACTGATCACATTTACAATTAGAAACCACCAAAACTCAGACTACCATTCAAATAACTAAAATGTTCTGGGTCAAACCCTAGTAAAAACCAGGTCAAAGTCAATCAGGTTGAACCAGTCAGTACGCGGTGTGTACCTCACAGTTGACCAAAGGACAAGGAACTGACCTCGTACGCTCAGCATACCCTTCGGTACACCTTGTGTACGACGTTGCTTGCCAACTTCTTAACTAAGTGCTTAATCCCTTAAGAACCCACGTCCAAACTTCGGATCTAGGTCACATAAGATGTCCTAAGCCATAAAGTTTCCAACTTTATGGCCTAGCATTGCTATTAACCTAAAACCCTAGCCTCTTGTAATGCTTGGTTTCTGGTACGCATTTAACTCATTTATTTATTTATTTTGAAAGAATGACTCAATGAGTTGGTGAACCTAACTCGTTGAGTGGAGGGAAAAGTATGCACATGGTTTGAGTTATCTACTCGGCGAGTCGAGATCCTCGAATCGACGAGTAACTCGACCAGAGCGAAACCCTAATTTCGGGGTTTTGCACCCTATTTAAGCATCTTAATCCCTACCCCTTGGCCTCATTTACAACCTCCTTGTCCCAAACCCTGATCCATGAAAACCTAGAGCTTTCCTTGAATGTGTGAGCCATTTTAAGTGATCTTTATGCACTTTTGAAGCTCGTGAAAGAAGAAGGAGATAGAGGGCTCAAGAGGGAAGGAGTAGATCCAAAAGCTACACTCCATTTGCTACAATTTATGGTAATCAAGTCTCTAACTTGATCATTATTTTCTTAGACCTATTTGCTTCCATAATATGAGGGTTTTGGTTCAAGAACCTTGGTATTTGGGTTTTGGATGTCCCAAGTGACTTATATTTCTGATCTGGGATCTAGGAGGGGTTCCATGGCATAAGGATGCAAACTTTATGACCATGGAAGCCCCATGAAAGCTTTTAAGCATTTATATGACCTTTTTAGCCCTAAAAGGCCATGCATGGAAGCAAGATCAAGACTTTATATGGTTAACTAGTATCTAGGCCCTAGATCTAGGTTTTCATGCTTTGGTTTGGGATACTAAGGCTTTTTGGACAAGTTCTATATCCTAAAGAAATTAGGGTTTTAGCTAAATCCTTCAAGAAGGGTAATCAGCGGGTAAAGTTGGAAACTTTACCCTTATAAAGGTAATTTCTAGTGAACAATAGAAGTACAAACTTTGGATCTAGAGAACAAGGGCTTAATTGCTAAGATGTCCAAACAGACAGAGGGACTCATCAAGTCCATAAGGGAACTTGACGAGTCGGGTCGTGTTGTCCCGTTCCAGTTTATGGTAGAACTCGAGGAGTATGTAGAGGGACTCGATGAGTTGATTCGCCAAGTCGTGACTATGAGCAGCTTGATAGGACTCGACGAGTCGGGGGAACGACTCGGCGAGTTGAGTCGCGATTTCAGGATTTCTGAGTTAAAGGACCTCGACGAGTCGAAAGGTTAACTCGACGAGTTAGTCAACTCGGAATGTTGACTTTAACCAAAGAATTGACTTTGACCAGGGGTAAAATGGTCATTTTACCCTTAGATGGATATTTAGTTTTCTGACTAAGTATTATTGTATAGAGTTAGCTGGGGAGTCGTGGGAGTAACCGACAGAGATTCCTCGCACATAAGTTCAACATCCAGTTTGAGAGGTGAGTTTTCCTCCAATAGGAACGGGTTGAAGGCACCAATGTCGGACCGTTCATGTATGTTAGCGTATGCCAGACTTCGGTCCGATGTCGGGGATACCCCGATGCAGTTTATATGCTCCGGACTTCGGTCCGATGTTAGGGCAAGCCTGAGGAATGTTGTATGCTTGATGTCTTTGTGATTCTTGCATGTACTTATTTATATTTTCCAGACTTTGGTCCGATGCCGGGGATAGCCCAATGCAACTTATATGTTTCGGACTTTAGTCTGATACCTAGGAAGCTTTATATGTTATATGTTGTTGTTATGATATATGTATACCAGACTTCGGTCCGATGTCGGGCGGGGCCCGATGCAGTGGGAAAGGACCAATATATGTTATTATGTGTTTATTGTATGGTATGTGGTAGTTTGGGGAGATCACTAAGCTCCATGCTTATGGTTTTCTGTTTTTGGTTTCAGGTACTTCTGCTAGCAAAGAGAAGGGTTCAGGATGATCGCATGACACATACCACAGTTTTCTAGCTTAGGATATTTCACTATGGTATTTGATATGATATTTTGATACTTTGACAGTTGTTATATTATTTTTGAGATACATGGTTTATGATGTTTATATATTGATGACATTCATGGTTTTAATAATGAATTAAAAACGAAAATTTTGGACCGGATTTTTGGGATGTTTTACCTCTCAACCCACTAAGACCATTTAGCGCTTGCAGGGGGAAAAACTAGTGACCAAGAACCCAACTTTATGACTTAACACCCCTAAAAACCTCTAAAAGGAAAAATCAAATGCATTGGAGTACCTCCAACTTACAAAGGCTAAGTTTAGGACCAAAAAGGAAGCAACTTGAGCAAAATAAAGATCCAAGAGATTTTACCATCAAGGTTGAAACTTTTTACCCCCACAAGGTGCACAAGGGGGACTAGATGCTGGATCCAAAGCCTTGAGTGTAAAACTACCACATTAATGTTCTTCCTTCCACTCCAAGCGCTCCAATAATGCACCAAAATGGCCCAAACAAGCTATTGGGTTTTAATACAAACAATCCTATGTGTGCATGCAACCCTAGTATTGGATCTATGTTTTCACTATTAGTTATACAACTTTATGAACACAAAAAGAAACCTGGCATGCTACTATAATTTTCGAAATTCATATATAAAACTAGAATACATACCTTTTGTTGTTATATAGCAATAACAACTGGTTCCTTGAATTTCCTTAGCTCTTGAAAGCAAGTACCACAAGTGTAGTACCTCTAATGGAGTCACAAACACCATATGCAACTTGGATGAAGAGGAGAAGTAAGGAGGCTGCCCAAAAACGACTAGAAACCCTAGAGAAGTGTTGTCCACGTTTTTGGGGCCTAAGGGGTCCTTTATATACTTGTGTAGGCTGCTAGGGTTTCAGTCAAAACCCTAATGGACAGCTTAAACTCTAAGCAGCCCATGGAACCTTTTGGACAAGGCTATGGATGAAAATATGATGGGCTTCCATCATAATTTCATTCACCCCTTATTCCTTTAGCATTCCTTAGCCTAATAACTCAATTATCCAATAATTGCAGTCCAGTTCCCTATATTTAATTAATCTCTTTTAGTCACAAAATTAATTCTTAATTAATTATTGACTAATATTAATTAAACAATATGATTTCTCCTTTAATATATTATTCTCATAATATATTAATAAATCATATTTAAACCTTTCTCTCCTTAAATCATCCTACATATTGCTATGGTGAAGGCAACCCAAAAGGACCATGCTCATAATCGGGTCAAGTACATACCAAAATAGTTATGGACTTAGACACTAATCCAACAGTCTCCCACTTGGATAAGTCTAATAACTATTTTCCGTATGACTTCAGAACCTGATCAGCAATCGTAACTTTCAAAAGCCATTGTCAACTCTGATCTTATCAGATAGCGCGTCCTCTAGATAAGGGATTATATATTCCTCCATTCTCAAGATATCGTATAGACATAAGACATGAATTTCAATCATTCTCTCTATACTGTTTCCCGACTTCCGATTTATGACGACTGACAAAAGATAACAATTGAACACATCAACTTAGTCCCGGCTTGGCCAAGCGCTTAGGTGTCATCACTAAATCATCGAGAGGCCCACATATATCGCTTTTATCCCACTTTGGGTAAAAGGAATGGATAAACTTTGACTCAAATGCTCGCTTGCATTTACTGATCGAATCACACACAACAATAAGTTTTATAACACCAAGTTACTGGTGCGTTTACTTATTATCAATGTGCAACCGACCAACAAATAACAACTCACATGTCTCAGTTTCAAGAATATACAATATTATCGTCTCACTAATCACTCGTGATAAAACCATGAAGTGATCCAAGTGAGCGTGGGTTTAATCCAATACTCTAATCTTATCAAAGCACTCATGAACTCTGCAGCAAACTTGTGCCATGTCTAAACACTTCAGACAATCTACAGACACATTCATGACAGTCTTTCTTCATACCTACTCCCAACGTATAACCGACTGTGGATGTTTGAATAACCTAGTTATTCTGGAAGTCAAAACATGCAAAGTGAAACATAACAAAAATACTTAATCCTATATGGCCCCAAACTTGTGAGAGTAAATAAAACCCTTCTATTTATCCACCATATTGATTACTCATTATTTATCATTTAATGTTTCAGATAATCAACTCATTACTTGAATTATACCAACAATTGTCCCATGCTCTAAACATGCACACTTTGTTTCCTATGGTCCATGCTTTGTGAAATAGATCACCTGAAAACTTTTCCAATGATGCTCATTTCACAATTCCTTAATCCTAATTATTAGTGTAAGAACACAAGGTTCTTGCCACTACTAGAATATGCTAGATTCTAACATTTTATGCAACGATCCCTTTGCGAAATCATAGCACAAAAGTCACCAAGACGTAGCTAATGAAATTACAAAGTACTTTCTTAGAAATTGTTACAAGACAATTCCATAGATGTGAAGTCTCACATTCAAAGTACATTCCTTTGAACATCCTTCTTGCATAAAAGTTTCTAATCTAGGCATAGACTCTCAATATCCAACTCCCAATATGGAAACATTTCCACATTTGCCATATGACAACTCATTCTTAATAGAATCTTATCTATTCATAATAATGTCGATATGGTCCATCCAATACCATACTTCCAACTACTTACAAGCGATCAATCCTCAGCGAACTTTGGATCGTCCTTTGATAATTGTTAAATTCTTTCAGTCAAAACCAATTCTAGTCCTTTTCCCTCTTAATGCGCTAGACATTTGGAAAATTTTAGAATGGTAAAATACTATAGCATTTACAATCGATCCTATACCCGAAGCGTATGGGACACGATGCATAATGTCTTACATAAAGATATGATACTTTACCAATCTTTTGCCATAATATTTTATGTGTCATGTTCTCACAATTCGAACTATGAAGAGGGATGCCGTAATCATAATCGAATTTTAAGAACACACAATGTATCCTTTGACTGAAAATATTAAAATTTCTTAATCTAAGCTTTAGATTTGGAAACGGAGTATAATATTCTCTCCCTTAATTATAGCAAAACAACTTTTCAACCCATGCAACTTTGCAAATGGAATCTTTGTTTTTCTATAATTAATATTGCTAACTTGCAATACTCGCCATAACAATCATACAAGCATAACACTTATGCTCCCACTATCATGATGATTATCATATAAGCATAACATTTATGCTCCCACTAGCTTTGACATGTATTCAGAAAACAAATGAACTTCCAGAAAACAATGCCTATTGAAATTCTGAAATTCATATTTCTAATACCAGATGCTTCGATAAGCCTTTATCTAAGCTTCTTAACCTAATACACCTTTGCCTTAGATAGCTCATATGTGTGTTTAAACAATTCATAACTTATGTTACTAAGCTCCAAATGTTGAAACTAATTGCCAAATCTCACAATTCGAACTATGGAAAGGGATGCCGTAACCATAATCGAATTTGAGAATACAATTTTCATAATTGCTATCTTCTTAAAATCTCTCTTAGTGAAAGCATTTCCTCACAGTCATTTTCATGAAGGAGGGAATCTTATGACACTTAGATTTTATGGTGTATGAGTTCCTATCCATGTGAATTTGCCAAAACCAAGGTTTGTGACAAATCCAAACTCATATGGACTGAACTTTCTTAATCTTGATTTCTTGCCCTATGGTAACACGAGTGCCCACCATGCCTTCCAAGTAGTTTAGTAACTTGTCCTTACATATCAATTTACTTTCCATAGACTAAGGCTTTAGTGTGTATTCAAATGAGAACTCATAGAACTCATATACACAATTAACTCAATTGGAATGGCACAGAAACAAAACAATGTCAGCACGATAGGTTGTAAACCTCAAGTCGTGTGCTAGTGATGATCGATAAGGTTTATTCTTGATTTGTTCTTGAAACTTTTTAAGACCATTAAGACTCCCACTGACTTCTTGACATATAAGATTCTCTTGTCAAGAAACATTTCTTGACAAACAAATATTCAAGAGTTAGTGAAGCATTTATCAAGACAAAACACTTCACACAATTGGTCCTAGTTGGTCTTTGTCTTATCTAAGACAGCACAACTTACCAATTTCAAATGTGCAAGAATAAGAAAACTTTTCCAAATTCCACATTTGATGAGTGTTATAAACCTACTTAAGACTTTTCACTCAATGTCACAATCTTGACTCTAAGACTTGATATTGGAACGAAGTATGATTGACTTATTGATATATCCATTTCTACAATACTTGATACCTCTTCTTAGACATGCAAATGCACTAAGACTCACTTAGAGGATCAATTGAGATATGGTTCTTAATCATTAAGACTTATCATAAAACACAATAAAAGGTACTCTCCCTTCTTCTTAGAATAGAGAAACTTTTATCTTTCTGCCTACTTGATTCTTCTTTATTCGTTCTACTATTCATTGAAACTTTTTCAATCAACTCAGAATTATACTTAATCTTATAAGTATAATCATATTTACTAAGCTTTAGTAAATCATGACGAATATCTTTGTCACTCTTGTGGTGGACTTGATCAACACACAACCTTGTGTACTTGATCTCATAGTCCTTCAACTGACACTTTGCCAAAGAATTAGTCTAAGTTTCCCAAATGTGAAAGTTTTCCATTCATCATACAATACACATTGCATGATTCCAAGTTTCTATCCAATTGAAACTTGGGCGATGAGAAAGTCTCCCTATTTGGTACACTTTTGACATTTCCATAATTAAGAATCAAATCCATTTTGCTAATAATAGAAGTACATGAACATCAATTTTTCATATATTTCATTGTAAGGATAAATAAATAAGACAAAATCAAAATTTATTTTATTGCGGAAAAAAAAACTTGTCCTTACAATGCAATTCAATTGAAAAACTATGTTAACAATCTATTCTAACTCCAAGTTGTAGCTCAAGAATCCATTCTTCAAGTAATGCGATCGAAATCCATTTTTTCATGATCAGATTCAGCTCACTTCTTTTCTCAAGCTTCCTCTCTTTTCTTCGATCCTACAAAACATCAAAATGTAATCTTATCACATCATGTATTAAGAATCTAGAATAGGAACTTAAAAGAGTTAGTTAATGGATTTTACCTGAAGCAGAGCCATACGTCTTGACTCTCCCATCTCTTAGATCTCTCAGGTAATTAGGGCAGCTTCGTCTCCAATGCCCCTTCTTTTGGCAATAAAAGCAAATACACTCCTTTGGCACAACACATCGGACAATCACAGACTTAGTTCTTTCTGGACTTCCAATGTTGCTAGTGTCCATTGAAGTTTGGGAGTTTGATTCACTGGACAAATTTGCTTGACCAGCACGCCAAATCATTGCTGATTCAGTAGCTATAAGCAAATAGGTGAGATCAATTAGGGTCACGTCGTGGTCCATCATATAGTACTCTCTAACGAACTCACTATATGATTTAGGAAGTGACTGAAGAACCCAGTCAACAGCCAACTCACTTGAAATCTCGACACCCAACATGTTTAACCTATCAATGTATGACTTCATCTCTAAGACGTGCGCACACACAGGTTTCCCATCTTCGTGTTTACTTGCCAAAAGGGCTTGAGTGAGCTTGAACTTTTCAAGCCTTTGAACTTGTGGGTCAGGGAGAATAATTGGAGGAGGTGGAGGAAGTGAAGCATGACTCTCATTTCCTTGATCGTATCTCGGAACGTCATCTTCATTTGGAAAGCTTGTTCCAAAGAATTTGGGAAGACCATTGTAAGATTCAGACATCTACAAAATGGGAGAAAATTCAAGTTAAGTTGATTAGAATTCTTGATGCAACACCCAAATGAAACATCAAGCTAGGATCCAACACAATACTCTACAACTAGAAGAGGGATGCCGTAATCTAGTTGCAGAATATCTGAAGGTAGGTAAATGACGATTTACCAATTTCCACCATGAAAAACGAAAGGAAGTTTAAGTTTTAAATGAATTGAAACTCCTAGATCTTTTGAGATTCATTGAACTTTTCAATGGCATGTTTAATCTCGATTATGCCCTACTATTCGTGATTGGGATGCCGAGGATCACAAACAAGGTGTGAATAACCATACGAATCACGTGGTGCACCCAATGTTACTATCACCTAATCAATGTGCCGGTTAGCCACACACGTTCCATTGATCTATGACAAACATCGAGCCACCCTTTGCCACCAATGTCATCCCCAAATTAGTGTGCCGGTTAACCACACACGCTCCACTAACGTTTGACAAGGGTACGAAGTGTAATTCCATGGGTTAGCATACAATTTCACATTTTGCCTAAAGTAACTATGATTTGGGAATTTGAAAAAGCATTTAGTTACTTTGTACTTCATTATACTTATAATGGAAGGTTTCTGTCCTATCCTACCCGTTCGGCTAACGACCCTCCACTTGTCAAGAGTGCGGTGGGTAAGAGTGGATACCCATTCAATCGCCATTTTATAGGCAATTTCCTTAAACACCCCTTATAGACTAGTTTCGTGAATGAGGCCTACTAACGGTAAGACTGAATTTTTAGTTATACATATATAATATTAAACTTTTAATGTTATACATAGTATAAGGGTGTATTTTACACTTTTAAAATACTAGGTGGTTTAAATTATACTTTTAACTAACCAAAATCATTATGGATTTATTAAATCTCTTTTAATTATACACTTAATTAATTCAATAAAACCATAAGGGTTTAATTTGAACTTTTCAAAATCAGGGTTTTGGAATTTAGACTTTCAAAATTAACTTTTAATCAACAATTTAAATTCCAAAACTTGAGGGCAAGTTTTGAAACTCTTCAAAACAATTAGGTTTTAATCTCACTTAAAATTTTCGAAATTAAGACATTTAAATTAAAATTTTAAATATTAAAACTCTTGATTTAAGAATTACCATAAATTAAACAATTAATTTAAATTATTAAATCACAAGGGATTATCTAGATCATGAGGATAATTACCAATTATACATCTAAGATATCCTAATCCCTTGAATCCCTCTCTAAATCTCGAAAATAAGGGATGGGATAATTCAAGATCTTTAATTACCATATTTAACAATTAAAAGATAATTACAAGATATGGGATTATCCAAATCCCTAAAATTTAGGATCTAACCTTGGGGAAGGAGGTAATTTCGAAATCCAAGGGTTGGATAACCCTAGATTTCAAAATCTTGGAGGCTAAGGAAAGGATTTGGGAAACCCTAGCAAAAATCGCCATCTAGGGTTTTGCAACCCTAATTGCGAAAATTACCTAGCCTTTAGGGTTTATTAGCCATAAACCCTAATATGTCAAGTTCACAAATTTGAATAAAAGCTAATTGAAAACAAAAACCAATGGCTCTGATACCACTGTTGGGTTTAATACAAACAATCCTATGTGTGCATGCAACCCTAGTATTGGATCTATGTTTTCACTATTAGTTATACAACTTTATGAACACAAAAAGAAACCTGGCATGCTACTATAATTTTCGAAATTCATATATAAAACTAGAATACATACCTTTTGTTGTTATATAGCAATAACAACTGGTTCCTTGAATTTCCTTAGCTCTTGAAAGCAAGTACCACAAGTGTAGTACCTCTAATGGAGTCACAAACACCATATGCAACTTGGATGAAGAGGAGAAGTAAGGAGGCTGCCCAAAAACGACTAGAAACCCTAGAGAAGTGTTGTCCACGTTTTTGGGGCCTAAGGGGTCCTTTATATACTTGTGTGGGCTGCTAGGGTTTCAGTCAAAACCCTAATGGACAGCTTAAACTCTAAGCAGCCCATGGAACCTTTTGGACAAGGCTATGGATGAAAATATGACGGGCTTCCATCATAATTTCATTCACCCCTTATTCCTTTAGCATTCCTTAGCCCAATAACTCAATTATCCAATAATTGCAGTCCAGTTCCCTATATTTAATTAATCTCTTTTAGTCACAAAATTAATTCTTAATTAATTATTGACTAATATTAATTAAACAATATGATTTCTCCTTTAATATATTATTCTCATAATATATTAATAAATCATATTTAAACCTTTCTCTCCTTAAATCATCCTACATATTGCTATGGTGAAGGCAACCCAAAAGGACCATGCTCATAATCGGGTCAAGTACATACCAAAATAGTTATGGACTTAGACACTAATCCAACACAAGCTTCACAAGCACAAACACACTTAGTGTTTTCGAGATAAGGAGGGATGCTGAAGGTAAAAAGGTGCTTGAGGCCATAAGTGAGCTTAAATAGGGTCCAAACCCTATATTTTGGGGTTTGTACTCTGACTACATACGCTTATCGTAATAAGGCGCTCTGGAGTACGCTCTACATATGAGGGTGTATGCCCCGCCTACTCCAAAGGTCTTCAAATTTATAAAATTGTCATCAGGGACTAGACTTGCAAAATAAACACACTCAAGGGTTAAAACGAATACCTGGAATTTAGGTGTTACATGAGCGTGGATGGGTGTGGGTGTAGGTGTGCGGGTATAAGGGTGGGATGGGTGTATGTGTAGGGGTGTGTGGTATGGATGGATAAGGGTAATGGTGGCGGCAGGGTGGGTGGGTATAGTGTAGAATTTATATAATTCCAATTCCTTTGGTTTTGTCAACCAACTATAACTTTTACTGGAGTTTGCATTCAATTCCCTTAAATTATTTTGAAAATTGTGAATCAAACACGCCTTAAGTTTCAATTTTTGTTGTATGTCATTTGTTATATCTCTGCATTAACAACTTTAAATTGTATATCAGATTCCTGATAGGATACAACCTCTTGGTAATTAGTTTGTTCATGATAATCCCCTAGTTCATTTTATTTAACAACTATGAGAAATTCATATCTTGTGGGATGTTGAAAATTTCACCTTAATATGTGAATGTCAGGTTTTGTATGGTGTGCCTATGCAACAAATGCTCGGGCCTAACATATTGCTCACTAGTGAAAGGTGTTCTATCTTGTGGTTATTATTTTTTAGATCTACACAACTTCCATTCGCTTATTCCAACAATATATATATATATATATATATATATATATATATATATATATATATATATATATATATATATATATATATATAACTCAACATGCCGAGCAACTAGCGATTTATTCTAAGTGGGGCTGTAGAAATATCATCTCACCATTTCTATAGGTATCCAATAAAATATATTTGACAATAGGCATTAGTTTGCTAAAAGTTTCAAATAATATATGGGGTTCACATTTCACAATCCCAAACTTTCATGTAGGATAATTTGGGAGCATGTCCATGCTATAACTTTTATGATGTCTTAGTCACATTCATTATTTGAATCATCTTGAGTATACGTGTTGCAAAACATTGTGTTACTGTGTTTCCGACGGAGTTAACAATATCAATCAAACCATATCAATTAAGGTTTAATTTATTATATTGAACAAAACATTGTGCTACTGTGTTTCCGACGGAGTTAACAATAAGACACTCCCACGATCCGTTAGATGGTAAAAAAAACTCTTAACTCATATATTCACCACCTCTACCATATCAAATGGCTTTTATGGATCTATTAAGCTAAACTCTTTGTAATAACCCCCAAAATATAAAGATATAAGGGTTTAACTCATCATAAATCAAACCATATCAATTAAGGTTTAATTTCTTATATTGAACAAAACATTGTGCGATGGTGTTTCCGGTGGAGTTAACAATAAGACATTCCCACGATCCGTTAGATGGTAAAAAAACTCTTAACTCATATATTCACCACCTCTACCATATCAAATGGTTTTTATGGATCTATTAAGCTAATTTTCTACTTAATTATAAACAACTATGAACATTTCAAAGGCTTCATGTTTATGTCTTAACAAGTAAGCATGACCATATCTACTATAATCACCACTAATGGAGTAATTTTTACATCTATAAATACAATTTTAAAAGGCCCACACACATTAGTATGTATGGGTCATAGTAGATCATTAGCTCTTTCACATTGCCCGATGAAAGATGTCTTACTCATCTTTCAACATTTTCAACATAAGCATGACTTGTGTAAATAAAACAACTAATAACCATTTAATTCCAATAATTAATTTGATTCAAGTCATACATGAATATTTCGAAATCACATGTATATACAAACAATGAATTAAAATGTCTTAATCTATAAATGCACATTCAATACCGAATTATCTAAAAAATAAAACTATATTTATTCTAATAGAAATAATATCACTTTAACTTCAACTCATAACTATTGAACCTAGATATAATAATATACACCTGTTAATTGGGTGGGTTTAAAATGAATCAAAATTGATCCAAACCCTTTTAAAACATTTCAAAATTTGATATGCACTGCTGGATAAACCTGATAGTTTTGAATAATCAAACCCATACCCACAACTATCGAATCAACAAATACATAATCTATTTAAAATCTTATAAAGTACACAATCATTATGCACGACACACAATATTATTGGTAAGATATTACCATACAAATTTTGAATACATCCTCAAATTTCAATATAAAATACTCATATTTTATTTAATACTTAAACTAATATATCTTAGATAAGATAAATGTCTATTATAACACACAATGCACGAGACAATGTTGACATAAAGTTGCATCTTTAAAAGTTCATGAATCCGACAAATCAACTCGCTTAAAACTTGTACATAAGTAAAAACACACAAAAATAACATTGTATATTTATCCATACGTCGCATCTTTAAAAAAATTAAGTTTTATAATATGAAGCAACACGAAGGCCATGTCACACCCCCATGATCCCTCGGTGGTAAATACGTTTTAAAGCATTGCAAAAATGTTTTGTATTGGATTAGATTAAAAAGAAGGGTTAATGATTTGTAAGAGCAACCAACTTTTATAACTATACATATTTAATACTTAATTTTTTTATATGCCATCTACCATTTAACTTGTTCCAAAAATACTATTACGAAAATATTTATAATTTTTATAACAACTTAAAAGTAGAATGACAAATTGCATAAAAAGGAAACTTTAACGACTATATATATACAATTACAAAATTTGGTTAATCTTTGGGGTCATTTTTGTTTTATTTGTCGATATTTCATTATTTTGTGCAAGAATATAACAAAATTTCCTCTACAACAACTGCATCCCATCCAAATTACAGAAAAAAACAAAAAGGAGTGTGCAAGCACGGCATGGGTGAGCGCGTGATTCAACAGAGGTAGCCAGAACTGGAAAAGGCGATTTCAAGATTCAACGATCGACTTTTACTATTTTAGGAACGCACGTTCGCTAACACCACACACACACACACACACTTCATATAAACCTCTCCCGTAACCCTCTTCTTCTCTTTCCCTCCCCTATTCATTTATACGTGTACGTTTTCTGTATCTATAAACCTATCATCTCTGCGATTTTCTAGGGCTTCATTTTCATTTGATTCCTCTATACCTTTTTTTCTCGCTCCTGAAAGGTAATGCCGTATCTTTTTCTGAATCTTTTTTTTTTTTTTTTTTGATTTGATTTCTTTTGCCGTTTTCAACTGGCTTGGTCTTCGTGCTCTCATGGCATATTCTAGAACAATTAGTATTTAATACGTTTCTGTTGATGATCCTTATAGATTGTTTGAAGTTTTCGAATCAGATCGTGTTCTAGTAAAAAATTGGATTAGACATTGAGACAGAGCTTCAAAATCGGCTTCTGCACCGGATCGTACGCTCGGTAACAATGCTTCAATTCGAGTTGTTCCCTTTTTGTAATTTATGTACTTGTTTTGTATTTGAGGAATTTATACATTGTTTGCTCATAGTTTTATCCCGTAGAAATGTTATAATGACCGGAAGAAGGATCCCCAGTTCCTCTGTATCGAAAGAGATCGGTAATATACAATTGGTCCAAAGCCGACTGGTTTTCGTTTTCCCTTCCTTAAGTTATTAGAATTTCCTTTCTCTCATGGAAGAAGTCCGCCATTTGTTTACCACATTCTCTTATCATATCGATTCATGAAACCGGGTTTCTAGCTTTTGGCTTTGGTTTTCTCACTCTCTTGTATGAAAGTTAACAGCGTTATATGCATTGACCTAATTTGTCTCCCTTTCTTTATATATTTCTTGGTGGTTCTTTAATTTAAAGAAAGAACAAATGTTCTGAAGAACATCCGGCACAATTTTCACACCAAGTTTTCTGTCCTCAAGGATTTTATGTTATACGTTTTTTATGGCGCAAGTCCAAAGGGTTATTGTATATATTTTGAGGGTCTGTTTTGGCTTAGCAACTGATCTTTGTTTTTCTTTTTTCCTATGTATAACAAGAATTTATGTCTTCATGAGCGAAATTTTCTTTTTAAATTTGGTTGATCTAATATACTGCCTCCCAGAATTAGAGTCTGATTTTCTAATTTTCTTTCTGTTGCATGCCTAAGAAGAAAGAGTTTCACTTTGCATAAAAGAAATGATGTCTATAATTATCTTTCACTTTTGTCAATGAATAATCACAAAGTTGTCTTTCCATCTTTTGGTGGTATTATTGGAAAATATTGTTTGATAAATTGCATTGCATGCATCAAACAAATGGGACTCACATTTTTGAAACAGAGGTAATGGCCTTTTGCCTACATATGTTCCACTTACATCTAGTTCATATTTCTTCTAGAGTATTACAATTCCTCATGTTTATTTCTATAAATTGGGCTGACAATTAGTTTTATAGGGCGAGAGTGACATTATCAGTTTATATTTTCATACTGTTAGTCATTTTATTTTACTTTTTAGAAGGGGTTTAATGCAAAAAAGATGTGAATAGGGTATCACACTATGAATATATAACATTTTGGATGTCAGAAAATTTAAGATACTAACAATCCTTTTAAGATACCCAATGGTCACACAAGATTTTTGTTGGAAAATTATCCTCTGATTTTTGCTGACTTCTTCTAGAGTGGAATAAACAGCAAGGTAGAAATACATAAATATTCATCAAATTCATTTCACATCATGGAATATTAAGAATAGTATCTTGACTTGTCAAAGTCAGTTATTCACCAAATTCATTTCACCTCATGGTTGTTTATTTGCATGCGTTCTGTCTTGGGTCCCTATACAATTCAATGATTCCCATACTCCAGTGGGACCCCATACTATGTGGTTCCATATGCTATTGTTCCTTGCCATAACCCCACCATGTGGATTTGGAAATTTAGATCATTTTTTACATACAACATCAAAGTGTCAAGCTTCTTTCTTCATGTAATTGTTATCAATCATCTTTCTGTTTTCTTATGCATAATGTTGTCTCCTATGATGTTGGAACAGGACAACCTTTGTGTCCTATGATGTTGGATTTGGATGATCTAGGTTATTGAATTCTTTTGTTTACTGTTATATGGATTTGTCTTTTAGCTAGCAACAGGACAATCTTTGTGTCCTATGATGTTGGATTTGGAATTTTGGATGCTTTAGGTTACCGAATTCTTTGATTTGTCTTTTAGCAACTTGTATTGTAGCAACATGTATGGATTTTGTGACATTTGTCCAATGTGATGTTTTGTTGGTATATATAGATATAGATATCGATATATAATGTACATTATTTGTTTACATGTTTTTCTAAGGGATCTTTTGTGTGTTGTAGTTATCTGTCTAACGTTGATCAAAACAAGCAGTTGCGTAGAGGAGTCTTGGATGCATATAATTCAGACTGAGGTTTGTATGTGTTGATTGGTTTTTCTAAGGGATCTTTTATTCTTTTTTGTGTTTGTATGAAGTAGTTATTATTGTTATTATTGAATATGTATATGTGTATTGATCAGCAGTTGTGATGGACATTAAGTCGAATCACAGTGCACCTACACTGACGGACCCCACACCAATAAACAAAGCAAGATTAGGACTTTATGATGCTTTGTTACCATATTCATCTGGAGCAGTCTTGTCTCCTGGCCTTTTCTTAAAAGTCCAGTGGAAAAAGCCTGGACTACATAATTGGTTGGATGCAATGAAGTCCTCATCTCCCACTCATCAAAAACTAACAAAAGATTCTGTTTCTGGAACTGACACGTCATCAAATGACGTGGCGGCGGTTGCTTATTGCAATTGGCTTCTCAAATATCCTTCTGCACTCACCTCCTTTGAACATATTATGAAATATGCAAAGGGTAAAAGAATAGCATTGTTTCTTGATTATGATGGAACTTTATCACCCATTGTGGACAACCCCGATCTTGCCTTCATGTCTGATGCTGTAAGGATTTATTTACCTTTTTCATTTTTTATTTTATAAAAAAACTTGAAAGTTAAAAGTTAAAATACCTAGTGGTAATATTCAGATGCGGGCTGCTGTGAAAAATGTGGCCAGATACATCCCAACAGCAATCATCAGTGGTAGAAGCCGTGACAAGGTATTTTATATTTTTATATTATTTTTTTCCACTGGTGTTGTGTGTGTGTGTTTTTACTTTTTAATGATTCATTATACAAATTATTCGACTATTTGTTTTAGGTACACGAGTTTGTAGGGTTACAAGAACTCTATTATGCTGGTAGTCATGGGATGGACATCATGGGCCCCGGCAAGGAGGTACCTACATTTGTTACACGCGACTGTAATATTTGACAAGACTGCACAAACTTTTTGACTTATTTTGGATAATTTTTTGTAGTTCCAGTCCAATCCATTTGTACAGTACAACCTGTTTTGCTGTGTCATGTCATGTAATAATATTGACCTGATGGTACTGTGTCATGTCATGTAATAATATTGACCTGATGGTACAAAGTCAAATTTTCTAGGGTTATTTTGGATACTGAATCAGTTACGTATTTTTTACAGACAAGATGTTGAGAGCAAGTCGCTGGCCCACTTTTTGTTTAGGATAAAAATGCACTCGGTCCCACCTTATTGTTAATTACGCAGTACATGTGTTGTCATGTTATGTTATGTGGTGTGTAACAAAGTTTTTATTTTATCTTTTAATTGATAGGGGGAAGAAGGTAACTTGTTCCAGCCTGCTAGTGAATTTCTAGCAATGATCAATGAGGTAATTGTAAGGTTTTTTTTTTTTTTTTTTTTTTTAAATAATATTGTGTTTTGGGAGATTTTTGTAATATTTATTTGCTTTGTTAGGTTTATAAGTCGCTTGTTGAAACAACCAAAGAAATCAAAGGAGCAAAAGTGGAGAACAATAAGTTTTGTGTCTCCGTACACTACCGCAATGTAGATGAAAAGGTAGCATTCCAACATTTCGTTGATTAAAAAAATATTTTTATTTGATTAACTTTTTTTTTTCTTTAATTTTACAATTACAGAGTTGGCAAACAGTGGCGCAATATGTACAAAACATTTTAAAGGACTATCCACGTCTGCGATTGACACATGGGAGAAAGGTACAAAACAAAAGTTTGTCTTTTTGTGCAATGATTCATTCCATTCCCTTCATCATTCCATTCCATTATAGGTTTTGGAGGTACGTCCAGTGCTTAAGTGGGATAAGGGAAAGGCGGTTGAGTTCTTGCTCGAGTCACTTGGTTGGTATAATTTATTGTTTTTTTTTTTTTTTTTTTTCTTTTTAACTTTAAAAGAAGTTAATATAAATGTGGTTTTTGTAGGGTTAAATAATTGTGATGATGTGCTCCCGATATATATTGGAGATGATAGAACTGATGAGGATGCATTCAAGGTATACCTGTAGCTTGTGGGCCCATTCAGAAATTAAATTATTTCGGTTTTAGTTATTAATTAAAAAAAAAAAAACTTGTTAAACAGTTTTTAAGAGAAGATGGTGGAGGTTTTGGGATCTTGGTGTCTTGTGCCCCGAAAGAAAGCAGTGCGTTTTACTCCCTCAGGGATCCATCAGAGGTACACGCATATATTATTATTATTATTTTTTAAACCTTTTTACAGCATTTAATAAAAAAATTTCTTATAATTTTAATATTAGGTGATGGAATTTCTAAAATTACTGGTGATGAATAAGAAGTCGAGTCCACTATAAAGAGAGAGAGACGCATACATGTGAGAATGATACTGTTCTGCGCATTTACTATTTTGACCATGCATATAGCATAGCACCCAAGACAATAAAATAGAGTTCTGACTTCTGATGCATATTTTGTATATGTATTTTTTTTTTCTTAAGTAAGTAACTCAGACTTTTGGTTTCTTTATTTTTTTTTTCTTTCATGTAATATTTTACTATAATTTTACTTGTAGCAGAATTTTGATATTAAATTCGACTAGTATTTTGATCATATGTTAATATGCATATTTAATAGATGTGACTAGTTGTTGTTCCAGTTTCATTGCATAAAGAAAACTGGGATTAGAAATAACTTATTAACATTTTTTTTTTAATATTATATAAATATGCGAGTGAAGAGGGCTATAAAACAATTGAATTGACTCATTACACAAAAACAGCAATTTTTGTTAAACGAAAATAGTCATCTGGAAACCATTAACAATATTTGTATTTGTAAGTGGGAGGACCAACTAAAAACAATATTGATAGATAACCAAACCTAATTATAGCTAAAAACAAGCTAAGTATTTTGAAATCAGGGAACTCAACAACTTGATACTTTGTATTGATTGAATAGTTTTCAATGTCAAATCATTTTATGCTTTTCGCTAGACACTAAACAATTAAGGCAAAATAAAAAGCATTTTGGTCCCAATCCGGAACTAAGAGATGGATTTTATAGTTAATTTGGATCAAATGAAGCCGATTCCGTACATACCACGTATCTTTTAAATTTGATAAACAATCATGTATCTTAATGCTATTAAACATTCAATCAAACCAAGAATCATCCAAATTTCTAAAATTCTTATCTTTTTTAGAAAGACAAAAGATTTTATAAATTAGCAAAGATATTACAAAAGCATAATAACAGTTTTTAGGTTGTGAAGTCAACCAACCTAGTTAATGTTAAATTTCTTATTTTTGTCCGGAAACCAAAATAAATAATAGAGTAAATTACTGAAATCGTCCCTGTGGTTTGGTCAAAATTGCACGTTTGATCCCTAACTTTTTGTTTGCACTCGGATCGTCCTTGTGGTTTGCTTTTGTTGCGTTTTTTGTCACTATGATTTGGTAAAAGTTGCATGTTTGGTCCTTAACTTTATGTATGTAAGGGACGAAAAATGCAACAAAATCAAACCACATGGACACGCAACAAAACCAAACCACAGGGACGACCCGAGTGCAAAAAAAAAAGTTAGGGACCAAACGTGCAACTTTGATCAAACCACAAGGATGATTTCGGTAATTTACTCTATTTAAAAACATTAAAAAAATAGAAAATAGAAATCTAAAGGGTATAATAGTCATTTTAAGTGTATAAGGACCAAAAACACTAAAAAGATCCAAAATTGGACCATTGATGCACCACCAAACTTTTTTGGACCAAAACTGCAGAATTTTGCCAACCACAGGGACCATTTTTGCAATTTTGTCCACTCTAAATAATAAGAAACAATATTTTCAAAGACAAAACTGCACGAATGGTCCCTGTGGTTAGCTGAAAATTGTCACTTTGGTCCAAAAAAGTTTGGACTAGCACCAGAGGTCAAAACTTTTCATTTTATTGCGAGTTTGGTCCGATTTTGTTTAAACTTTTTTATAAAGACGATTTTGCCCCTGACCATTTAATATTTTAATTTTCTTTTATTATAAAAATTAAAAAGAATTAAAAATAAAAGAAAAAATAAAATATTCTCTCTCTCTCTCTCTCTCTCTCTCTCTCTCGTCCTTCAAAATCTTCAATATTTTTTCACCTTCCTTCATCGTCGATCTGAAGCCACCATCCTGTTGGTAAGATGAAGAATGATGAATTGCAGGTAAGATGAAGAAGGTTCTTCAGGTAAATCGCATCACCACTCCACCTGTTCCCACCGCCACCTGCTATGATGCTAACCCTCACCCAAACCACCAATAAATCTTAGCAGTCGCTATCCCTTCATTTGTGCCGAATCTTAAGTCTTTAACAACCTCCACCACTTGAATCCAATTGACTAAATTAGAGGTACCTTGAACGAAATCGGGGATGAGAGGGCCAAATCGGAGACCAAATTTGCAGAGATTGGCACTCTACCTGTGTATGTCTAGGGTTTTTTTTATTGGGGGTGATAGAAGGTTAGCGAAGGAATATTCTGATGCCAAAATGACTTCATCATTGCTCGAAGCAATCCAATGATCTCGATTCTCAAATCGTCTCTCTTTACAACCTTCTAAATCTCAAAATCGGCGATGAATCGTAAGCATTTCCCTTCTATATTCAAACCAATCGATTTTAAGGAACCAATAAATTCTCACATGAAATCGATTCATGAAAAATGTTGGTATAACATGGTCATTGACCATGGAATAGGTGAGGGAACGGGATGGGTAGGGCAGTAGTGAGGGTCGATTTCCTGCGTAAGCTTTGTTTCTGGAGATCGATAGGGTCGAAGCAAAGGAAAGGGAAGGCTGTGAAGCTTCTCTCTTCCAGTTCTGGTAACAAGGTGTGATGCGGAAGGGAGAACCGGTTGAGCTAGGAGAGCATCAACATCGGCGCAGGTGGTGTGTTTGGTAGTGGAGCTCGACGGGAAGAAAGGCAGGTGCGATGGGGGGTGTTCGGCGTTGTTTGCTCGACAATCACATGTTTCCTTTCATCTCTCTTCTTTTTACATTAATTGTAAATCCATGGGGTTTAGTCAATAGATTTAGGTTAAGATGAGTGTTTGTTGATTGATTCTTAACAGAAATGGATAAATGGAATGGATGAGTGAGGTTGATTTTTTACAGGAAATCGATGGGGTGTAAAGAACAAGAATGCTCTTGTGTTCTTGGATGGGAACGAATGCAGAAGGATATGTGTTAATTGTATTGGTTTATTAGAGAGAGAGAGAGAGAGAGAGAATATTTTATTTTTTTCTTTTATTTTTAGTTCTTTTTAATTTTTGTAATAAAAGAAAATTGAAATATTAAATAATCAGGGGCAAAATCATCTTTATAAAATTGTTCAAACAAAAATGGACCAAACTCACAACAAAATGAAAAGTTTGGACCTCTGGTGCTAGTCCAAACTTTTTTGGACCAAAGTGGCAATTTTCAGCTAACCACAGGGACCATTCGTGCAGTTTTGTCATTTTCAAAAGATACATCTTTTTTTAGAACGGCGACAATTTATAAAAAATAGCAAAAGCTAGAAAGAGAATTACATATTAATAGCTATATTAGGCTTTTTCACCCACTCTCTCCAAGACAATCTAACTCTACACTTTCTAGCATTAATCCAAAAAAGATTGAGAAACAACAAAATCCCACAAAACCGCCTTCAAAGATTTTATAGAGTTAAAGATCTCTTGTTACGAAAACTCCAAATAGCCCACATAAGCATGGAACCAACAACATCTAAACAAATCCACAAAAGAGCCGGCAAACAAGTAGAATTTAACCATGGTTTCCAATAAATAAAAGAATAAAAAACCGGAATGTTCAAACCCTACCATCTAGCCAATAAGCACCAAAGATCCATAGCCATCACACAAGAGAAGAACATGTGATTAACAATCTCCATGTCACTACCACAACAAGGGCACAACAAAGAGCCAACGTCAAAACCTCTTTTGTCAAGGTTGAATCGAGGTGGAATCTTGTTCAAGCCGATCCTCCATATAAACAAGTTAACTTTTATTAGCACCAAGCAATTCCATCTAGTAGGAACATTATCCACAACCAAAGTTTTGGAATCTATAAAAGCACGTATAGAAGCAACCGAAAAACCTGCCTTATCACCTAACGACCAGACCCATGGATTCTTTTTTATCCATAAGCACAACCAAACTCGTACAAACCCTCAACGATGTATATTGCACAAGTTCATCACCACCTCTCGACTCTCTTTCCTAAAAGCTGAGAACCAATCATTTAAGGTAAGACGCTCTGCCACATAACACTCTTTTTCTTCATTTAATGTATAAACATGCAAAAATTGATCTTTAAAAGATTGATCACCACACCAAATATCATACCAAAAGGAAGTATTTGTCCCATTCCCCATATTACGTTAACAAGCACTCATAAGGTCAATCCTGATCCAAGTGCTTGGTCGATTTGAGAATATCAATCCATGGGCTAAAACTCTCAACGAGAAGATGAACCGCCCCTATAAGATGATCTCTGCCATAGATAGCTTCAATAACTTTGACCCACAAGTCATTTGTGTTGCCTTTAAAATGCTAAATACACTTGAAAGGAAGAAACCTATTCAAAGCAAAATACTTCCAACACCAAGACTACCCTAATTTTACTTGTCATGCATTTACTCCATTTAACCCATGTAATCTTTTGATCTTCTAGATCACCACCAATGAAGAAATTATTATGTAGAGATTTCAGTTTTTGTTGTACCATAACCGAGAATTTATAAATAGATATAAAAATGTAGGCAAATTCCCAAGAACAGCTATAATTAAAGTTAACCGGTCGCCAACACACTAAGCACGAGCTTTCCAAGAAGAAAGCTTTGAAGTAAACTTCTCAACAACACTTTTCCAGTTGATCGCCTGACCCATGTTATACCCAACAGGCACACCTAAATAAGAGAAAGGCAATGACATCATCCCACAAGCAATAGTCATTGCCATCTCCGCAACATCCATATAAGGAACACCTACACCAATAGTTTTACTTTTTTGGATATTGATTTTTAACCCCAAAAACCAAGTAAAAACATTTAAGCAAGGACACAAAGTTACTAGCATTCAACTGGGACCACTCATCATGGAAAATAACATCATCAACATAGATGAAGTCTTCAGATTAATATTACCAACCATGACACCCTTAAACAAGCTTACAATCTTAACTTTGCATATAACTGCTTGCAAACCTTCTATAGCCAATGTAAACAAGAACGGAGACAAATGATCTCCTAGTCTAAGATCCCTATAAATCTCGAACTCGGTAGTAGGCGACCCATTAACAAGAATGGAAGCCCTAACATTCATCTGACAACCCGAAATCTACCTTCTCCAAGTACATCCAAAGACCAAGCTATCCAAAACAAAATCAAGGAAATCCCATCTTATCAAATCATATGCTTATTCAAAATCAACTTTGAAAACAAGAAGTCTTCTCTTACTTTTGCGATACCATTCCATAACCTCATTTAAAACTAAGGGTCCATCAAGAATATTCCTACATGATAGCTTCATTTTATTTACTTCTTTTTATAGTTTATTTTAGCACATTTCATTCACATTTTAGTTAATTTCCATGCATATTTTCCTTTATGTTATTTTATGACAATTTCGGGTACTTTCTAGTTTCTTGAGCATTATTGCAATTTTTTTTGGAGACTAGCGAAGCGGGATTTTTGGGAGGTGGTTTGGACTTGAAAGGCAATGAGGATTTCGAGCTTGATGGCTATGGAGGTGATTCATGGAGTGGACTTGTCAATTCCCTGAAGGCTTGGAAGATTTGAACTTTAAAATTGCAAGGTGCGGGAGAATTTTTGAGTGTGCGGAGATCGATGATCGGGAATTTGTGGAAGCTATGAGTGATTTGGTGAAGGCAATTTGGGCTCAAATTGAAGAGAACTTGAAGAAAAATGGGCTAGAAGCTGATTAGGATCAAACTGGGTCAACGGTTGAGTTGTGGAGTCCTAAGACTTGAAGAAAGCCAAAAGCCCGTTACACTCAAGTGGCCTGCGTGGATTCCTGAAGGGGCATTTTTTGGATTTTGTTTAGAGCTCTATCTTTGGAAGATTAGTGTGCCTCTTTAGCCTTATCTTGAACATCCGATTTTGACACATTCTCTCTGGAGTTTTGAAGACTTTTGAAGGCCAAGAACACCTTAAGATCATCATCTTTTCATCTCTTGATTCTTGTCAAATGTTGGTTACAATCTTTACTAACTTTGTTTCTATGAGTTTAGCCATGCTTGGCTAAACAAAAATTGGCTGACTTTTGTTGAATCCTTTGAACTTTTGTTAAATATTGAAGAATCCATAAACATGTTCTTAAATCTTTATGGGAATGTTTTGTGTTTTAACATCTTATCACTACTTGTATGTTTTTATTCATGAGTTTAAATGTGTTTTTAGTGATTAGTTGGTTAATTTCTTGATTAAGTAAAGGATCCTCAAATTAGCAAGAAACAAACAATTTTTGTGTTGTTTATGTTTCACACAATCATAAAATTAAACATTTCCTACAACATGGTAATGAAAGTATTTGAATCCTATTGGATTTGGTGACTTTTTGGTTCTTAATGTTAGTTGACTTTCATTAATTACATGGTTAATGAAAATTGTGACTTTGACTAAGGAAATTGTTATGAGCTTCTCTAACCATTTTAACAAATAAGAAAAGTCTAGGTAATCTCAAGCTTCTTGTATTACTATAGCCAAATTAAGGATTTAAAACAAATATTGCACCATTGGATTCTAATGATATGTTCATCAAAAAGTCAAAGTGAGGAAACTTTAAGTCAACCTTATTTCCCTTATTGATTTGACATCAAACTCTTGTTTTTATTGAAATTGTCTATTTAAATCTTAGTTTAGTTTTAGTTTATTTCAAGTATTTCAAAAGTCCAAACCCCCATTTTTACTTTTATTGTCATTTTACAAGTATTTTTACAAAGAGATTTCTCATAGATTTATAAAATTAGACCAATCTTCGTGGATACGATCCCTTTACCACTATACACTATTTTAGTGTAAAAGATATATGGTTATTAATTTTGTTGGCCTCAACAACCACCAAAATTTTGGCGCTGTTGACGGGGATGATTTTGATTTAATCAGTTTGTTTCTCAAAATCTCAAGTGTCAATGTCACAACATATTTGAAAATAGTTTTCGAAAGTAATTATCAAAATCTAGGATACTAATTCATGACTCTTTTCTCTTGTGTGTATAATCGAGCCGCCACCTTCCCACGATCCTGATAAGAACCTGAAACACAAAACACGGTAAGCATGAAGCTTAGTGAGCTCCCCAAAATACCACATGCAACAAATTCGCCACTCGAGGCTACAATCTGTAAGACCCTCCGGTCCATGTGTCTCAACGGGACCCGCCAGTCACGTAGCTCATTGGACCCTCTGGTCTGGTCTAGCTCGTTGGACCCTCTAGTTCGGTCTAATTGAGAACCCTCTGGCCTCATAGTTTGTTGGACCCTCCGGTCCGGTCTAAGAAACAAATAATATAGCATACAATACATATCACACAATCATGCCTAACTCAAGCAAGCACATAAGATCCTATGGTCACACATAGTTACCACTCTAGGTAAAGTATAGTGAGAAGACTCACCTCGTATGATGAACATCCCCTATAACGTTGTTGCTACGCACCAACCTCTAACTCTGAGCCAAAACCACAATTAACCCATTTAGAAACTAAGTCCAGACTCTCACTCATTAGGTCTAAAGGAAAACCACTATCCAACCCATTAAAAGCCTATAACCCATTAGGCCAACCAAGGCCCAATAATAAATGGGCTCACCCGAGGCCCACTCTTAAAACTAAATGGAAAGCCCCAACACAAGGGCCCAAGGAAAAATTATAATATTTCTTTGCTCATAGTATCTAATTCACAAGCCCAAAGATTCAGGCCCAACTCTCACGGCCCATGATAAGATCCAGCCCAAAAGTTGATGGGTTTCGAGAAATACATCATTCCAATGGTGTACATGCAAACCCTAATAGCATTTGGATCTACTTTGTCTAATGAACATGCAATTGAATATTCAAACCCATAAAACCTAGATCTAACATATTATGAACTGAAATAAGGTTTAGAGATTACCTTGGATTGTTATGTAGCAATAACAATCAATTACTTGGCTTTAGAAAGCTTAGTGCCTCAAGTGTTGCACCTCTAATGGAGTCACAAACACCACTAAGCAATTGGATGAAGAAGAGAAGAAAGGAAGCAGCCAAAAACGTCCAGGAAACCCTTCATAAGTGTTAGCCAGATTTTTGGGGCCTTAGGGGTCATTATATACTTAGACTATTAGGGTTTTGCACTTACGAAACCCTAATCTAGCTGCTTATGCCCTAAGTAGCCCATGGACTCCTTTAATTATATCCCTTGGACAAATTCCTTATGGGCTTCCCATAGAATTCATCCAACCTATAATACTTGGTGATCCATAGTCCAATTGTAATTATCTTATAATTACAAATCCATTCCCCTAAGTTTAATTAATCTATTTTAGCCACAAAATTAATTCTTAATTAATTCTTGACTAATATTAATTAAACTATATGATTTATCCTTTAATATATCATTCTCATAATATATTAATATATCATAATTAAACCTTTCTCTCATTAACTTATCCTACATATTACTATTGTAACGTCCGCAAATCCGGGCTAGTCAATTTAGAGACGATGAGCATCAAAAATGAGTTTTTGATGGAATATTATTTAGAAGGATTAGTCTTAACCAAGTTTTAGTATATGTTACAAGGGTTTCGTACATATAAAGAACGCCAAAATCTGAATTATAACGAAGAAGTTATGGCTCGTCGAAGTTTCACGGCAAAACCGGCATGTCATCGGGAGACGTAAATAGTGAATTTACGGTAGATGACTTTTTAGCCTTAGTAATCTAAACAAAAGTCATAGAATACGATAATATGAGAGCGTCCATAAAAAGAACGGCCAAATCCGACTTCGTATGAGGAAGTTATGATTTTTCTAAGACTTAGCATAGTAGTGCACGACTCGAAACTCGAATTTTAGTTCGAGCGGCTTTTGGCCTACACGACCTAAATGAAATTTGAATATCTCATTAATAGGAACTCAACAGTAAAAAGACAGATGAAAACGGAGTCCGTATGTAGAAGTTATGAATTTTACGTGGACATTTAACAATATAATTTCCTCAGACTATTAAATTTAAGATCGGTCGAGAATTAGCCGACGGAGTCAAAATTAAAGTTGTAGATCTTATTTTTACCAACGCGTGGATATAAAGAACGTCAAAAACGGAGGTCGTATTTGAAAGTTACAGATTTTAGAAGTCGGAAATGTGTTATGCGAAAATGGGTGATGTGACACAATCTTGGCCATTGCTTTCTCCCCAAGTCTTGCCACTAAATGGTGACATATGGTACCAAGTTCAACCATTTTCATCTTATAAATAGAACCTCTCCCACCCTCATTTTCTTCACATATTTCCCATTCTTTCTTCTCTTTACTATCTCTCTAGAACCTCTCTCTAGCCCTGAAACCCCCCGAAAAGCCTAGGGAACCTCTCTAGCACGAGGCGGAAGCCTTGGAGTGCTCGAAGGCTTCGAGAAGAAGAGCTTTTCAGCTCGGGAATGCTGCTCCAAGCAAAGCCCGGTTTTCTATAAAACCCGCTATAAGTGAGCTACGCCTACGCTATTTTTAATATAACTTTCATTTAATTATAGTAACGTTATTAGGAACTTATAATAAGTATTTGGGATTTTATTATGGGTTATATAAGTATTGTTTAAAGCTTATATAATAGTAATAATAACTATATTATTAATTAGTCTCGACGAATAATAGAGTAAACTCTAGTGGTAATAATACTAGGTTTCATCGACGAAAATTATTTTTTTAACAAGCGAAGCGTTGTCTGAGTTCGGAATCACCACCTTTTCAAGTGAGTGAATAGTTAGTTTCATCTTACACATAGATATGAAGTATTTAATATAAATTACGTACTATGTGTACATATTATCTGAATACTTGCTGTCTATGTTGGGTGAAATATTTTTATATACGTTTTAAATGATTTAAACTGCAGATGTATTTTATATCTACAAAACGTGTTGGGTAAAACATGGGTAGATGTAATAGTTTCTGTGTGACCAAATAAAATAACGAGGGACCTCGATATAGATGTTATTGATGATCCAGTCATCTAGCAGAGTATAGATGACGACCACAGACTGTTCTAGACAGTCCAGTGGAATGCTAGCAGGCTTGCAACCTGTAGGTGTTTATTTGAACTGTGTGTTTATTTGAACTGTGTGCTCACCATAAGTACTCCATCCCTCGCATGGTTGCCTTATTTGACATGAATTGCTGAGGAACCCCCGAAGCATGTGTTGTCACACCGATGAAAGTCCCTTAGACTAGGTCCCTTGTGTTAGATGTTTTAGGGTCGTAAAGTGAGGATAGCGGGAACGGGTAATCGGGTTTGTTTGGTTTGATAAAGTTAATAAACTTATTTATTATGGGTTGAAAACCCTATGTACTCACCAGGCTTCCTAACTTGACCCACTCAGTTTATTTATATTACAGGTGTTGATATGAAGTCACATTACATTAAGAGATTAAAGATATATAAATCACTAGTGATAATGAATATAAGTTCTCTTTATGCTTACGTTTATGTATTGACAATGACATACCAAATGTTTTAAAATGAATAAAAATATTTTTCTTTGAAAATGATTTGATAACATATTTATCATGTTTTACAGGGAACAAATTCCGCAACATTTTTATTAAAAGAGGTACTCTGATTTTTATAAAACATAAACAAAATCGGTCTTTTCTGGCCGTGAAAATGGGGATGTCACAGGTATGGTGAAGGCAACCCAAAAGGACTATGCTCATAATCGGGTAAAGTACATACCAATATAGTTATGGACTTAGACACCAATCCAATAGTCTCCCACTTGGATAAGTCTAATAACTATTTTGCATAACTTCAGAACTTGATCAGCAATCGTAGCTTTCAAAAACCATTGTAAACTCTGATTTTATCAGATACGTGTGTCCTTTAGATAAGGGATCATATATTCCTCCATTCTAGATATCATATAGAATGATACATGGATTTTAATCATTCTCTTTATATTGTTTCTTTACATCCGATTTATGACGAGAGACAACATACTACAATTGAACACATCAACTTAGTCTCGGTTTGGCCAATCGCTTAGGTGTCATCACTAAATCATCAAGGGGCCCACATATATTACTTTTATCCCAATTTGGGTAAAAGGAACGGATAAACTTTGACTCAAATGCTCGCTTTCTCTTACTCATCAAATCACACACAACAATATGTTTTATAACACCAAGTTACTGGTGCTTTTACACATTATCAATTTGCAACTGAATTGTAACTACAACTCACACGTATCGGTTTCAAGAATATACAATATTATCATCTCACAATCACTCGTGATAAAAAACCATGAAGTGATTCAAGTGAGCATGGGTTTAATCCAATACTCTAATCTTATCCAAGCACTAATGAACTCTGCAGCAAACTTGTGATATATCTGAGTACTTGCTATCTATGCTAGATGAACGATTTTATACATGTTTTAAATGATTTAAATTGTATATGTATTTTATATCTACGATAATTTTGGGGTAAAACATGGGTAGATGTAATAGATGGAGTATGAGTTGAGAGGTGAAATAGACCATGAGGTGAGGATGAAAGGTGGACGATGTGAGAAGCCTTTTTCCCAAATGATGGCCCCATCATTCAGCAGAGTATGGATGGCAACCACGAATTATTCTAGACAGTCCAGTGGAACACTAGCAGGCTCGCAACCTGTAGGTGTTGTGAACGATGTGTTCACCCGGTGTACTCTAAACCTTGGCGACCATGCAGACTTGGTGCCTAAACCTTGGCGATCATGCAGACTTGATGCCTAAACCCTGGCGACTATGTAGACTTAGTGCCCGTTGTGTAAATCTTGGCGATCATGCAGACTTGATGCCTAACCCCTGGCGACTATGCAGACTTAGTGCATGTTGTGTAAACCATGGCAACGATGGACTTCGTGCCGATTCCTTAGGATGATCCTTAGGAATAAATGAACAAGGAATAGTTGATTCTTAGGGTAGATCCTTAAGAATAAAGAAGATAATAGGGATGGGTAATTGGGTTGATTGCTCAATTGGTTAAACATAATAGTTGTATTATTGTGGGTTGAAAATCCTATGTACTCACCAGGTTTCCCAACCTGACCCACTCAGTTTATTTATATCACAGGTGTCGATATGAAGTTACATTACACTGAGAGATTAAGGAGATATAAATCACTAGTGATAATTAATGAATGTAAGTTCTGTTTATGCTTATGTTTCTGTATTGACGATGACATCCCAAATGATTTCAAATGAATAAAAATACATTTCTTCATAAATGCTTTGTGTAACGACCCGTTCCCGGTATGTTGATTTATTGGTAATTATAGTGAGTTTTTCAAGAGGGACTCGGTGAGTTCTAGCCTGACTCGCCGAGTAGGGTCGCGTCTGAGGGCACGCGTGAGCCGGGGACTCGACGAGTCCATATCCCCGACTCGGCGAGTCCATCTGTCTGGGTGAAACCCTAAATTCCCCGGGTTGCCCACTATTTATACCACCATATAGCCCCCATTCTCGCCTCCCTCACCCTGAGAACGCAGTATTAGAGCCCCAAACCTCCATTGAAGAGCTTATATGTGTTTTGGTGCCCTCTTTGTAAAGGTGTGAAGAAGGAGAAGAAGAAAGAAGCAAGGAGAAAGGTTGTAGTGCAAAGATCCAAGGCCAAATCAGAGTTTATTGAGGTATTTTCGGAGTTCCATCTTATTATATGCTTTAAACTTCCATTAGAGCTCTCCTAAGAGCTAGTTAATGCTTGTTCCAAGCCTTACACTTGCATGAACGTCTTATTAAGTCGAAATATCTATGGATCTGAATGTTGGGGTGTTGTAGAGCCCAGATCTACTGTCTTTTTGGGGTTATATTGCATGATAACCATAGATCTACCCATTTTATGCACCTTTTAGCCTTATTTCCCTTATTCATGAGGTTGTGCACATAAAGTTGGAAACTTTACGTGGTAAAACAGCTTATTGGACTCAGATCTATCAATTGTATGCATTGGATTCAAACAAAATCAAGTAAAAATCAGTTGCATGGCGGCGACTCGGCGAGTCGGAAGAACGACTCGACGAGTCGGGTCGCGAGTCCCGAGTCCTTCAGTTTTATCAGTGTCGAGTAGACGAGGTGAGTCAGGAAGTGGACTCAGCGAGTTGAGAGTAGACTCAGTGATGGAGGGACTCGACGAGTTTGTTCATACAACTCGGCGAGTCCAAGGCAATCTTCTTGGGATCAAGAACAACTCGTCGAGTCTGTTCATACGACTCGGCGAGTCGGATGAAGATTGTCTGAGTTCTTGGATCAAGAGGGTACTCGCTGAGTCGATGCCAGACTCGATGAGTAGCAGTGAGTAAGAGTGAAAAGTAAGAGTGGGACTCGGCGAGTTGGGTGGCCCAACTCGGCGAGTCAGCCCAAAGGAGAGTTGACTTTGACCGAGGGTAAAAGAGTCATTTTTACCCCAAGCGCAGTGTTTAGTATTTGATTGAGTGTGTTTATGGACTTGTAGCCGAGGAGATTCAGGAGCAGCCGCCGTTAGCTTCCCGAGCCACACACTCAGCAGCCAGCTTACGAGGTGAGTTTCCTTCCAGTAGGAACGGGTCTAAGGCCACAATGCCGGCCCGTTCAGTTAGCAGTAGTTCCGGATTTAGGTCCGATGCAGTAGTTGGTATGTTCGATGCCTTCGTGGTTCGAACAGGATTTGTGTACTATGTTTTATGTGTTAAGTACTATGTGTTCCGGGCCACGGCCCGATGTAGCATGTCGTATATGTGTTATGCTAGTTGATGTGTTATGCTATGCCATGTTCAGTCAGACAGTTCCGGACTTCGGTCTGATGCAGTTAGTTCCGGACTTCGGTCCGATGCAGGGGACAAGGTCCCAGTCAGTTCTGGACTTCGGTCCGATGCAGTTAGTTCCGGACTTCGGTCCGATGCAGGGGACAAGGTCCCAGTCAGTTCCGGACTTCGGTCCGATGCAGTTTCCGGGCTTCGGCCCGATGCAGTAGGCAAGGCCCAATATGTGTTTATGTGTTATTGTATGGTATGTGGTAGTTTGGGGGAGCTCACTAAGCTTCGTGCTTACAGTTTCAGTTTTGGTTTCAGGTACTTCCGCAAGCAAAGGGAAGAGCTCGGGGTGACAGCATCGCACACACCACAACATAGCTTTTATCCTGGGGAGGTCTTTTGATGTTTTGGATTGATGTTGTATGATACAATTTTCCGCACAATATTTATTATGTTTTGGGGATACATCGCGTATGTTTTATGTTATGATACTTATATTATGGTTTTGATTATATTGAAAAACGAAAATTTTTGGGTCGTGTTTTTGGGTCGTTTCACTTTGATAACGTATTTATCATATTTTACTGGGAACAAATTCCGCAACATTTTTATAAAAAAAGGTACTCTGATTTATATAAAGCATAAACAAAATTGGTCTTTTCTGACCGTGAAAATGGGGATGTCACACTAGCACCGATGGAGATGAAGGAGCTGATGATGCAACTTCAGGAGTTGTTGGACAACGGTTTCATTAGATCTAATTCATCACCCATGTCTAAACACTCTAGACAATCTACAGACAGATTCATGACAGTCATACTTCATACCTACTTCCAATGTATGACCGACTGTGTAGGTTCGAAAACTTTTGAGTATAAATAAAAACACCTCTTATTTAGTCACCATATTGATTACTCATTATTGATTGTATAATGTTTCGGATAATCAACTTGACACTTGAATTATAACAATAGTTGTCCCATGCACCAGGCATGCACACTATGTTTCCTATGGTCCATGCTTTGTGAAATAGACCAATTGAAAACTTTTCCAATGATGCTCATTTCACAATTCCTAATCCTCATCATTAGTGTAAGAATACAAGGTTCTTGCCATTATTAGAATATGTTAGATTCTAACATTTTATGCAACGATCCTTTCGTAAAGTCATAGCACAAAGGTCACCAAGACTTGGTCAATGAAATTACAAGGTTCTCTATCATGAAGTCTCACATTCAAAGTACATTCCTTTGAACATCCTTCTTGCATAAAAGTTTTTAATCTACATAGTTTCTTAATATCCAACTCCCATTTATGGAAACATTTCCATATTTTCTATATGACAACTCATTCTTAATAGAATCTTATCTATTCATAATAATGTTGATATAGTCCATCCAATACTATACTTCCAACTACTCACAAGCGACTAATCCTCAACGCACTTTGGATCGTCCTTTGATAGTTGTTTAATTATTTTAGTCAAAACCGATTCTAGTCCTTTTTCCCTATTAATGTGCTAGGCATTTGGAAAATTTTAGAATGGTCAAATATTATAGCATATGCAATTGATCCTATATCCGAAGCTTATGGGACATGCTGCATAATGTCTCACATAAAGACATGGTACTTTATCAGTCTTCTACCATAATATTTTGTTAGCTATGTTCTCACAATTCAAACTATAAAGATGGATGTCGTAATCATAATCGAATTTGAGAACGTGCTATGTGTCCTTGACTAAATTTTATTAACATTTCTCGATCTAAGCTTTAGATATTGAAACGACGTATAGTATTCTCTTCCTTAATTATAGCAAAACTACTTTTCAACCCTTACAACTTTGCAAAGTGAATATTTGTTTTCTATAATTAATATTGCCAACTTGCAATACTTAGCGTAATAATCACGCTCCCATTAACATGATGATTATTTTCTTATTAGCATAACACTTTTGCTCCCACTAGCTTTAACATGTATTCAGAGAACAAATGAATTTCCAGAAAACAGTTTTTATTGAATTCCTTAAGTTCATATTTCTAATACTAGATGATTTGATAATCCTTTATCAAGCTTCTTAAACTCATACACCTTTTTCTTAGATAGCTTATATGTGCGTCTAAACAATTTTAGAGCTCATGTTACTAAGTCTCAAAATGTTCAGACTAATTGCCAAATCTCACAATTCGAACTATGAACTTCCACGTGTCGAAGTTGAGGAAGTGTATAGCCGACGAGTCGACAGTGGTACCATTGGAGGATATCCAGGTGGGCGCGAGTCTAAATTATGCTGAGAAGCCAATCGCAATCTTGGATTAGAAGATCAAGATTCTGAGAAACAATGAGATACCTCTGGTTCTGGTTCAGTGGCAACATCGGAAGGGGTCCGAGATGAGTCAGAGTCGGAAATGTGAGGGCAGCATCCAGAGTTTTTCATGGAATGAGACTTCGGGGGCGAAGTATGGTTCTACTGGGGGAGAATTGTAACACCCCGAGATTCAGGTACATTTATTTCACCCTTATTCTTTGTCAATTGGTCATGATTGGTCCTTGAGTGGAGGAAGCCTTGCAAGTGAGTACGTTGGGCGTACCAGAGGGGTACGCTGCACGTACTCATGCGCTTATTTTGGACGCGGAGTCGCTAGGTACGCTGGGCCTACCCATAGTTACACCGAGCGTACCCGTCCCAGATACAAAACCCTAATAAGACTTGTGCACTATTTAAAGGATGCTAAGGTTCATTTCTCAGCCTCCATATTAGTGAGTAAAACCCTAAGAGAGAGCCTTCCATCGTCCTTAGTGAGTGTGTGTGTTCTTGGAGCTAATAGTGCCTTGGTGTGTTATTGAAGAAGGAAGAAAGGAGCTTGTTGAGACTAAAAGCTTGAAGTGTAAGTTTGGATATGAGATCTACAGAGAAAGGAGCTGCATTTAGAGGTATAAAGTTCAAAACTTTCCTCTTCTTTTTGGTTGTTGTTGCATGTGCCATTTCTAGGGTTAAAAACCCCAAAGGTGAAGACTTTATGAGTGTAAGGTGCTCCATGGTCCGAGATCTATCCCTTTTCAGTAGTATTTATGGTCTAGATCCATAAAGTCCCCATCTTGGTCGTTGATATGAGGTCATGCTTGAGTTCTATGCCTTCTAGGGTTAGAGAATGAGATGTTTTGGGTGCTAGTGACTTATTCAGCCATGCAAGGGCTTAAAGTCATCGACTTTATGGTTTTGGAGGCTTAGAAATGATCAGACGTAAAAGTTGGACGTGGGTCTTAACTGTTTAAGACCCCAAGAGCTGAAGGACTGAAACTGGGTATTACGCTGGGCGTAATTCCAGTACGCGCAGCGTAGGGGGTGGCGTACCTCGATCCTCTAAAGTTATCGGTTACGCCCAACGTACATGTTTGGTACGCGCAGCGTAACCCGAAGGGTTGACTTTTGTTGACTTTTAGGATTTGGTCAACTTTAGGGTATTTAAGCCATGTGAAGGGTAAAATGGTCTTTTACCCTCATGAGAGTATTAAGAGAAGGGATGGTCTAGCCTTGGGGAAATGTGTTGATATCGAGTACTTATTTCATATGATTAGGAGGAGGCTAGGTCTTATCCCACGGAGTTTGAGATTTTCGAGATTTACGAGTTACCGAGCTACACGAGGTGAGTTTTCTCACTATACGTTACCTAGTGTGGACCGAAGGGTCTTATGTGTTATGTATGAGATTATGTGAACCTATGTGCTATGTGATATTTGTATGCTATATGATTGTGTAGACCGGACCAGAAGGTCCAACGATACAGACCGGACCAGAGGGTCCAACGATTTAGACCGGGTCGGAGGACCCAAAGAATTACGAAACTGGAGGGTTCCGCCGAGACACATCGAATGGAGGGTCGTATAGTAGCCTTGAGTGGCGTATGTGTTGTATGTGGTATTTTGGGCAACTCACTAAGCTTTATGCTTACAGCTGTTATGTTTTGTGTCTTAGGTACTAGCGAGGACCGTGGGAAGGCGCCGGCGTGACCCGTACACATTAGAAAAAGGATTTGATTTCATGTGATCTTGGGAAGTGTTATATTTTGATAACAATTGTTGAATACTTTTGAGAATGTTTTTGCTTAATTTTGGTTGTTGAAAAAAAAATTGTTTTAAAAATCTCATCGTTACAAGGTCCCTTGTGATAGTTGTTGTTTTAGGGACGTAAAGTGAGGATAACGGGATTGTGTAATCGAGTTATTGTTGGTTGGTGAAAATTAAATATAATCATTTATTGTGGGTTGAAAACCATATATGCTCACTAAGCTACCAAGCCTGACCCACTCAGTTTTATTTGTATTACAGGTAGTGGTGCGAGAGCATAAGTTGGACAACTTGTGAAGATATTTTGTTTATAGGTCAGTAGTTGTCTATAATTGTTGTAAGGCTTATAATGTGCCGTTTATGCTTTTGTTATGTATCGGAACATGACATCCTGAGTTTTGTTATATATGAAAATACATTTCTTTAAGGAATGCTTTGATAACTTTTATTTATCATATTTTGTTTTGGGAACAAATTCCGAAATTCTTTTAAATCAATGGATTTACTCTGAAATTATTTTAAAACCATTAATGAAACTAGTCTTTTCTGGCTGTGGTTTTGGGGATGTCATATTGTAACATTCAAGTTTTTGGTAAGTTTTCTTTTAGCCCATTTTATGCAACTGTTAATCCATCAAACCATGTGAGTTCGTCCCCCTTCTTTTTCCAACGATAGCAGTAGTGAAGTCCTCGTCTTCTGCCCCTACTTTCAACCACATATCCCGTTCCCTCATCATCTGCAAAATGGTTGTAAATCAAGGTCGATAAAGTGGTAGATGAAGTGGCAAGAAAGTACGTTGGCAAGGCTTTATGTTACAGCCCGCGTTCATCTATTCCCACCAATCTGTCATCATATGTGTCTCATCATGTTCTCGATGCAATCGACGTGTTCCTGGTAATCTTTACAAACAAAACTTCATAATGGATTTGGATTTGGGATTAGGGTTTCCGATTGACGAGAATTTTAGGGGTTTTTTATGGTGAATTCACCTGAAGGAAATTTCGGATGCATATGTAGGCTTAAGTTGGATGAGATTGAAGGACAAAGTGGAAGAGAAACGAGTTGTATTCACCGTCAACGGTGGTGGGTGGATTCCAAGAATCTTCTTCGCCTACAACTCCAATTCCGATTCAGAATAAATCGGTGGCGGTGGTATAGATTTGATAGTGGGGTAGATCCAGGTGTACGAGACATAGGGAGAGAAATTGGGTAAAGATAACCGACATTTCTCCATTTTCCAGTGATGGTGCTAGGTGGTAAGAGGCAGATGAAGAGTTCAGAAGGGACAAATAGGGTGGGGTGGGTAGGGATGATAAGCTTACCCTTTTTTATATCATTAAATTAAATGAAAAAGAAATACACAAAGGGCATTATAGTCATTTTAGATTTGACATGGACTACATTGGCAAAAGAAACGCATATTAGGGAAGAAGCGTGCAAGTTTTAAGCAAATAAATGACGGTCTGAGTTAATTTTTGAAAATAGGGACTAAACATGTGTTTTGGTACATACACGAGGGACAATTGGTGTAATTTACCCTTTAAGTATTAATATTATTTATAAAAATATATAGTGAAATGTTGATGTGATAATCAATTAAATTTTAATAAAGTTTAACACAGTATAGAGTATAATGAGTAAAATGATATAGTTAATAATATAACATTCTATTAAATTATTAAAAGTTCAATGCACTAAAAATCTAAGAAACTTAATGTTAAATAAGTTTGGTCAAGAAAATTAATCTTTCAAATTAAGAGTTATTATTAGAGAATAGTAATTATAGGTTTTCCACATGAACAAAATAATAATTATATTCATAAGTTCAAAATAAATAGTTAGATGCTTTATTGTTTATCACATGTTTAAGTATTAATGAGAATGGAGAAACAGGAAGAAAATAACTAAATCCGCTAAAATACTTGGACTGATAAACAAATTGGATATCAGTCATAACCCATATCATCATAAACATAATAAAAAGTAGTTTATTATATAAATAGATTAGAAAGTAAAATATAATTTGTTTTTCTAATAGAGAATTTCAAATATAACATAATTTCTTAATTACTGTGTGGAAAATAGCCAAAAAAAAAAAAAAAATGCAAATGTAGCCATGAAAATCACAGATGGATTAAGTTCATCTGCGATTTTAACATTCCAACTGCGTATAAGTCGCTAAAACACAATCGTGCTTTAACGATTTGTACGTTCGCAGGTGGGGTTTTTTTTTTGTTTTTTTCATATAAATACCCCCATATCTAATTAAAATCATAGATGAACTAAGTTTGTCTGCGATTTCCTTTCATCACACCTACGATTTTATGTTTTTTTATTTTGACTACGAATTCATGTGGTTTGACTATGAAACAGCCTTATTATATATAAAGTTTTGCAAAAAAATATCACTTTAGTTGTTATTTCTTTGGAAAATTTGTTTAAAACCTCTCTAATAAAATGAATTTTCCACCAAAAAGTTTGAAAAATGAAATCGTCTATAGCGCCTCCAAAGAAAGAGTTCTCCAACAAAAAGTTTGAAAAATAAAAGAAAAAAAATTACGTTTTTATACCCCTGAAAAAGGGGAAATCACGGATTAACAAGTAAAATCGCAAATGAACCGAGTCCATTTGCGATTTTAGTGACTATTTTTGTAATTTGGGTTTTTTTTTGCTATTTTCCACAAAGTAATTAATAGGGATGTCAAAAAGTCTCATGAGACCCCGTTACCGTGGGGGCCTCGTTCCGTTTGGGGGATTTTTTTTTAAATAGGGGGTAGGGACGGGTTGGGGACAAAGTTAATCCCCGTTTTAAATATGGGGGCGAAGGCGGGGTAGGCAATCTCTTTTTAAAATGATCATGGGGACCACTTTAATAAATTAGACATATATTTATATATATTAATTATATAAATATAATAAAAAACAACATGATTTTGAGTTTTCAAAATTCATCAAAAAAACATGTTTTTAAGTTGCTAGTATAATATTTTAAAGATGACATAACTTTTTGATTTTTAACATGTAAAATTATACCATAAATAATTATTTATTACCTAAAAATAACTTCTTTTAGCTTAAATAATAATTTTTTTAACCCATAAAAAGACAGTCCAAAATCAATCAGGGGCGGGGAATGCACTTCCCGTCTCATTTGCACCCGTTGACATCCTGTGGATTAGGCTATTATGATTTTTTGTTTTTAATATCCTAACCAATAATATCAAACATGTGAAAATAAAGAATGAAAAAATCACCATACTTTTTGAAAATCAGTATGAAGTATCAACAGGATTTTTCTAGAAGTAACAAAAGTTATACATACCTTGAAACCAAGATTCAACTTATTCAAAAATCGATGAAACAATTATATTAATTAGGATATACTAATTACAGTCATAATAAAATCTCAAATATATGATTTGATGGAGTTTACATAATTACAGAAAGTTTAATGTTTTATATGAAATATTTCACTCGACATAAACATAAAAACTGATATGAGGCATACATGGTTGCTTGCAATATAAATGATTGAAGATTGATTAGAGGATTTATTAACACTAACACACGATATTATCGTACATCAAGCAACATTATTAATTGCTTCATTTTTCCAATATCGGCCACGTGATATCTAAAACACAGCATTGTTTATGTTCCTAGAAACATTAAATTTTCTAATTGGAAAAGTATTAATATTTTTAATATACGATACCTATTTCTTTCTTAGTTCATAAGTTTTTTTCTAGAGTAAATTACATGAATGGTCCCTATGGTTTAGGGTAATTTGCGTATTTGGTCCATAATTTATTTTTTTAACTCGGAAGATCCCTATTGTTTGCTTTTGTTACGCGTTTGGTCTCTATCATACATAAAAAGACTATTTTGTCCTTGATTTTTTAATTTATTTAAATAAACACACCCCAACCCCACCCCTCTCACCTTACCTTACCTACTCCATCATTTTTTTCTATTTAAATACTAGTCGTTTTAGGTAAGACAGGGACCAAGTGTGTAACAAAAACAAACAATAGGGACCAAACGAGTAACAAAAACAAACAGTATGGACCTTCCGAGTTAAAAAAATAAGTTAGAGACCAAACACGTAAATTACTCCAAACCATAAAGACCATTCGTATAATTTACTAGGTTCTCTAACAATTTCTTGTAAATTAAAGACTCATATGGCGTACTTTTTTTTATCTATATCATTTTTATGCATTATAGTATCTTGCATTCTTGCTTTTATATTTTTATAGTATAATATTATTATACTTTCAATTTTTTTTTTAAGAATTTATAATTTGTATACATACCTAGTTACAACATTATATTTTTCAGGATAATGACTTAGAAGGGTAATAAGGTTTTCAGTTTGTCCGTATTAGGTCACTAAGGTTTTTTTTGTGCGTATTAGACCAATATGATTGTTATTACCGTTTAGAAATAGTTCTTTTACCGGTTTTAACGGTTAAAAATGACTATTTGTAAACGGTAATAACAACCAAATTGGTCTAATACGCACAAAAAAACCTTAGTGGCCTAATACGGACAAACTGGAAACCTTATTACCCTCCCAAGTCATAACCATAATTTTAAAGACATCGAGAATATATGACCATCAACAGTAAACTACTTCCTTTAGAACTCACGTCGTCCCATATAACCTGCTACTCCTCTATGTGACGAAGCTCTTCATCTATAGTCGTCCCTTTGGGGACATCCGATAAAATTGGAACGATACAGAGAAGATTAGCATGGTCTCTGCGCAAGGATGACACACACAAATCGAGAAATGGTCCAAAATAATTTTTTAACCCTTCGTCGTCTTCTCTGGAAGCCTAATTCCCTTTTCAAATGTTAATAGAGTTCAATTGCAATTCTTACGTTTCAGTAGTTCATCTACTGAAGTCATGATCAGACAATATGTGGATTCTATGGTCAGATTAATCTTCTTGTTGATGTCTTCAACCATTTGTGGCAAGTAAGGGTGATCTTTCTTTCTATAAAGTCTCCTCTAAGTTTTTTTTTTTTTCCTGTCATTAAGTTTCATGCTTTATAAACTTCCGTTTATGTGTTGTATATAGTATGTATGTATTTGTTTATGTGTTGATTTTTTTATTCATTTTGCAACTTCAGTTTCTTAGTTCATGTTGTGGTTTTGCTTTTTATAAAATAATTGATAATAGACATCCTATACAAGTCCCTATTGGTTTTACATTTCCATTCGTTATCAAATGTAGACATTGATGGGAGGTATCAAAGTGAGATTTTGTTTTTGTACATATGGATGTGTTCATGTAAACATTTAAATGACAAAAAAGAAGTTATTGATAAAATGTTGCATATTTATGTAATGAAGATCATCAATTATATGAGTTTCTGGACTTAGAAGTTCTAGAAGGGTTGTGAGATAAGTTTAAATGGAAGCAACTATTTTCCATCAAACAAATCATTCACATTGATTAGTGTGACATCCCCAAAATCACGGCCAGAAAAGACCGGTTTTGTTTATACTTTATTTCAAAATCAGAGTTATTTTTTAATAAAAAGGGTTGCGGAATTTGTCCCAAAACAATAATATGATAAAGATTTATCAAAAGCATTTCCATAGAAATGTATTTCATTAAAAGACTCGGGATGTCATGTTCGTACAGATCAAAAGTATAAACAGTACAATATAAGCCTTACTACATTATTTCATATCTACAGGCCTATATCCGTAATCCCTCGTCCAAAACATCACACCTATGCTCATGCGCCACTACCTGTAATGCATAAAACTGAGTAGGTCAGGCTTGGGAGCCTGGTGAGCACATAGGGTTTTCAACCCACAATAAATAAGTTTATTAATTTCATCAATCAACAATAACCCGATTACCCATTCCCGTTATCCTCACTTTACGTCCCTAAACACCTATTATAAGGGACCTAGCCTAAGGATTATCATCGGGACGGACACTACTGCTAAGGGGATTCCTTAGCAATAAATGTCCTAATAGGCAACCATGTGGGGGATGGAGTACACCGGTGAACACATCGTTCACAACACCTACAGGTTGCGAGCCTGCTAGTGTTCCACTGGACTGTCTAGAAGAGTCCGTGGTCGTCATCTATACTCCGCTAGATGACTGGATCAACAACAAAAACATCGAGGCCTCTCATCATTTTATCACACATCACCTATTACATCTACCCATGTTTTACCCCAACATTTTCGTAGATATAAAATACGTATACAGTTTAAATCATTGAAAACATGTATAACAACGTTCATCTAGCATAGATAACAAGTATTCAGATAATATGCACACATAGCACGTAATTTATATAAAATACTTCATATCTATGTGTAAGTTGAAGGTAACTATGCAGTCACCGGAAAAGGTGGTGATTCCGAACTCAGACAGCGCTTCGCTTCTTAAAAAGAATTTTTCTTCGACGAAACCTAGTATTATTACCACTAGAGTTTAGTTTATTATTCGTCGAGACTAATTAATAGTCTAGCTATTATTATTATTATTATATAAGCGTCAAAAAAATACTTATATAACCCATAATAATAGCCCAAGTATTTATTATAAGTTCCTAATAACGTTACTATAATTAAATAAAAGTTATATTAAAAATAGCGTAGGCGTAGCTCACTTACAGCGGGTTTTATAGAAAACCGGGCTTTGCTTGGAGCAGCGTTCCCGAGCCGAAAATCTCTTCTTCTCAGAGCCTTCGAGCACTCCGGGGCTTCCGCCTCGTGCTAGGGAGGTTCCCTAGGCTTTTCGGGGGATTTCGGGGCTAGAGAGAGGTTCTAGAGAGAGAGAGAGAGTAAAGAGAAGAAAGAATGGGAAAGGTGTGAAGAAAATGAGGGTGGGAGAGGTGGTATTTATAGGGTGAAATGTGGCTGAACTTGGTGCCACATGTCACCATCTGGTGGCAAGCCTTGGGGAGAAAGCAATGGCCAAGATTGTGCCACATCACCCATTTTCGCACAGCACACTTCCGACTTCTAAAATCCGTAACTTTCACATACGACCTCCGTTTTTGACGTTCTTTATATCCACGCGTAGGTAATAATAAGATCTACAACTTTCATTTTGACACCGTCAGCTAATTCTCGACCGATCTTAAATTTAACAGTACAAGGAGATTATACTGTTAAACGTCTGCGTAAAATTAATAACTTCTACATACGGACTCTGTTTTTGTCTGTCTTTTTACCGTTGATTTCCTATTAATGAGATCTTCAACTCTCATTTACGTTGCGTAAGCCAAAAACCGCTCGAACTAAACTTCGAGTTTCAGGCCGTGCACTGCTAAGCCGAATCTTAGAAAAATCATAACTTCTTCATACGAAGTCAGATTTGGGCGTTCTTTTTATCGATGTTCTTAGTTTAACACATTCTACGACTTTTGTTTAGATTGCTAAGGCTAAAAAGTCTTCTATCGTAAATTCACTATTTACGTCTCCCGGTGTCGTGCCGGTTTAGCCGTAAAACTTCGGCGGGCCATAACTTCTTCGTTATAGCTCGGATTTGGGCATTCTTTATATGTACGGAAACCTTGAGACATATTCTACAACTTTATGTAGAGATATCGGGATTATCTCACACTTTAATTTTGACGCTCATTTTTATTCTTTCTTAATTATACATTTATAATTAAATAATAAACACATAAACACACATAATTCACATAATACTCAAATATTTCATATTTATTACTTCAAAAAGAGTTACAATAGTTGACCTAGACTATTACATTGACAAAAATGCTTAGCCCTGAAAACCCGGGCGTTACAATTCTCACCCCCTTAGGATGATTCCGTCCCGGAATCATGCATCAGCAAACAGATGTGGATAGCGACTCATCATGTCATCCTCTGTTTCCCAAGTGAGATTCGGCCCATTCGAATCTTTCCATCGGACTAGCACCAAGTCGACCATCTTGCGTCGTAACTTCTTAGTCTTACGGTCAATAATTGCCTCAGGCTCTTCGATCAGCCTTTTATTCTCATCCATCCTTAATTCCGAGATTGGAATTATGTCGGGAACATCTCCCATGAATTTCCTCAAATAACACACATGGAAGGTGTTATGAATACCATTGAGTTCTTCGGGCAATTCCAGCTTGTAAGCTTGGTTCCCAATCCTCTGAAGAACTTTGAATGGTCCAATAAACCTTGGACTCAACTTTCCTCGTTTCCCAAATCGTATAAGTCCCTTCCACGGTGAGACTTTAAGTAAAACGGAATCCCCAACTTCGAAGGTTATCGGTCGTCTTTTCTTGTCGGCATAGCTCTTCTGACGATCCTGAGCTGCTAACATTCTTTCCCTAATCACCTTCAATTTCTCAGCAGTCTCATGGACTATCTCGGGGCCCATAAACTGCTTCTCTCCGGCTTCAAGCCAACAAGACGGCGTACGACACTTCTGTCCATACAAGGCCTGATAAGGTGCCATCTTGATGCTCGAGTGAAAACTATTGTTGTAGGAAAATTCTACTAGGGGTAAGTGGTCGTCCCAATTCCCTTGGAATTCGAGGGTACATGCTCTCAGCATATCTTCCAACGTCTGAATCGTTCTTTCGCTCTGACCATCAGTTTGCGGATGGTAAGCAGTACTCAAACACAACTTTGTACCCAACTCCTCTTGTAGACTCCTCCAAAACCTCGACGTGAAACGACTATCACGATCTGACACAATCGTAAGAGGGATACCGTGAAGTCTTACAATTTCCTTCACGTAAGCATTTGCGAGCTTATCCATAGACCACTTCTCGTTGGCTGCTATGAAGTGTGCACTCTTGGTGAAACGATCCACGACTACCCAAATCATGTCGTGACCATTCTTCGTTCTGGGCAGTTTAGTCACAAAATCCATGGTGATGTCTTCCCATTTACCCATGGGTACAGGTAAGGGTTCTAAACTCCCATACGGTTTTTGATGTTGTGCCTTAACCCTCGCACATGTTACGCACTCAGCCACATACTTCGCAACATCGAGCTTCATCGTCGGCCACCAGTAGTAGGGTTTTAGGTCCCTATACATTTTAGTGCTACCGGGATGAATCGAGTACATGGTCTTGTGTGCTTCTTTCATTAGAAGATCTCTTATTCCTCCCGTCTTAGGTACCCAAATTCGATCTTGGAATACCTTCAGTCCTCGACTGTTCGTACCGAACACTAACGTTTTTCCCAAACGTTCTTCCTTTCGGTCATTCTTTTCTAAGGCTTCTTCTTGAGCTTTCTTGATACTTTCCACAATCGTCGAGACGACTTCAATTCTTAACGCTCTTGGCCTTCTTCTTTCAAGATTGACTTTCCGACTGAGAGCATCAGCAACAATATTTGCTTTACCTGGGTGGTAAAGTATCTCACAGTCGTAGTCCTTGAGAAGTTCTAGCCAGCGTCGTTGCCTCATGTTCAACTCCTTCTGATTAAAGAGATACTGGAGACTCTTATGATCAGTGAAGAGCTTGCACTTCGTGCCGTAGAGGTAATGCCTCCATATCTTTAAGGCGAATACTACCGCTGCCAACTCCAGATCATGAGTGGGGTAGTTCTTTTCGTGCTCTTTCAATTGTCGAGATGCGTATGCTATCACCTTTTCTCTTTGGGTCAGAACACAACCTAACCCGACTCCAGATGCATCACTATAAACTGCGAAATGTTCGACTCCATCGGGTAGAGAAAGTATCGGCGCTTCACATAACTTCTTCTTTAGCTTCTCGAATGCCTCATCGTGTTTCTCACTCCATGTATACGTAGCTCCTATATGGGTCAAAGCTGTTAATGGAGCAGCTATCGAAGAAAAGCCTTGGATAAATCGTCGGTAATATCCGGCTAATCCTAGAAAGCTTCGAATCTCCGTGGGACTCTTCGGACGTTCCCACTTCATTACAGCCTCGATCTTAGCAGGGTCAACCATTATTCCTTCCTGGTTAACAACATGACCCAAGAATTGGACTTCCCGTATCCAAAAGTCGCATTTGGAGAACTTTGCAAAAAGCTTCTCCTTCTTTAACACCTCCAATACTTCTCGTAGATGCTTGCCGTGCTCCTCCTGGCTTTTCGAGTAGATGAGAATGTCGTCGATGAACACTATCACGGATTTATCGAGGAATGGTTTACAAACCCTGTTCATCAAATCCATGAATGATGTAGGAGCATTGGTTAGTCCGAATGACATAACCAAGAACTCGTAGTGTCCATATCTTGTTCTGAATGCAGTCTTCTCAATATCCTGCTCTCTCACCTTCAGCTGATGATATCCTGACCTAAGATCGATCTTTGAGAAGTAGCTTGAACCTTGCAGCTGATCGAATAGGTCATCAATCCTCGGCAATGGATACTTGTTCTTCACCGTTGCCTTATTCAGCTCTCGGTAGTCTATGCACATCCTCATGCTTCCGTCCTTCTTCTTCACGAATAACACCGGAGCTCCCCAGGGTGATGAACTAGGTCGAATGAAACCGCTGTCCAACAGCTCCTGAAGTTGCATCATGAGCTCCTTCATCTCCGTCGGTGCTAATCGGTAAGGTGCCTTTGCTATCGGTGTTGTTCCTGGTAATAAGTCTATACGAAATTCTACTTGCCTATCAGGTGGTAATCCGGGAAGATCTTCAGGAAAGACTTCCGGATAATCGCACACAACCGGTATATTCTGCACCTCTTTCTTTTCTTTCTTAGCATCGATTACGAATGCCAAGTACGATGCACATCCCTTGGACAAACATTTCCTGGCTTTCATCAAGGAGATGATTCCAGAACTCACTCTGCGTTTGTCCCCGTACACCATAAATGATTCCTTTCCGGGTGGGTTTATCCTAACTATCTTCTTTCGGCATAATATCTCGGCATCGTTGGCGCTAAGCCAATCCATACCCAAAACGATGTCGAAACCGTTTAACTCTATGGGTAATAGTTCCTCCTGGAATTCGTTTCCGTTTAGGTCAATGATGATGTTCCTAATACGATTACTAACATGTACAAATTTGCCACTGGCAACTTCTACAATTAGGGCGTTATCAAGTTTTTCTACAGGTAATGCTAATTTCGCACTAAATTTATGCGACACAAAGGAGTAGTTGGCTCCGGAATCAAACAGTATATTTGCAGGCAAACCATTTACAAGAAAGGTACCTGAAGCGACGTCTGCTGCCTCCTTTGCAGCCTCGAGCGTCATCTGGAAGGCTCTCGCCTTCGGCTTTGGTGGTATGTTGGGTCTTCCTGCCTCCTTCTTCTTCGGGCAGTCCTTCAAAATGTGCCCTTCTTCATTACACCCATAACAGGCCTTCTGGTTAAGGGTGCATTCATTGGCATAGTGCCCAGGCTTTCCGCATTTGTAACAAGTGACTCCTCCATCACACTTCCCAAAGTGCTTCTTCTTGCACTTGTCACACCACTTTGCTTCTGATCCTCCTCCTCTCGAACCAGACTTCGAGAATCTTCCTTTCTTACCGGACCTCGAGGATCCGTCAAATTTCCTTTTCTCTCCCACTTCCGCTCTCTCCAGACCCTTCTCTCGTATCTGGGTCTCCACATTCTTAGCAGCCCAGATGGCAGCTTTCAGAGTGGTAGTTTGCTTGACCATTGGACCGAAGTCCGCTGGTAATCCGAGGGCAAATTTGTTAACCTTGGAGAGTTCGGTTGGGACGAGATGAGGAACGAGCTTCATTTTCTCAGTAAAGCTTGCAGCGTATTCAGTAACGCTCATTCTTCCCTTCTTCAGATTCTGGAATTCGTTGCTGATCTCCAGAAGATCCTGCTCAGAGCAGTATTGCATCTTTAACTGTACCAGGAAATCCTCCCACGACATTTTGCTTGCTTCACCTTTGGGCATTGAATCAGCTAATAGCTTCCACCAGCTTAGTACTCCAGATTTCAATAGAGGAACTGCAAGAGAAGTCTTCTGCCTATTGCTACACTCGCAACTCTCAAACATTGTCTCCATCTCAGAGATCCAGTTCATGACTTCCACCGGCGTCGGGCTTCCGGATAGACTCGGTGGTTTGGATGCCATGAAATCCTTGTATTTGCATCCACGTCCATCATTTCCTCCATCCTGGTGGTTTTGCCTAACTATCGGTGGGTTGGCTTGACCAATAGTCCCACTGTAGTTTCCTTCTTCAGTCTGCCCTTCGTTCAACTTGGGCTGTTCGAGCTGAATAGTCGCTTCCTCTCGATTTTGCTGGAGCAAACGCCTGGTTTCCTCCATTTGACGATCCAACATTGCCTGGATCATCGCTTGCACTCCGGCCATCGTTATTGGTCCGACAGCGGCTTCCACAACTGGTATTTGCTCGATCACGGGGGGTTGGTGTCTATTCCCATTTGCGTTTACGTTTCCGCTACGGGTCCTTGCCATCTTGATCTATACACCGAATAAGGTGAATTTAGATCTTTATTTAGGAGAGACGTTTTAAATCGTCCTTATCACTCCGAAACGTTTACATGCTAGTTCTAATATCGTAGTCGTACGTTTAGAATCCTAAACACATAAGGTTTCCAGATCCGGTCGGCAACAGACCATAGATCCGAACAAAATAACAGCATATCATGCATAAAGCATTTAGCACATATAAGCATTTTAGGCACAATTCCTAAAATAAGCTAGTGCTCACACCTCACAATCATCGCTTAGCATTCTAAGTTTAAGTCTAGAAATCCTACAAATTCCTAGTTCGCTTAAACTAATGCTCTGATACCAACTGTGACATCCCCAAAATCACGGCCAGAAAAGACCGGTTTTGTTTATACTTTATTTCAAAATCAGAGTTATTTTTTAATAAAAAGGGTTGCGGAATTTGTCCCAAAACAATAATATGATAAAGATTTATCAAAAGCATTTCCATAGAAATGTATTTCATTAAAAGACTCGGGATGTCATGTTCGTACAGATCAAAAGTATAAACAGTACAATATAAGCCTTACTACATTATTTCATATCTACAGGCCTATATCCGTAATCCCTCGTCCAAAACATCACACCTATGCTCATGCGCCACTACCTGTAATGCATAAAACTGAGTAGGTCAGGCTTGGGAGCCTGGTGAGCACATAGGGTTTTCAACCCACAATAAATAAGTTTATTAATTTCATCAATCAACAATAACCCGATTACCCATTCCCGTTATCCTCACTTTACGTCCCTAAACACCTATTATAAGGGACCTAGCCTAAGGATTATCATCGGGACGGACACTACTGCTAAGGGGATTCCTTAGCAATAAATGTCCTAATAGGCAACCATGTGGGGGATGGAGTACACCGGTGAACACATCGTTCACAACACCTACAGGTTGCGAGCCTGCTAGTGTTCCACTGGACTGTCTAGAAGAGTCCGTGGTCGTCATCTATACTCCGCTAGATGACTGGATCAACAACAAAAACATCGAGGCCTCTCATCATTTTATCACACATCACCTATTACATCTACCCATGTTTTACCCCAACATTTTCGTAGATATAAAATACGTATACAGTTTAAATCATTGAAAACATGTATAACAACGTTCATCTAGCATAGATAACAAGTATTCAGATAATATGCACACATAGCACGTAATTTATATAAAATACTTCATATCTATGTGTAAGTTGAAGGTAACTATGCACTCACCGGAAAATGTGGTGATTCCGAACTCAGACAGCGCTTCGCTTCTTAAAAAGAATTTTTCTTCGACGAAACCTAGTATTATTACCACTAGAGTTTAGTTTATTATTCGTCGAGACTAATTAATAGTCTAGCTATTATTATTATTATTATATAAGCGTCAAAAAAATACTTATATAACCCATAATAATAGCCCAAGTATTTATTATAAGTTCCTAATAACGTTACTATAATTAAATAAAAGTTATATTAAAAATAGCGTAGGCGTAGCTCACTTACAGCGGGTTTTATAGAAAACCGGGCTTTGCTTGGAGCAGCGTTCCCGAGCCGAAAATCTCTTCTTCTCAGAGCCTTCGAGCACTCCGGGGCTTCCGCCTCGTGCTAGGGAGGTTCCCTAGGCTTTTCGGGGGATTTCGGGGCTAGAGAGAGGTTCTAGAGAGAGAGAGAGAGTAAAGAGAAGAAAGAATGGGAAAGGTGTGAAGAAAATGAGGGTGGGAGAGGTGGTATTTATAGGGTGAAATGTGGCTGAACTTGGTGCCACATGTCACCATCTGGTGGCAAGCCTTGGGGAGAAAGCAATGGCCAAGATTGTGCCACATCACCCATTTTCGCACAGCACACTTCCGACTTCTAAAATCCGTAACTTTCACATACGACCTCCGTTTTTGACGTTCTTTATATCCACGCGTAGGTAATAATAAGATCTACAACTTTCATTTTGACACCGTCAGCTAATTCTCGACCGATCTTAAATTTAACAGTACAAGGAGATTATACTGTTAAACGTCTGCGTAAAATTAATAACTTCTACATACGGACTCTGTTTTTGTCTGTCTTTTTACCGTTGATTTCCTATTAATGAGATCTTCAACTCTCATTTACGTTGCGTAAGCCAAAAACCGCTCGAACTAAACTTCGAGTTTCAGGCCGTGCACTGCTAAGCCGAATCTTAGAAAAATCATAACTTCTTCATACGAAGTCAGATTTGGGCGTTCTTTTTATCGATGTTCTTAGTTTAACACATTCTACGACTTTTGTTTAGATTGCTAAGGCTAAAAAGTCTTCTATCGTAAATTCACTATTTACGTCTCCCGGTGTCGTGCCGGTTTAGCCGTAAAACTTCGGCGGGCCATAACTTCTTCGTTATAGCTCGGATTTGGGCATTCTTTATATGTACGGAAACCTTGAGACATATTCTACAACTTTATGTAGAGATATCGGGATTATCTCACACTTTAATTTTGACGCTCATTTTTATTCTTTCTTAATTATACATTTATAATTAAATAATAAACACATAAACACACATAATTCACATAATACTCAAATATTTCATATTTATTACTTCAAAAAGAGTTACAATAGTTGACCTAGACTATTACATTGACAAAAATGCTTAGCCCTGAAAACCCGGACGTTACAATTAGTAAGCATGTTTTCTAAATAATTAGGGTTAATGACTTAGGAGTGTAATAAAGTTTCCAGTTTGTCCGTATTAAGTCACTAAGGTTTTTTGTACGTATTAGACCAATATGGTTGTTATTACCGTTTAGAAATAGTCCTTTTTACCCGTTAAAACTGGTAAAATGACTATTTCTAAACAGTAATAACAACCATATTGGTCTAATACGCACAAAAAAAACCTTAGTAATCCAATACGGTCAAGCTGAAAATCTTATTAACCTCCTAAAGTTATTATCCCTATCTTTCATATATTTTTTAGTACACCGAAAAATCTCCTTGTGACAGCATGCAGAAATAATTTCATATTCAGTTGAAAGTGTTATAATTTGTTAGATTTAACTCAGAAAAAAATCTTTTTTGTTGTCTTCTTTGTCAAAAAGAAAAGCATTTGAAATTCAACAATAAAGACGACGGCGACCACCGTGCATTGTAATAAACATAACGAAATCAATGGCGTAAAACAGCCATCAATCCATTGTTCTTCATCAAGCAAGCAAACGTCGATCTTTCTACCTTAATCTTCATTCATTGTTTTACTTAATTTTACAAAACTTCACTTACACATTTTATCGATTCAATTCGTATCTTCATCTATATATTTTACTATAAAACCAACACCCAATCATACATTTTCTAATTATTTCAATCCATAAACAATCAAGATCGAGTACTTCAATCTAAAACACGAAAAAACAACAAAAACCCAAGTCCAAAATGGCTTCGATTAACTTCATTTCATCGTGTTGTTTGTACGTGTTCATCTTATCTTCTTCATTTAGTTTGCTTATACAAGCGACGGAGGAGTCCAGCAGCGATACAAACTGGTGGTGCCAAACAACTCCTCATCCTAACCAATGCAACTACTTTCTGGGTCGGGGTCGTGGTCACCATACTCCACCGAAACACCGGGCCGATTTTCGAATGCGGGTTTTACAGGCGGCGATCGATAACGCTAACGAGGCTCAGGGATGTGCAAAAAACCTCGGGAAGATGTGTTCAACCACCGTGACGAAAGCTGTATGGAATGACTGTTACCACCTTCTCAATAACACTATTTCCCAACTCAACCAAACGGTAATCGGCCTGAAAAACAACCGGAGCTCTGACTTCGACGCCCAGACGTGGCTGAGCGCCGCCCTGACAAACCTCCAGACTTGTTTTACCGGTTGCGTTGAACTGAACGTGACTGACTTTGTAACTCCGATCAGGTCGAGTAACTTGACAGAGATGATAAGCAACAGTCTGGCCATAAATCACTTGTTCTTGAAGCAAAAATCGAGTTCCGATCAAACAGATGATTTCCCGGGTTGGGTAACACGCCATGACCGGAGACTGCTGACGACAGCGACAATCCAGTCAATTGCGAACGTGACGGTGTCTAAAGCGGCGGGGAGTAGGTTTCCCACCATTCAATCGGCGCTTGATTATGCTGAAAGTATCGATCGTCTGAATCAGAGATTTATAATCTACATAAAATCAGGCGTATATAGTGAAAACATTCTGATTGGAAGCGATTTGAATAACATCATGTTTGTGGGTGATGGAATCAGATACACCATTATCAGCGGTAACCGGAGCGTCGCCGGAGGTTCCACAACTTATAGCTCAGCAACCGTCGGTAAGACTTTCACTTACGCAAATCGGCAAATGGTTGACATTTTTTCGATAATCTAGAATTTTAATATTTTAATGACACGCTTGATCTACGAATTCTAGAAATAAACATGATAAAAATGTTTCTTAATTATATTCATCGTACGAATATTATGATAAAAGTGAAGTAAAGTGGAAGGTGGACTTGTACAAGAAGATACTTACGATAACTTCTTCCCTTCATTACTGCATCCTATTTCTTCTACATGCACGTTATTGTATCAAAATTAATTTGCATATGAACTCCAAAAATCGAATTTTGGTTTTGGATTTGTTGATTTAGGAGTTGTTTCGTTTGTCTTCTATCCGGTCATGTAAGAGTTTGAATCGGAGTCAATTAGTTCAGACCGTTTCCTAGCTCATTTGAGTTTTGATATGACTCTTTGTGTCTAAATTTCAGTCAATTAAATTTGACTCAATCAATCGAATAAATGATTAATTTAAATGGAATATTTCAGGAGTGGATGGGTCTAGATTCCTTGCACGTGGCCTAACAATTAGAAACACCGCCGGCCCTGAAGGAGCTCAGGCGGTGGCACTCCGATCAGCCTCCGATCTCTCCGTCTTCTACGCTTGTAGCATCGAAGGATATCAAGACACTCTGTTCACCGTCTCCCAAAGACAATTCTACAAACTCTGCTACATCTCCGGCACTGTAGATTTCATATTCGGTAACGCCGCTGTTGTGCTCCAAAACTGCGTAATCTTGGTCAGAAAACCCTTACACGGTCAAGCAAACATGATCACCGCCCAAGGCCGTGGCGATCCATTTCAAAACACCGGAATTTCAATCCACAACTGCCGCGTGGTTCCGGCTCCAGACCTGATTCCGGTGGTGGGTTCCGTTCAAACCTACTTAGGTCGGCCATGGCAAGAATATTCTAGAACTGTTTTCTTGAAAACATATATGGATAGTTTTATCAATCCGAAAGGGTGGTCCCCATGGGGGAATACTGATTTTGCTTTTAGCACGTTGTATTACGGTGAATACAGTTGTTTTGGTAGTGGGGCCGCCTTAGAAAACCGTGTGAACTGGACCGGATACCATGCGCAAATGAGTTTGAGTGAAGCTTACGACTTCACGGTCCAAGGACTTATAGCTGGGAGACAATGGTTGCCCGCCACCGGTGTGTCGTTTACTGCTGGAATGTGATTACTTACTTTTATTATTTATATATTTATCTATTTGTATACAACAATTTGATTCATATGTACAAAACCAAGAACAATGATCTAAATGATGTTAATAAGTAACATTCCTAGTCTCGCTATTAGCAATCCAGATGCCACTTCCTTCTTCCCCCACCTGGACATGGAAGTTTACCCAAATCTCAAACCATTTATCAAAAAATTTAAAATGATTTTTCAGGTAAATCAACTTTCAACTTACCTATAAATGATCATCTGTGCTGACTGTGCATATGCTGGAGTCGTTGCTCATGATAATATGAATCTTTGCTTCTTTCAAGCAACTATCTGGCATCATTTTCAAACCTTTGTTTTACAAAACGTAATACATTTAAAAATAAAAATAAGGTGACACTTTACATACCTGATGCAGCCAAAGTTGGGGTATACATATTAATAACCAGAATGACATTGATGCCCAAATCAAGAAAATCCCCACTTCAAAACAATCTTTTTCCTGCATCAAAACTTCATGTTAGATACGTCTAAATCACATCAAATTATTATAGAAATCAAAGCTAAAGAATTAGCCAAAAGTTGATAAAATTACCCAAGAGGATCCCTCCTTTTGATATGTCTTCTGAAGTTACATGCCAATGATATGCATTTTTAACCAAATGAAATCAACTCTTAACATCGTTCATGATCTCATTAAAACTCTTTGTCGCATTGGATTTGGAAACTTTCTTCCTTTATCAAGCATCATGTGATGTACCATTTGAGCTTCATGCCATTTCTTTTCTTCCATTAAAATCCGAAACAACCAGTCACCATTATGTTGACAAGGTAAATAATTATACCCCATCATCATATCTTCAAATATACTCAATGCTTCATTCACCAAACGAGAATCACAAAGACTAATAAGCATGTACTCATAAGCAATTTTGCTAGGAGCAAAACCTCTTTTACACATTGCATATGAAAGAGATAACGCATCAATCACTCTCTTGTTCTTACAAAATCCTTTTATCAGAATATTATATACAATTCTATCTGGAATGCAGCCATCGAAATTCATTTTGTTAAACAACCCAACAGCATTATCAATTTCACCTGTCTGAATATGTCCATTGATCAGAATGGTGAATGTTACCTGATTGGGTCCCACACCCTGTTTTTGCATCATATCAATTTGTTCATATGCTTCCTCAAACTTCCCCATTCGACAATATCCAGATAAGATGGAGTTGTATAAGTATAAATTAGGCATATCGCAGGTATCTTTAATCCCTTTTATTAATTTCGTTGCGAATAACTTCATATCTTCATGGGTTCTTATAAAAAACCTTGAATCCTTCTCCATGGGCAACAATGTCTTTTTATGAAGCAACTGATAGAGCTTTTCCCTTTCTTTTCCAGACTTTGTATGGGAATCATTCCATGTACCCGTGTAACATTGAAGATTCCTGGATATGCCACTGATCAATGTGATGTAGGTGATGTCATCACACTCTATATGACCTCTTTCCATTAACGAAACTAGTCTGAATGCAAATTCAAGCTCCCCTTTTCTTAAAAACTGATCAATAATGGAGGTATATAGCACTTTATTTGGCATAAAACCGTCTTTCAACATATTTTCAAGATACATGACACCCTTTTCAATCATATTTTTCTTAATGAATCCACTTATAATCGCTGAGTAAGCACGTGAACTTGGTTGTATCCCGTGTTTTATCATGCGGTTAAAAAGTCTGTTAGCTTCAACTGCTTGTCCATTCTTGGAGTAAACATTTATCATTCTGACATACAAAACATCATCAGGTTTTTTACCACTTTGTAGCATCTTTCTGAACATATCATGTGCATCCAAAACTCTCTTCTCTTTACCCAAACAACCGATAATGGAATCAAATATAGCAACACTAGGCTTCATTCTCTTGTCATCCATTTGACTCAAAACATCAAAGGCAGATGCCACGTCACCACGCTTGCAGTGCTCACTAACCATCACCAAATAAGTTGTGGAGTCTGGAACAACACCCATGCCTTCCATGAGTTCAATGAGAGCATTAGCATGCTCAACAAATCCTTCTTGACAGAAACACTTGATCAAGGAGTTAAAAGCTGAGATCAAAGGCTGAAATCCAAGATTCACCATGAAAACCACAGTATGCAATGCAGCATCACTTTTTCCTCCCATGCATAATCCAATAATGTAAATACTATAAGCCAGATTAACCAGATGAGGCTTACCTTCAATGATTCTACCTAAAAGATAGTCGATTTTGTATTCAATGTTTTTGGTAGTAACTAAAGGGTCGATACCACAACCATATTTAGCAACAGCACTCAAAATCTTGAGTGTAAGATGAAGCTCATGCCCTTTTGGGTACTCCTTAACTAGTGTAAAAAACAAAACTTGATCAGGTATCACTCCAGAATCCAGCATCTTTTGGTATAACTCATCAATTTCAACCCTGTTTTCTTTGTAAAGTGCAGGGATGATGGGTGTATAACAATGGACATTGGGTGTTATGTCCCTACTACACATACTACTTAGCATTGCCAATGCACAATCAACTTTCTTTTCTTTACAAAATTTATTGATCATAATCTGGTAGGTCAACACATCAGGCTCAAGTCCCAACTCAATCACATGCTTGTGTAAAACCCACACTTTATCAAATAATCCGCAATTAACAAATCCATGTAACAATGTATTGTAAGTATAAGCATCTGGCTGACAACCTATCTTGAGCATTTTATAAAACAATCTCATCCCCATTTTTATTTTCTTGTTCTTACAGTAACCATTAATAAGACTAGTATACATAACCTTATCGACATAAAAACCATGGGACTCCATCTCTGCACTCAGCAGTTCAGCCTCCTCAACTCTCTCCATCTTACAGAAACCAAACACAAGTGACTTCCACAAATGAGATACAGATGGCACACCTCTCTCAAGCATTGTATCAAACACTTGGAGAGCTTCATCAACATAGCCTCTAAATGACAACCCCGCAACCAGCATATTATAACATGAAACAGGAAGTAAAATCCCAGCATCATTAACCCTAACAAAGTAATCATATGCATCGAAGAATCTATTTTGTGCAAACACCTCACGGAGTAGGTCGGAACAGGCTCTTCCGATAGAAAATGACTTCAACCCAATAAGCTTCTGGAAATGGTCGTTTTCCTCTTTGAGTTTCCCTAATTTGCAATAACAGATTGTCATGGAACTTAACAATGGAGCGTCCGGCTTAAGCCTGCGTCTCAGTATCCTATCAATATACAAATTTTCAGCTACCCGGGTTTCACCCGCATTCACAAGTCTACAAATGAGAGAAGAATAAGTGGAGAAGTCAGGTTCCAGACCTTGGAAGACAGCAAAATTAATGACGGAAATCTCATCAGTGATGGTCGGCGACTGTGAAATAAGACGCTGAATAACTCTTCGAGCAGACGATAAAAGCCCACGTTTAATTAGGCTTTCAGCAAGGGAAAAGCACAAGGACCTATGGTCTTCTTCACAAGGGGTAACTGTAGAAAATGAAGGTCCGGTTGAAGGATCTGATAGGGGTAGAGGCCTCGTAGCGAATGATTTTCTTATTGATTTGAAGAAGGATTTGAATAAATGCGGTTTATGATGAATACGATTATTCTTAATCATGCTTCCATTTGGCACTAATTAATAATTACGAAGAGGAACTTGAACTTGTGGTTCTGCAGGTTGATCGAAGTGAAAAAATTAATTGAAAAAACTGATGAAATGTACAGGGGCGAATGAACAGAATGATTGTACATAATAAGGAGTTATTAAGAAACTGAAAGAAGAATTCAAGAAGAACTAGTGCTGTTCTTTACCGGAAAGGAGGAAAACCGGCGCCGAGCACCTGTAAAACCCTAGAAACAAAATTGAAGTGGGTGGCGGGTAATAATGTGATATCCTTTAAACCCCAAACACTTCTCGTCTCATTTTTTCGTAACTCGTAAGTGACACCCGTTAGAGTTACACCAACATGCCGAACACAATTTTTTTTTTTTTTTTTTTTTATTTCTTTTTTTTGAAACCGGTGAAATTTTATAAAAATTACAGAGAAAATAAGAACAATGGATAATGATTTAAAAGGGTAATATTTTTTAATTTTTATATATTTGGTTAGTTAATTTTTTTCATCCATATTTACCTCTTCAACTTGTTAAATTGTACATATTCAATCATTATTACCGATTACTTCAGGTTACCAGGAAAAAATGACTTAATACAATAATATATTTCTCATTTTGTATACATTTAGTCCTTAATATTTTTATACATTTAGTCTTTAATATTTTTTGTTTCAGAATAAGTCTTTTTTTGTACTCATTCAGTACTTATGAATAATGAATGATTTCTTTAGGCTTTTCTCACGACATCTTACGTGAGACAATCATTGATGAAATGTGTAGAACTGTCGACGCTTATGTGTAACGTCCTATTTTCACAACAAAAAAATATTTTTAATAAGGCAAAACCCCCTAATTATATATTCATTATTGAGAAAAAACCGTTTAATCCAAAATATATTTATCGAAAATTAGAGTGATATAAGAAACGCGGAATCCTCAATATTATTGATACGTGTCTACAGTCCTGGTTTCGCCTTCCCACGATTAACGATAGAACCTGAAAACATAAACAATTTGGTAAGCATAAAGCTTAGTGAGTTTCCCCCAAAACACTCCATACAACAAACGTACTATCATGCATAACGGACCCATAATCATCATACTGGAATACCCTGACCCAATCAGTCATCAGACTGGAATGCCAACATGCAACGGGTCTAATCAGTCATCGGACTGGAATACCGAGGGTTTGTTGGTCTGCCTCCTCAACCTAACTACTCTTCTTGAGCCTCCATGCCTACGGCTTACAACCGGCACGCACCAGGTATCTTAGCCTACAACACATAGCAGGACTACCTCAACCTATCACACCACCATATGTCGATATATAAATAATTAAGGATCAAGTAGGCACATAATACAATAAATTATCAATCATACATCTTACTATCACCTACTAGTCCTCTCATAGCACACTGCTCCACTACCAACTAACTTCTATGAAATGCGTAACCATACGTAACCAAAGGTGAGATAGCGGCCTGAATAGATGTTCATACTCTAGAGCCGCAACCAAACAAGGAACAAACAAGAAAGCCTATATTAAAAAGTTCTCAAGCTATCTTACATGACTACATACAACCCCTATGACACTCCACTAAACGATAACCAACCTACTAATACTCTAACCAGCATACTATTATTGTTGCATCATATCATACAATGATATATACATAAAGCTAGCAGATCACCACAACTCAACAACATCTTATACACAAGGATACATAACCAACAATCCAAGGAATGTGTAACCATAAGTAATCAAATGTAAGATAGTAAGTAAAAATATATTATTTTTTAATAGGAGTAATCTAAACGAAAGTTGTAATAGACTAAAATACGAACACATGGACATAAAGATCGTTAAAATCCAAGATCGTATGGAGAAGTTATGACATTCAGAACACATGACCTAAGCAATCAAGTAATCGAGATCGTGATGGACATAGGCATTAAAAGCCCTAAACATCTCATTAATGATTGTCCCACATAAGTTGTTGTGAAAAAATCCTAAAAAAATCATTCATATGTACTGAATGAGTACAAAAACAAATATGATTTATTTTGCAACAAAAAAGTTATTAAGGACTAATGTGTACAAAAATATTAAGGACAGTGTGTACAAAGTAAGAAATATGTTACCCTATTAAGTAATTTTTACCGGCTAACCTGGAGTAGTCGATCATAAGGACTAAATGTGTATAGTTTAACAAGTTGAAGGGGTAAATATAGACGAAAAAACTCAGTGACCAAATGTGTACAAATTGAAAAATATATTACTCTTTTAAGTCAATATTCCCAAAAACAATTACAAAATGTTAAAAAGGCAGATACACCAATCAGTCCATTTACAAATGCTAATAATTCTTCTATTTTTAAACCAAATATAAATCAAGTTGATAACATTATCTGCCATTTTGACCGCTAAGATTCAAATTTTATTAAACACATTGTCGTTCCCCGCCTTCCAAACACACCATAAAAATTTGCCAATGAATTATTTTTCTTTTAAAGCCAGGACCCTAATTCGCCGCAAACTTTACGAACTCAACAACTGATGTAAAATGAATGAAAAGGAATATCGCACCATCCAAGGAGAAAGGTCACACCACCAAGAGATGATCAGTCTCATCCAAACCATTAGAACACAAATGACATGACATAGAGGAATGGTTAATGTCTCTGCGCAACAAGGCCACAACAGTTGGAATCCTGTCCAGACAAGTATGTCATACAAAACCAATCACTTTCAGGGAACAGATGAAACCATATTGTAGGGTTTGAGACAGAAACTGTTAGGACCGAATCAATAAGAACCCTAAGATTGTTGACATAAAAATTCCTATCAGGGACAAGATTAAAGAACCATTTATCGCGATTTGAAGTAAAATGCATCCGAGAAATCAACCCATGCAAACAATTTAATTACAACTTCTTAGAAAGGTTGTTGGGGGATATTTTCTAGCCCAAGACAAATAATTGGATCCCACCCGCTCATAAAGGAAACACAACTTCCTCTTATCGAGCTTGAAGATATTAGGGAAACGAGAAAGCAAAAGCACCATCCCCGTTCCAATTATCCAACCAAAATAAAGTATTAGCACCATAATTAATTTTGATCTGGAACAAAGAAGCCCAATCGACTCTCATGTCATGCAAAAGAGACATCCACCTTTACAATATTGAACCAAACGCCAGACAATGATTTTTTACCAAAAGAATGAAGCGTGTTTCTGAAACAACTGTGAATCCCACTCTCCATCTTGCTCTAAATACAATAACTTTGATTTTCTTTTGTTTTTCTTAAATTGGAATTTTTAAAAAATATATTAATATTTTAATCCTTATGAAAATAAATCCTAATTTTTTTTTGTTAACAAAAAAAAATCATAATTACTGGATAGAAATTCAAACCAACTCCCTTCAAAATCTAGCATACATGCCATGAGCATATCCTTGAGGGTCGGAATAGTTTGTTCGATATATCCATCGGTCTGCGGTTGGTATGATATAATGAAAAGCAGTTGAGTACCCAACTACCTCTTTGATGCGGATGTCAGCCAACTTCTGGACGAAAATGTTCTCCAAAACGTGGAGGAAATGAGCACTCTTATATGTTCCCTTAGGGCGCATGTTGGAAAAACACAAGTTTTATTTTACATCAACTCTTTTACTGTTTCACAAAAAAACTGAAAATTTTTTGGTTCTAAAAAAATTACATGGTTCTAAGTTATAACCATTTTTTACACGTTCAAGACTATTTTCTATGATGTAAATGGAAAATGACATTGTTGTCTTTTGTACGAACTATGTTCAGAGCAAGTCTATCACTGCATCACATGACATAGTATAAAATCACAATGATATCAGTTAGATACTGGTATGTGTTGTGACATGTTCACAGATGGCCTGGATGTTGGATGGAGGATCCGATTGTGGTGCTTATTTGAGAACACAATCACAATAGAATCGTTAGAGGACGGTCGGGTGTTCTCCCGAGACGTCACTCCGACGATCAAGTTAGCTTTTTTCTGAGAGATAAAGAGAATCCGGGAGTAGGTATTTTTCACAAGAGAGAAGATGGATCCCTTCCTTCAGGTAGAAGATATCATTTTGTACATATTACTAACGGATCGTGGGGATCGTGCCCCGTGAGCATACAACGTGGCCTCCTCTAACTGGGAGAGCTATTCACGCTAACTAACACTCATATGATGTCAGTTTTGGGCGTCATCTGGGCTATTTGTTGCCTTTTCATTGGTTGTTAGTGAATGATAAAATCACACGGAATATTCTTATCATGTGACGAGAAATGAGCTATTGCCCTGGCCTTGGCTCGCTTAGGCCAAGATTGGGTCTTGTCCAAAGTAGTAACGTTTTTGTTACATTTTCCATTACATTTAACATGTCTATTAGGTAACGTTAACAGTATGATATCTAAAATACATATTCTCTTTAAACATTCATGTGTCAAATTAAAAATGACCATATAAGTGAATCCATATAAGAACAAAATTGCATTTGTAACGTTCGTGTTTCTATGCTAAGCATTGGTGTGATGATGTAATAGATAGGATCAACAATTGTAACATGCTTTGAAGTAATAAAGAGGATTATTTGAATATTATGTGAATTATGTGATTTTAGTGCATTATACTTATTTATAAGATATATTAAGTTAATAATAAAAATAAGCATCAAATATATATATATATATATATATATATATATACACCCAATATATATATGAAGAAAGTTGTAGTGTTCGTGACAAGGATTCTAGAGATATAAAGAATGCCGAAATCTGACTTATAACATAGAAGTTATGACATGTCGAAGTTTCGCGACAAAATTGACACTACGCTGTGTGACGTAAAAAGTAAGTTTATGATAAATTACCTTTTAGCCTTAACGATCTAAACGAGAGTCGTAGTGTACGTTAAACCAAGAGTGTGCATAAAAAGAACATCCAAATCTGACTTCGTATAAGGAAGTTATGATTTTTCTAAGATTTAACACTGCAATATGCAACCCGGAATTCGAATCTTAGATCGACCAATTTTTAGCCAACAAAACCTAAATAAGAATCAAATATCTCGTTAATAGGAGCTCAACAATAAAAAACAGACGAAAACAGACATCGGATGAAAAAGTTATTAATTCTTAACAGACTTTACCTGTCCAGACCTGTTAAAATATAACTTTAGAAATAAAGTCAAAATTAGCCGACAAAGTCTTAATGAAATTTGTAGAGTACGTCTCCACTTATGCATCGATATAAAGAACATCAAAAATGGAGCTCGTTTGCGAAAGTTACAGAATTTAGAAGTCGGAGGTGGCTGATGCAAGATGCACGTGAACGTCTCACGTAGAGGAGCCTACTCCCCGCGTTCTTGCAAAGTTTGGATCCGGATTGACCACATCGTCCCATATGAAGGTTGACACCCCCCCCTCGTACGTGCATCATACCACTAAGGGAACGCCCTGTGTAACCGAAGATCAACCCTTATAAATAACATGCGAGGGATACCATAAATCTTCACACCTTCCCCATATATATATATATATATATATATATATATATATATATATATCTAACCTCTCTCTAAACCTCCCCCAACCTCTAGTAACTTCTAAGTGCTAGAGGAAAGCCCCAGAGCACCAGAAGGCTTCAAGGAAAAGAGTTTTCTGGCTTGGAAGTTTTGCCCCCGCAGCGTCCGGTTTCTAGCCAAACCTCCTGATAAGTGAATTATGCTTACCCTGCTTTAAGTATAGCTTAGGTTTAAATTTATTATCGTTATTATGAACTTATAAACAATATATATATATATATATATATATATATATATATATATATATATATATATAATATAGTATATGAAGTATTATTATAATATCTTTTAACTACTCATGATACAGGGAATCTGGTTTGAAGGGCCGCATAGGGTTATTGGATTTCAGAAGTGTTATAATGCCAAAATGGTACTGCCCTCCGGTGTTTCATGTCCAGCCCGTGTATGTATATAGTGGTTGAAAAGTATTGTTCAACACTTACAAAACAATATCGCTCATAAATAGTCGTGATAAATATTAGACTAAAATCTAGTGGTAATAATACTAGGTTTCGTCGGATGAAAATAGAATTGTTAGAAGCGAAGCAATGCCCAAGTTTGTAATCATCACTTTAACAAGTGAGTGCATAGTTACTTTCAACTTACACACACACACACACACACATATATATATATATATATATGAAATATTTAATATAAGTTACGTGATATGTGTGCATATTATCTGTGTTCTTGATATTTATGTTGGATAAACAAAATATACATGTTTTATTTAATTTCAACTGTATATGTATTTTATACCTATAATTATAATGGGTAAAGATGAGTAGATGAAATAGATGATGAGTGGTGCTTGCACAAACTTTTCTCCGCAAACATTCTACTTTTTATAAAACTCACTATAGCTTGGTTATAATTCTGCATTTCCCGAACTTCACTTAAAAAATACTAATATAAGTTAGAATAGAACTCTATGTGATGTTAACTTCAGCTTATATTTCATAAGTGAATCAACATCCATAATTGTATATGATTACAAGTACATTTATATTTAGGTCATGATGACACTTCTTATTATTATTTTACAAATATGAATTATAAAAATAACATTTTTGTATAATCTGATAACGGTTCACTTTTATATAAAAATCCTCCTTTAACAAGACAAACAGAGTAAAAAAAACATGTAGAAATCACCAACAATTTTTGTTAACGTATTTTCAAACGTGTGTATTCTTAGGAAGTTAGAAGCTTGATTTCAAGCCTCATAAGTTATGAAATACTTTGTCTTCTATTGTTGGCCAACTTGTTCAAGCCTTCTTGTTTTTGTTAAATTTCGTCTTGTTGAACTTGTTTTGTAGACTTGCATTTCCGAAGTTTGAATCAATGTAATCCTTGTATTCAAATCTATGAAGACATGTAATGTTATTCAATTCTTGTACTATTTTATATATGTTTGTTAACTGTGATCCAATTTTTGACGTCGCAACCTCCGCGTTTACACCGCCGATCGGTGTGTGACAAATAGTGCACTGTGACATCCCCAAAATCTCGGCCGGAAAAGACCGATTTTCATTTATGCTTTTAAAATAAATTCAAAGTAAATCCTTTTGATTTGAAAGAGTTGCGGAATTTGTTCCCAAAAACAAAACATGATAAAACAATGTTTACCAAAGCATTTCATAAAAGAAATGTATTTTTCATTATATAATCAAAACTCGGGGTGTCATGTTCCGATATAGACCAACAAGCATAAACGATAACATTACAAGTCATTCAACAAATATTTACATATACAGACTTGTAAACAAAACAACTTGATGGTTCATCCATCTTATGCCCTTGCGCCACTTCCTGTAATACAAATAAAACTGAGTGGGTCAGGCTTGAGAGCCTGGTGAGCATATAGGGTTTTCGACCCACAATAAATAATTAAATTAATTATTATCAACCAACAATAACCCAGTTACCCATTCCCGTTATTCTCACTTTACGTCCCTAAAATAACGAACACAAGGGACCTAATCTAAGAATATTTTCATCGGGGTGACAACACATGCTGCGGGGGTTCCTCAGCAATATAAGTCAAATAAGGCAACCATGAGGGGGATGGAATACAGCAAATGAACACCCAAGTTCATTAACACCTACAGGTTATGAGCATGCTAGCGTTCCACTGGACTATCTAGAAAAGTCCGTGGTCGTCATCTAAATTGCGCTAGATGACTGGATCAAAACAACAACGAGGCCTCTCATCTGTTTATTACACACCAACTATATACCCATGTTCTACCCAACATATTAGTAGATAAAAACATACATTTTTATACATATTTTCAAAACTTGTATAGCATGCTTGATCAATACAATTTTCCATATAACAAATGAGGCACACACACATAATACGTATTTCATATAGAAATAATCAGATCTGTAAGATAGAAGAAAGTGAATATACATTCACACACATAACAACAAATTATACACATAACACGTATCTCGTATAAAATACTTCATAGTTATACGTTAGGAGAAAGTAACAACGCATTCACACGTATAAACGACAATAAACTTAATACACTCAAATCATACTTGTATTATTATTGCGTTTATGAATGGTAGTATACACTCACTTGATCAGAAGATGATCAGACAGCACTACGGCTTGCAGAAGTCGTAATCCTCAGCAGATCTGGAAGATTTCTACGAAAATCAAACTTCTCGCGGGCAGAGCTTCGTCTCGGAAACCGCACTTCTCGGGATCTTCGGGATCTCGGGACTCGCTTCGGGACTCGGGAATATTACCGGGGCTTCGGGATGGATTCGGGGGTAAAAACGCAGAGCTTCGGCACAAAAACGAGAGGAAATTAGCAATTAAACCCGAACCCCTCGCATCCTATTTATAGGAGGCTGGAAGCCTCAATTACGCGGGCCGTACTGCAGTACGCAGCGCGTACTGCTTCCAAAATTGTCACTGCATGCGTCATCCGAAGTGTCGACACTCTTCGGAGTACACAGGGCGTACTCACTTACGTGGCGCATAAGTCGGATCGGACTGTTGACTCCCCCTTCGGATAATGTCGGATTTTTGATTTAAAAATAAATACAAATTATTTATCAAACTTCGGAAATTCATATCTTCTTCATACGAACTCCGTTTTCGATGTTCTTTATATCCACGGAAAGGTGAGACTACGCTCTACAACTTTTGTTAAGACTCCGTCGGCTAATTTTGACTTTATTTTATTATTTATTTTTAATAGGCCGGGACAGAAAATTTTGTTATAAATTCATAGCTTCTTCGTTTGATGTCCGTTCTCGCCTAACTTTTTATCGCTTTGATACTAACAACGAGATCTTCGATTCTCATTTAGATCACTAAGGCTAAATATCGTTCTAACGTAAATTTCACTTTTTACGTTATTCAGCGGTGCCGGTTCTGTCGCGAAACTTCGATAGGTCATAACTTCTTCGTTATAACTCGGATTTCAGCATTCTTTATATCTTCGGAAACCTTGTTTCAACTACTACAACATTATCTAAAGATATTAAGTTTATTTTACACTTAAATTTTGACGTTTATTTTTATTCTTAATTAATCAAACCACATAATTAAGCAATTAAGCACAAAACACATAATACTCAAATAATACAATCTTATTATTTCAAAACGGGTTACAAAGGTTAACCTAGACCATTACATTGCTAAAAATGGCAAGCCTGGAAACACAGGCGTTACAATTCTCTCCACCTTAGAATGATTCCGTCCCCGGAATCACACATCAACAAACAAATGCGGATAGCGACTCAACATGTCACTCTCCGTCTCCCAGGTGAGATTCGGCCCATTCGTGTGTTTCCATCGGACAAGCATTAACTCGACCATCTTGCATCGCAACTTCTTAGTCTTTCGGTCAACAATTGCCTCTGGTTCTTCAATCAACATTTTCTTCTCATCGATTCTCAACTCCGAAATTGGAATCATGTAGGGAACTTCCCCCGTGAACTTCCGTAAATAACACACATGAAAAGTGTTATGAATTCCATTCAGTTCTTCTGGTAGTTCGAGCTTGTAAGCTTGGTTCCCAATCCTCTGAAGAACTTTAAACGGTCCAATAAACCTTGAACTCAACTTTCCCCTTTTACCAAATCTTATAAGTCCCTTCCACGGTGAGACTTTAAGCAAAACCGAATCCCCAACTTCAAAAGTCATCGGTCTTCGCTTTTTGTCAGCATAGCTCTTTTGACGATCCTGAGCTGCTAACATTCTTTCCCTAATTATTTTCAACTTTTCAGCAGTTTGATGAACCATCTCCGGTCCCATAAACTGCTTTTCCCCAGCCTCAAGCCAACAAGATGGCGTACGACACTTTTGTCCATACAAAGCTTGGTAAGGTGCCATCTTAATGCTCGAGTGAAAACTATTGTTATGGGAAAATTCTACCAATGGTAATTATTCATCCCAATTACCTAGGAATTCCAAGGTACATGCTCTCAGCATATCTTCAAATATTTGTATCGTTCTTTCACTCTGACCATCAGTCTGCGGATGGTAAGCTGTACTTAAACATAACTTGGTACCCATTTCCTCTTGTAGACATTTCCAAAACCTTGAGGTGAAACGACTATCACGATCCGACACAATTGTTAGCGGAACACCGTGAAGTCTCACAATTTCCTTCGCATAAGAATTCGCAAGCTTTTCCATAGACCATTTCTCCCTGGCTGCTATGAAATGCGCACTCTTAGTGAATCGATCAACGACCACCCAAATCATGTCGTGATCATTCTTTGTTCTAGGTAGTTTAGTGACAAAATCCATAGCAATGTCTTCCCACTTACCCATAGGCACAGGTAAAGGTTCTAAACTCCCATACAGTTTCTGATGTTGTGTCTTGACTCTCGCACAAATCACACACTCAGCCACATACTTTGCAACATCAAGCTTCATCGTCGGCCACCAGTAGTAGGGTTTCAGATCCCTATACATTTTAGTGCTACCGGGATGAATCAAGTACATGGTCTTGTGAGCTTCTCCCATCAGAAGATCTCTGATTCCCCCTGACTTAGGTGTTGGATTAATGTCTAAGTCAGTAACCATATTTGGTATATACTTGACCCGAGTGTGCATGGTCCTTTTGGGTTGCCTTCACCAAAGCAACTTGACAAGGTAATTTGATATGAGAGAGGAGATATTATGATTTATTAATATATTATAAGAATAATTTATTAAAGGAGAAATCATATTTATTTGATTAGTATTAGTCATAAATTAATTAGGAATTAATTTGGTGACTAAAAGAGACAAATTAAATAAAGGGGTATAAACTGTCAATTGTGTGATAGTTGAGTTTTGGGCTAGGAAACCTAATGGACTAAGGGGGAACGAAATTATGATGAAGGATCATCATATTTTCGTCCAAGGCCTCATTCCATAAGGTTTCTTGGGCTGCTTGGTGGCTAAGTTGTCCATTAGGGTTTTGACTGAAACCCTAGTACCCTATAGTATAAATACATACCCTATGCTTCAATTTAAGACCACTTGATTCCAAGGGAACCCTAGGGCCGAAATTAGCATCATTCCTTTCTCTCTTAGTTGCCTTCTTGCTTCAAGGTGTTTGTGAGCCATTAGAGGCACTACAATTGTGGTGCTTGCTTTCAAGAGTTCTAGAGAGTTCAAGAGATCAAGGAAACTAGTTGTTATTGCTATATAACAACAAAGGTATGTTTTCTACACTTCTATGTAAATTTCGAAAATTATAGAAGCATGCTAGGGTTTATTTTGTGTTCATAAAGTTGTATGTCTTATAGTGAAAACATAGATCCAAACTAGGGTTGCATGCACACATAGGATTGTTTGTATAAATCCTAACAGTGGTATCAGAGCCATTGGTTTTTTGTTTTCAATTGGATTTGATGCATATTATGAACTTGACAACTTAGGGTTTATGGCAAGTAAACCCTAAGGCTTGGTGATTTTCGCAAATTAGGGTTGCCAAACCCTAGTTGGCGATTTTTGATAGGGTTCTTGAAACCTTTTTGCCTAGCCTCCAAATTTCGAAATTAGGGTTATGAAACCCTAGGGATTTCGAAAATCCCTTGTCCCCAAGATAAGATCCCAAGATTTTAGGGATATGGATAATACTATCTTTGTGATTATCAATTTAATTGTTTAAACTAGATAATTGAAGATCTTGTATTATCCTTTCCATATATTTAAAAATAAAAGGATTAAATAAATTAATAGTTTAATTTTATGATAATCCCTAAAGATTTAATAGTTCAAATTAATTGTTTGATTTTGATAATTATTAAATCAAAGATTTTTGGTGTTTAAAATTTTAAATTAAATAGCCTTAATTCCGAAAATTTTAAATACACATTAAGATACTAGTATTTTTGAAATGTTTTAAAATACACCCTTATACAATTATGATATTATAAGATTAATTATTATATATGTATAAGAATAAGCTAGTCTTATCGCTAGTAGGCCTCATTCACGAAGCCAGTCTATAAGGTGGGTATAAGGTTGCTGCCTATAAAATGGCGCTTAATGGATGTACACTCACATCTACCGCTTGCTTGACTGGTGGAGGGTCATTAGCCGAACGGATAGGATAGGGCACTTAATTCCTCATTAAAAGTATAATGGAAATATTAAAGTAACTACATTGTTTTACAAATTCCCACTCTTAGTTACTTTAGGGTAAAATGTGAAAATGATGCTAATCCATGGAATTACACTTCGTACCCTTGTCAAACGTTGATGGAGCGCGTGTGGTTAACCGGCACATCAATTTGGGGATGACATTGGTAGCGAAGGGTGACTCGATGTTTGTCATAGATCAATGGAGCGTGTGTGGTTCACCGGCACATTGATTAGGTGATAAAGACATTGAGTGCACCGCGTTGATTCGCATGGTTATTCACAAATTTGTTTGCGATCCTCGGCATCCCAGTCGCAAATTTGAAATGCATATCGAGATTTAAACATGCCATTGAAAAGTTCAATGAATCTCAAAGATCTAGGAGTTTTCAATACATTTAAAACCTAAATTGCTTTTTCGTTTTTCATGGTGAGAATTAGTGAATCGTCATTCACTTACCTTCAAATTATTTACTTTTAGAGTACGGCATCCCTTTCTAAGTTGTAAATAATGTTGTTGGATCCTAGCCCTAATTACTCATTTGGGTGTTTAATTAGGGATTCATTTCTAATCAAACTTTGTTCCTTTTCAGATGTCAACAAACAACAACAACAACGCTTCTGGGTCATTCTCGTTGATGAACTTGTGTCAGAAAGTGACATTTGATGGTTCAAACTTCACCGAGTGGATGAGGTATATCCGCATGATCACACGCTACGAGGACAAAGAATATGTCCTCGATGAAAAGCTTGAGAAGATCATCCCAAATGTTGCTACTCCTGAGGAATTGGCCGCCTTTGAGGCCCACGAGCGTGATGCCACGAAAGTTCATTGCATCATGCTGGCCACCATGAACCCCGAACTCCAAAAGTCCTATGAGGACATGTATCCATATGAAATGCATCAGGATTTGCTGGAAAGGTATCACCAGAGCGCGAGGCAAGAGCGCTATGAGATCATTACTAACATGATCACCGCTAAGATGGGGAGTGGAGAATCCCTAACCTCTCATTTGCAGAAAATGCAGAGGTATGTTGATCGTCTTCTTAAACTTAATGTTAAGTTTGATGAGGATTTGGCTATCGACATAATCCTCCACTCCTTGCCCTCCTGCTACAATCAGTTTAGGATGACCTACCATATGAATAAAGAGGAGGTCTCCTTGAGCAAGCTCCAAGGACTCTTGAGGACTGCTGAGAGCAACCTCAAAGACAAATCCGTTGCACCGTCCCCTGTTGTGGCCGCTCCTGTGATGGTGATAGGTCAAGGAAAGGGTAAAAAGAGGAAGGCTCCATGTAAGAGCCACCATAAGGGGAAACCCCGTGATGGTTCGTCCTCAAGTGGGACCAAAGTAGGCCCCGCTAGACCCTCTTCCGATCCTAAAGAAGCAGAGTGCTTCTATTGCCACCAAAAGGGCCACTGGAAGCGAAGCTGCCCACAATATCTGCAGGACATAAAAGATGGGAAGATCAAGCCCACATTTGCAGGTATGTATTCTATTAAATCTAATAACTCATCATTTGCTACTTCATGGGTTCTTGATACAGGATGTGGTTACCACATTTGTTCTGATTTGCAGGGCCTAAAAAGAAGTAGGGAAATGGAGCATGGGAAGATGAACCTGATTATGGGAAACAGAAGATCATCGCCTGTGACCAAAGTCGGTGTTTATTCTTTAGTGTTGAGAAATGGGTTAGGAATAGATTTAGAGAATTGCTGTTATTCGCCAGATATGGCAAGAAACATTATTTCTTTTCACGGGTTGTTTAGACAAGGTTTCAGATATTCTTTTGATAATAGTAATGGTTCTATTAATGTTTATTTGAATGGTGTCTTTTATTTCAATGCATTACCTTGTAATGGGATTTATGAATCTGTGATGATTGTTGATAATTTCGGAAATAATGTTTTGAATATTGATTCGTCTGTGGCACTGTCGCCTTGGCCATGTCAACAAGAAACGCATAGCCCAACTCCAAAAGGATGGAGTGTTGGAGTCATTCGACCTTAGGGACGATGATACGTGTGAATCTTGTTTACTTGGGAAGATGACCAAGTCACCCTTTACTGGCACTTGTGAAAGGGGTGAGGGTTTATTGGATCTCATACACACTGATGTGTGTGGGCCCTTTAGATCCACCACAAGGGATACTTGCCGCTTCTACGTGACTTTTACAGATGATTATAGCAGATATGGATATATCTACTTGATCAAGCAAAAGTCGGAAACCTTTGAAAAGTTCAAAGAGTTTAAGAGTGAAGTGGAGAATCAGCTGGGCAGGAAAATCAAGATGCTTCGGTCAGACCGAGGAGGAGAGTACCTAAGTCTTGAGTTTCATGACTATCTAAAAGAATGTGGAATCGTTTCGCAATTGACGCCTCCAAGAACGCCACAATTGAACGGTGTGGCTGAGAGACGTAATCGGACCTTGTTGGACATGGTTCGTTCTATGATGAGTCGGACTTCATTACCAATAGCTTTCTGGGGGTATGCCTTAGAGACTGCCGCCCGTATACTTAACTTAGTTCCCACTAAGAAGGTTTCCAAGACTCCTCACGAGATGTGGACAGGGAAGGCTCCCTCGTTGGCACATATTAAGGTTTGGGGTTGTGAGGCTTTCGTACGACGAGAGACTCACGACAAACTTGAACCTCGTAGTGAGAAGTGTTATTTCATCGGCTATCCACAGAAGTCTTTTGGCTACCTTTTCTATAGACCGAGTGACAATGTTGTCTTCGTTGCTAGAAGAGGAGTTTTCCGAGAAAAGGAATTGATAGGCCAAGAAGACAGTGGGAGGCAAATTGAACTTGAAGAAATTCAAGATCAAAGCGATGAAGGAACCTCTGACACTGGCACTCAACTTGAGGAGGAAACTCCTGTTGACGTGTCCTTACCTCTTCGACGTTCCTCTAGGGCTAGTGTTCCACCCCAGTTTTATGGTTTTCATATTACTACTGAAGGGGATACGTTTATTAGTGATAGTACACTAGTAAATTTGGATGAACCTGGCAACTATAAGGAAGCCATGGCAGGCCCAGAGTCTGCAAAATGGAAAAAGGCTATGGACAGCGAGATTCAGTCCATGTACAACAACCAAGTTTGGAATTTGGTTGATAATGTACCAGGTCGTAAGACAGTCGGGTGCAAGTGGATCTTCAAGAAGAAGACGGACATGGATGGGAAAGTGCATACTTATAAAGCGCGATTGGTTGCGAAGGGCTTTACTCAAACTCCCGGAGTTGACTATGATGAGACCTTCTCACCAGTTGTGAAGATAAAGTCTATTAGGGTGATGCTTGCCATAGCTGCGTTTCATGATTATGAAATATGGCAGATGGACGTAAAGACCGCTTTCCTTAACGGAAAGTTGGCTGAGGATGTCTACATGAATCAGCCAGAGGGTTTTGTCGATGTGAAGCATCCGAATAGAGTATGCAAGCTTGAGAGATCTATTTATGGATTGAAACAAGCATCTCGCAGATGGAATCTTTGTTTTGATGAGAAGATTAAAGAGTTTGGCTTTCTGTGAAGCGAAGATGAATCTTGTGTGTATGTCAAAGCCTGTGGGAGTATAATAAGCTTTCTCGTATTGTATGTCGACGACATACTACTCATAGGAAACGATGTCCCAACCTTGCAGGAGGTCAAGTCCTGGCTTGGGAAATGTTTCGCTATGAAGGACCTCGGAGAAGCTGCTTATATTCTGGGAATAAGAATAGTAAGAAACAGGGAAAAGAGACTGATAGGACTCAGTCAGGATACATACTTGGAAAAGGTGCTAAAGCGTTTTAGTATGGAAAATTCCAAGAAAGGGGAGTTGCTAATCCAAAGCAATACCAAGCTGAGTAAGACTCAGAGCCCGAGTACAGAGACAGAGATAGCTGATATGAGCCGAGTACCTTACGCTTCCGCAGTAGGCTCTATCATGTACGCTATGACTTGTACTCGCCCTGATGTGGCCTTCGCTTTAAGCATGGTCAACAGATATCAGGGGAATCCTGGTAGAGCACATTGGATTGCAGTTAAGAATATTCTTAAGTACCTTCGGAGGACCAAGGAATGATTTCTAGTCCTCGGTGGGAGTGATGACTTAAGGGTACGAGGGTACAGTGATGCTAGTTTTCAGACGGATCGGGATAACTTCCGATCGCAGTCGGGCTGGATCTTTACCCTAAATGGAGGAGCAGTGACTTGGAAAAGTTCCAAACAAGAGACCGTAGCTGATTCAACGTGCGAATCAGAGTATATTGCGGCGAGCGAAGCGTCAAAGGAGGCTATATGGTTGAAGAACTTCATTGGAGACCTTGGAGTTGTGCCATCCATAAAGGAGCCCATGGAAATTTTCTGTGATAATGAAGGAGCGGTTGCCTTAACCAAGGAACCAAGGGATCATGGCAGATCTCGACATATCGACAGGAAATACCATTTTATTAGACATCGGGTAGAAGAGGGACTCCTCGTTGTGAAGAGGGTGTCGTCAGAAGATAACCCAGCAGATCCCCTTACGAAGGGACTGAGTAGGGTCAAGCATTTTCAGCACGCTAGGAGCGTAGGGCTAAAGGACGATATTAGTTCAGATTAGATAGGTAGGAAACTTGTAATAGATAATGTCATACTCAACAATTGATGATTAAATAAAAGTGTGTTATTTATAAGAAAGTTTCTATCATGTGTTGATTATTTATCTATTTTTCCGATTTTTGCATGTTTTGACTTCCTGAATAATGAGATTATTCGAACAGTCCACAATCGCTCATATGTTGGAAGTAGATATGAAGAAAGATTGTCATAAATTTGTTTGTAGATTGTCTGAAAAGTTTTAGACATAGCAAAGGTTTGCTGCAAAGTTTATGAGTGCTTATGAAATTAGTATTGAGCATTGGAACAAACCCACACTTGTTGGTATTACTTCATGAATGTCATCACAAGTAATCGCAAGATGATAATATCATATAATCTTTAAACCTAGAGATATGGTTATTGTTTGCTAGTTGATTATACATTGATAATGCGAAAACGCATCAGTAACTTGATGTCGTAAAACGCATTATTGTGTATGGTTTAACTGGTAAATGATAAAGGCATATTAGTCAACGTTTTTCTGTTCCTTTTATTCTATGAGGATAAAAGCGATATCTCGGCCACTTGATGATTTGGTTTGACTTATGTGCCGGGCCCGGTCAAGATGAAGTTGATGTGTTCAACTGAGTTCTATGTCGAACGAATCAGAGATCAAGAAATAAAATGCTAGACAATAATTATTGTTAGCATGATATCTAGAACAGAGGATTATACGATCCCTTATCTAAAGGACAAGTTATTGGTCAGAGTTGACAGCGGCTATTGAAAGCTACGATTGCTATCGGGTTCGGAAGTAATACGTGAGATATAGTTACTAGACTTATCCAAGTGGGAGACTGTTGGATTAATGTCTAAGTCAGTAACCATATTTGGTATATACTTGACCCGAGTGTGCATGGTCCTTTTGGGTTGCCTTCACCAAAGCAACTTGACAAGGTAATTTGATATGAGAGAGGAGATATTATGATTTATTAATATATTATAAGAATAATATATTAAAGGAGAAATCATATTTATTTGATTAGTATTAGTCATAAATTAATTAGGAATTAATTTGGTGACTAAAAGAGACAAATTAAATAAAGGGGTATAAACTGTCAATTGTGTGATAGTTGAGTTTTGGGCTAGGAAACCTAATGGACTAAGGGGGAACGAAATTATGATGAAGGATCATCATATTTTCGTCCAAGGCCTCATTCCATAAGGTTTCTTGGGCTGCTTGGTGGCTAAGTTGTCCATTAGGGTTTTGACTGAAACCCTAGTACCCTATAGTATAAATACATACCCTATGCTTCAATTTAAGACCACTTGATTCCAAGGGAACCCTAGGGCCGAAATTAGCATCATTCCTTTCTCTCTTAGTTGCCTTCTTGCTTCAAGGTGTTTGTGAGCCATTAGAGGCACTACAATTGTGGTGCTTGCTTTCAAGAGTTCTAGAGAGTTCAAGAGATCAAGGAAACTAGTTGTTATTGCTATATAACAACAAAGGTATGTTTTCTACACTTCTATGTAAATTTCGAAAATTATAGAAGCATGCTAGGGTTTATTTTGTGTTCATAAAGTTGTATGTCTTATAGTGAAAACATAGATCCAAACTAGGGTTGCATGCACACATAGGATTGTTTGTATAAATCCTAACATTAGGTACCCATATACGATCTTGGAATACCTTCAGTCCATGACCGTTGGTACCAAACACCAACGTTTTGCCCAAACGTTCCTCCTTTCGGTCATTCTATTCAGAAGCTTCCTCTTGAGCTTTCTTTATACTTTCCACAATGGTCGACACAACTTCAATTCTCAACGCTCTTGGCCTTTTCCTTTCAAGATTGACTTTCCGACTGAGAGCATCAGCAACAACATTAGCTTTACCGGGGTGGTAAAGTATCTCGCAGTCGTAGTCTTTAAGTAATTCTAGCCAGCGTTGTTGCCTCATATTCAATTCTTTCTGATTAAAGAGATATTGGAGACTCTTATGATCAGTGAAAAGTTTGCACTTCGTGCCATAGAGGTAATGCCTTCATATTTTCAGAGCGAAAATTACCGCTGCCAACTCCAAATCATGAGTCGGGTAATTCTTTTCATGCTCATTCAGCTGTCGAGACGCATATGCTATCACCTTTTCTCTTTGGGTCAAAACACAACCCAATCCAACCCCAGACGCATCGCTATAAACAGCGAAGTCTTCAACTCCATCGGGTAGAGAAAGTATCGGTGCCTCACATAGCTTCTTCTTTAGCTTCTCGAATGCTTCTTTATGCTTCTCACTCCAAGCATAAGCAGCTCCTTTGTGGGTCAAAGCTGTCAATGGAGTAGCGATCGAAGAAAAGCCTTGGATAAACCTTCGGTAATATCCGACTAATCCTAAAAAGCTTCGGATCTCCGTGGGACTTTTCGGTTGTTCCCACTTCATCACAGCTTCAATCTTCGCTGGATCATTAGGGCTCAAACTTGTTTCACAACGCTTCACCATAAACTGATCTTAAACCGATTTTAATGCCTAGAATGCCAAACCTGTTCAAAACGTCGATTTAATTTATATAAGATAGGTTTCTACCTAAATTGGTTCGGTTTCAAACAACTGGTTTGATTCTTAAACCTATTTTTTTCGCACCCATAGTACTTGTAGACACTCAAAATGTACTTTCTTTATTGAAATGTATTTCAATATATTGGATAATTTTGCTAATATTAACACTAGCTAGTAAATGCCATGCATTTTAGGCTTAAAAGGGAAAAGGTGTCTATTATTTTTGAGTAGATAAAAATCTACACAAACTGTTATATTCGAGCCGCCACAAATCTAAATTTCAAGATGTTAAAAATTCTGCAAACCAACCCCTTAGACTACCCATATTGGTGAGCCAAAGCTATAATAACAAATTAAACATAAAATAAAAAAATGAGACAACCCTATACGATCTGCTCATCCGAACTCAGCTCACCATCTTTTTATCTTTTTCATTCGGGGCAATTATATTAACTTTTATAAACTAAAAGTAAATTTAAAATAAATATATTTCATCTTTATTGAAAAAAAAATAAAATATACCAAAATACATAATTTATTTTTCTCTACAAAATAAGATTAATATTGATATAATTTTTATTTATAATTTTGTAAATGAAATTTGGGTTAGGTAAGGATAAAATTTTGGTATGATTAGATTATATATTTTAATAAGAAAAATAATAATTTTTTAATATATAGTTATGTTGGATTGGGTTATGAATGAGGATAGTGCCCAAAACAAACTTTTGTTTAGCCCAAGACACAATGTGTTTTTAGCCCAAAAAATATTTTCATTTTCGCCTAAAAAAAGCTTAAAAGTTTAAAACACACAAAGGGGAATGAAAACAAGTAAGGCTTGCACAAAAAGACTGGTCTCAGACCGAATCTAAAAAAAGACCAAGATTGGATTGTTCTTAAATAAGATTGGATCGGAAAAAACCTGTCCAAAAAGACCGGATCGGGAAAAGATCGGCTTGAGACCGTCCAAGACAGGTCCGAGAAAATCCTGACCGTTCTGAGACGTGTATAAAAAAGATCGGACCGTTCCAGGACCGAAACAAGACCGGTCCGAGACTGGTTTGAGACCGATCTCAAAAAGATCGGAAGCCAATGTTTATAAATATATCATTTGAGTGATAATTACATAATTTTTAAGGCTAATGATATAAGTACCTTCTCATTTTTTCAATTCCAACCCCACTATTTTGATGTTTGTGTCTTTTGTTGTTGTTTTTTTTTCTTTTTTCTTTTTTTTTCTTTTTTATTTTTATTTATTTATTTATTTATTTTTTATTATTATTATTATTATTATTATTATTATTATTATTATTATTATTATCTATATAAAATTCGAACGATATTAAAAATTTGGACGCCATTATAAAATTCGAACGAGTATATAACACAGAACAAAAGCAAAGTTTGTCTTTATTTATCACGGATATTAATTATTTACCAATGTTGCCGAATATTCTGATTTTTATGTACGAAGAAGTCTGGACAAAACATTAGATATTGGATATTCTCCTTGTAAATCAACAATTACATAATGGTTAGGATGAATTGCAATTTATCAATAGACGATAATGATATCAATTTGTTTCTAAAAAAAACAAACTTTGCTTTTGTTCCATTTTATATAGTTGTTCGAATTTTATAATATCATCCGAATTTATAATGTTGTCCAAATTTTAAAATGTCATCCGAATTTTAAAATGTTATCCAAATTTTATATGGCTATCAAAATTTATAATAATAATAATAATAATAATAATAATAATAATAAATAATAATAATAATAATAATAATAAATTAAAAGATAAATAGAAAAACAAAAAAACAAAAAGAAAAAAAAAACAAAAAAATGATGTCAAATCAAAAATAAATGATTGATTAGATTGATTTTAGGGGAGGGGGGGGGATTGGTTAAGGGATGTAAATATAGCATACAGTCCAATTTTTAATCACACACTAACTTTATTTTTTTTTCTATTATTAAACTTTTGTTTATTACTTTAATAAAATTTAATCTATCATTTTGGTGTTAATTACACATTTATCAAGGAAAAAACTTGAAACCGAAACTAAAAAAACCCAACAAATACTGAAACCGGTTGGGCCAAAAAACCCGAAAACTGACCGAACCAAAAAAGATCAAGACTGGTCCCGAAAAAAGATCGGACTGAAAGAAACCGGTCTGAAAAAAAGACAGACTATTTCGAGATCAACCGCAAAAATACAAGATTGTTTCGAGACCGACCCAAGACCGCAAATACGCAGGTCTAAAAACGAGGTGGGATATAAAATTAGCACAAGTATCAAATTTTGTACTTTAATAGATAATTTTAAGATGAATAATATATATATATATATATATATATATATATATATATATATATATATATATATATATACACACACACACACACACAAATTTAGAAGTACTAGATGAATATGACTTCCTTATGATTGGTGGGTTTTTTCTTATTTGTTTTGCTTTATTTTTTATTATTTATCCATATTTATCTATTATAGAGGATTACAGGTATAATAAGTTGTGTTTATACCATCTACGTGGTCGTTTTTTGTCATCCCCACCGCTTTTGATCTCGATTTCCACAAATTTTCCACCGCCTTATAAGTTCCTCCAACCCCTTCTCACCCCCGTTCTCCCTTATTCCCTGCTTCTCTACGTGAACCTCTTCAAAGTCATCAAAATTTTCTTTCTAGATTTATGGATTAACCTCATGGTCTGGAAAACCATAACATATAATCGCACTTATATTCGTAGGTTTGGAATCGGGTCTATTGAGCTATGTATGAGTTCATCCGGCCTGAGCCACCGCCATGCTGGCGATTCAGTGCCACTTTTGTTGATTTCTTTCAGCTCGACCTCCATGAAATTTAACACCGAACAATCCTCAGGTTTTCCAGGTAAGGTTGGTGTATTTAGTAATTCATCATCTTCATGTGATTTGTACAATTAAAATCATATTTTTTCTTGATGTTCATCATTTTACTGTTGTCAGCCAATTACGGGAGCTAATGTAGAGGTAGACGATTCGAAGGGGGGTTATGAATGGAAGAAACAGAAACACTGAAGAAAATTAAACAACTTTCTTTTATGTTGCACACCAATTGTTTGATTTAAGTCCTCAAAGAAATCAAGTCTTTTTTGATCAACAACAGGGGATGATAAGCTTATTTCCAACCCATTCAACTATGAATGACATAGAAGATTGGTCCACGCAGGTTACCATGGGGATTTATAAAAAAAAAAGACTTTAGGTATAATAACTCATGTTTTTTTTACCAGGCATTAGAAACTATTGAGAAGTTGCAAAAGAATGTTCACATACTTATAGTTTCCCAACTGACCGTTTACTAGATATTGCTGATTACCAGACACAACTCCACTTCAGGTGTTCAAAGCATTTTAGGTTTATTTACAGTGAGTGATTTTTTCCTTTGTTGCAATATTTTTTTAGTAGTAGTATCTCATATGTTGATGTTTTGCACAGATGCCTTACAGATGTGAAAGCAATGATGAAATACTCTGGAACTACAATGCTTAGTGTGGAAGTATAAGAAATATGGAAAAAACTGGAAGAATGTATGTGCTTCTTCTTTCCATATGTTCACAAACCCCTCTACACCACCACAAAGAAAACAAAAAATAAAATGCGGTAGTTATTTTCAATTCAAGGATTTGACATTTTTCTTTAAATTTGTAGTGTAATTGACATCAATGGTTGAAGAAATGGTCACAGACATCTGCCATGATTAACATTTTAAGGTTTTAAGTCTATTGTTTATTACATTTTCTTATGTTTCTTCAATTTTAATTCTTTCTAACTAATGAAGGATAAAACTTACAACCAATTTAATTAATACAATATAACAATGATATCGTTAGGGTTGTTTTTATTATGAGTTATGTCATCAGTTCATTGTTTTTTTCTTTAATTACATTATTCTTTTTTTTTTCCATCTATCCAGATCACAACTAATCAATAAAATATCTTTTTATTCAACTTGGCAAACTATCAAATGAATGGAATTCAGTTCCATTCTTTTGTTCGGTTTGTTTGTAAATTATGATAAATGCCTAAATTCCTCTACGTAAGTTTTTTTTTTTCTATTCATTATAAGTTTAAGTAGATTCTATGTTGCATGACTTTATTTTTTGAACAAATTATCCAAACATATCATTGCATATACCTGCCCAAATATAACATTGCATTTAATTTTTTTTGAAGTTTTTCCAAAATATATCATCGCACTTGTATTTTTTTAGTAAAATAGGTGGTCCTACTCAACAGTGGACCTGCGGACTCACTTGATATATAAGTTGGCCTCATGAAAAATGAAAAAGACTGGCAAAACTGAAAGGCAATGTTGATGATGTTTGCACTAAAGGAAATGGGTATTATAGGAAATTTAGGGGATCATTTGATAAGTATAGGTTGAGTAACAAATTGTAAGTATGTTGTTATTAGGTATCAAGAAATGTAAAGTGGGAAGATGGATATATCTTGCTAATGCATATCACATGGGAGGTGATCATAAAAACTGTGGAAAGTCTTGATTCATTATGGTCTTCTTTCTTGCAAATAATAATTGAAGTTTGACTTTTTCTCTTGTGGTTTATTACTATATATATATATATATATATATATATATATATATATATATGTGTGTGTGTGTGTGTGGTCAAAGAGCAAGACTACACCAACACATGAAATCTGAAATGAGTCAATAGTATAACCATGTTTCCAAGGATATAGATGTTAAAGAAGACTACACCAACAAAAAGTGTCAGCCAAAACTTTAGATTATATACATGGTTGAAAATAAGGGTTTATTTTTTTTTTAATGTGAAATTCAAGTTTGTATTTAGTTGAAAAAGAAATGGTTTTTCCGTTTATTTCTTTTTCTGTTACTGATATCTTCATTTTGACCCTAAACAAGTTTTTCTAGCGGATCCAATCCCCTAAAACGGGACTCTTCCCTTGTTTAATCTGAATTTTAGTTTCTTCCTTAGAGAGATATTGTTATATAACAAAAAGGTAAAAAAGACATTAGCTGATATACTTGTTCAGTTAAAACTTAATATAGAACGTAAAATTTATCGCCATCCGTGGGACTCGAACCCACGACCACGTGGTTAAAAGCCACGCGCTCTACCAACTGAGCTAGAACGGCAAGCGATTTTAAGTCAGATTGTTATTATAATACACGATTAATTTGCAGTCGTTACTGTTCGTACACAGGATTTACTATCTTGCGCCGGCATCAATCGTTTCTTGCTTCCCTTTCTTTCTCAGTAGAAACAGAAGCCGCTCCACCACCATCACATTATACACCGCGATCGCCACCACCATCGCATTTCATCACTGGTGCACCTTGCTCTAGTCAATCCCTTATCATAAAAATCGTTTTCCCTTATTTTTTCTGTTGTGAACTGCTACGTACCTGCGACGTTACTTCACTACCGGAATCACTTGCCCAGGTAAAAAAACAATTCATCGATTCTTCTTGTTTAAGGTTTGTTTACAATTTGGGGTTTAAATCGATTATTGATTCCTACAGTTTTGATATGGGTTTGATTGTAGTTGCACCCGTTCAATAATTAGGTTTCATTTTCAACATTCTTACCTCTTTTACCTTTTAGGGTTTAGAAGTAGCTAAAAAAGTGTATAACTAACAAAATACTATAGGCCAAGTCTTGAGTCAAATTACAATCGTTTATTGCAGACTCTTCTCTGAAATTTTGTTTCAAATTGATTATTTCAAAGTACTTACTCAGTATTCTATCAGCCTCAGTTGGGTTTTGAACTCAAACCTATTATCTGGCAGAGTCTTGACTGAAATTTTGGTTTCGGAATATTGCACATTTTCAACTCAAACCTTATTACCTTGAAGAGTCAAAGTATATTGTTTTTAGGTTTGCAATTTACGTATATATATAAACATTTCACATTTCCACTACATTTTATGATTTTAACTTCACGCAGTATAGTTTCCTACATCTTTTAAACTAACATAATAAACTTCCTGAATAACAGTTAATCTTTTCATCTATCTTTGAGCACATTCTCATTCTATACACATTTGAAAGTTATAAAAAAGGATGTTTAAAAAAACAAGTTTTAACCAATTTCATAAATAAAAAAAGCAAGCCTTTGTAGCATTACCCAGATGCAGCAGAGAAATTCTGGCAACCGGCGTCCATCGGGAACAGATGGCTCTGATTTCTCATACAGAATGGTTGTGGACAACAGTATGTCTTTTTTCTTCAGTAAATATGTAATTATGGTGTTGTATGTTTCTTCTTTATAATTTCAACTCTTTATTTGGATCTTAACTTTAGGATATACAAAGGTAGCCAAGGGGAAATCCACACTCTCCAAAGTTCTTGTGATTCAGGTACATATGCATGCTTTTATGTTGTTTTCTTTGATGGTTGTAAAGCTGAGTAACAAGATATCCATGTTCAATGCAATGCAGGCAGTGGTAGTGCTGCTAGGAGTAGTTGACATCCTTTTCTCTCTGTTAAACAAGGAGCCTCTTGAAATATTAGCTGCTGCATCCATTTCTATAACTTCCATTTCAATTATAATTGGAGAATTGGGTAAGCACTAAGCAACTGTTATTTTAGAAATTCATATGTTTGTGTATGAAGTTAATAAGCTCTTTGTTAATGTTACAGGTCGAAAGCGTAGCAGAGTGAGTTTTTTAAAATTCTATATGGTGGCATCATCTGTAGGAGTAGTTGGATCAATTGCTTCAGGTATCGAACTGAAGGCAAGCACACCTCTTCTTGGTCTGAGTAACTGGGAAACAGATAAGTTTGATGTATTGAAGATTGCTTGTGTTTGTGTTGGTTAGTATATATATAATAATTAATAAGCCTTTGTGCCAATTTATTAATGTATGTAAAATGTAGTTGGAGAGCTTAACAATGGAGGTTTACTGTGTGGCACTGCAGGACTGTTTGTGCAAATATTTTCTATCAGTAAAACAACATCTCTGATTGGGAATATGTCTCCTCCAAAACGAGCTTCTTGATGCAAATCGTCATCTCTCCCTCTTACTAGAGAATCATTTTTCTTATTGCGTTTGTATTGTTCTTTATTACTCCTGGATTGTAATCCTGATGAGAATCATGAAAATGGATTGTGTATGTTTTTTCTTGTGAGGTATAGTATGATTTTGACATTTGGTGAGGCCTGAATAATTATTAATGAAAAACCCTCAAGCACTAGTCTTTATCTTAGCAGCTTGTAGTTAGAGTAATGTGCAAGTTAATTAGATGAACAGTAGTGATCTCTACTACTTTTAAGATCAGAACATTTGATTGTTAGATCTCTGTTCCAGTTTCATTGGAGGATTGAGATAGATGCCTTTTTCCCCCCCACTTTTTGGTAATTAGATGTCATTAAAGCACGAGTTATATTCCCAAGGTATTTGCCACTTCACCAAATCAATTTGAAAACCATGAAACATCTCATTGATGTGCAATATGTATATTGTAGTCCCAATCGTCTTAAAGATGTTACCTTATGACCACCTTTTGTGATTATTTAGGGGCAAGAGATACAGTATGAAGCTTTACCCGAATTGTGCATAAGCTTCATATTCGGATAGAGCTGTTTGGGCTATCAATTGAGTAGCTAATGTTAATTAGGGCTTGTTTGGATTGCAACAAGATGACATCTTTTGGGGTACTGTATTCATAACCGCACTTATATAGAGATTAAAGAAAACTGCTACTTTTGTCCTGTGTTTGTCAAAAAAATAATGGTTCTAGTCCCTAAAATTTTATATTTGCATAGATTGTATGACTCATGCTAAAATGGTTTTTTTACCCTATGGTGGGAGCAAGACTTTCCGTGTGTGTGTGTGTGTGTGTGTGTGTGAGAGAGAGAGAGAGAGAGAGAGAGAGAGAGAGAGATTATTTTCTATTTAATATCAATATTTTTATTTAAAATAGAGGGTAAAAGTCATTGTAGCATGCGTTAATGAATTTAAACTGATGGTGTTTACTTGAGGGATCAAAACCACAACGAAACATGCCCATAGGGATGATCTTTGCAAAATTAAAAGTTACCCAAATTTTTTGTCAAACATGAGGACTAAATTTGCAGTTTTCTCCTAAGATTATCTATAAGTCAAATCAGATTAAGTTTTTAATTTGTACACCAGCAATAATTCATCTAAATTTATTAGCATATATGAATTTTTTGAATACTTCACATGAGAGTCTCATAGGGTTTTATGTATTAAGGGTGGCCCCGACTTAATGTCTTAATGAAAAAAGGTAACTACTTTGAATGTTTGAGAATTGAGATATGCATGAAGTTGGCACTTGGCACTTTGGCAGGGGGCTCACTTAACTGGGTTCTAGAAATGGGACTTCACTAGATGCTAAGTTGGACTGGTTGGGCCTACAGAATTACAATCAACATTCTGGATCAATTGGTATTCTTTAACAGCCTCTCACACACACAGATTCATGCATTGTTTTGGAAGGATATCTAAAAACATTATCATGAATTTTTCAAAAGAACAATTATTTAACTAAGAAGGTAAAGTTCAACATCAGCAAACTTTCATAAATGGGCCTACAACATAAACCGATCACATGCTGGTTGGGACCCAACAATAAATACCCTATATTCATCTCTCTCTTTCTCTTTCTCTCTCTCTCTCTCTCTCTCTCTCTCTATATATATATATATATATATATATATATATATATATATATATATATATATATATATATATATATATATATATATAGAAGTATGATCAAATGAGGACATAAAAAAAGTTGAGAACGCGAGAACAAAATATATTCATTTGTGGAGAAATGATAAATTTTTATGTCTTTAATTTCAATTGAAGAGAAAAAACATATTCATGTTGATTGTGCGTAAAAAATTATCATTTCTCCACAAATAAATGAAATCACAAATGAATATACCTGTTCTCACGTTCTCAACATTTTAGGTGTTCTCAATTGATCATTTTCCATATATATATATATATATATATATATATATATATATATAGAGAGAGAGAGAGAGAGAGAGAGAGAGAGAGAGAGAGAGAGTCAAGATCAAATAAGAAGGAAATTTTTGGTAGGAAGGTAAGAAGTTTTTTTTCTACATATTTTTTTTGCGAATAAACAAAATGAATCATTAGATGATTCATTTGTAAGATGATTCACAAAAAAAAATTCTCAAAAAAACATCTCGATGATTCATTTATACAATGATTTTGTTGTTATTCACTAAAATTATCATAAAAATGAATTTTTTCTTAATTTATTTAAAAATGAATCATAAAGATGTTTTTTTGGGAATTTTTTCTTGTGAATCATCTTACAAATGAATCATCTAGTGATTCATTTATTTTGTTCATCAAAAAAATATGTAGAAAAAAAACTTCTTACCTTCTTACCAAAAAAAATTTCTTACCGGATCTATATCCTATATATATATATATATATATATATATATATATATATATATATCATTAGCGGAGCATTATTAGGGCCAAGGGGGGCTGTCCCCCCCCCCCCACTCCCTCTCTGATTTTTTGGTTCTAAATAGCCCTTATAGTTTTATTTTATACATTTTATACCCAAAAATATAAAATTTTGACATTAGCCCCCCCCCCCCCCCCCCCCCTACTTACCAATTTTTATACATATTATATATTTGCCCCCCACCCCCCGAATCAAATGTTGAAGCTCCGCCCCTGATATATATATATATATATATATATATATATATATATATATATATATAGATATATATATATATATATATATATATATATATATATATATAGAGAGAGAGAGAGAGAGAGAGAGAGAGAGAGAGAGAGAGAGAAAGAGAAACACTTTACAATGCACGGATAAAAGTCCAATTCTTTTTATATCGTGTGTTATAGTTTTCTGTGCTCTTAATAAGTACACTAGGATATATAGTAAGTTGTTGCACCGGGAATTTTCATTTGTTCAAAGTTACAGTTTGGTGGCCATTATCTTCTTCTCTCTTTCTTACAACTTTAATCGGACACTGGCAATGTCGTCATTAAAGCTTCATTTCGAGGAGGTACCTTGATGTGTGCTCGAGGACATTACCTCATGCTAGTAATTGTTGGGGAACTCAAGTTACAAGATGTCATTGTTAGGTTTACGACTGACATACACAAATTAGGATGTAGAAAAAAAAATACACACAAGAACGTAAGGTTCACAAGATTAGGGTAAGCATGCTACATCTATACTTGAACTAGAGATACCCATTCATGGTTGTCATTGCAACTGATATGTCCCTTGTCAACCATCAGACTCCCCAACTCAACAACTTAACAATAGCTTAGGTGCCACAAAGTGAAATCTAATAGGGTATAATCGAGTCAAAGTTACGACAAAAAATTGGAAAATTTTATGTTAGGCTTGTTTGTTTCGGATTTTGTGAGAATCTACAATTAGTGACAAAGTTTTGTATATATACAAACGGTTAGATGTAATCGGATAAACATCATGAATGAAAATTATATGGCGGTTGACAACTGTCTAAACATGTCCTGCACATGTTCCACACTTCATAACTATACTTTCCTCTCAAAACCTACCACTCAACTGTCCCTTTATGACTTACACTTTTCAGGACTTACCGTGTACCTGTTGGCCTTTAGTACCTTTGACCTTCGAAACCCGCTAGTAGTTAATCCATTAGCTTTGTAGTCCTTCAAAACCATTTAGGCAACGGTGCATTGCCCTTGATACCGCCTGTATGCTTGACTGTCTACAAAGGACGTTTACTCTAGACCGTGTGACGAAAGTTGTTCCTAAACCTTGTTAGGCGCTACCTCTTGACCCACCCATCTGTTTTGTAGGATCGAACTAGCTTATAGGATAACTAAGTCAATGAACATCGTCGTTATGGATATATGTGCTATTGCTTGGGGCATATGTATCAAAATAGAAAATTCCAAATTTTTGTCTAAAACCTTGGATGACCAACCGAGCCTTGAACTTCTCAATGATTACAACCATTTTCATCTTCTCTTAAACATCCGCTTGCAATAAGAAGGTTTGGAACCATGTGACAAGTTTGACAATATCGAGGCATTGTTTTCCATTATGAAATCCATCTCGTCACACATTACTTCTTCCCTAAAGGAAACATCACAGATTCCATAACTTTAAATGTTGTAACAAGATTGTTAGCTTCCACTCGCATCACTCGTTCCCTCCACCACATAAAGCTAATAATCACGACCCAACAATAGTTAGTTGATCCGCCACCACAAGATGATGGAGAGTGTGATCAGTGCAAGAGGGGCAATGACGCTGCCCTTTTAACCTTGCTATTTTTGTGTCTAGGATCAAATTATCCTATAAGAGTGTGTACGCTGCACCTCATAGCTCGTATTTTAGCATAACCTAAATCCCCTTTTGTACACGTGTAAATCCCACTCGCCTAAAATGCTTGATCGAACTAACATCACCAATGGTCAAGAGAAGTTAATAATGAAGGATATCAAAAGAAGTTGATAATGAAGGATATAAAACGGTCAAGAGGAGAGCTAGAACTTTTCCTATTCCAAAAAAAAAGACCCTCGTTGACAACCATAAAGGAAAAGGGCCCGCTATAAAGAGCACTCAAGTCTATAAACCAGTGATCCGTGAAGGACCGAAGAGAAAAGCCACAACCAACATGTTTGACGCTCTTTCTCATCAAAGAGTGGATGATATTGATGATGACTCTCATATCCCTCCTATCATCCATTCCAGAGATACTCACCCAGCTTCTGACATACATATAACTGAGCTCTTCTCATGGTTGGCGTATCTCTTCTCCAATAGATCAGTGACGAAGACTTTAGGTCTTTAGCTAGTTTGTTCCTTGTTTGTTTTGTCTTTGCTTTGGGGAATATCCTTTAGCTTGTCTTGTCTTTATTTTTTCTTGGCTGTTAGCCGACTTTCCTTTGTAATTTCTTTCTTTCTTTAATAAAATTTGCTAAGGGGTTTCCTCTTTTTCCAAAAAAACTTACATCACCAACATTTTATCCCCAAAATCCTTTCGGAAATAGGGTTGCACACGAGCCAACCCAAGCTAGAGCTTGAACGGATGATGTTCTAGACTCAATAACTTGATGTAGGTTTGAGCTAGGCTTAAAGAAAAAGTTAAAGCTTGATTCAAGTGTTCCAAAAAGGTTTATCATAGTTTATGTTTAATAAAACAAGTTTGATACAAGCGTGACTTGTGACTTTATATTAAAACTTGACCCTATGTGAACTTATATCAGAACTTGGTTTGTGACATTCTTAGAACAACTTTCGAGCAAAACGAGATATAATAATAGAATATATAAAAGCAATACAAGAAATGATAATATCCTCAAGAGATTATTAATACATGACAATATTTTCAAATTAATTAATAACTTTCGAGCAAAACGAGATATGATAATAGAATATATAAAAGCAATACAAGAAATGATAATATCCTCAAGAGATTATTAATACATGACAATATTTTCAAATTAATTAATAACTTCTCTCAATAATACATTGCATTTGCAATCAATTAAGGCCATTCACACATTACTACTAGGTAACAAAAATAAAATTCTGCATTTTATATATATACTATCCGTGTAGAGAAGCATAACTGTTGATCAAAGCCAAAGCATTACTAGCTAAATGGGCGATATTCACAATCTTTCCTCTCACCACACTTTTCATTTTCGGATCATTAACAAATCCATCAGAGCACGTATCTTCATCCGTCAATGCAGAACTCACCCATGTCTCTATATCACTCATCACCAACCTGAAATCTTTAGAACCCGGTCGACTCATCTCCTCAAGTGACCTTTTCAACTCATACACCGTGTCACTCATCAACTCGATACAGTCTTTCATGGCAGAAACCTCCCGGGGAGCCATGCCATGCACTTGTGACAATTTTACCATTGCTGTGGTTGTGGTGCGGGTGGTGTCAAGGGTGACTGATAGAGCTGTTTGGGCTAGCAGCTTAGGGCTTGTTTGGATTGCACCTGATTGAGTAGACAGAGAGTTGAAGCAGAGTGTAGGGTAACTTGTCAAACTGCATGATGTTCTGATGAATTCCACATTTGTTTTGTCAAGGGCGGAGATTAAACTAATGGAGGAAGTGGAGAGAAGTAATATCAGGAGAATACTACGAGCTAGAGAATATATTGAATATAAGCCTTCCATATTTAAAAATTCTTTTTGGAGGGTGTGAAGAGAATGTTATCTGGCTTAAAGTTTGAAGCTAAGAAGGTAGGTTATGGTTTATGAAAGTTGAAGAAATGCACTCCAAATTTATAGGCAACCAAATGCAGATATCTTCTACAATTTTTCCTTATTTTGCTCTTTTGATAGTCTTACATGTCCACCAGCAATAATTAATGAAACCCTCTAACTCTAGTCTCTATCTAAGATGATATGTACATGTGATAGTCTTATGTCAAAATATCTACCAAGTTGTACTAAGCAACTTGCAATTATGGAAACCTTTAGCCATCCTTCATTGATTTGTGATATTTGATACAAGTAAATGAAGGGGAATTCTTGGGAGTAGGTTATTAGATTACTTTCTGTTATAAAAAAACTATATTTTTGTTGTAATTTTGTTATACGATTCATGGTATTTAATTTAATTTAATATTTTAAAACTGTGGACATTTTTTTTAATGTGATATACACGCTTTTTTAGAATACCTAAATCACATATATTATTTATTTAAATGTACATAAAAATATGTTTATATCTAATTTATTTGGCAATAAATCTTTGTTTGATTGAAGCTTATTTTTTACAATAACATTGTTTCTTTATTTTATTGATTTATTTCTAATTGCATATAATAAACAATAAGTTTGAACGATTCATTTCATTTTTTAGGTCAATCAAACATGATATTGAAATTTAATGACTTACTTTGCTTATTCAATTATTCCATTCTTTGGTCATTTTATTCCATCCAACCTAACAGATCCATGGTTCTATATACACCAGCAATTCAACAGATAGCATGAATTCTTCAAATCCTTCATCTTAGTTTTCAAGTTTGTTTGTTTTAAGGGTTGCCAACAGGATAAGGTTGAAAGTCAGATATGTATGAAGTGGAGGGGGCTTTACTGGGGTCTTAAAGATGGGACACTGTGTTTAGTTATGTTGGACGGCTGGCGACTACACAATTACAATCAACTTTCCGGACCACTTTCTACTCAGTTTGAACATGCTCTCTCTCTCTCTCTCTCTCTCTCTCTCTCTCTCTCTCTCACACACACACACACACACACACAGACACACACACACACACACAAACGCACAGACAGATGAATGGATTGTTTTGGAATGGTGGATATTTATGGATATTTCGAGAGCTAAGCCTTTTAATATCTTGTAGATATTTTGAAATTGTAATCAAGATGAAATTTGTGTTGTTTGATGTGTTGAATTATACAGTAGAATATCCTGATGTACATTTAGGGGCCTACATTAAAGCTTCCTGTTGTATTTCTCTCTTATCTATATTGCTCATGCTTGACTTATTTGAAATGGTGATTATGTTTTGTAACCGAGGTATCATTGACTAGTTTTCGACTAATGAACAGCAGTGATCTCTAGGTATTTTCAGGTTCGGAGCATTAGCTTGTTAGATCCCTGTCAACTTTGATTCCAGTTTTCTTGGAATCAAATCCCTTTTCCCCACTTTTTTGGTCATTAGATAAGAATATGGATTGGACTGTTTTCGCCAATTAACCACATTGTTTTTAAGTTTAAACAAGATCAGTGTAAGATCCCATCTTATTAACGTACATGGTTATAGTTCAATCAATGGTCTTGAACATGTGACCTTATGACGAAATTTTGTGATTCTTTAGAGGCAAGGAATATAGGGTTCTGTATTGATACCAATTGTTTGTTATTGTTAATAATTTTGTGTTCTTAGTTATTTATCATAATCAATGGATAAGGTAACATAAAGGTTCATACAGAGACACACCCTTTTTCTCTAATGCAAAAATCTCGAAACCATACATTTCACGATCCACCCAATGGTACAAAGACTATTTCTGTAGATATCATTTGGCATATGAAAAGCAGGCGCACATGGTGACTAGAAACAGGGGAGGGATAACATTCTTGGATAAACTTTAAAGCAATATGAGAGATGATACTAGAATGTAAAACCACTATAGGAGACAAGATAATATCCTCAAGACATTGTTATTACATGATAATGTTTTTCAAATAGATATATTAATTTTCACTCGGTTGTACATTGCATGTGCAATCGAGGGTAACAAATGTTTGACATACATTCACACATCGCTATAAGAAAACCAATACAAAATTTTATGATTAATGTTTGGATGTTTTGAGATTTCGTTGCCATACAATGTGATTCTTAGAATAGATATAAGCATCAAATCTCTATTTTCCTTTTAGCTATCCACGTAAAGAAGCATAATTATTGATCAAAGCCAAAGCATTGCTGGTTAAATGGGCAACATTCACAATCTTTCCTCTCACCACACTTTTCATTTTTGGATCATTCACAAACCCTTCAGAGCAAGTGTCTTCATCCGTCAATGCAGAACTGACCCACGTTTGTATGTCACTCATCACTAGCCTAAAATCTTTCGAACCCGGTTGACTCATCTCCTCGAGTGACTTTTTCAACTCGTATACCGCGTCACTCAGCAACTCAATGCAGTCTTTCATGGCAGCAACCTCTTGTGGAGCCATTCCATGAACTTGTGACAGTTTTATCATTGCTAATGAGGTGGTGCGTGTTGTGTCAAGGGTGATAGAAAGAGCTGTTTGGGCTAGTAGCTTAGGGCTTGTTTGGATTGCACCTGATCGGGTTGAGAGTGAGTTGAAGCAGAGTGTAGGGTAACTTGTCAAACTGCATGATGTTCTGATGAACTCGGTGTTTGTTTTCTCAAGGGCAGAGACTGAATTAATGGTGTAAGTGAAGAGAAGTATTATTAGGAGAATGTTAGAGGCTAGAGTATAGATTGAATACGAGACTTCCATATCTAGAAGTTTTATTAATTAGGAGGGTGTGAAGAGAATGTTGTCTCGATTAAGTTGGAAGGTAAGGAACTAAGGAAGTAGGTTATGAAAGTCGAGCAAATGGACTCCAAATTTATAGGAAACCAAATGTAGGCTTATCCTTTACAACTATATTCCTTGTTTTTTCTTACAATCAATAGTTAATGAAAGCCCTCAAGCTCTAGTATTTATCTAAGATACTTTGTACATGCGCCAAAATATTTATCATGTAGCTCTTAACAACTTGCAATCATGCAAACCTCCAGCCGTCTTTTATTGAATCGTATGCGCTTGACTTTGATTTTTAATGTTTGATATTATTAAAAAATGGGGGCTTCACTGGGATCTAGAAATGGGACTATGTACACGTTGGACCGCTGGCGGCTATAGAGTTACAAATCAAATTTTCAAATCACTTGCTAGGTTCAGGCACAAAACTGGGAGTGAATCACTAATTATTTATGTAATAAACGATTGTTTGTTTCAGATAAAGTTTTTTATATATACCAATTACCTACGGCTAATTCAAATAGAGCGGATGCACGACTACATAGTAGGTATTGCCGATGCTGAAATAGGTGTTGCAGAAGTAGGAAAAATTGATAAAAAAAAATCAAAAAATCGAAAAGTTTTCAATTGCAGACAAAAAAAGTTGGTGTTGCCGGTGTGACACCGGGACGCCTACTAAAACCGCTACAGATGAGCATTTGGACCGAGGAACCGATCGGGTTGGGACTAGGACGATATTCTTGTGAAATTTTGGAACTGGGAACCGGCAAAAACCGGAACAATATGTTGCTATTTTTTGAGGACTGGTTCCAACATTGAAGACACGACAAGAACCGATAGAACCGGGAATCGGTAGAACCGGCGGTCGGTTCGGTTCCTATTTTCCACTAAGTTCGGTTCCCGGACCGGTTCTGGTTCGGGCCAATTCCGATGCTCATCCCTAAAACCGCCCCTGCATTCAAATGGATAAACATCAAGAATGACAATTATGTGACGATTGACAATAGTTTAAATCATTGAAGTTGGCCCTGAAGATTTGTGCCTCGGTTGTTGGCCTTCAAGGCCTATATAAGTATCGTTAATGTTTTAAACAACAAACAATTAATATCAAATAAATTATATTTTTTAAAATACAAACATTTCATATTAAATTAAAAGGTTACAATAAATTAAACTTTAAAATACCTAGAAACACGAATTAATAGTTCAAACCACTACTAACGTAACTTAATACCAAAAAACACGACGTAATACATAAAAAAAATATATTTCATAACTAAAACACAATTCAAAAAAAAAAAAAAACACCTCTTGCGTCCGAGCATTGCCGCATATATTCAGACACTAAACTCACACCTTCAACAATATGCATAAATAAAACTTTATGCATCCGGAACCATCGACAAAAATAATATCATTCAAAGAGAGCATGCTTGTCAAAATAATCATGTACGAGATGTTGGTGGGCTGCTGCTGTAACACCCGAAATCCAGAAGGCCAAATAAAAGAAAGGAAAACCCTAAGGCAAGAAGGCAACTCGTCGAGTATGGGGGGATGACTCGACGAGTAGGAGTGAGTTTTAGTACGCGGGTAGAAGGACTTACTCGACGAACTGGTGGACCAACTCGATGAGTTGGTCTGGGTTTAGGAAACCAAAAATCCGGGTCTTTGTACTATATTTAAGCATCTTATTCTCATTCCATCAGCCCTATTTATAGTTTCCAAGTCCTAAGCCCTAATCCACGAAACCCTAGAGCATTTTGGGAGTGTGTGAGACATCCTTGAGTGGTTTGTGTGTTCTTGAAGCTTAGAAGAAGAAGAAGGAGCTTGAAGGTTCAAGGAGAAGGTTATAGATCTAGGGATTTTGTTCCATTCTCATCACTTTTTGGTAATCAAGCTCCTAACTTTCCTTGTAGTTCCTTAGATCTCTTTATGGTCACATTTATGGGGGGTTTTTGTCCAAGAAGTATGATTTATGAGTCATGGATGTCCCAAGTTGATTATACTTTCAGATCTAGGGCCATTAAGGATTGTAAAGGCATAAAGGTGAAAACTTTATGCCATTTGAGTCCCATGCAAACCCTAAGGATGTTGTTATGGCCTTTTAAGCCCCAAAGGGCCATGCATGGAAGTAAAGTTTGAGGCTTCACGAGGTTGGTGAGTGTCTAGGGCCTAGATATTGGTTCTCCTGCCTTGGGTAGGAGTAATAAGGAGTTTGTACAAAGAATTATGTCTTAAGGAGCTAGGGTTTGAGCTAAACCCATTAAGAAAGATTAGGAGTGGGTAAAGTTGGAAACTTTATCCTTAAGAGGTCATTTCCAGTTTGTAGACGAAGCTTGGGACTTAGATCTGAAGTGTAGGGGCTTAATCTGTTAAGATGGCCCAAGCAGACTGAGAGACTCGACGAGTCCATGGAGGGACTCGACGAGTTGAAGTGATTTGTCTTGTTTTTTATTCGCTGTAGAAATCGACAAGTCAGAGAAATGACTCGATGAGTTGATTCTATAAATCACGACCATGAGTAGCCAGGGAACTTGACGAGTCAGGGGTTGACTCGATGAGTTGGATCGTGATTTCAGGATCTGAGTTTTAGAACACGATGAGTTGTTGGAGCAACTCTGCGAGTTGAGTCAACTTTGAGCATTGACTTTGACTTTGACCAGGGGTAAAATGCTCATTTTATCCTAAGAAGGATTAGGAGTTCTTGACTAAGTATTATGTTTGTAATGATAGCTCAGGGAGTCGAGTGATCAGCAGTTCGGGGATCTAACAGCTAGCAGCGAGAGATTTATTCGTGAGATTCTGTAGTCAGCGTGTGAGGTGAGTTTTCTCCAGTAGGAATGGGTCGAAAGCACCAATGCCGACCCATTTATGTATGATAGTGTATACCGGATTTAGATCCGATGCCAGTGATAGCCCGATGTAGTAATATGTTTCGAATTTCAGTCCGATGCCGGGCGAGGTCCGAGGAAGGTTTATATGAATGTTACCGAACTACGGTTCGATGCCAGGTGGTACCCAAGGAAGGAATGCATGCTTAGTTATACTTGTTGTCTTTGTGATACTTGTATGTGCTTGGTTGGGAGATGAGTATGGGCAGGGGCCCGTACCTCATCACTAGTTGAGTGTGGACGGGGTTCCATATCTCATTAGTAGCAGAGTAGGGGTGGGGCCCAAGATGAGCGGTGTCACACCCCAAAACCGAGAACGACGGAAACGTTATGGGGGACGTCATGTAAAGTATCACAACACAGTATAACAGTAACCAGGCAAACAACATCATCCATTGCATTAAATATATAATTTTAATACAAGCGTGTTCTGTACAGTTATAGACACCAAAAAGTAAATCAAAATAATAAGATGAGTCTTGAATGCACTCCATCTTCTCAAAAGCTGGCCTCGGTACTTATCTACTGATGACCTGAGAATACAAGTTATTTTGAAAGAGTTTATCATCATTAAAGCTGGTGAGTTCATAAGTATTTTAGTATCGATGTTTGTATCAAAACGTTTGAACGTGGTTTGAAGTACGAGTTTGTAAACATTGGTGATAAAAGTATGTGAATATTTGTAAGTGTTTGTAAAAGTTTAAATCTCTTAGAGAATCCTATATTTCCTATAAAAAGTAGCGTTCTACCAAGGCTTAACTGTTTTGTATGCTCGTTTCTTGTAAAAGCGTGTACTTTTCCCAAGTGTAACTATCATTAACAAAATATAGTTTGTACATTGAAGTTTCAGTGAAATGATCACTAAATATATGTAAAGGGTAAATTAATGTAGTAATGTAGTGTTGTATAGGAACTACTGCTGTACTAACTACCTTAAACCAGATTTATATCAAGGTATTATGTGATTAATTGTACCATACTATCGACTAAGAAACACGACAATGTAAGTCGTAAAAAGGTATGATGTTTGGCACCCGCAGACCTGCATGTCTGACTATAGCTAGTAGCAATGTGTAGGATAGTCAATCCAGTATAGATCTATACGCAAACTCACAACTCGAGCTATGAAATTGAAGGCATGCTCCAATACAGTGGATCACAATTATGTTAACGTATTCATGTATATGTAATGTATTGTTACTCGTTCTAGTATCGTTGTATATGTTCTCTTTCTAGTATAGTTGTATATGTTCTTCTTCTAGAATATTTGTATATGTTCTCATAGTAATGTAATATATATGTTCTCATAGTAATGTAATGTATATGTTCTCATAATAATAAGTACTAACTCATGAATGAACTGACTCATTGAACATCTCATTGTTCTAGTAATAGTATAAGTATTATCCTGTGCTACCACTATGGTAAGTTACTAATGATGTAACCGGTACACATGAATATGGAAGAACTTTTATGACTATATATGTACATGTGATATATAACTAATATTTAAAAGACCCTCGGACGGATACCCGATACCCCACCAGACCACATCTTAATGGCGAAAAGGAAATAGGGCGGGCAGGCCTTCCTAAGCCTTTTAAACGTTGCTTATATAACCATACATACATGGACATGCAATTTATAAAAGTATAACAGAGCTTAAGTATATGTATTTGATAAATAAAAGAATTTGTAAAACAGTTTGAAGCAAAACAGTTTGATAAACAGTTTGAACAGTAAGAAAATCATTGGTTTTGTAGTTATTAATCACATGTGATTGATGTAATAACTATAAGTATTCAACTTGTATCCCCCCATAAAAGTATTTAAAACATGTAAAAGTATTTCAAAGGTTAGTTAAAGGGGTATGAACTCACTTGCAGTGAGTGGATTGGATTGAAGTGTCGGGTACGGTGCTAGGTGACATATGGAGACTTGTACACACGCACAAGCCTAGTTATCATATAATGAACATATACATAACTAATTAGACCATTTATAGCTAATAAATTAAGTTGGGACACTGTAGAACATGAAAACACTTTGTTTTAAGTGTTAAAGATCACAAGGGTTGCATCCAAGTGTTTGTAGGGCAAAGCTAGAGTGTTTGGAGTTCAAGGGTAAACTCCTTTGGAGTTTATGGTTTTAATGAACATTACCCAAGGAGTTTATGACAGTAAACTTTAGGGTTTACGGTCGTAAACTCTACTCCTTAAGACCATATGTTGTTTTGAGGTTTTACAAGTCCTTTGAAGTTTGGAAGGGACTAGGGCAACAAAACTCTCCTTTGAGGAGTTACGGTCTCATGGTCATTTTCCTTTGGGTTTACTACCGTAAACCCATATGGAAAATGGTATTGCTATGTTTTCAAGTCCTTAACTCATCTAGGTAATTGTTTAGGTTAGTTTTTAGGCCTAAGGAAGGAATATGGCCCAAATAAACATACTTTAGGGTGTTTACGGTTTTGGGAGTTCCCCAAATCGTAAACAAATAAAAATGGTGGACTTTGGTGTTTTTCAAGGCTTAAACACATCAAGGGTAGGTTTAAACAATTCAAGGAAAGGCTTAAACATCAAACTAGGGTTAAATAAGGGACTTAGGTACACTTTGGTGCCTTTCTTGGTGTTTACGGCCCAAGAACATTCTTGGACCGTGAACACCTTATTCCTTGTGTTCTTGGAATATTTTCTTGATGCTAACATGTATTACAAGCTTAATAAGACTCAAGGATGGAAGTACTTACTATAAGGAAGCTTTAAATATGCTAAAAGTCCAAGAACACTTAGTGTGTGTTCTTGGTGTTTTTGGAAATCTAATCAAAACACAAAAATGATTGCATGAATAGATGCACAAACACTAGATTAAGTGTTATATCAACTTGGAATGGCTAGAACACTTACAAGTTTGAAGATCTTGATTTAATTCTAGGATGATACTTGAGAGGGTTTTTGAGTTTACTCTTTTGGTGATTGGGGAGTAAACATAAAATAACTATCTGAACCTGGGTGGATGGAATACCGAGTGTTGTGCGCCTCGGTCATGACCAAGTCTCGGAAACCACCGTGCTTCGGTGTCCAGATCCGGTTCATGAAATATAAGTCTCTGTCACCCTTGGCTTCTAAATTCTTATCCATTCCTCTAAGGGATTCACTCGTCACATTTTCAGGTTTCATGGCCTCAAGCTGAGCCGCCTGAATTTGCTTAAACAAGTGTGAATGGATAGTCATTGTCAATGATTTGACTCTTCGACCAAAATATTCCTTTCCACTTAGGGCGTCTGCTACTACGTTGGCTTTACCCGGATGATAACGAATATCACATTCGTAGTCATTGAGTAGTTCGACCCACCGTCGTTGTTGCATGTTGAGCTCCTTCTGATCGAATATGTGTTGTAAAATCTTGTGGTTGGTAAAAATTGTGCTTTTTGTGCCATACAGGTAATGTCTCCAGATCTTCAGGGCAAACACAACTGCCCCTAGCTCAAGATCGTGTGTGGTGTAGTTAACTTCGTGTGTATTCAACTGTCTCGAGGCGTAGGCGATGACCTTACCCCATTGCATCAAAACAGAACCGAGCCCTTGATTTGACGCATTGCAATAGACAACGAAGTCTTCTATCCCTTCGGGGAGGGATAGTATTGGTGCGGTGCACAAGGCTCGCTTGAGCATTTAGAACGCTCTCTCCTGTTTCTCTTCCCAGTCAAAGGCTATGCCTCTCTGGATCAGTGTTGTAAGAGGTTTCGCAATTCGGGAGAAGTTCTGTATGAATTTGCGGTAGTAGCCAGCGAGACCTAGAAATTGACGAATTTATGTAGGTGTCTTCGGTGCTGACCAGTTCTCAATGGCCTTAATTTTGGATGGGTCCACGTGGATTCCCTCTTCGCTTACCACGTGTCCTAAGAATTTGACTCTTAGGATCCAAAATTCACATTTAGAGAACTTCGCATAGAGCTTCTCCGTTTGTAAAGTTCCTAGAACTTGTCGCAGGTGATCACCATGCTCTTCCTTACTTCGGGAGTAGATCAGGATGTCATCAATAAATACAATGACGAACTGATCCAAGTAAGGTCGGCATACTCTATTCATCAGATCCATGAAAACTGCGGGCGCATTGGTCAATCTGAATGGCATTACCACGAATTCGTAGTGTCCGTAACGAGTTCGGAAGGCTGTCTTTGGAACATCCTCTTCTAGCACTCGTAACTGGTGATATCCGGACCTTAGATCAATTTTGGAAAAGTAGTTCGCCCCTTGCAGTTGGTCAAATAGATTGTCTATGCGAGGCAGAGGGTAACGATTCTTGACCGTCAGTTTGTTGAGTTCTCTGTAGTCGATACACATACGGAATGATCCGTCTTTATTGTTAACGAACAAGACTGGTGCTCCCCAAGGCGAGAAACTTGGTCTTATAAAGCCCTTGCTGAGCAGTTCGTTAAGTTGACTAGATAGTTCCTGCATCTCTGCTGGTGCTAATCGGTAGGGCGACTAGGCTACTGGGGTAGCTCCTGGGACTAAGTCGATTATGAACTCGACCTGTCATTGCGGAGGTAATCCTGGTAGCTCTTCTTGGAAGATGTCAGGAAAGTCGCTCACTACTGGAATGTTCTTTAGTTCTTTCGTTTCGCGACTCGTATCGACAACGTGAGCAAGGAATGCATGGTATTCATTACGTAGATAGTTCTGTGCTTGAATACTTGAGATAATACGAAGACTCACACCGGGTTTGTCTCCATAGATGATAAGAGTTTCGTTAGACGGGAGGTTTAGATGGACTGTTTTCTCGTAGCACATGATGTCGGTGTGATAAAGACTCAACCAATCCATGCCGATGATGACGTCGAAGCTTTTAATCGAGACCGACATAAGGTCGATTGGAAATGAATGGTTATCTAGAGTTAGGGTACATCCTAAGTATATGCTATTCGTGCTTTCAGTGTTTCCATTAGCCATTTCTACTTCGAATTGTTCTTTAAGTGTGAGTGGTTGTTGTTTAAGTATGTGAGCAAATTTATGGTTCACGAAGCTTCGCTCCGCTCCACTATCGAACAGAATGCATGCATAGGAGTTATCGAGGAGGAACGTACCAGTCACTACCATCGGGTCAACAACTGCTTCCCCATGGCCTATTGCTAGTACTCTCCCCGCTCCGCCAGCATTCTTCGCTTTGGGGCGGTCCCTCTTATAGTGGCCCGCCTTGCCACATCCATAGCAAGCCTGGCTCACGCCAGTGCCAGGAACTTGGGTGATCGGCCTCGCCGGAGATTTACAGAAACGGACTGTGTGTCCTTTCTTGTTGCAGTTAGAGCACTGCATTTCATGGCAGGGGCCGTTGTGGTGGAAGTTTCATTTGTTGCACTTAGGCAAACTTCCAGGATACTGCCTCACCGGAGCAGTAGCAGCAGCAGGGGTTATTGCAGCATGCACAACCATAATTTGCTGCTTTTTGGCAGCTCGTTGTTTCTTCTTGTCATCCCAGTACTTCCGCTTAGTGTCAGCGGGTTTGGAGGGTTCTGAGATGGCTAGGGTTGTTGTCGCTGATGGGGATTTGACTCCATGGTCAATGAGTCGCTGTCCTAGTCGCTTGGCACTGTCGAAGGTAGCAGGGTTTGATGATAGGACATTCCCCTGATACGGAGGCACTAGCTCCCATATGTACCTCTCGATATTTTTCCCTTTAGTGGGAACCATATTGGGGCAGAAGGCCACCAGTTCACTGAATTTGGCGGTATATGCGACTATGTTGGAGCCCTTCATGGTTAGGCTCCACAGCTCCTGCTCTAATTTCTGGATCTTGCCCCTCGGGCAATATTCCTCAATCATGAGGTCTTTCATGGTTTCCCAACCCATGTCATTGACCACTACGAGAGTTAGTGCCTTAACATGGCCGTTCCACCACGTCAGGGCTTTTTCTTCAAAGGTGCACACGGTATATTTGACTTTGCTCGTAGCAGGGCACGAATAAATCTCGAAGACTGATTTAGTCTTCTCGAACCATTGCAAGAGGGAAATGACTCCGCCGGTTCCCTTGAAGGACTTCGGCTTGCAGGTGGTGAAATCCTTGTAGGAGCACTCTCTCGAGCGTACAGGGATTTCAGCAGGAATAGAATCAATAGGGGTTCCACCTCTGCTGGCATCAGTGGAGTGATACTAAGCCATGGCAGTTGCCACTGCCGCAGCTACTGCATCATTCAGGGCTGCAATATCGATGACCGGAGGAGGAGGAGGAGGTGGTGGTGGTGCAGGGTTATTCCTGGGAGATTTGCGAGGAGGCATCTTTCTGCTGAAAGTTTATAAAGGTGAATACAATGGTAAGAATCAATTGTAAGCGGGGTGAGAGTGACATGGACTAACTAACCATAGCCCAACAATTGAATGAGTGTTTGAGATCACAACATAGAAGATTAGTAGGAAAACACAAGTGTAACGATTTTCCCCACAGATTAGATAGCTATCGATAATACTGGTATTATTGATGTAACAAGTTCAGGGAAAATTGACCTGACAGTAAGTCTTACATCATACCATACGGAAAAGTTTGACAGTTCCTAGATTCCTAGTTAGAGTTTTGAAAGGTAGGAATATTTTACAGACAAGTGCTACTTAGAGCAAATATACTAACGGCTATTCCTTAAACAAAAGACAAAGATGTGCTAGACATCTTCTAACGACGATGGGAATTCCTCAGGCGAACCCTGAGGGGTGCCACTTGAAGAACCACCTCTTGAAGGTGTCGTCATGAGCCCTCCGACGAACTCGAAGTTCTATGACTTCGGTTCGGGAGGCAGCTAGCTGTTGCTGCGGGATCTCATTGGTTCTCTTGGTCCTTTCCATTTCTTCTTCCAGATGGTGGATGCGGACTGTGTTGACACCATAGTTGGCATCAATCTTCATGACCCGGTCGATGGCTGCTCGACCTTGTTCATCATTACGAGCTATTCTGCGGACAATGACGGGCAGTGCTCGATCCGCAGAGCCACCTTCAGTGAAATTGTAAAAGCTTTGGTCCCCAAAGTAAGGTAAGGTTTGACCTTGTTCGTCGCTCCAGCGATTCAAGTTGGTTGCCCACAAGGGTGTGGGACCTGGGAAAGCTGGTCGGGGATTGTTGTTTGGGGCTTGACCTACTGGCGGTAGGTTGTTAACTTCAGGCTCAGAGTCAGATTCATCCGAAAATCCTTCTGCGAGGTGATCATCCAAAGGGATTGGATGCTCATCTTCGGGCTCTTCTTCAAGCCATTCATCATTGCCTTCATTTGGGAAGTACGGGTCACCATGATGGAATCCAACCATTTAAATCTACGCGAGAAGAGAGGTATAAGAATCTAGTATATAAGTAGCTTGTAGTAGCACAAAATACTCCTATAGTATTTTAAGTTTTGGATCTATTGTTCTCTTCGTGGTATTGTTGGTAAGTTTTTTTTGACTTGTTAACATATCACAACCATTCTAGGGCATATGCTAATCACTCCTCGGACCAACATAGTTGATCAGGCTATGCCATTCCCAGGACTGACCATACATCCTCGAGCTCACTTGTGATATTTAACAATCATAATACTTTTGTTCTTTTCATTGTGACACTGATTTTAGTATGAATGCAAACTTGTATACTTAATTAAATATTTTAGTATTTAAAGTATAGAATCTTGGTCAAAGTGTTTTAATCCCAAATGGGTTTATAGTTAGTATATCTTTTATTGGATGATATACTCAATTCACTATAAACAATGTTCTGATACCAATCTGTCACACCCCAAAACCGAGAACGGTGGAAACGTTCTAGGGCAGAGGACATCATGTAAAGTATCACAACACAGTATAACAATAAACAAGCAAACAACAACATCCATTGCATTAAATATATAATATTAATACAAGCGTGTTCTGTACAGTTATAGACACCAAAAAGTAAATCAAAATAATAAGATGAGTCTTGAATACGCTCCATCTTCTCAAAAGCTGGCCTCGGTACCTGTCTACTGATGTCCTGAGAATACAAGTTATTTTGAAAGAGTTTATCAGCAATAAAGATGGTGAGTTCATAAGTATTTTAGTGTCGATGTTTGTATCAAAATGTTTGAACGTGGTTTGAAATACGAGTTTGTAAACATTGGTGATAAAAGTATGTGAATGTTTGTAAGTGTTTGTAAAAGTTTAAATCTATTAGAAAATCCTATATTTCCTATTAAAAGTAGCCTTCTACCAAGGCTTAACTGTTTTGTATGCTCGTTTCTTGTAAAAGCGTGTAATATTCCCAAGTGTAACTATCATTAACAAAATATAGTTTGTACATTAAAGTTTCAGTGAAATGATCACTAAATATATGTAAAGGGTAAATTAATGTAGTACTGTAGTGTTGTATTATAGGAACTACTGCTGTACTAACTACCTTAAACCAGATTTATATCAAGGTATTATGTGATTAATTGTACCATACTATCGACTAAGAAACACGACAATGTAAGTCGTCAAAAGGTATGATGTTTGGCACCCGCAGACCTGCATGTCTGACTGTAGCTAGTAGCAATGTGTAGGATAGTCAATCCAGTATAGATCTATACGCAAACTCACGCTCTCCCTCCAAGAGACTCTTACTACAACTCGGGCCATGACATTGAAGGCATGCTCCGATACAGTGGATCACAATTATGTTAACGTATTCATGTATATGTAATGTATTATTACTCGTTCTAGTATCGTTGTATATGTTCTCTTTCTAGTATAGTTGTATATGTTCTTCTTCTAGAATAGTTTTATATGTTCTCATTGTAATGTAATGTATATGTTCTCATAGTAATGTAATGTATATGTTCTCATAGTAATAAGTACTGACTCATGAATGAATTGACTCATTGAACATCTCATTGTTCTAGTAATAGTATAAGTATTATCCTGTGCTATCCCTATGGTAACTTACTAATGATGCAACCGGTACACATGAATATGGAAGAACTTTTATGACTATATATGTACACGTGATATATAAACTAATATTTAAAAGACCCTCGGACGGATACCCGATACCCCACCAAACCACATCTCAATGGCGAAAAGGATATAGGGCGGGCAGGCCTTCCTAAGCCTTTTAAACATTGCTTATATAACCATACATACATGAACATGCAATTTATAAAAGTATAACAGAGCTTAAGTAAATGTATTTGATAAATAAAAGAATTTGTAAAACAATTTGAAGCAAAACAGTTTGATAAATAGTTTGAACAGTAAGAAAATCATTGGTTTTGTAGTTATTAATCACATGTGATTGATGTAATAACTATAAGTATTCAACTTGTATCCCCCCCATAAAATTATTTAAAACATGTAAAAGTATTTCAAAGGTTAGTTAAAGGGGTATGAACTCACTTGCAGTGAGTGGATTGGATTGAAGTGTCGGGTACGGTGCTAGGTGACAAATGGAGACTTGTACACACGCACGAGCCTAGTTATCATATAATGAACATATATATAACTAATTAGCCCATTTATAACTAATAAATTAATTTAGGACACTCTAGAACATGAAAACACTTTGTTTTAAGTGTTAAAGATCACAAGGGTTGCATCCAAGTGTTTGTAGGGCAAAGCTAGAGTGTTTGGAGTCCAAGGGTAAAATTGTTTGGAGTTTATGGTTTTAATGACCATTACCCAAGGAGTTTACGGCAGTAAACTCTAGGGTTTACGGTCAAAAACTCTACTCCTTAAGACCATATGTTGTTTTGAGGTTTTACAAGTCCTTTGAAGCATTTCTACTTGGTGGTTTGGCCTTTGGAAGGGACTAGGGCAACAAAACTCTCCTTTGAGGAGTTTACGGCCTCATGGTCATTTTCCTTTGGATTTACTACCATAAACCCATATGGAAAATGGTATTGCTATGTTTTCAAGTCCTTAACTCATCTAGGTAATTGTCTAGGTTAGTTTTTAGGCCTAAGGAAGGAATATGGCCCAAATAAACATACTTTAGGGTGTTTACGGTTTTGGGAGTTCCCCAAACCGTAAACAAATAAAAATGGTGGACTTTGGTGTTTTTCAAGGCTTAAACACATCAAGGGTAGGTTTAAACAATTCAAGGAAAGGCTTAAACATCAAACTAGGGTTAAATAAGGGACATAGGCACACTTTGGTGCCTTTCTTGGTGTTTACGGCCCAAGAACATTCTTGGACCATGAACACCTTATTCCTTGTGTTCTTGGCATATTTTCTTGATGCTAACATGTATTACAAGCTTAATAAGACTCAAGGATGGAAGTACCTACTATAAGGAAGCTTGAAATATGCTAAAAGTCCAAGAACACTTAGTGTGTGTTCTTGGTGTTTTTGGAAATCTAATCAAAACACAAAAATGAATGGATGAATAGATGCACAAACACTAGATTAAGTGTTATATCAACTTGGAATGGCTAGAACACTTACAAGTTTGAAGATCTTGATTTAATTCTAGGATGATCCTTGAGAGAGTTTTTGAGTTTACTCTAGTTTTTGGGGAGTAAACTCATGCTTATGCATGAGTTCACCATTTTTGGATGATTTTTCGGCCCAACCATAAAAGTTTGGCCGTGAGCTTCTAAGACACGAGGTGTTTGCGTTTTTTAAATTTCAAAACCCAAGACGACACTTACTTTCACCTGTTAGTTTAAAGAATAATATTAAAATAATCAAACGAACTTTAAATTTGCTAAAAATAAGAAATAATGACATTAACTTATAATGAGAAGTGATTGACTTTTAGGGTTTTACCGAATGGAAAATTTCGGGTTGTCACAGGCGGGGCCTTGAGACTAGCAGTTATAGTGATGTACCTGCTTGTTATGTATTAGCTTGATTATGATTATACGTTTGCATGTATAGTGAGCAAGGCCCAGATACAGGAGGGGCCTAGCAGAAACAAATTTGTATACCGAACAGGGTTCGATGCCAGGTGGGGTCTGATATCGGATTCGTCCGGTGTCGGGCGGGGCCCGATGTAGCGGGCTAGGCCTAATGTTTGCAGTATGTGATTATGTGTATGACATGTGGTATTTTGGGGGGACTCACTAAGCTTCGTGCTTATGGTTTCCAGTTTTGGTTTCAGGTACTTCCAGTTGTAAAGAGAAGAGCTCGGGATGACTACATTGCACACACCAAGATATTTAGCTGGGATGTTTACTCTGATATTTTGATATATGATTTTGATATAGTTATTGATATGATGTTTTGAAATGTTTTGACTTATGTTTTATGAGATGATTTGGATTACTATGGTTTTACTTATGATTTAAAAAGATAGTTTTGGACCGTATTCTGGGGATGTTACATGTTGGTATCAGAGTCTTGGTTTGAGGGATTTGGGCACACTTTCGGGTATGTCTGAACTCAAACTAAGGAATTGGTATGGAATTTTTTTAAAAGAAAACCATGTTTGTAAAAGGATTTTGAGCAAAGAAAAGAGTTTTAGAAAAAGAAAAAAGAGTTTTGAAAAGGAGAAAAGGGTGTGGTGCATGCAATCAGCCAAGCTCAAGTAAGTACTCCCAAATTACTTATAAAAGTTATGTTATGATATGCTTATCAGCTTTATGAGAACTACATGCTAGATTAAGACTAAGGATATATGAAGGATGCCTTATGTGCCTGTTATATGTGTATCAACTTTATGAGAACTGCATGCTAGTACAGAGTAGTTAGTAGGATGTCCTGATTAGAATATGCTTGATTATGTGTACTCAATGCTCGAATGCTGCTTGCTTTGTGCTTTTATGAGTTCTAGTTATCTTTTATTAACTAGTAAACGAATATGTTAAGTTACATATTGCGAGGACTAAATAATTTCAGAAGTTTAAGTTTAGTCTTATTTCGCAGCTCTCGCCTGAGTCTAACCATTGTAGGGTAGAACCTCTTATTCGAAGAATTCTCTAGTCTGGGTGATATGTAATAGTATTCACGAGCTAGTTAGGGGAAGATAGCGGGGACTTCTTATGCAGCTGATGGTAGATAGTGGGATGGTGATTACCCTAGGGCAAGCCTAGGATGAGAGTAGTGCTGGGAGCAGTAGTAGTAGTAAGGGACTTGGCAGAGTCGAGGAAATCCTTGAGGAAAGTACAGATAGATGGGGAAGGTAGTATGGGCCCATACTACTGAAAGCAAAGGATTTGTACTCGAGTGAAGGAGGGCTGAGATAAAGTTGGGGAACTTGTAGTGTGTGTGTGTGATCTGTCGATAGTGATGAGTATTCTGATGGTTGTTATGTTATTATTCAGTATGGTGACACTACGACGTAGACCAGTGGGAAGTTTAGGTGCCGATGAGAGATCATGCTCAGGTTCAGGATTCGAGCAGATTGGGGAACAAATGAGAGAGTTTATATCAGCAGAGATTACGCGTAGTATATTGGACCAGACTCCTCTGATCTTTGGTACAATCAAGGAGGGCATATTGGAGATTTTGGATGAGAGGCTCGGAGCCTTCCGTATTGAGATGGTGGCCGTGATGGGGGCGTGTACACTGACATATGGAGAGTTTAGAGCTTATGGATATCCGGATTACCATGGGGATAAGACCCCATTTCTAGCAGCAGGTGGTTGGCAGATGTCACAAACGCTTCTGTTCTAGCCGATGTCCCGAGGAGGATAAGATCCGAATCACCTTCTATCTTTTGAAGGACAGAGCACAATATTGGTGGGAAAAGGTTGGACATGCTATTAGAGATGATGCCGCGTTGGACGCGATGTCATGGAGCGACTTCTCGACCATGTATAGGGCTGAGTTTGCACCAGTGATTGAGGTGCATCAGTTAGCATGGGAGTTTCAGGACCTCCAACAGACTACAGAGACAGTGGTCAAGATCACCGTCAAGTTCAGAGAGAGAGCCCTTCTTGTTCCGCAGCATTTGGTGGACGAGGAGATGAAGAAGACTCGATATCATGAGATGTTAAGGAGTTTGGACAAAGAATTATGTCTTAAGGAGCTAGGGTTTGAGTTAAACCCATTAAGAAAGATTGGGAGTGGGTAAAGTTGGAAATTTTACCCTTAAGAGGTCATTTCCAGTTTTTGGACGAAGTTTGGGATTTAGATCTGAGTGTAGGGGCTTAATCTGTTAAGATGGCCCAAGCAGATTGAAGGACTCGGCGAGTCCAGGGAGGGACTCGATTAGTTGAAGTGAGTTGTCCCGTTTTTTTGTTCGCGGTAGAACTCGACAAGTTAGATGAATGACTCGACGAGTTGATTCAATAAATCACGACCATGAGTAGCCAGGGAACTCGGTGAGTCAGGGGTTGACTCAACGAGTTGGATCGCTATTTTAGGATTCTGAGTTTTAGAACTTGACGAGTTGTTGGAGCAACTCGGCGAGTTGAGTCAACTTGGAGCGTTGACTTTGACCAAGCGTTGGCTTTGAATTTGACCAGGGGTAAAATGGTCATTTTACCCCAAGAAGGATTATCAGTTCTTGACTAAGTATTATGTTGGTAATGATAGCTCGGGGAGTCGAGTGATCAGCAGTTTGGGGATCTGACAGCTAGCAGTGAGAGGTTTATTCACGAGATTCAGTCAGCGTGTGAAGTGAGTTTTCTCCAATAGGAATGGGTCGAAGGCACCAATGCCGGCCCGTTTTTGTATGATAGTGTATACTGGATTTAGATCTGATGCTAGTGTTAGCCCGATGTAGTTATATGTTCTGGATTTCGCTCTGATGTCGGGCGAGGCCCGTGGAAGGTTTCTATGTATATTACCGAACTATAGTTCGATGTTAGGTGGTACCCGAGGAAGGAATGCATACTTAGTTATACTTGTTGTCTTTCTGATACTTGTATGTGCCTGGTAGGGAGATGGGTGTGGGAGGGGGCCCGTACCTCATCACTAGTTGAGTGTGGACAGGGTTCCATATCTCATTAGTAGCAGAGTAGGGGCGAGTCCCAAGATAGACGGGGCCTTGAGACTAGCAATTATAGTGATGTACTTGCTTTTTATGTATTAGCTTGATTATGATTATATGTTTTCATGTGTATAGCGGGCGGGGCCCATATACAGGCGAGGCCTAGTAGAAATTTTTGGGGGAACTCACTAAGCTTCGTGTTTACGGTTTTCACTTATGTTTTTTGAGATGATCTGGATTACTATGGTTTTATTTATGATTTAAAAAGCTATTTTTGGACCATATTCTAGATTAGGACTAAGGATAGGGGCGGACCTAGGGGTGGTCCACGGTGGCACCGACAACCCCTAACTTTCCGGCCGCAATGGAAAAAATTTCGAAATTTAATTTTTTCTACTATCGTGCAACCCCTAACTCTCCCGTGCAACCCCTACAGTAAAATCATGCATCCGCCCCTGACTAAGGATCTAGGAAGGATGTCTTATGTGTCTGTTATATGTGTATTAACTTTATGAGAACTGCATGCTAATATAGAGTAGCTAGTATGATGGTGAATAGTGTTGGTTAGAGAATTTTTTTAATTGTTTTTAATTATTTTATTTATATAAAAATATTTATTCACATCTAGTTTGTTGATTTAATTATAAAAGTATCATATTGCAAATTAAAGAATATTAAAGAATGATCTTTATTCTCAAATGTTCTCGTACTCTTATATATATATATATATATATATATATATATATATATATATATATATATATATATATATATATATATATATATATATATAGACAAAACTGCAAATTTGGTCCTTGTGGTTTGCCAAAACCTTTGGATGGGGTCCAAATAGTTTCCAGCTTGCACCAAAGGTCCAAAATCAAGGTTTTCTTGGGTTTTTAGTCCATTCCGTCATTGACCGTTTGTTTGGAGCCATTAGTGCCTTCACGTGCCCTCCATGTGAGGGCATTTTGGTCATTTTAGGTACTTATTTTAAATAATATCATATTTCTCCTTTATATACATACTCATACGCAATCCTCTTCCTCTTCTTCATTTTTATTTACAGAGAAGCAATCCTCTTCCTCTTCTTCTTCGTCTCTCAAAGGATTCTTCTTCTTCGTCTCTCGTCTACTTCTACTGCTACGAGATTCAAAAATGGTGCTCTGCTTCTGTGGGAATGTTGCTGTTGTGCGAACCTCATGGACTTCACGAAACCCTGGTCGTCGTTTCTATGCATGCCCTAAAATGGTAAGCAAATTCATATTAGGTTATGATATTTCGGTAGTTATGCAATAACTCTTCTACTTTAATGTATTCTTGTAGGGATCCAGATGTGCATTTTTGGGGTGGTTCGATCCCCCTATGTGTCAAAGATCAACTGTTATCATACCAGGACTGTTGATAACAATGAATAGGTATGAGGTTGAAGTGGGCCAGCTGAAGATGTGTTTGCTTGTCTCGTGGGTTTTGTTTCTGTTGTTTGTGCTGTTTTGGAAATAGGAATTAGAGGTTAGGAATTTTTTGTTGGTAGTAACCACTTAAAAATGTTGTCTTTTGGTGCTAGAAGGTTTAATTGTGGTTTATATATGTTTTTGTTGGTAGTAACCACTTAAAAGTGTTATCTTTTGGATCATTGTATATGTAATGCTTTTATGATAATGGGAAGTGTAATGGTTTTATCCTTTTATGAATATGAAATTATAAAGGTTTAATCTTGACATGATATGCAAGTGTAATGGTTTTTCTCTACGTTTGAATATGCAATTGTAATGGTTTTATATGCATACATTAAGTACATTGCCATAACATTTTCATGCTTTGACAGTACAACATAAACAAATAACAAACAACATTACCAAAAGGGGACCATAACAGATAAATGTCAAAACACAATCATTACCAACAAAGGGCATTAAAGTACATTATCAAAAGGGCATCAAAGTACATTATCAAAATGGAACAAAAAAAAGGCAACAAAGTACCAACTAAAGTGCATTAACAAGTCTTGACAAACATAAAAAGTACTTAAACATCAATTCCCATCTTTGGCCTTGCAGGTCCTAGCATTGTGACCCTTTTGCTTACACTTACTACATGTCACAGTCAAAAACTTCCTGCTCAGTGATTGAGTTTCATTATCATTTTGACTTTGACTGTTTGCTTGCCTCTTACGTTGCTGGATTTCAATCCTTTCCTCTACTGTAATCCTTCTTTTCTTTTTTGGCCTGCCTATAGCTTTGTTGTGTGGTGGAGGCACAAGAGTTGTTGGGTAGTCACTCTTAGGCCACATGGCTCTACCTTTGATAGGCTCCACCTTGAAGGAGTACATCTCTTTCCATGTATCAAGCCAATACACCTTATGCACATAGGTGTATAGTTCTCCTACCTTTTCATTGTTGTCTGCCATTTCATTTAGGCTTGCAATAGCATGTTTGCAAGGAATTCCAATAAGCTCCCACCTTCTACAACTACACTCCCTTTTCTCCATGTCCACCACATGTTGATCATTCCATGGACCTTTAACCTGATACTTTTGTCCCCCATTCCATCGTGCATGATACTTACTAGCTAGTGTTGTGTTTGCTTCCAAAATCCTAGTACCAGTTGGAGTTAATGGACCTTGACACTGGTTTAACACCTTCATCACATTGCATACTCTCTTCATAAGGTACTCTCTGATGAACTCCAAACAACTGATAATGGGTTTGTCTCTCCCTTTTACAAGTTTGCTATTGAACACTTCACAAAGGTTATTCAATAACATGTCTGAAATTTCCCTTCCTAATAGTTCATTAACAAAACAACAGTTAGTGTATATCTATACTACAATAAAAAATAAGACAACAAATTGAGAAAATACCTGAAAAATGACTTCTAGCCCAATGATGTGGAGGGATTTTCAAGAGCCATTGATATGCTTCTATGTCATAATTCCTTAGCTCTACCATTACAGCTTCAAACTCTGGTATGGTGGTGGCTGTAGCACACCTCCAAAAATACTCCTTGTACTCTGTAGTCTTAAATAACTTCCTCATGTTCTGGTATATGTGTCTAATACAGAACCTGTGTTCTGCATTAGGGAACAATTGTTCTATGGCTGGTAGAAGACCCTGTTGTCACCAAAACAAAATAAGAAATTAGCATTAGTTTGTAATGAAACTACTATGCAATATTAAATGTAATTATAGTACCTTCTGTCTATCACTGATAAAGGTGAAGTTGGAATTTGAGTACAAGTCAAGATCTTCTGCAAGACACTGAAGAAACCATTTCCAACTTGAAGTGTTTTCACTTTCAGCAACAGCATATGCCAATGGGTAGGTTCCATTGTTGGAATCAACACCAACTGCACTTAGTATTTGACCTGGGAAAGGTCCCTTCATGAAGGCTCCATCTAAGCCTAAAAATTCTCTCAAACCTGCCTTAAAACCTTTCTTCAAAGGACCTAAACACACGTATATCCTTCTGAATTGCCTGGTTGGGGATGAAACCACAGGTTCTGAAACCACATCAATCTTTACAGTTGTACCTTCATTTGTCTTTTGTAGCTCTAGTACATAGTCTCTCAAAGCTGCATATTGCTTTACGTAATCCCCTGCAACATTTTTGGTGGCTAATGCTTTTGCCCTAAATGCTTTCTCTTCTGAAATACTAACTCCATAAGTTGATTGGAGTTGCTCTTGTAAGGCACGAACAGGCAGTCCAGGATTAGCTTCAATCTGATCCATAATACGTTTGGAAAGAAATGTTGTTGTGCAAGATCTGATTTTTCGTGTTTGGAGGCAGATGTGTTTCTGATTATAGGTCTTAATAAACCAATAGTCCTGTTCACTTGACCTAGATGCATGAATTTTCCATGTGCATTTAACTTTATCTGAGTTTACATCTTTACCCTTTACCTTTTTCCCAGAGGTAGGTCCACCTACCCCACTTGCATTTAAAACTACAGTTCCATCACAAACAGCTGTTAATCTACTCTTGTCGTTTTTTGTGAATGAGATATTCCTCCTTGTCTCTAAAGCATGCAGGTCAATTTTATCTTTCAATTCTTTCTTGGCTTTATATTTCTGCCCAATATGAAAAGCTACCTTGTACACCTCACCAGCAGAACATAAGGTTTGTTTCCCCAGCTCTTTGATCATTTCTCTTCTTTTCCTGTTGTCCCCTGAGTCATCACTTAGTGAATCCCACTCGTCATTGTCAATTACCTCCAAATCATCTTCTTCATCACTATCTTCATTTCTTTAACCACCCATTCTTTGACATCCATTGAACTCTGCTTCTGTATCAATATTTAGATTGAAATCCTCCATGTCAACGTCAACATCTTCAATTATGTTGTCCTCATCAATCATAAAGTCACTATCTTCATCTTCACTGTTTTGATTCTCAAACTCAATGTCATCAGGCTCCTCTTGTCTCCACTCATCATTGAAAGGAATATTATCTTGGCCTTCAAACCCATTAAATGGGATGCTATCTTGGTCTTCAAACCCTTGAAAAGGTTGAAAGTTTGTCATTAACTCATCATCTATGTTGATGTTAGTTGAAAATTCATTGACTCCTTGAGGATCATTATCCATGACAACTCTATACCCCTCATCTGCAAATCCTTCTACACCCTCACCATTGGATTTGTTCACATCAAGTTCTTCATTCACATCAATCTCTTTGTTTAACTCTTTTTCTGCATCAACTACAACAAATTCATCTACAAATCCTTCTACACCCTTACCCTTATCAACTTCACCACTTGCCATTGTTTTTTCAGCACCTTCCCAATCCAATTTAAGCATTCTACTACAAGACGATGCCCCTTTACTATGTTTCCAACCTTTAGACCTACTAAATTCAGGTGTTGCTGATTTGTATAAGGTTAATGCTAACCCTAAATCACCCTCACCAACATCAATTTGGATTGGAGTTACCACTTCATGAGCAACTACAGGTGATGAGGGTCTAATGGAATCCTGCTTCTCCATGTCTTCTATTATAACCCTTCTTGGACCAGTTGGGGACATAAAATATGTAAGCAAGTTCGTTTGACCATGCTCTGTGTACACTTTAATCATTTTGTTATTATGGGTAACATATCGTGAGAGATTAAGCACATCATCATCGTTACCTAATGCTCGGAGTCCAAAGTCAAATCCTTCATTAGGCAAACGGAAATGGTAATACATGATTTTAGTACCATCATACCCTAATTCTCTCATCATCGAGTCTAGTTCATGAACAGAAAATTCATCAATGTCGACAACATCAAAGTACCTTACTTGGCCATTAATATACCTGATATTTGGAAACTTTGTGAAACTCCCTCCGTGATGAAGTTCAATAGAGAATATGTTGGGGTAACCATCTTCAAAACAGAAAGAGACGATTATTAGTTAGAGTTTTTCAAAGTTTGAAGCTTGATCCTAAAATACAGAGTTTTTCTAAGTTTGAATCTTACCATAAACTTCTTGGACGTTGACAATCTCTCCAACATTTCTAAGTCCCCACATTTTCAAAAGCATGAACACAATCCAATTTTCAGATGATCGTTAGGGTTTTTGCGTTTGAATCAAGAGGTATGAGTAGAAGACGAAGGAGTGAGTACAGTCTGCAATCTTATTAATTGAAGTGGCGGCAACGGAGGCTAGGACCTAAAATGACCAAAATGCCCTCACATGGAGGGCACGTGAAGGCACTAACGGCTCCAAACAAACGGTCAATGACGGAATGGACTAAAAACCCATGAAAACCTTGATTTTGGACCTTTGGTGCAAGCTGGAAACTATTTGTACCCCATCCAAAGGTTTTGGCAAACCACAATGACCAAATTTGCAGTTTTGTCATATATATATATATATATATATATATATATATATATATATATATATATATATATATATATATATATATATATATATATATAGGGGCGGAGAAGGTTAGTGGGTGTTGTGCCCCTTAACTATATTGATATTAGTTTATTACTAGTGAAGTAACATTGCATCTTATTATAATCTTTTTATATAAGAATATAAACTCAGGTACATGATATATATATATATATATATATATATATATATATATATATATATATATATATATATATATATATATATATATATATATATATATATATATATTAGGAGGGTTAATAGGTTTTGTGCCCCTAACTATATTGATATTAGTGTATTACTAGTCAAGTAACATTGCAGCTTATTACATTCTTTATATATATATATATATATATATATATATATATATATATATATATATATATATATATATATATATATATATATATATATATGAGCAAAGAGGGTTAGTGGGTGTTGTGCCCCTAACTATATTGATATTAGTTTATTACTGGTGAAGTAACATTGCACCTTATTATAATCTTTTTTTTTTTTTATATAAGGTACATGATATATATATATATATATATATATATATATATATATATATATATATATATATATATATATATATATATATATATATATATCATGTACCTTATATATAAAAAGCTCTCTATCATCCACATCCAAATCTTTTTCTGGGCCCTGATGTTTCAGGGAATGGCGGAATCCGTCTCTAGCAAGTACGCAACTGGCCTTAAATTGTATCGAGAGGCCCTTCTCTTATAGTCACGAGATCATTGATACACGATAATATTTTCAAATTAACATTTTCTCTCAATATATAAGACATTGCATTTACAATCAAAGACTAGCAATTAAGTAGCAACCTTTTGCCTTGCTAGCTATGTGATTCTTGAAATGTATCTCCGTGCTATTTTCCTTAAATTATCCGCGTAGAGAAGCATAGCTATTAAATAAAGCCAAAGCATTGCTGGTTAAATGGGCAACATTCACAATCTTTCCTCTCACCACATTTTTCATTTTCGTGTCATTCACAAACCCCTCCACGCAAGTGTCTTCATCCGTCATTGCAGAACTCACCCATGTTTGTATGTCACTTATCACTTGCCGGGTATTTTTGGAACCCGGCCGACGCATCTCCTCAATTGATTTTTTCAATTCGTATACCGCGTCACTCAGCAACTCAATGCAGTCTTTCATGGCTGCAACCTCAAGGGGAGCCATGACATGCACTTGTGACAATTTTACCATTGCTGTGGATGTGGTGCGGGTCTTGTCGAGGGTGACTGATAGAGCTGCTTGGGCTAGTAGCTTTGGGCTTGTTTGGATTGCACCTGATCGACTTGACAATGAGTTGAAGCAGAGTGTAGGGTAAGTTGTCAAACCGCATGATGTTCTGATGAACTCGACATTTGTTTTCTCAAGGGCGGAGATGAAACTAATGGAGGAAGTGAAGAAAACTGCTATTAGGAGAATGTTACGGGCTAGAGAATATGTAAAATATGAACCTTCCATAATTAGAAGTTCTTTAGGAAGGTTTGAACTTTAAAGAGATCGATGCTATGCTTAATGATTGAAGCTAAGAATTGAAGGTAGGTTATGAAAGTTGAGCAAATGCATTCGGAATTTATAGGAAAACCCAATGGTGCTTATCTTCTCAAGTTCTAGTCTTTATCTAAGATAATGTGTACCCAGTACACATGTGTCAAAATATCTATCGACTATCGAGTTCCCTTTAACAACTTGCAATTATGCAAATCTCTACCCATTCTTTTATTGGTTAAATGAAGGGGAATTACGTGGAAATAATTTGTAAGCTTGTTGGTTACATTAAATTAAGTTCAATTCTCTGTAGTATTCTTGGATTCATATGTGTTAATAGTGGTCGACATAATGAGAAATGATAAGTTTGGACTGTTGGAGGGGGGCTTCACCGGGGTCTAGAAATGGGACAATACAGTATGTTGAGGTTGGACCGCTGGGGGCTACACAATTACAATCAACTTTTCCGGACCACTTGATAGTACATGTATTGCTTCTGATTGGTTGGAAAGATAACGTACTCCAGTAGTCTATAGATATTGCTAAATTAAGCACGCCGACTATTTTTAATATCTTGTAGATATTTTTAAAGCGTAATCCAGGAATATTAATAAACAGTAAACGAAAACGCTAGAAGATGTTGTTTTTGTCTTATGCATGTGTCGACATCAAATTAATGACACTAAATAAGAGGGATTATGTTAGATGTTTAACTTTTGGATCAGACATAATGGAGCTAAACAATCTATATGAAGGAATGAAAGTTACTACTTTTTGTAAAGAAAATACTTATTTTAATCATAATTTTATATTCGAAATTTTAAACAACGTTTTACAACCAAAAGGCATGTGGTCTGACTACATCTTCTCAGCTACTCGTCATTTTAAATTAGCAATGGCACTTAAAAACGTTGTATTGTTAAGAAAATCTTTTGGAAGATTTCATGGCTAATTCGTCCTAAAAGTTAAATTTTCCACCAATCATGAAACCAAAGTACAAACAATCATATTGTGACAGACTTGACACATATTGGCGACTAGTTATAACGTAACGACAAAATGCGATGGATCAAGGTAGCGAAAAATTTGCGGCAAATTGAATAGCGACGGATTGCTATAGCACTAGGGTTTTGGGTCAAGCAACAAACTATTTTTCAACGGATATAACTAATTTTACAGTTTTTAAAAAAATATATAAAAGTATAGAAAATACAAAACATAACCAAATCCAAAATTTTCAATATCACACAAAACAAACAAAAACAAATCCTATTTCAGTATCAAATACAAATATCTAGAAACCCAAAACTACTTAAATGAGTTGGCATCGGATGAGGGACAAACGGGTTGCTTCGACCCCTTCCCCCCTCATATGAATTTCTATCAAAAATCTTACACTCTTGGTTGGATAAGGCATTGAACTCTTCATATTCTTTTCGATTCTCTTCCATTTTTCGTTGAAGACAAGCTTTTGGATTCTTTAATTATTTGTTGAAATTTACACATAAAGGTCAAAACTTTTTGTCCCAAATTACGAATGTTACACAATCATAACACCTCTTGAGGCCGGTAAGCTAATCATATTTATTAATATTAGTATTTTGATTTTATACTATTACATAAATTACATAAGTTATTTATATTTTTGTAAACGAAGGAGATTAGGCATGAGCCTTTATGACCCAATGTTTTTGAAACACCTTTCGTATGGGTTAAATGTTTTAACCATGCAATTTAATATGATCTTTTAATAATAAAAGCCATCATTTGCGGCAAATAGGTCACAGCGTCATCAAAACTAATATTTAAGGTAAACTTTTTAAAAGTATGAGGATGCGACAATCTAACCGTAGAAACATAAATTTAAGACAAAACTTCAAAAATATCCCTGTGGTTTCCAAAAATATCAAGTTTAGTTCCTAAGTTCAAAAAACCTTATGGATCGTCTATGTGGTTTCAAAACTTTTAACAAATGGTTCTTTTCGTTAACTCCGTTAGTTTTTGGCCGATAAGTGAAGGGTACTTCTGTCTTTTCACTATCACATGTACCATTTATGAAGTTTTGCTTTATTTAAAAAAAATTACTATTTAATATTAAAGGTCTCTCTCTCTCTCTCTCTCTCTCTCTCTCTCTCTCTCTCTCTCTCTCTCTCTCTCTCTCTCTCTCTCTCTCTCTTAAGTTGAAAAACTTTCATTTATATATATATATATATATATATATATATATATATATATATATATATTCTGGATTTATGATTTCAGGTTGCTTGATATTTATCTAAACCCAAAAGATGGCAAGAAACACATGTTCAAAGCTACTGTTCGGCTTCTCCATAACCACGGAGAATATCTTGATTCTCTGCAAGTTCTTGAGGTATTAAAAAGTAATTATAAATCTCTCAATTTTGATAAAAGGTTGTAGGTTTTGATTTGCAGAGACTATCCCCAAAAAGTGCACTTACAGATTGCTTCATATACAATATTAAGAATGCTAAGAGCTCGTCTTCATCATCATTATCAAGGACAAGTAGGTTCTTTGCAAAATACACATCTTGTTCTTAGTCTCAGTTTTAAAAAGAAACCAAAATCCAGAAGTCAAAGGGTATATCTGAAACGAAAACCTGGTCAAAAAATCATAATCTAAAGAACACCGCCTGAAACGACGATGAACACCAGTGGGTATCTCGATTTAAAGAGGGTACCCTGAATCGTTGCCTTCCTTGAAATATGAGTTTGTGCTTATTATATGTAATCAAATTTATCAGACATAAAATAAAACAAAATTTTTGATATAATCAATCGTAAAAACCAAGTTGTCCACTCCAAACCAATTCCAACAAAAAAAAGTTACACTAAGATAGGTAGTGTAGCACCTGGTTCTTGGTATGTATTCTTTTATTAATATTTTTGCATTATGGTCTTGGACTTGGCGAGTTGAAGGACCAACTCGCCGAGTAGAAGCGGGATGAGACGTGGGGTTTAAGCAGTGGACTCGATGAGTAGGCCCTGTCTGGACAAAAACCCTAACCCGAGGGTTTGCACCATACTTAAACACCTTAACTCAGCCTCCTTCGTCCCATTTACTCCCAGAAGACCCCCATAGCAAACCCTAGCCGTTATTGAAGCAATCTAAGGCATTTAGAGTGATTTTGGTGCTTTTGTGACCCAAGGAAGGAAGGAAAAGCTTGAAGGATCAAGAGGAGGCTAGAAGGATCCGATTTTGAGCATCATTTGCAGTCTACAGAAGGTATAAAGTATATACCTTGTTTGTTATTTTGATAGATCCCATTTTGTGGAGTTTTAGGGCTTTTCTAAGCCATTTTGGTCACCAACCATGATTGCAAGCATGGTTAGGGGTTGATGTTTCAGATCTAGGCCCTTAGAGGGGTTACAAGGCAGAAAGGAGTGACTCTTGCGCTCAAAGAAGGCCCCATGCATTGTAAGAGATTGTTTTAGGACCTTTTGAGCTCAAAGTCCCATGCAAGCACGTAAAGGTTGTAACTTTACGTGCTAGATCGATTGTAGAAGCATATATCTATCTTTTGATCAAGGGTTGTACATCAGAAATCGAAGATTTAGTGAGAGGATGTAACCAAATCGATGAGTCCATTCTTGGACTCATCCAGTACAAGGTTTCTGTCCCATATCAATTAAGGGTCATAAGGACCCACTTGAGTGTGGAAAGGTTTTTTCTTTTTTTTTGGGGGGGGGGGGGGGGGTCCCGGGGAGTGACCCAACGTTCTGGACTTAACCATTGTTCTGGAAGTTCATGGGACTCGGCGAGTGAATGAGCAGACTCGATGAGTCTAAAGAAAACTTCTTAAGGATGAAGATGAACTCGACGAGTTGTTCATACAACTCGGCGAGTCAAGGACAGGACCTGTGTATCAGTTGAAGGTGAACTCGACGAGTTGTTCATACAACTCAACGAGTCGGATGAGGATTCAGTCGATGTTCATTTACAAGGAAAACTTGCCGAGTCATCGCCTAACTCGACGAGTAGAGACGGGTACAAGGACAAATAGAAGGATAGGGACTCGGCGAGTTGGCGAGCCAAATCGGCAAGTCAGGTCAACTAGAAGTTGACTTTGACTTTGATTTGGTTAGGGGTAAAATGGTTATTTTACCCTAAGAACAGTTAGTAGTGTATGACTAAGTTTTTTGTAGGAATTATAGCTGGAGGATTTCCGGAGCAGCAGCGGCAGCAGCCAGACGATTCCCGCACAAATCAGCAGCTACTACGAGGTGAGTTACCTTCCAGTAGCGGTGGGTCTACGGCCACAATGTCGGCCCACCAGTAGGAGTTGTATGATTGTCTTTGTGATATTATCTACGTTTGCTACTACCTGATATGTTATATGCTGGCATGATATATTATATGTGATAGTAGTAGAGTTCGTTTGTTAGGACTGAAGGGTAGGTCAGACACCCCAGATATGTCTAATAATATGTGCTGATATGTTTATATGCTGGCATGATATGTTATACGTGATAGCGGTAGTAGGAGGGGAATAGTCCCCAAGTTCGGTTGTTAGGACTGAAGGGTAGTTCGAACACCCCAGATATGTCTGATAGTATGTTTATGTTATGATATATGTGATAGTAGCAGTAAGGGGTGGAATAGTCCCCGAGGGTCGGTTGCTAGGACCGACGGGTAGGTCAGTACCCCATAATGGCTTGACATGGCTACGACGGCACCTCATAATGGCTTGACATGGCTAGGACAGCACCCCATAATGGCCGCATGGGTAGGTCGGCACCCCAGAATGGCCATACCGGGTAGGTCGGGCCCCCCAGAATTGCCCGGTAGTATGTATGCTATGTGATTGCATGGTATGTGGTATGATGGGGTAACTCACTAAGCTTTGTGCTTACAGTTTATAGTTTTGGTTTTAGGTACCTCTTCAGCGAAGGGGAAGGAGCTGGCGCGGTAGCGGCACATCATACACACACTCTTTGTTTTCCATATTATGAGTTATTCTGGGATTTGTACTCTGACATTATTGTGTTTTTACAATTCGGTTTTCAGATATAATACATGCTTTGTAACACCGGATTCCTGGTATGATTCCTGTTTAAGTATTTTTCTCATTTTGCCTTGGATTCGGTGAGTTGGAGGCCCGACTCGCTGAGTATGAGCGATTTGGCATGTGATTTAAGTGAGGGACTCGGCACGTCGGGTCCCAAACTTGGCTAGTCCGTGCTGGTCGAGTAAAACCCTAACCAGGGTGTTTGCACCCTATTTAAACACTCTAACTCGGCCTCCCTTGTCCCTAACACTTCTAGAGAGCTGTAGAGCGAAACCCTAGCCCCCATATTGTTCTGGTGAGTGATTTTTGGCTTGGTGAAGGAAGTTTGGAGCTTAGAAGAAGAAGGAGGAGGTTGAAGAGTGCAAGGAGGGGAAGTAGATCCGAAGTCTACACTATGAGAAGCCTCCATTCAGGTAGAAAAGTTCCTACCTTGATCACTAGTTCATTAGATCCCCTTTTGTCCCTAATTGATGGTTTTCAAGCCCTAAAACCTCAAACCCCACGTAGTTATGCTCTATGTTCCCAAAGGACTTCAGATCTGGACCTTATGGACACCTTAGAAGTGTAAAGTCTCTATGGTTGAAGTGATTGAGGTCCCTATTGAGTGCATAACCTCCTAAAGAGCTTGGAATTCCCTTTTGGAGCTCTTAGGGACATACATGCACGCAAAGTTTGCAACTTTACGTGATAAGCACACCCTAGGAGCTTAGATCTGTGGTTTGGAACCGTTGCATGTCTCAGATTTGGTCTATATGGGAGAAGGGTAGTAGGGACTCGACGAGTTCCAAAGTGGACTTGGTGAGTTCTATGAAGATAGTATTAGACTCGGCGAGTTGGATGAACAACTCGGCGAGTCCTTTGAAGATTGCCTGGAACTCGACGAGTTGTTCTTCAAACTCGGCGAGTCATATGAACTGTTACTGAGTTAAGAGGGGTTTAAGTGTAGAAGGTCCAACCCTTCATAGCTGCACGCGGGATGAGAAATTTAACTTGTAGCAATAGTCCTAGAAACCCCAAATCCTCAAGATGGATGCTCTGGTGAGGATTTGGAAGCGAGTAGGAGAGGGACTCGGCGAGTTTGTGCCATGACTCGGTGAGTTCAGTTAACTGGAAGTTGACTTTGACCAAGGAGTTGACCTTTGACCAGGGGTAGGTCAGTCATTTGACCTAAGGGTATTTAGAAGTGACTAATCTATGTTTATGGATTTATAGGCGGAGGATTGCCGGTGCAGCAGTCAGTTGTCTAGCAAGCAGAATTTCAGCAGCTACTTTTCCAGGTGAGTTACCTTCCAGTAGTGGCGGGTCTACGACCACAATGTCGGCCCACCAGTAGGAGTTGTATGTTAGATGATTGTATTTGTGATATCATCTAGGTTTGCTACTACCTGATATGTTATATGCTGGCATGATATGTTATATGTGATAGTAGTAGAGTTCGTTTGTTAGGACCGAAGGGTAGGTCAGGCACCCCAGATATGTCTGACAGTATGTGATGGTATGTTTGTATGTTGGCACGATATGTTATATGTGATAGGGGTAGTAGGAGGGGAATATTCCCCAAGTGCGGTTGTTAGGACTGACGGGTAGGTCAGGCACCCCAGATATGTCTGACAGTATGTGATGGTATGTTTGTATGTTGGCACGATATGTTATATGTGATAGGGGTAGTAGGAGGGGAATATTCCCCAAGTGCGGTTGTTAGGACTGACGGGTAGGTCAGCACCCCAGAATAGCCTGACATGGGTAGGTCAGCACCCCAGAATGGCTTGACATGGGTAGGACGGCACCCCAGAATGGTCGCATGGGTAGGTCGGCACCCTATAATGGTCGTACCGGGTAGGTCGGTCACCCCAGAATTGCCTGACAATATGTATGCTATATGATTGTATGGTATGTGGTACGATGGGGGAACTCACTAAGCTTTGTGCTTACAGTATACAGTTTTGGTTTCAGGTACCTCTTCAGTGAAGAGGAAGGAGCTGGCGCGGTAGCGGCACATCATACACACACTCCCGTTTTCCGCATCATGAGATATTTTGGGATTTGTACTCTGATATTATTATGACTTATGTTTTGGGTTTGCAGACATGAAATATGTTTTAAGAAATGATATGGTTGAATGTTGTTTATTTACAAATGTTTTACAAAGTGTTTAATTAAAAATGAAATTTTTGGACTTGAAAAATTGGGTCATTACATGCTTTTATTAAATGATATGATCGGTTGATATTTTGATACAAATGTTGTGCAAATCACTTAATCAAAAATGAAATTTTTGGTCGTGAAAATTGGGTCATTACAGGTAGCCTTCATTTCCAAAAAAACCAGTAAAAAAAACTTAGAAACCCACAACATCCCCATAGATCAAACCAACAAAACCCCATATCTGAAACACTTTTGAACAGAAAAAGAAGAAACTGAAGGAAATCTATGTGAATCCCTCTCAGGAACTGGGATGTTGAAACAGGGCTCCTGTGGCCTGGGTAATTAGAAAAAGCAAAAAAAAAAAAAAAAAAAGACGGAAGAAAAGCAGAGGATGACGAAGAAGAAAGGAAAGAAGGGTTGAGGTGGATGTGATATATAGGGGAGAAAGGTTGAAACGGAAAATCAAGAAATTGATTTAAAAATTGAATGAAGAATTAGGGTTTTGAAAGAGAGAGAGAGAGAGAGACCCTTTAAAATTAAATTATTATTATTATTATTTTTAAAATAAAGCAAAACTTCATAAATGGTCCCTGTGGTAGTGAAATGACCGATATACCCTTCACTTAACGGCCAAAAGCTAACGGAGTTAACGAAAATGACAATTTGTTAAAAGTTTTGAAACCATAGGGACGATCCATGAGGTTTTTTGAACTTAGGGACTAAACTTGATATTTTCGGAAACCACAGGGACCATTTTTGAAGTTTTGTCTAAATTTAAAGTAAGTCACTATATCATATTTGACCTTTTAAATGTTCGTGTATCATCCTTCATCTTCTGATCGTTTTGAATAAATGTCAAAATGTGTAGTTTAGGCTTGGAAGTATGGTAAGTAGCACTAGGGTTCAACATTTTTGAAATTCAAGGGACTTGTATTTCCCTTGAACATATGAACAAAAAACACCCGCAAATATTTAGAAAATGTCACACACACACATACACACACACACACACACATATATATATATATATATATATTGTACTTTAAAGGAATGAAGAAGAATGTGACCGAATAAAATCATCCCTAGACCCCTTATAAGAGGTTTCGATGCCAAGTTAGATAGAATGTTGTGAGGTTGATACCTGGTCACTGCTGTAGTGGTAGCTGAGTAAGCTCCACTTTAGCAGCCTTGGTCATCCTTAACTTTCCAACACCATCGTACACCACCTTCCACCTTCCACCACCACCCACCACCCATCTTTACCACCTTCCACCATCCTCAACTTTCAAACACATAACCAAACCTGAAACAAGATCTAGTTCAAAAAACCTAGAATACTTGATGAAGACGAACATACCCTGCGTTTAGGATTAAAGGTTTTGTCTCACAAATTTATGTGTGAAATCCGCAACTATTTCACATTTGAAAATCTTGAATCCAGATTGCAAGAACGAAGCTAGTCACCTCCATCTCGTTTGAGTTATACATAAAAGTGAAACCATGAACTATCTTTGGTGAGGAATCTAAAATTCAAAACCCAGAAAAACACACCCAAAAAATGATGAAAATATACTAATCATTAAACCATATATTGATGCTCTAATCCAAAAACTAAGCACCTTGAGGCCTCATTTGACAAAAAGTAAAAAATTTGAAGCTCAATGATTGATCGTTGGGTCCTATAAATATGGATTTTATAGATGAACATATGAAAAACCCACCAAACAACAAAAATCCCCATAACCAGAAGCTTCATTGATCCATTGCCCCAAATCTCAAAATTCTTCTAAAAAAGTATAATTTAACAAACAATTGTCATTGTTTTGCGATTTAGCGGCTGTGTTATACATAAACAAAAAGTTGAAACTGGAAAACAAACCAACAATCGAAGGTCTAATCGTGACTACATCCTTGATCAGAGCGACCTTGGTGACAACTTTCTCCGATTTAGTAGTAGATTCATAAGTAGCAGATTCATATGGTCAGAATCTCCTCGGTGGCTCGTGCGCAAATGTTGAATGCAGGAAGCGAAGCAAGTTTTGTAGAGGTATGGGTCAAAGAAGAAGTCTCATATTATAACAATTTTAACCTATGTGGCCTATAACAACCGGTTAATATGATATTTTACCTTTTTATATTTTTAATTTTCTTTAGGAAGATTTAATTGTGACATCCCCAAAATCACGGCCAGAAAAGATCGGTTTTGTTTATACTTTATTTCAAAATCAGAGTTATCTTTTAATAAAAGGGTTGCGGAATTTGTCCCAAAACAATAATATGATAAAGATTTATCAAAAGCATTTCCATAGAAATGTATTCATTAAAAGACTCGGGATGTCATGTTCGTACAGATCAAAAGTATACACAGTACAATATAAGCCTTACTACATTATTTCATATTTACAGGCCTATATCCGTAATCCCTCGTCCAAAACATCACACCTATGCTCATGCGCCACTACCTGTAATACATAAAACTGAGTGGGTCAGGCTTGGGAGCCTGGTGAGCACATAGGGTTTTCAACCCACAATAAATAAGTTTATTAATTTCATCAATCAACAATAACCCGATTACCCGTTCCCGTTATCCTCACTTTACGTCCTAAACACCTATCATAAGGGACCTAGCCTAAGGATCATCATCGGGACGGACACTACTGCTAAGGGGATTCATCAACAATAAATGTCCTAATAGGCAACCATGTGGGGGATGGAGTACACCGGTGAACACATCGTTCACAACACCTACAGGTTGCGAGCTTGCTAGTGTTCCACTGGACTGTCTAGAAGAGTCCGTGGTCGTCATCTATACTCCGCTAGATGACTGGATCAACAACAACAACATCGAGGCCTCTCATCATTTTATCACACATCACCTATTACATCTGCCCATGTTTTACCCCAACATTTTTGTAGATATAAAATACATATACAGTTTAAATTTTTGAAAACATGTATAAAACGTTCATTCAGCATAGATAGCAAGTATTCAGATAATATGCACACATAGCACGTAATTTATATAAAATACTTCATATCTATGTGTAAGTTGAAAGTAACTATGCACTCACCTGATTAGGTGGTGACTTAGCACTCGAACAGCGCTTCGCTACTCTCAAAATGATATTCCTTCGATAAAACCTAGTATCGATACCACTAGGGTTTAGTCTAATGATAACCGTGACAAATTAATTGTCTGACTATTATTATTATTATATAAGTGTTAATAACAGTTAATATAACTCATAATAATAGCCCAAATAATTATTTTAAGGACCTAATAACATTCCTATATTAAAACATAAGCTAAACTAAAGATAAGATAGGTACAGCTCACTTACAGTGGGTTTTTCTCGAAAATCGGGCTTCGCTGGAGCAGCGTTCCCGAGCCGAAAGGCTCTTTTCTCGGGACTCCGGGAGCCTCGGGGCTTCCTTCGGGTGCTAGGGGGTTTACCTAGGCTTTTAGGGGGGTTAGGGAGCTTAGAGAGAGAGAGTTTAGAGAGAGAAAGAAGAGGGGTGAGGGGTGAGGAAATGAGGGAACCCGGCACCTCTATTTATAGGGGAGGATTCTGATGGACTCGCCGAGTAGGGGGGACCGACTCGCCGAGTTGGTCCATGTGGTGGCCTTCTGGTGGTGCCACGTGTCCAATTCTGGTGGTGCCACGTCACCCCTATCGCGTGTCAGCCCTCAAACTTAGAAAAATCATAACTTTCGCATACGAGCTCCGTTTTCGACGTTCGTTATATCCACGCGTAGGTAAAATCAAGATCTACAACTTTCGTTTAGACTCCGTCGGCTAATTCTCGACCGATCTCAAATTTAACAGTAGGAGGCGTTTAGACTGTTAAATGACCGCGAAGAGTTTATAACTCCTTCATACGGACTCCGTTTTCGTCTGTCTTTTTACCGTTGAGTTCCTATGAATGAGATCTTCAACTCTCATTTAGGTCGCGTAAGCCAAAAACCGCTCGAACTAAAATTCGAGTTTCAGGCCGTGCACTGCTAAGCCGAATCTTAGAAAAATCATAACTTCTTCATACGAAGTCAGATTTGGGTGTTCTTTTTATCGATGTTCTTAGTTTAACATATTCTACGACTTTTGTTTAGATTGCTAAGGCTAAAAAGTATTCTATCGTAAATTCACTATTTACGTCTCCCCGTGCCGTGCCGGTTTCGCCGTAAAACTTCGGCGGGTCATAACTTCTTCGTTATAGCTCGGATTTCAGCATTCTTTATATCTACGGAAACCTTGAGACATATTCTACAACTTTGTGTAGAGATATCGGGATTATCTCACACTTTAATTTTGACGCTCATTTTTATTCTTTATTAATTATACATTTATAATTAAATAATAAACACATAAACACACATAATTCACATAATACTCAAATATTTCATATTTATTACTTCAAAAAGAGTTACAATAGTTGACCTAGACTATTACATTGACAAAAATGCTTAGCCCTGAAACCCGGGCGTTACAATTCTCTCCCCCTTAGGATGATTCCATCCCGGAATCATGCATCAGCAAACAGATGTGGATAGCGACTCATCATGTCATCCTCTATTTCCCAAGTGAGATTCGACCCATTCGAATGTTTCCATCGGACTAGCACCAAGTCTACCATCTTGCGTCGTAACTTCTTAGTCTTACGGTCAACAATTGCCTCAGGCTCTTCAATCAGCCGTTTATTCTCATCCATCCTTAACTCTGAAATTGGAATTATGTCGGGAACATCTCCCATGAATTTCCTCAAATAACACACATGGAAGGTGTTATGAATACCATTGAGTTCTTCGGGCAATTCCAGCTTGTAAGCTTGGTTCCCAATCTTCTGAAGAACTTTGAACGGTCCAATAAACCTTGGACTCAACTTTCCTCGTTTCCCAAATCGTATAAGTCCCTTCCACGGTGAGACTTTAAGCAAAACAGAATCCCCAACTTCGAAGGTTATCGGTCGTCTTTTCTTGTCAGCATAGCTCTTCTGACGATCCTGAGCTGCTAACATTCTTTCCCTAATCACCTTCAATTTCTCAGCAGTCTCATGGACCATATCGGGGCCCATAAACTGCTTCTCTCCGGCTTCAAGCCAACAAGACGGCGTACGACACTTCTGTCCATACAAGGCTTGATAAGGTGCCATCTTGATGCTCGAGTGAAAACTATTGTTGTAGGAAAATTCTACTAGAGGTAAGTGTTCGTCCCAATTCCCTTGGAATTCGAGGGTACATGCTCTCAGCATATCTTCCAACGTCTGAATCGTTCTTTCGCTCTGACCATCAGTTTGCGGATGGTAAGCAGTACTCAAACACAACTTTGTACCCAACTCCTCTTGTAGACTCCTCTAAAACCTCGACGTGAAACGACTATCACGATCTGACACAATCGTAAGAGGGACACCGTGAAGTCTTACAATTTCCTTCACGTAAGCATTTGCGAGCTTATCCATAGACCACTTCTCGTTGGCTGCTATGAAGTGTGCACTCTTGGTGAAACGATCCACGACTACCCAAATCATGTCGTGTCCGTTCTTCGTTCTGGGCAGTTTAGTCACAAAATCCATGGTGATGTCTTCCCATTTACCCATGGGTACAGGTAAAGGTTCTAAACTCCCATACGGTTTCTGATGTTGTGCCTTAACCCTCGCACATGTTACGCACTCAGCCACATACTTCGCAACATCGAGCTTCATCGTCGGCCACCAGTAGTAGGGTTTTAGGTCCCTATACATTTTAGTGCTACCGGGATGAATCGGGTACATGGTCTTGTGTGCTTCTTCCATTAGAAGATCTCTTATTCCTCCCGTCTTAGGTACCCAAATTCGATCTTGGAATACCTTCAGTCCTCGACTGTTCGTACCGAACACTAATGTTTTTCCCAAACGTTCTTCCTTTCGGTCATTCTTTTCTAAGGCTTCTTCTTGAGCTTTCCTGATACTTTCCACAATCGTCGAGAAGACTTCAATTCTTAACGCTCTTGGCCTTTTTCTTTCAAGATTGACTTTTCGACTGAGAGCATCAGCAACAATATTTGCTTTACCTGGGTGGTAAAGTATCTCACAGTCGTAGTCCTTGAGAAGTTCTAGCCAGCGTCGTTGCCTCATGTTCAACTCCTTCTGATTAAAGAGATACTGGAGACTCTTATGATCAGTGAAGAGCTTGCACTTCGTGCCGTAGAGGTAATGCCTCCATATCTTTAAGGCAAATACTACCGCTGCCAACTCCAGATCGTGAGTGGGGTAGTTCTTTTCGTGCTCTTTCAATTGTCGAGATGCGTATGCTATCACCTTTTCTCTTTGGGTCAGAACACAACCCAACCCGACTCCAGATGCATCACTATAAACTGCGAAATCTTCGACTCCATCGGGTAGAGAAAGTATCGGTGCTTCACATAACTTCTTCTTTAGCTTCTCGAATGCCTCATCGTGTTTCTCATTCCATGTATACGTAGCTCCTTTATGGGTCAAAGTTGTTAATGGAGCAGCTATCGAAGAAAAGCCTTGGATAAATCGTCGGTAATATCCGACTAATCCTAGAAAGCTTCGAATCTCCGTGGGACTCTTCGGACGTTCCCACTTCATTACAGCCTCGATCTTGGCGGGGTCAACCATTATTCCTTCTTGGTTAACAACATGACCCAAGAATTGGACTTCCCGTATCCAAAAGTCGCATTTGGAGAACTTTGCAAAAAGCCTCTCCTTCTTTAACACCTCCAACACTTCTCGTAGATGCTTGCCGTGCTCCTCCTGGCTTTTCGAGTAGATGAGAATGTCGTTGATGAACACTATCACGGATTTATCAAGGAATGGTTTACAAACCCTGTTCATCAAATCCATGAATGCTGCGGGAGCATTGGTTAGTCCGAATGACATAACCAAGAACTCGTAGTGTCCATATCTTGTTCTGAATGCAGTCTTCTCAATATCCTGCTCTCTCACCTTCAGCTGATGATATCCTGACCTAAGATCGATCTTTGAGAAGTAGCTTGAACCTTGCAGCTGATCGAATATGTCATCAATCCTCGGCAATGGATACTTGTTCTTCACCGTTGCCTTATTCAACTCTCGGTAGTCTATGCACATCCTCATGCTTTCGTCCTTCTTCTACACGAATAACACTGGAGCTCCCCAGGGTGATGAACTAGGTCGAATGAAACCGCTGTCCAACAGCTCCTGAAGTTGCGTCATGAGCTCCTTCATCTCCGCCGGTGCTAATCGGTAAGGTGCCTTTGCTATCGGTGTTGTTCCTGGTAATAAGTCTATACGAAACTCTACTTGCCTATCAGGTGGTAATCCGGGAAGATCTTCGGGAAAGACTTCCGGATAATCGCACACAACCGGTATATTCTGCACCTCTTTCTTTTCTTTCTTAGCATCGATTACGAATGCCAAGTACGATGCACATCCCTTGGACAAACATTTCCTGGCTTTTATCAAGGAGATGATTCCAGAACTCACTCTGCGTTTATCCCCGTACACCATAAATGATTCCTTTCCGGGTGGGTTTATCCTAACTATCTTCTTTCGGCATAATATCTCGGCATCGTTGGCGCTAAGCCAATCCATACCCAAAACGATGCCGAAACCGTTTAACTCTATGGGTAATAGTTCCTCATGGAATTCGTTTCCGTTTAGGTCAATGACGATGTTCCTAATACGATTACTAACAGGTACGAATTTGCCACTGGCAACTTCTACAATCAGGGCATTATCTAGTTTTTCTACAGGTAATGCTAATTTCGCACTAAATTTATGCGACACAAAGGAGTAGTTGGCTCCGGAATCAAACAGTATATTTGCAGGCAAACCATTTACAAGAAAGGTACCTGAAGCGACGTCTGCTGCCTCCTTTGCAGCCTCGAGCGTCATCTGGAAGGCTCTTGCCTTCGGCTTCGGTGGTATGTTGGGTCTTCCTGCCTCCTTCTTCTTCGGGCAGTCCTTCAAAATGTGCCCTTCTTCATTACACCCATAACAGGCCTTCTGGTTAAGGGTGCATTCATTAGCATAGTGCCCAGGCTTTTCGCATTTGTAACAAGTGACCCCTCCATCACACTTCCCAAAGTGCTTCTTCTTGCACTTGTCACACCACTTTGCTTCTGATCCTCCTCCTCTCGAACCAGGTTTCGAGAATCTACTCTTCTTGTTGGACTTCGAGGATCCATCGAACTTCCGTTTCTCACCGACCTCAGCCCTTTCCATACCTCTTTCCTTTTGTTGGGTCTCCACATTCTTAGCTGCTCGAACAGCTGATTTCAGAGTGGTTGCCATCTTGACTGTTGGGCCAAAGTCAGCCGGCAGTCCGTTTGCGAATTTCTCAATTTTAGAAAGTTCGGTTGGCACTAGGTATGGAAACAACTTCATCTTTTCCGTAAATGCAGCAGCATAGTCATCGATGCTCATTCTCCCCTTCTTCAAATTTTGGAACTCATTGTTCAGATCAATCAGGTCTATCTCTGAACAGTACTGTGCCTTCAGTTGTTCCAAGAACTCATCCCATGACATTTTCAGGGCTTCTCCTCATGGCATCGTATCTGCCAATAGCTTCCACCAACTCAAGACTCCAGTTTTCAATTGTCTCACAGCGAAGACAGTCTTCTGCTTCTCGTTGCAGTCACAGCTCTCAAACACCATCTCCATCTCGGAGATCCAGTCCATAATCTCAACAGGCTTTGGGCTTCCTGAGAGACTTGGTGGTTTTGCACCCAAGAAATTTTTGTACATCCGCCCATCCTTGTAGTTTCTCCCTTCTGGGCCATCCCTTTGCTCACCTTGAGTCCCTATTTGACTCACTTGACGGCTATAGTTCCCTTCCTCAGATGGCTCGGGAACTGGCTCCGTCGGTTCAACATGTATGGTAGGTTCGTCCCTATTCTCGCGGAGCATCCGTCTCATTTCTTCCCTTTGTTCAGCTAGCATCGCTTGGATCATGGCTTGAACTCCAGCCATGGTAACTGGCTCAGGTGCAACTTCTTCAATAATAGGTATTTGCTGAACTACTGGGGGTTGGTTCCTACCTCCATTTGCGTTCATGTTTTGGCTACGGGTCCTTGCCATCTTGATCTATACACCGAATAAGGTGAATTCAGATCTTTATTTAGGAGATAAGTTTTAAATCGTCCTTATCACTCCGAAACGTTTACATGCTAGTTCTAATATCGTAGTCGTACGTTTAGAATCCTAAACACATAAGGTTTCCAGATCCGGTCGGCAACAGACCATAGATCCGAACAAAATGTAACGCCCGGGTTTTCAGGGCTAAGCATTTTTGTCAATGTAATAGTCTAGGTCAACTATTGTAACTCTTTTTGAAGTAATAAATATGAAATATTTGAGTATTATGTGAATTCTGTGTGTTTATGTGTTTATTATTAAATTATAAAAGTATAATTAATAAAGAATAAAAAATGAGCGTCAAAATTAAAGTGTGAGATAATCCCGATATCTCTACATAAAGTTGTAGAATATGTCTCGAGGTTTCTGTACATATAAAGAATGCCGAAATCCGAGCTATAACGAAGAAGTTATGGCCCGCCGAAGCTTTACGGCAAAACCGGCACAGCACCGGAAGACATAAAATAGTAAATTTACGATAGAAGCCTTTTAACCTTAGAAATCTAAACAAAATTTGTAGAATATGTTAAACTAAGAACATCGATAAAAAGAACGCCCAAATCCGACTTCGTATGAAGAAGTTACGCTTTTTCGAAGTTTCGGACTAGCAGTGTACTACCCGAAATTCGAATGTTTGATCGAGCGGTTTTTAGCCGACATGACTTGAACGAGAATCGAAGATCTTGTTGAGAGCAGCATAACGAGAAAAAGATGGGCAAAAATGGATGTCGGATGAAGAAGTTATGAGGATTTAACGGACCAATCGTGTCTCGGCCCGTTAATAATATAAAATTTAAAATCGAGCCAAAATTAGCCGACGAAGTCTAAACGAAAGTTGTAGAGTAGGTTCCCACCTTCGCGTGGATATAAAGAACGTCAAAAACGGAGCTCGTATGCGAAAGATACGAATTTTTGAAGTTAGAACTCGAAAATGCGAAACTGATGCGAAATCGGATGACGTGGCCGCTTCTGAACCGTTGCTTGCTGACCACGGCTTCGCTCCGGATCGTGCCACGACGCCTCGCCTTACGCCGCGCGTACGAAGCGAACGCCCCGCGTCCGAGTACGCCTCGCGTCGGAAGTCTCTACGCCTCGCGCCTCCGGTGTTGCGAGCCAGCTGGTGCGAAGCTGGCACCCTTATCCGAGCAGTACGCCCAGCGTACCCTCGGTACGCCCCGCGTAGAGGCGAGCTTCGGCCCCTATAAATAGGTGCGAACTTCTCCGAATTTTTCACACCATTTCTCATTCTCTCTCTAAAATCTTTCTCTCTCTAAGGTTTTGAAGCCTCCCTAAGGTCTAGGTGAACCCCTAGCACCCTAAGGAAGCCCCGAGGCTCCCGGAGTCCAAGAAAAAGGAGTTTTTTGGTTTTGAAACGCTGCTCCAATTGAGTCCCAGTTTTCGATAAAATTCGCTGTAAGTATGCTACGCTTACGCAATTTTTAATATAGCTTCCAAATAATTATAGGAATGTTATTAGGTCCTTAAAATAATTATTTGGGCTATTATTATGAGTTATATTGAGCATTATTAACGCTTAATAATAGTCAAACTAATTAATGTGTCACGGTTATCATTAAACTAAACCCTAGTGGTACCGATACTAGGTTTTATCGAAGGAATATCATTTTAAGAGTATCGAAGCGCTGTCCGAGTGCTGAGTCACCACCTAATCAGGTGAGTGCATATTCACTTTCAACTTACACATAGATATGAAGTATTTAATATAAATTACGTGCAATGTGTGCATATTATCTGAATACTTGCTATCTATGCTGAATGAACGTTTTATACATGTTTTCAAAAATTTAAACTGTATATGTATTTTATATCTACAAAATGTGTTGGGTAAAACATGGGTAGATGTAATGGTTGCTGTGTGACAAAATAAAATAATGAGAGGCCTCTCATCATTTTATCACACATCACCTATTACATCTACCCATGTTTTACCCCAACATTTTCGTAGATATAAAATACATATACAGTTTAAATCATTGAAAACATGTATAACAACGTTCATCTAGCATAGATAGCAAGTATTCAGATAATATGCACACATAGCACGTAATTTATATAAAATACTTCATATCTATGTGTAAGTTGAAAGTAACTATGCACTCACCTGATTAGGTGGTGACTCAGCACTCGGACAGCGCTTCGTTACTCTCAAAATGATATTCCTTCGATAAAACCTAGTATCGATACCACTAGGGTTTAGTCTAATGATAACCGTGACAAATTAATTGTCTGACTATTATTATTATTATATAAGTGTTAATAACACTTAATATAACTCATAATAATAGCCCAAATAATTATTTTAAGGACCTAATAACATTCCTATATTAAAACATAAGCTAAACTAAAGATAGGATAGGTACAGCTCACTTACAGTGGGTTTTTCTCGAAAACCGGGCTTCGCTGGAGCAGCGTTCCCGAGCTGAATGGCTCTTTTCTCGAGACTCCGGGAGCCTCGGGGCTTCCTTCGGGTGCTAGGGGGTTTACCTAGGCTTTTAGGGGGGTTGGGGAGCTTAGAGAGAGAGTTTAGAGAGAGAAAGATGAGGGGTGAGGGGTGAGGAAATGAGGGAACCCGGCACCTCTATTTATAGGGGAGGATTCTGATGGACTCGCCGAGTAGGGGGGACCTACTCGCCGAGTTGGTCCATGTGGTGGCCTTCTGGTGGTGCCACGTGTCCAATTCTGGTGGTGCCACGTCACCCCTATCGCGTGTCAGCCCTCAAACTTAGAAAAATCATAACTTTTGCATACGAGATCCGTTTTCGACGTTCTTTATATCCACACGTAGGTAAAATCAAGATCTACAACTTTCGTTTAGACTCCGTCGGCTAATTCTCGACCGATCTCAAATTTAACAGTAGGAGGCGTTTAGACTGTTAAATGACCGCGAAGAGTTCATAACTCCTTCATACGGACTCCGTTTTCATCTGTCTTTTTACCATTGAGTTCCTATGAATGAGATATTCAACTCTCATTTAGGTCGCGTAAGCCAAAAACCGCTCGAACTAAAATTCGAGTTTCGGGCCGTGCACTGCTAAGCCGAATCTTAGAAAAATCATAACTTCTTCATACGAAGTCAGATTTGGGCGTTCTTTTTATCGATGTTCTTAGTTTAACATATTCTACGACTTTTGTTTAGATTGCTAAGGCTAAAAAGTCTTCTATCGTAAATTCACTATTTACGTCTCCCGGTGTCGTGCCGGTTTTGCCGTAAAACTTCGGTGGGTCATAACTTCTTCGTTATAGCTCGGATTTCGGCATTCTTTATATCTACGGAAACCTTGAGACATATTCTACAACTTTGTGTAGAGATATCGGGATTATCTCACACTTTAATTTTGACGCTCATTTTTATTCTTTATTAATTATACATTTATAATTAAATAATAAACACATAAACACACATAATTCACATAATACTCAAATATTTCATATTTATTACTTCAAAAAGAGTTACAATAGTTGACCTAGACTATTACATTGACAAAAATGCTTAGCCCTGAAACCCGGGCGTTACATTAATTTAGCAATAAATTTATATCGTTTAAGAGTCTGTTGCAATCTGTCGCTATCACCTAAACCAGGGTATCTATCACTAATCCCTCCTTTGGTAATCCGTCACTAGAACCAATTGGTCGATATTAATTATTTGTTGCCAATTATTGACAAATTTATGACTATTTTGTAACACTTAATTTTAGGTATGAAAACCTTTTTGTTTATGTAAAGTCCAATTCTGATTTTTGGAGAATCTTGTCATACGCGACGCTTAGATGCCACTTATATGTTTCGCGTACATCATTTAGCTATGCATGGCATAACACCAATGTACGCATAAAATCCTAGATTTCAGGTTTTGGGCCTATAAATACATCACTAACTCCTAGGGTTTCTCTCCATCAACCTGGAATGGAAACCTTAGCCTCTCTAAGCCTCTTCTCTTTTCATCCCTTCAAATCTTGGTGTTCTTAGCAGTGGCGGAGCTAGATGGGGCATTAGGGGTACTGTAGTACTCCCAAAAGATTGGTTTATATATATATATATATATATATATATATATATATATATATAATATTATTTGTAAACATATTTTATGTTATTGTACCCCCCAACTAAAGAGATTATAACTACATATAATATATTGACAATGTTTGTACCCCCATATCAAAATTTCTGGTTCTGCCATTAGTTCTTAGAGCTTTGGAAAAAAGATTGAACTCCATTAGTGCTTGTGGTGTGCATTGCGGTGGTGGTTATCCAATATTAGCTTCTTCTTGACCATTATAAGTCTTCAAGACTCAATCTTTATGCTTAGTATTCTTTAGACCTTGAGATGTAAGATTGTTTTGCCCATTTTTATGGATTATGGATGGAGTTTTTGTAAACTCCAGAATAAAGGTTGCAACTTTATTGTTCCTTTAGGTCTCATAGGTGTTTTGTGTCTTGGATTTGGTCCCAAATCTCTATTTGGTGCTATGTATGGAGTTATGACCATAATTTCACCATTTTTGACCAAGAATAGTATGAGATATGTATAGGACATGTATATTCATAAAGTTACAATTTATGGGTTATAAGTGAGTATTAAAGCCTTCAGGAAAGTATGGGACGTTAACTTAACGAATTAAGCATTTATCAAGAAATTGGTGCTTTGAAGAGTATACACTGCGTGAAGGGTTCCAAAAACCATATGGTGGATCTGTACGCTCTAAGCAACACATAGTTAGAACTACACAATGCGTAGGTCAGCTAATTGTGTGACATTCCCACTTTTACGGCCTTTTTAAAATATTTTATTTATACTTATCTAAAACCATAGTTTATTTATTAATGTGGAATTTGGTTCCGTAAAAGTATTTCCGAAGAAATATTTTTCATTGATTTTATATGAAGCTTGGAATGTCATAACCGATACAAAACATGAGCATAAATAAGCCATACAATATCTTAGACTAATAATCTACATTTTCTTGAATCTCTCATCATGCATGTAACATTGTACCGCTACCTATGATACAAAGAAGTTGAGTGGCTCAGGTTGGGAAACTGGTGAGTACATAGGATTTACAATCCACAATAATATAGTTAATATGTTTCATTATCAAACAACTAATCCGATTATCCATCCCCATTTTCTAATCTATTCTTCCCTAAGGGTCATTGTAATCATCGTTGCTAACAGTATTGTTACAGGGATTTCTCTGTAATACATGTCAGTAGGGTTCTTTCTATTTTTATTACTAAGGATCATCTTAACCATTGTTACTAACCATACTGTTACAGGGATTTCTCTTCAGTACATGTCAGTAGGGTATTGCACATCAAATGGGCATGAATTCCATCACTTATAGGTTATAAACTTGCATGTACTCCACGAGACGGTCATGAATAGTCTGGTGGTTGTCACCTGTACTCTGCTAAGTGACTACATCGGTGGTACACTAGTACCATTCCTCATTGTTGGTATTCTAGTATAATTTCTACATCTTTGGTATTCTAGTACCACTATGTCACAACCCCAAACTGAATTGGCGGAAACATTCGGAGGTGGAGGACGTCATGTACAGTATCATAACAATGCATAATAGTAAAACAAGCAAAAACATCCATTGCATTAATAGAATTGTTAAATACATATGTGTTCTTTGTAAAGTTTAAATGACACCAAAAATGTATAATCAAAATAATGACGAGTCTTGAATCCACTCCGTCCTTTAAAAGCTGCATGGGTGTACCTGTTTACTGGTTCACTGAGAATACAAGTTATTTTGAAAAAGAGTATTAGCATAAAATGCTAGTGAGTTCATAAGCGTTTAGTGTCATTTGTTTGTAATTAAAAACCTTGAAATGTTTGTATTTAAAACCCTGAAATGTTTGTAAAGTTTTCCCAGAAAATCCTATATTTCCTGCTTATGATGAAATGTGGCCTTCTACCCAAGGCCCGACTGTTTATGTGTTTGTCCTCGTATAAAATGAAATGTTTCCATATATACTTGGAATAGTATGGAAAAATATAGTAATACTTTATATCTATATAAAAGTAGGTTTTTCCCATTTATTACTATTGTCTATTAGGAAAACAGAATGTCTTAACCCAACAGTACCACTGCTGAAATATGAAATGGGAAAATAAAGACTCATAGTCGTATTAAATGTACTATACACTTTGGGGAGTCTTATTGCCTTTAAAACCGATTTGGTTAATTAAAGATTTAAAATGTGATGTAGTTGTAACCAAGATGATTGACGGTTGAATACACGACAACCTTCCAGCATCGAAAATAGTGACATGACATTTTGTCACCCCTTGGCCTTACTGGCTGGGACTATATCTAGCAGTCGGGGTGTGGGAGTGTCTGTCTCGTATAGATCTATACACACAATGTCCGCTCTCCCCCCAAGAGACTCTGGTTACAAATGTGATACAACAATGTATTGTTGTATCATGAAGTAGTGTTTCACATTCTAATTATCATGTTCTTTCTGTACTTGTATATATATATATATATATGTGTGTGTGTGTGTGTGTGTGTGTATGTATATGTTCTTTCCTGTTCTTGTATATGTATATGTATACGTTCTCTTCTGTTCTTTGTATATGTTCTCTAAACTACACCTATTATAGTTTACTAGTATGTTTGTTTTGTTCTTGACTTATAGAAAAGACTCAATTGTTCAGCTTGAACAATTGAGTTAAGCAAAATTTTTAAAGATACAAGTTTCTATTCTTATACATATTTAGCATGTATAACTATGAGTTAATCGGCAGTTGGACTAGTGTATCCTACCCTAAGCCCACAACCAAACAAGGAACATGAGTCAAGGTTATCAGCAATAGTCCTAAGTCCATTAAAGCATACTTATACACTAATACATAAATGAATATTGTTTTGAAAGTAAAAGAGTTTGAAAAAAAAAAGTTTAAAATTAGTTTAGAAAGGGTTTTACAAGAAAGTCTAACAATGTTTAAAGGTAGTTTGAAAATGAGTTTAAAACGAGATATTTGACAAGTATATAAATGTTTATACTAACACAAATTTAGTTTTGTTCAACTTGTATTACCCCCCCCCCCCTCCTAAAATCATTTAAAACAGTTAAAATATTGATTGCAGGGGTATGAACTCACCTGTAGTGAGTGATTCGAATGTAAGATCGGAAAAGGATGCTGGGTGCTAAGTGAAATCTTGGGCACAAACGGATCCTAATAAGCATATAATGACACATATATGGATATAATTAGTGTATAAGCAACTAATCATGCGAGGAAACCACCTTAGGGACTAGGAAACACTTATATTGAAGTGTTACAATCACGTAGGATTGCATCAAAGGGGTTTACGGCCACACAATTGTATATACGGCCAGTATGTGTACGGTCCTTGTGGTATACGGTCATGGTGTGTACGACCATGGAGTGTATGGTTGTACACCCATGGAAAACTTGCAAAACGGGGTGTTTCATGGCTCTAACTAGCATCCACTTAGTGTTCAAGGTCCTATATTGGGACATGGGGTGTGTTTGTGGCCTAAACATGCACTAAACAACAATTTATGGCCATATGATGAGTGTACGGCCATACACCCTTGGTGTTCATGCATTTGATGATGATTTAAGGCTAGAAATCGAGTGTTTCTTAATCCTAACTGGAAGATAAAATAGATACTTACACTTTTGAGGGTCCTTATGGGGTTCACGGCCACTAAGAACTAGTATGTGTTCTTGGTGAAAGATGAGATTATTGAAGATCTAGTCAAAGGGGGGTAATTTAATGGATGGAATCATAGATCTTTACCAGATAAAGCAATGAATCAACTAATCAAATGGAAGGAATACTTACTTATTTTAAGATCAAGGTGAAGAACTTGATTATAGTTGAGAGAAAATCAGGTTTTCTTGGCTTGGAAGTGTGAAAAGTGAGTGAAAGAGAAGGGAAAACTTATATAAGGGCATGTGCTCATGGCCATGAGGAGGTGTACCGTCGTACACCCATGTGTACGACCTTATACTCCTCTTGAAGGAGTGTTTGGCCAGAATGCAACCCTATGACTTGAGATAACTCATCCCTAAACCCAAACCTTGATTGTATTAAGATTAGAACACTCAAACAGACCCTAAACAATGCTAAATGATAGCATGAACTAGTCTGACTTTGATTGAATTGAATGGTTTGTACAAGATAGAAATTTTGGGTTGTCACATCATCCCCCTGTTAGAGGGAATTTCGTCCCGAAATTAGAGTTTAAGCAATTACAAATGACTAGGTAAAAAGATGAGGACATTTCAGTTTCATCTGATCCTCGCATTCCCAAGTGAATTCAGGTCCCCGCTTGGCATTTCGATGAATCTTCACTATTAGGATATGACTTTGCTTCGTTTGCTTGACCTCTCGGTCCATAATCTCTACTAGTTCTTCCATAAAGTTGAGGCTCTCGTTGATCTCGATCTCGTCGAGTGGGATTATAAGAGCCTCACCAGATAGACACTTTTTCAAGTTTGAGACGTGGAAAGTAGAATGTATGTTACTAAGTTCGCGAGGTAGTTTGAGTTTGTAAGCTACAGGGTCGATTCTAGCGATAATCTCGAAAGGACCTACGTATCTTGGATTTAGCTTCCCATGCTTTCTGAAGCATATCAAGCGCTTCTAGGTTGAGACCTTCAAAAGAACACGGTCACCCACCTGGCATTCCAAAGGTTTCCTTCGCTTGTCTGCGTAGCTTTTCTGTCAGTCTCAAGAGGCTTTCAATCGTTCACGAATCTCAATGATATTCTTTGTCGTTTACCATATGATTTCCGGACCTGTGAGAATGCTGTCAGGAACTCATCCTTTAGCTAACTGAGTGTCATACATCTCCAAAAGGTGCACACACTGCCTTGCTACTCAAGGCATTAACCACAACATTTGCCTTCTTAGGGTGATACAAAATCTCACAGTCATAATCCTTCACCATACCCAACCACCTCCACTGTCTCATATTCAGATTTGACTGATCCATCAGGTATCTTAGGCTCTTGTGGTCGGTGTAACCCCATATAAATAATGCCTCCAAATCTTGAGGGCAAAAACCACAACCCCCAACTCTAAATTATACGTAGGGTAATTTTCCTCATGAGACTTTGGCTACATAGAAGTGTAAGCAATAAGATGTCCTCTATGCATGAGGACAACTCTATACCCAAGATAGATGTATCATAATAAACTACAAAATCATCCATACCCTAGGGAAGAGGGATAATCATGGAGAATATGTCTTGACGACTCAGAAGCTAACTGTTGATCGGCCCCCACCAAAAAGTAACATTCTTCTTTGTCAAGCAGGTTAATGACACAACAATCTTGGAGAAATATTGGATAAACCTTCGTTAATAACCCACCAGAACAAGGAAACTCCGAATCTCTGATGGTGTCCTCGGGACCTCCCACCGAATCACAACCTTAATCTTGGCCGGATCAACCAATATACCATTATGGTTGACGATATGCCCCAAAAACTGCACCGTGCGCAACCAAAACTAACATTTAAAGAATTTGAAATATATGCTTTCTCTCCTCATAGTCTCCAATACCACCCACAAATGCTCCTCATGCTGCTCCTTGGTCTTGGAGTATAATAGGCTATCCTCAATAAACACGATTACCGACCGATCCAACATCACTTGCATACCCAATTCATGAGATCTATGAATGTTACTGGTGCGTTGGTGAGTTCGAATGGCATCACCATGAACTCGTAATGACCATAACGAGTCTTGAAGGTTGTTTTATGCACATCCTCATCTCTGACTCTCATCTAATGGTAACCTGATCGCAAATCAATCTTGGAAAACCAAGATGCACCCTAAAGCTGATTAAATAAATCGTCGATCCTCAGAAGTGGATAACGGTTCTTCATTGTTAACTTACTCAAATCCAGGTAGTTAATGTACATCCTGTGTGAACCATCCTTTTTGATGAATAGGATCGGTGCTCCCCATGGGGAACTACTCTGTCTGATAAACCCTTTGTCCAACAGTTCTTGCAGCTGCATAAACAACTAATGTATCTCCGAAGGTGCTAAACGACACAATGCCTTGGCTATAAGGGCCACACTGGGTACTAGATCAATCTGGAACTCAACCTTCCTCTCAGGAGGCACTCATGGTAAACCCTCAGAAAACACATCGGGGAAATCCCGAACGATGGGAAGCTCACTCAATGTTGTCATGCACCTAACCTGAGTATCCGCCACAAATGCCAAAAACCCAAAACAACCATGCTGAAGATATCTCCTGGCCCTCGCAACTGAACAGAGGGCCAGTCCCCATGGATTTCCTTCTCAATGAATGATAAGTTCACCATAACTTAGTGATCGAACTCTCACTAGCTTGTGCTCACAGTCAATCATGGCCCTATAGGGACCCAACTAATACATCCCTATGATAACCTTCAAGCCTTGTAGAGGAATCTGAACCAAGTCAATAGAGTATCTCTTGTTGAACAGATTTAGAACACACCCATGATGAACCCTCGAAGCACTCACAAAATGATCATAAGCAATCTCTACCTCCAACGGATAATCCAGAATCCCACAATCATCACTAAACTTCTTGCTAAACATAAGATATAAAAGGATTGGGTAGCACCCGAATTGAACACGACATAAGCAGTCATACCATTGACCAAAAAGGCCCCTATACAAAACATATAACACATTATCATAAATAAGGACAAAAAAATAGAATAAAGTAAGAAAACACATCAGTTGCTAAATGCACCTCCTCCGTTATCAGCTGGAATGCCCGACTCTTCACAAAAGTTGCCTCCGCCCTGCTCCAGTGGCCATCGATGATCCTCAAAGTGGTCGGCGCAAGCACCACCACTGCTACTCCTGTCAACCTCGGATAATCAACCTTTTTATGGTAAGTTTGATTGTAATGAAAACAATTCAATACACCTCGGGGGCAGTCCCTACTCATATGACCCATCTGTCCACATCTGAAACAACCTGAACCTACTGCTCAACATGCCCCACCGTACGAGTTGCTACACTTTCCGTAACAGCTCCGAATCTGCTAGCCCTTAGTGTAAGAATTAGAAGTCTTGGGACTCTTAGACTAAACCACTGTTGTCTACACCTGCTCTATATCATTTAGGGTATTGCACCCTAAAAGCTCACAAAATCCCTGATATCATCCCTTAATATGTCATGGTACCTCAACTTCTTCATCTCCTCATCCACACCATACTATAGAACCAACATAGCCCTCTCAAGGAACTTAGTGGTGGTTTCCACCACAGACTCAGTAGTCTGGAGATGGTCCTGAAAATCCCTCACTAGTTATTGCACCTCAATCGCTAGTGTTAACTCCTCATGAAATCTCATAACAAACTCCTCCCAAGTTATGTCCACCACCGCCTTATATCCCAATGCACGACTGACCTCATCCTACCGGTTACGGGCTCGATCTCTCAGAAGGTAGGAGGCAAACCCTGCCTTTTGCCCCTTCTAGAAAGAAGCTCGTTTGCTAAGAATTTTCTATGTCAGTGATCCACCGACTGCTGGCAATGAGGTCCTTAACCCCAAAGAATTCGGAGCTCCACAGGACTTGAACTCCTAAAATGAGGGAGTTTGTGCCCTATCTGTCTCGCAACAATCTCTGCATGAAGGGTCTCGAGTCGCTCATCTAGAAGCTCCATAATCCCCTCCTTTATCCTATCAAAAATCACAGGGGTGGCCTCCATGATACCGCACGTGATCTATGATGTGATAAACACGTGCAACTGCTCAACCTTTGGTTCGACACCAACACCAGAACCAGATCCAGAAGCTCCTCCTTGAGTAGACACCATACTCACTGAAATACAACATATAAATGATCAACATAATACCAAAGAGACTTCAACTCTACAAGCCCCTTAGAAATTCTAACACCGTCTTTGCCTTGAGTATAAATCATGTACTTTATGTAGTATGGATCGAATACTACCTTCGACACCTATCTGTACTTTCCTCAAGAACCATCCTGAATCCTCTAAGTCACCAAAATAAATCCGTACACACTATCCCTATGTTAAACAACATACATATCCTATTATGGCATTTCCTAGGCTCTCCTAGGAATTTTCAACTCAACTATCCTGCAATACTGAGAACCTCAACCAACACTGTTGGTTGTCTAATGCATGCAAGTTATACATAAAATGGGATCGCATAGACTGCCGAATAATGATTCTACCCTAAGTCCACAACCAAATAAGGAACAGGAAATGAGGCTAAATCGATGATTCTAGGGCTATATAAAGCTAATTGTATACAACTTTTAAAGCATACACTTCGCCATTTAAATGAGCCGATATCAATTCTATGTAACACATATCATCCAATCCTCTGATGCTATAAGGCATTAAACAAATCAGACAATTCTATCATATGATTCCTGAAGGTATCATTAGCTCTAGTCTAGCATGCAATTCACAAATCTTACATAATAGTCATAACACATGGGTTTGGGCAGTTTGGTTACTTGAGCTTGGTTGATTGCACGCATCAAACCCCCTTTCTACTTTGTAAAAATCTTTTAAAATTTCATTTTCTTTGACAAGTGTATCAATTCCTTAGTTTGAGTTATGACAAACCTAAAAGTGTGCTCGAATCCCTCAAACCAAGGCTCTAATACTAACTTGTAACAACCCAAAAACAATGATATTTTTTTTTTCATTTTTAAAATCATTAATTACATACATTATATGTCTCAGAAACAACCATGATACAAACTATCCGAAACATCAGAGTAAAAGTGATCATAAGTGCGGAAACATGAGGGGGATGATGTGCCATCACGTCAGTCCCTTCTCTTTCGTATTGGAAGTACCTAAAACCATAAACATAATTGTAAAAACAAAGAGTAGTGAGTTCCCCAAAGTACCACATACCAAACATACAATTGGTCCCAACCCTAAAGGTATATTTCAACCCAATATGCAATCATAGGCCTAACCCTAGGGTTTCTTTCAACCCATCATATGCTCATGAGCCCAGCCCTGGGGCCTAGCCATGGAGTTTCTTTCAACCCAATCATACAATAATGGGCCCAACCCAGGGGTTTATTTCAACCCAATCATACAAACATGCAAGTGTCACAACAATAGCTAGCATCCTACACATACAATCCAGTGGGCCGACATTGGTGCCTTCGATCCACAAATACAATGAGAAAACTTACCTCTCAGAAAAATGATCAACGACTACTGCTCTCACTGATAGAATATCGCTACTACGTACTAGCTATACAATCATACTAGATAAACCCTTAGCTCTTCATCCAAACTAGGTGTTTGACCAAAAGTCAACTCGAGTTAAAAGTCAACAATCAATGTTGACTTTAGTCAACTGCCACATCGTCAGCCTCAATCATCCAGACAGTCGTGATTTTCCCAGTCGCCAAGTAATGGCGACCTAATGCCATACCGTAGGAATTAGGTTTTCAACCAATTAATGGGTTAAGCTGTTTTCTTCGATCCTAAGAGCTCCAAAGCTCATATATGGTCCAAAACAAGGTCTAAAGGGATAAAGTTTACAACTTTACCCGGTATGACCACCCAAAATATCAAAATCTCAAAACCTAGGTTCCAAAAAGGCTAAATGATACATGACTTCATCCAGTAAGCACTTATTCCACAAAGTCCTTAACTCATACATTTCAGAAGGGTTTCTAATACCAAAACTGTCATAAAATTCGGTGATTTATAGACATGCATGTCTTAAATCCATAATGAGTCAAAATAAGGGTTTTTCCATGGAAATATCATGCATGGATCAAAACCCAACAAAATTCAGATCCAAACCAACAATCATATCAAATGCTCCAGAGATTCATAAAATTGCAAACTTCATGAGATCTTACCACTCCAATCAACATGAACATGAACATTTAGGGACAGAAATTAAGATCTAGAAACCTACCATGATAAAAATCGAGTCTTGGACACTTACAAAGGTCCAGAATAGTGCCAAAACAAAGGTTGAGGACTAGCTTGCTGAATCTAAGCTCACTTCTTCTTCTTCTTCTTCTTCTTTCTTCCATCAATGGCCTCAAGGAACACCTAATGGGATTAAATAAATGATAAGGGAAATTAGGGTGTCTATGGTTTCAAGGAGGTTGAGGGTGAGCAAACCCTAGCCTCCTCATTCCTTTAAATAGGGAGCAAAACTAGGAAAATAGGGTTTCTCAACTTCCAGTTGCCATGCCGTGACCATATGTTGTCACATCGTGGCGGCTTAAATGAAGCATACGGTCCAACTTGGCTTGCCACGTCGTGGTGCCCCCACCACGGTGTGACAAACCCTTTAATGAAAAAAATTGAAAACATAAAGTACCTTGGGATCCGGGTGTTACACCTTCTAGCGTTTTATAGGAAACAAGTTGTCGCTGATCATGAAACAAGATGATACTAGACAACTATCAACTAAAATCACAAAATTTTACATGGTTTTTGGTCATCAGGTGGTTTTTATATATTTTTTTGGTTATTGGGTGGTTTTACATGATTTTTTTGGTCCACAAAGTGTTTGAATTTATAGCATTCTACTTTGATATTTTTATATGTGAAATCAAATATACTCCTATTTTTAGTGTTTTTTTTCCTATGGTTATTTGAAACATCATTTTTAGTGCATGGTTAATTTTACAAGATTTTTGTTCGCCGGGTAGTTTTTATTTGATCTTTTGGTCATGAGGTTGTTAATTTGATAGCCCGGTTAATATGATTTTTATTAAAATAAAAAAAAAAACAAAAACTCTTTTGCAGTGTCAAGTTAGAAAGTTGAGTCTTTTGGAGGGATGGCTTACTTTTAAAGCAATAAAAATTAAGATGTGTGAGTGTGATAGTCTCGGGGAATAAAATATGCATATTTCTTTTTTCATCTCTGTTAAAAATATGTTGTATCTATGATTGTAACGACAAAGGGTATTTTTGGCATTTATGGAAGGAAAATACGAAGTTGGAGTTTGAATACTTACTTTTATATGATTGTAAACATTTTTCGTTATTTAAACATTTTTTGGCAGTTTATTAAAAGAGAATTTCATATATGCTTTTCCTAAACATTAAAATATCATATTTACCCAACTTAATTTCTAAATATCATATTTACCCTTTATAAAATTTCTAAATATCATATTTACCATTCATAAAATTTCAAAATATCATATATCTCCTGTTTAAACATCAAAATATTATATATACCCTTCTTAAATATCAAAATATCATATACATATACATTTTAAACATCAAAATATCAATGGTAATATCTAAAATAACTTCTATCTACAACATGATAATAATCAACAACAACAAAAACTAAACAATCAAAATATATATTCTATATAGAGGGTTGAAGATGAATTTTTTTGTTTGTCAAGAGGATGACATTCCAACAATTTGGAAGTTCACATTCCATTATCATAAACGTAAGGATAATATGGTTAATATTTTTAATTATTATAATAATTCTAAGGTATAAAGAATGATTATAAAATATTAAAAACATTATAAAAAATGATTTGGGTAAATATGATATTTTGAAGGTTTATGAAGGGTAAATATGATATTGAAAAATTAAATTGGGTAAATATGATATTTTGAAATTTAAGAGGGGTATATATGAAATTCTCCCATTAAAAATTGGACCAATAAGCTGAAAGCCTTATGGATTTCGAAATTTTGATTATGTATAAAAAAAAGGGGCAATTGGTAAATTAAAGATAGCAGAATTAGTAAAAGGAAAAGGTGTTTTTGGCAATTGTGGGGAAAAAACAAAAAAAATATAGTAGATATTTTAGACTAGGTGATTTTAACAGCAATTTGTGTATTTGTCCGTAAAAGCAACAAGTGGTGGTTATGGGTATTTCTATTCCATTTCAGGAATAAAAAAAAAGCAACATAATCCGTAGATGTAATTAGACAAAAAAAAAAAAAAAAAGAAAAAAAAAAAAGAAAGATAATCTTAACATCCTATACTCTTAGTCTTGTTACCAAAAGAGGAGATTGCCAAGTTTTGTACGTGAATGGCCTTTTTGTCATGTTTGGACTAGAATCAAACGATTCATATTTCTTGATTATTTTATGTTTGTCGTCTAATGCACAAATTCACATTGTAGGTTCAGATGGAGTAGCAAAGTTGTATTTGGGCATAACTCTGATATTTTCGACATTAATACGTCTAACAACAATAAGACAAAAAAAAAGATGTTAGCGGTCATTAAACATGAAAATGTAAAATATAATTTGAAAGTATTATATAAAGTGTAAGTTGGAGATTTATGATATTTTTTTATGTGAAAATATGTTGTTTGATTGCTCCTATGAGGTTTGTTTTTGTTTTTGTTTTTTTGTATTGTTTTTTATTTTGTTTTTTTGTTTATTGTTTATTGTTTTGTTTTTGTTTTTGTTTTTTTGTTTTTGTTTTTGCTTTTGTTTTTTCTTTTTTAGTAATTTGAGTTTAACAAGCTTCATCTAAATTTGATAATTAAAACATATAGGAAAGATATGTGCTAAAGATTTTGAATTTGTATTGTCCTCTAGAAACCAACCATAGCCTCACAGACTGTTCCCTTATATCCCGATAGGTCTAAACATTTCCACAAATTCAGCTACAAAAAGTCGTGGATGTACATCTTCAATCAATCATCTAAACTAAATTTTATTTGTTAGTTGGATGTAGTGATCAAATTGCAAGATTTGTGAAAGTTCATTATTATTTATTAGTATTAATCTTTAGCAAATTATAAAACTAATATTTTATTTTTGTTTATTATTATTTTTTTGTAATAATTTCGTTGACCAAAAGATATGTACATGTGATTGGATGTAGCCTGAAAAATCATATTTTAATGTATAAGGAAAACATATTTTAGAAATTACTCAATTACATTGTCTGCATTGGATGTTTCTAGTTATGGCAATGCATTTTAATTGTAATGTTTACTTGATTTCTTTGTTGAATTTAACGTTAATTGGTACATATAACAACTTATTGTTGCGTTTGGTTTTACAATACCAATATGAAAATAGTCATATGAGTCTCAATTAGGGTTGGTACGTGGAACAAAGTCAATTCATAAAGCAATCGCACAATATGTTTTAATCAAGGAGTCACATCATGTTGTGATAAAATAAAAATCATATGCATCATTTATGTTAAAAAAAATACTATATTAAAAAACCAAATTGCTCTAATATAAATATTAAATATTTTTATTTAATAAGTTTGGTTCAAAAACTATAAAAATTAATCTAACTAAGATTTTTTTTATTAAAGTTTCACATAAGATAACGCCACCTATTAATGTGATATGCATTTAATTTATATTCTCCGTGTTTAATGCGGGTGGTAAGTATTCATAAATAGTTAAGTTACGAGGTGGTTTGAAAACTATAAGGTACACCAAGAAAAAATTACAGAAAGGGAAAACCTGTTAAAATAAAACAAATGTCAGGGTTTACTTGTGAATTTTCTTAATTCCGCTATACGACATATCAAAAATGAAAATTGTATAATTGTAATTTATTCCGTTGTAAGTGTTTGAGCTTCCTGATGGGTGATTCACCCATCACTAATGAGTCTAGTGTTTAGTTTGAGAGATTGAGTGTGAGTGTGAAGCTTGAACAAATTGGATTTTAGGGTGTGTTTGACAAAAGTAGTTGTTAGCTGGAAGCAGGTAGCGAGTAGCGTGTAGCGGGTAGCTGGTAGCAGGAAGCTATAACTTTTATTTGTTATATGAGTATTTGGTAAAAATAACTAGAAACTTTTGAAATATATAAAATTACATAAAAGGACAACTGATTAAAAAATAAATAAACATATAAATATATTTTTAAGGGTAATTATGGAAATTGATTTCAAAAGCTCAGTAACGTTTTGTTAATCTCTACATAAAGTAGCTTTTAGATTCAGAGCGTTTTGTTTGAACTACCAAACGAAACTTTTTGTTTAAACTAGAACATTTTGTCAAAAGCTTTAGAAGCCCCCAAACGCTTCCAAAAGATCCGTGTCGAACACGCCCTTAGTATTTTACCCATAAGTTGTAAAAATTGTAATTTACTCTTCTATAAGTAAAATTCAAAAATCACAAATGTTTGCGTGTGAGAGGATGATTGTTCTTTTAACAATTTATTATATCGAGCCAAAATCACCTTTCCATTGCAAGATCAATGCTGGCCCAAGCCTAGGGCGAGCTGGGTCACGGCCCATGGCAACAATTTGTAGTAGGGCATCAATTTTTCACAGGCTCTTATATGTATTATTGTATATTTGAGCCAATTAAGAAAGCTAGTCCATTAAAGATTCATCCCTTTTAAGACGTCAAGGGCAGGCATTTCTTGGAGACGTAATTATTGAAGATGAAGAGCACGAGGCATCCCATCTGGAGAATGGAGATGGACGATTATAATTTAAAATCAAGATTTAGTCCTCCATGGCTCCATCGATCGCTTCACTGCTTCAGGCTTCAGCGCTTCTCTTGCTCTCTCTTTTGATCGCTTCTCCTATATTCTTCTTTCTTTCTTTCTAAATCCTGAATCGTCCTCTACTGAATTGTCCTCTACTGCTTTCTATTGCTCTAAATCAGTTGTATTAAAGTAAGGATTCAAATGTGTGTTTACTACGATACCATGATTGAATGAATTCGTCCTCACTCCTCCTAAGGTCCTAATCCAGTAAGTTTTTTTTCTAGTATTTCAAATTTCTTGCATAACCTACTTAAAGTTTCGAAAATCTGATAGTGAGTACTGGTTAAAAAAATCTATTTCAGTTTTTTTATATAGCTTCCTAGAGAAGAAGTGAAATTATCGATCAAGATTGCAGTGTTGTTGATCCTGAACTACACTAAGCTTCATTAATTTTCTAGGTAATTTTTTTTCTTCTATTTATGGTACTGTGCTGATTGATGATCAAATTAAGTTGCATATTTTAATTGTTTTTATATAATCTGAAATCTGCTAAGTTATGTCTGTTGAATGTGATAAGTTATGTTAATTTCTGAATTAAGTTATGATAATTTTTGAAAATCTGATATATTGATATGTACATGTAGAGGAATGAAATCTTTGATTAAGGTTGCCAAATCGAAGTTCTAAAGCTCCTGGCTACAATCCAAAACATTAAATCATCAATGTTTCAAACTTTAACTTGACATATACACACATATGTTAGTTTCTTTTATAGGATTTAGACACTAGTTATTGATTACTCTTACAAATAATTTTGTAAAGAAGTTTTCTGATATATATGAATTTTGATTCTGTTTTTTCTGAGATGTGAATTCAGATCATGAAATTCTTATATTAAAAAACTTATGTATTTTTTTTATAATGATATGGTTTTCTAAAATCCAAATAATCTGATGTGTTTTTGATTTCTAAAGTAGATTTGAGATATGACTCTAACTCAATTGAGAAGTAGATTTGAGAAAATGCAACATTTTGAATCTATTTTTGAATTTTTGTTTGATAGTTTAAAGTTAAAATCTTTACTTGATGATGAATTAAAAAAATGTTGTAAGAAACTTAAAATTAGTTTGACAAATGATGAGGAACTTGATATTGATGGAAAAGATTTATTTATTAAGTTACAAGTTTTACAGGAAATGTTGCCGGATGAAGCATACAAATGTGAACTTCCTTGGTCAGCCATTCAAATTATGGAGTTTGCAAAGGAAATGGACATGTTTCCCAATGTGTTGGTGGCATAAAAGATTTTGTTGACAGTATCGATCACAGTTGCTTCCGCGGAAAGAAGTTTTTCGAAATTGAAGTTATTGAAGTCATATCTTCGAATTACCATGACTTAAAAAAGATCAAATGGATTAACAATTTTGAGTATAGAAAGTCAATTTCTACGAAGTCTTGATTATGATAAAATAATAGATGTTTTTACCTAAAAAAATGCAAGGAGGCATCGTTTTAATGAATTTTATGTATGCTTTTGTTTGTATAACCTTGTTTTGGTTTGACTATCAAATTTATTTCATTTTTGCTATTTTTTTCAAATAAATAAAGGCATTAATTTAGAATATCGCTACGGGTATTGAAAATCAATAGACCGGCCCTGTGCAAGATGCATCTACGTCTTGTATAGTATTTTCTATTTCCCCCTAACTTTGACTTGTCTTGCTATTGATTTTGAAAATTAACATTGAAACAAGACCATCAACGATCAATGGTCCTAATCCTATTCTCATTTGAACATTGGGCCATGCATGTGCCAGCCAGCAGGGCAGCAATCTAAATACTCATGGATAGGCATGTGAATGCATACGTTTAATTCCACATGATTCTTTTAAGGTATGCGCATCTGAAAACAATTCATAAAGTAATAAATAAATAAACAAATAAAATATCAGTCTTATAATTAAACATGTATCGACATGATTAAGAATTTTGAATTATTAATACTTAAGCTGCCTACGCTTTTATGATACAACTATAGCTATTTCTCAGAACATTAAATATTTATTCGGAATGTTTATTATGACATAAGTTTTAATTTCAGTTTAGAAGGAAATGATTTATCCAAAATTGAAGAACTGATAATTGAACCAAATACTTCTGGTTCTGGTCCTACTGAAATTAATTTAGTTCATTTCATATGTTTTATGGTTGGAAAGGTATTTTTAATCCTTAAACAAAGACATTTTAATTATTGTTTCAAAACATAATTATAATGCTTTATCATATAAAGTCTACATAAATATCAGTAAATTTATTAATAAGTAAAGTCAATCATGATTAATTGGGTAACCAATTTCTTAGTTAAATTATGCACTTCCACGGGTGCGGGGATGATGGGAGTTTATTTAATCGTGAATTATAATAATTTTTCTACAACAAGAATAAATGTTTCCAGATTATCTCCACATGCTTCATTATTCATAATAACATGTAAAGTTGGATGTAATACATGTGTATTTTTGCTTCAATTATGGACAAAAAATATACGTGCTTTTGGATATTAAATATGATAAAGCGTATCTTTATGCATATAAAAAGCATTTTATATACTAATTTTGTATATAAACAATAAGATGTAATATATTATAGAAAAGGTAAATATACAGTTCATAAGGTAGTTAAATTTTAACTTCAAAGGTATAAATGGGGGATACTCACAAATTTCAAAGGTATAAATGGGGATATTCACAAAAATGGCTATTTTATTGGAATATGGGCTAAACCTATCTTTTTCGATTCTATTAAAATAATGATGATAATGTTCGAATGAGACATTTCGAACTATTTCAAACTAACTAATATATATATATATATATATATATATATATATATATATATATATATATATATATATATATATATATATATATATATATATATATATCGTACTAAAACTATTTTTTCTAGAAAAAAATATATTTCGGAATCAAATTTTGGACTTCGGATTTCAAAATCTAGGTTTCGGACAAATAAAAAAAAGTATTCTGGAATTTTATGAAAAAATCAGAAATCTGGTGACCAAATGCGGAATTTCGAAAAATATTTGGTTTTTTTTTTTACTGAAAAAAAAATGTTAATGGGAGGGGGTAATTCACGGGTTGGTTGGTCAGCCCTTAAAAAAAAAGTCACCTTCATGACTGACGGACTCCTATAGGGAAAGTTCAAGTCTTCACCAAATTTGTGAACAACCTTAGAGAGCCCATACTAATAACAGAAATACACTAAAAAAATAATATATAAAATAAAGCAAATGGGAAGTGGATAATATACAAAAGCATAAAAATAACATTTGGTTCGAAAAGCAATATTAAACATTTGAATACGGTTATTTCAGAAATTGGTAATCGTAGTTTATGAAAAGTGTTTTGTACAAATTAGAAAAAAAAAATACATATTATAATATTCTTGAAATATGGAAGGTCATTACGGAACTGGTGAATGGTGATTATGTTTGCAAATGCCCAAAAGTGAGGCCATTTCCATATATTTGCCAGTAGTAATGAGATGTTCATTTCTTCAAATTGTACTCTTACACGTTTAAAATCGCGAACAAAGTCTAATACCATGTTGTCAACAAGACTCCGTTGTCTAACCTCACGGCATATCACTTCAGATTCGAATGGCGGAGGTCACATAATAGTGAATATTCTTGATTGCGAAAAAACTTTTACAATTTATAAAACTATATGGTTCAAAACAAAACATGTTACTAATTTGTGGAGTTATAAACATCATATAACATTATATTAATAAATCTAGAATTATAGTTTTATCATAACTTGGCCCGGTACCATTTTTAGGAGTTCTTTCTACTTCCATTTTGAGTTTTAACAACCTTTACAACCTTCTTATTTTCGCAATTGGCCTCTATAGATGTGGATTTCGTTTATTCTATGTACAAATAAAAACCTAGTTAGTATGATATAATACTATTAGGTGCATATTATGCACCATTTTTAACATATGCTTTTCTTGTTTTTGCAAGGCATTTAGGCTTCACACATTTTGTTCATAATTCATGACATTGCATGTTTATCGTGTGAGCGAAGTTATTTGCACATTTTTTTTAATTCAAGAGCTTTGAAGGTTAGGAGGTTACTTGCACTTTCTTGCGAATGAATTATAGGAGCTTTGAAGGGTGATAAGTTATTTCAGGAGCAAAGTTATTTGCACATTCTTGCAGAGGGACATTGTAACGATGTGAATTTTCAAAACAATTTTTCATTTTTCAAACAATATAGTTATCATTTAAACATTTTCAAATCTCATGTTCAACAATTGTTATCAAACAAAACATATCCCAAGATCACAAATAAAAACATTTGTCTGTGTGTGTGTGTATGGATCATGTCGACGCATTCCCACAATCGTCGCTGGTACCTGTAACACATAACACGGGAAGCATAAATGCTTAGTGAGTTCCCAAAATATCACATACAACACATATTAGCCACTCAAGGCTATAACTCTGTATGACCATCTGGTCAGTGTGTCTCAGTGGGACCCTCCAGTCCCATAACCATGTGGACCCTCTGGTCTTAACTCTGTGGACCTTCCGGCCCTAACTCTGTAAACTCTGAATCATACATAACACAAATCACATAGAAATCACATCATACAAAAGTATACAAGGTACTCTATCACAAAACTTTAATTACCACTCTAGGTAAGGTATAGTGAGAAGACTTATCTCGGATAACTCGGTAATACTAGTCTAGCCTCCACCTAATAACAAGAAATAATTACTCTAATCAGTACAACTCTCAAAGGCTAGACTAATCCCTCTCTAAGTTCTCTCAGAAGGGTAAAAGACCATTTTACCCTTCTTATGGCTCAAAGATCCAATCCTTGACTAAACAACGTCGAAAATGAGCAATGATGGACAAGCCCGCCCAAGCCCAACTCAAGCCTGATTGGGACTAAAAAAAAAGACTTTTTTGGAAATTATCTATAAGCCCACTAGGGTCCCAGGAAGCCCACCCGAGCTCGTCAATCCCAATCAGACCCGCTTGTGAAGAAAATTGAGTCCAACAGTGTAACGTGTTTTCGACTAGTTTGTTACAGATTTTTGATATACATATTAAATCAGTTCCAAGGCCATTTTGGAGGGTAGACTTTGTGTTTGGAAGGAAATAAAGTGAAACAAACACCAAGAAGCCAGATAAGATACCATTTTTACCATATTTTTCGAGTTGTGCTTTCGATTTTCAAGTACGTTTAGACTATTTCTTAGTATTTTGATCATCGTTTTAGCCATGGTGTCCGGCAAAACCCTAGTTTCTAAATTTAAGTCATTTTTACATTTAGTTTGTAATGAATAGACTTTCAGATATAAGTTTTATCTAAACACATTTGTGGTTTGGAAAATTTCCCTACATTACGGCATGGTAGAGTGTGCACCACGACGTGGTGTCCATTTAAAAACCACGACATGGTAGGCTTCGTACCATGACATAGTGGTGGTTGGAATACAAAACGCTAATTCTCGGGCCTAAGGCCATATTTAAAGGATGCGATGGCTAGGGTTTGTCCACCCTCAATCTTCATCACCCCCAGAAGTTAGTCTCTCAAACACTAGCCTTTCATCTTGTTATTTGAGCTATTGGTTGGTGTTTTGGTCATTTAAAAGTTGAATGAAGACTTTCTTGAACAAATGATCAAGTAACAAACTCATCTCCATCTCTTGGTGCATCTTCTAGACTTTTATAAGTATCCAAGTTCTTATCTTTATGGTTCACTATAACATCCATTATTCCAGTAACTTCAAATTTATCCCTTGGGTTTTAACTAGGGCATTTTGGCTCTTGGTTTAGAAGGGAGTGACAAAGGAGGCCCTAGTGGCAAAATGGTATGTTTGGGAGTTTAAGTAGTACGCTGAGCGTACATGTGGTACACTAAGCGTACTAGGGCGCGACCTAGTACGCTGGGCGTACGCATCTGTACGTTCGGCGTACGTATGCCAGGATAAACCCTAACTTTTAGGGTTTGTGGAGTATTTAAGCACTTTATAGACCCTTCCCTTTCATCTCTTTCAGCCTCCACACCTACCTTAGCCGTCTTAAGAAAACCCTAGCTTCCTAGTGATCATTCTTGAGCTTATAAGTGTGTTCTTGTGCCTTTAAAAAGAAGCTTGTGCATCAAGGAGTCAATGAGGGAAGATTGGCTTGTAGATCTTGGTTCATCATCTACTTAGGGAGCTCCAGAAACTATAAAGTTGTTACCTTTGTGCCGATTTCTTCTAGATCTAGCCATTCTAGCTTTATGGAACCATTTCTTGTCCCAAAACCCCATTTTGGTGCATGATGCATTTTGGACAAGATAAGTTGTCCTTTCAGACTCTTGTAGAGGTCTTAAGTAGTAAAAAATGAGGTCCCAATGGCTTTAGATGTCCCATGCATGTAGTAGAAAGGCCTTAATGGATTAAGACCTTGGATTAAGAGCTTTATGGACGTCCCAAGTGATAAAGTTCAAGACTTTATGTTCCCCAGACACTTTTGGTCGATGGATTTGAAATATGGGGTTAAGTGCTTAAGCCATTAAGCACTTAGGAGAGTTTTGGTTCAGTCGCTTGTACGCCTCATGTAAATCCAGTACGCCCAGCATACTGGGTTAACCACCCTAATGGTGGTCAACATCAGGAGTGTACACCCATCGTACCAGAGGAGTACACCCCACATACTTCCGCTATTGGGCTTTTGTCTTTTGGGCTTCAGGTTATGGGTTGTGTTTGGACTAGCTGGGCTTGGTCTTTGCTGGACTCACTGAATAATTGGATTTGATCTTGGATTTAGTCCCAATTAGGGAGTTGGGCCCATTTTGGATCATGGATTTGGTTTTGGGCCATGGCCCAAGTTAGAGAAAAGACAAAATGGACTATATAGACCCTTAGTCAGGATTGATAGGCCATATTTTGACTCAGCATTTGTTATTTTGGATAGTTCAATATTTTTAGCGTAACAACACTTCGAGAGTTGGTACTTCAGTTCAAACCACCATTGTGAGGTGAGTCATCCTCACTATATCAACGGTGTCTAAGGCACCAAGGCCGACACTTTATCGGAGTTGTATCCAGGTATTTGCATGATATGTTTATTGATCTGCTAGATCTGTATCTTGGTAGTTAGGATGGTATTATGTTAGTGACCTAGTTTAGGTCGGTATCCCGGTATATAGGATGATGATGTGTTAGTGACCGGTTAGGTCGGTATCCTGGATATATGATGGTTACTATGTCAGTGATATGTTAGATCGGTATGATTATCTGTTATATACATGCTAGCGTATGATATTTATGTGCACATGATTATTTGATTGGTATGGGGGTTGGGTTGAGGCGGGTCGTGCTTCATGCTGTAGGCCAACTTACCCAGGGCGGACCGGATAAACTACAGGCCCAGAAGGGCACATAGTTAGGCCGAAGGCCCAACGAGCGGTCCGGATAGGCTGAAGGCCCCGAGAGGGTGGTCCAGACGTACTGAGGCTCGAAGAGTGGGTCAGATAGACTGAAGGCTCGATGTGGGCGGTCCAGTCATACTATAGACTCAGAGAGTGAACCAGGTGGACTGAAGGCCCGGTGCTGGCAGACTAGTCACACTGTAGACTCGAGATGCATGGGTGTTTTGTATTTGTTGATATGATATGATTATGGTTATATCAGGTTGTTATTTTGGGGTAATTCACTAAGCTTTCGGTCTTACAGTTTCAGTTTGTTGTTTCAGGTACTTCTGGTGATCACGGGAAGGTGAAGGCATGATCGTACCGCTTCTCCTGCTGTTATGATTTTATGATTTGATACTGGGATACTATGATATTTATTATTTTGAAAACAAACTTTTAATGTTAAATGGTTGTATGTGTTTTGTAAAAGTTTATATTTGGCATGATTTTTATGGGTGTTACATTCACCCGTTGTAGATCTAGGTTTTGAGCTCATTTTCTTCATGATATGTTAATAAGAATGGATAGTTTTGTTAAAGTTGTCAACTTTATCACTCCTGGAGGTCCTGCAGTTATCATATGTTTCAGATCTAGACTTTCATGTGGATTAGTGGAATGCATGGAGTTTTGACTTCATTTCTTACCATTTTTTCCTAGTTTTTGGGAGAGACATGCATTGGACATGCATGTCCATAAAAGAAGCCTTTTGGAAAGTTTGAGCAAAGGACTTAATGGATTCAACTCTCTTAATAAAGAAAAGATATTTCTGGTAGCAACCAGGACATGGTGGTTCTCTGCATCATGACTGTTTTGTTCGATTATGCCCACAATATGGCCAATAGGTCACCACGGCCTGGTACCCACTGACTTGGTTGACCATTGAATTTTGACCAGTTTTACCTTGGGTCAAAATTGAAGGATTTGGGTTGTTGTTTAAGGTTTTGTCCTTATTTGGTGATAGCCGATTTGCGGGATTGATCAATGCAAAAAGTCAGAGTGTTGCGGTGTTTCTCCGATTTTGGCAATTTAGGTGCGTCTTCTCACTATGCCACGTATGACATTGTATATCCTTGCATGTTAGGATAGTGGTGTTGTTAGATCACATGTATGCTTCTTGACTAGGATAACTTCTTGTTATGTATGTGCAATGTGGGATACTTAGTGTCATGGTATGCTAGACTGGCAGGGTCTTCCTTGTTGATAGTATGATGTGATTCAGTGGCATGTTTGGTTAGGGTAATGGAAGTACTGATAGATCGTTGAGTGTATACCCTAGGGATTGTATGTATTTTAAGTTGGATAGCCTAAGAACTCTTGGTCTAGGCTTTCTTTTATGTTCCTTGATTGGTTGTGGCTTTAGAGTAGGATCGTTTGTTCGATTGTCTATCTGACTCCCAAATATATATGACTACATGTTCATGAGGTGGTTGTCATTATTAACATAAGTTCGGTATAGATGTGTCTTTGGTGAGAGGACGATAATTGCATGATGGTTGAGAGTCGGTGCTAGTAGCTGCTGAGAGCCGATAATAATAGTGGATGAAGCCAGTGGCAGAGTGCCATTGTAACATCCATAAAATTCATGAAAAATAAAATAAATTTAAAATCAATCAACAAACCATCATTGTTTACAAAATAGTTTCCAAAACATGTTTATTATCAGAGTTTTCCCAAAATCATAACACAAAACACGAGGAGGTGAACGTCACACCTTTCCCTTCCCACGATCATCTGAAGTACTTATAACATAACCCAAAACTGTAAGCCCACAGCTTAGTGAATTCCTCCAAAGTACCAACACACATAATAACACATATACAATAACAACATGCAATGGATCCACAAATAAAATACTGGATTACCTCTGAGCTCACAACACAAGTTTGGCTTGCCCTCAGGTCCACAACCTATGTCTGGCTTTCTCCCCAACCAGATCAGTCCTCAGATTGATTAAAACCAAGCCCTCAGTATGAATCTGGTATGTCCTACCTAACCCTCAGCTCGTATATGGAATGTTCATGAGCCCTCAGTATGAGTCTGGCATGCCTTACCTGGCCCTCAACTCATATATGGATTGCTCCCGGGTTTGTTGGCTACCACACGGAGCAGTACAACCTCAACCCAAACCAAATAATATGTTGACATATAATAGATACTAACATATACATATAATCATACAGATAGTATCACATGTAGTCCTACTGATCTACAAGACTAGCATATCAAAACTAGCATGCATATCAATGAATACCAGGTTATCAATCCAATCGACCGTCCTTGGTGCCTTCGACCCATAAATATAGTGAGGAAACTCACCTCACAAACTGAACAGAACTGATAAGGTTCGGCTCCGAATCTCAGCTCTCTACCCAATACCTATTTCCACCAAGTAACCGATTCCATCAAAATCCTAAAATGTCCTCAAGGTCAAACTTGGTTAAACTCAAAGTCAAAGTCAACTGGTCCAACCCACCAAATCAATCGAGTCAACTCAGCTGAGTCAACCTAACCAAGTCAACTCAACAAGAGTTACTCATGCGAGTACGTGGGGCGTACTCCAATCCTTGCATATGACCACCATCAGGGTGGTTAACCGAGTACGCGGGGCGTACTCCCTTGTACATGGGGCGTGCCCTCGCACCCTTAAATCTCCATTTAGTGCTTAATAGATTAATCACTTAATCCCATACTTCAGATTCATGGTCCAAATACACCGTGGAGTCATAAAGTTTCCAAATTTATGACTTTACATGTCCACAAAGTGCTTAACACAAGGTTGTAATCCATTAAGACCTTCTATAAGATGCATGGAGCATGTCTAACCAAAGGGATGCCATTTTTATGACTAAGGACCCCTCCTAGGGTCTGAAAGGACAACTCAAAACATCCAAAACATGCCATGCACAAGATGGGACTTTTGGGACCAAAAAGTAACATAAAAACACCCAAAATGAGATCTAGAAAACTAGTAATCAAGGTGTGAACTTTATACCTTGAGATGATGGAGAAAAGAGCAAAATTCTAGATCTAAGCCTTGTTTCAAGCTTCCAAGCTTTATCACCACCTTCTTCTTCTTATGGAGCGCTCACAAACTGTAACATCCCAAAAATATAACCCAAAAATTTTGTTTTAAAACATTTAAGGAAAACCCATAATTGATCAAATCACATAATAAAATAACAAGTCATGTATCACAAACATCATATAAATATACTGTATCAAAACCATGTGTCCAAATATCAGAGTCTAACACATCGCAGGATGAAAATTGTGGTGTGTGACATGCAGTCATCCTGAGCCTTCCCTTTGCTACCAGAAGTACCTGAAAACAAATCTGAAAATTGTACACACGAAACTTAGTGAGTCTCCCGAAGCTACCACATACCACACATATAAGCATATATCAACATATATTGGGCCTAGCCCACTACATGAGGCCCCGCCCGACATCAGACGAATCCGGTATCAGGCCTTGCCTGACATCGAGCCCCGCTAGGTATACATATCTATTTCTACTAGGGTCCGCCTATCTCTGGGCCCTGCCCGCTATAGACATACTAACATATAAACATAATCATAATCATGCTAGTACTTAACACAATAACTACTAGTATCAAGGCCCCACCTATCTTGGGCCCCACCCCTACTCTGCTAGTAATGAGATATGGAACCCCGTCCACACTTAACTAGTGATAAGATACGGGTCCCCGCCCACACTCACCTCCCTACTAGGCATGTACAAGTATCACCAAGACAACAAGTATAACTAAACATGCATGCTTACTCAGGTATGTGACAACCCAAGTTGCCCCGTTACATTTCTCCGTTACCGTTAACGGAATATTCCACTGTTCAAAAGTTCCGTTAATAAGAAGTCGTCAAATTTAATAAACATTTCAATTGAGTATGTTTATATGTCGTTAAGTCGTGATAAAAGGAAATAAAAATACATAACACATATTTCCATTTACTTGGAAAATATTAGTTTATTATCACGACCACTAAATCGGGTGCGATCAAAAGCCCCGTTTAACGGTAGTATCGGGTAAAATCCCACTGAGCCCTGACTCAAAACCCTATATAAGGGTGAGTGGAGTCTATTGGAGACTTTTTACAATCTTTCTCTCTATACTCTCTCTCTAGACCCATTTTCGCCCCGGAACCGCAACCAAACGCTTCCAAATTGTAAGTCCGCTTACCCTAATTTGTTCTAAACATTACTAGCTCTAATTATAGCCCAATAACCATCCATGAAGGCATGGAATACGGAGTTTACAGCCAAGGAACACTCTAGGGCCGTAAACCCCTAAAATGGTGCCAAACATGCCTTTAAACTTGCCCTTAAGCTTGGAAATTAATTAGGGATCTAGCCTAGGAGTGTTTAAACATCAAAACACAAAGATTGAGGGCATAAAAGAGAGTTTACGGCCCAAGCACATGCTTAGGCTGTAAACCCCTCTAAACCATGTCAAAATGCCCCCAAAACACTCCCAAACACCCTTAGACTTCATACATAATTTAGGGACTTAGCATTTGGGGTTTGAATCAATTAAACACATCAAAATGAAGGATAAAAAGGAGTTTACGGCCCAGGTCTATACCAAAGCCGTAAACACCCCAAATCATGCCCAAAGTGTGGTTTTGCTTCCCTAAATGGCCTTAGACATTTACCATAAAATACTAGGAAGGATTTAAGGGCTTAAACACAAAGAAATGGAGGGACTAAAAGGAGTTTACGGCCCAAGCAAGTGTCTAGGCCGTAAACTCCCCAAAACACATCCAAATGATAGTTTTAACCCTCCAAAATAGCATCACACCTCATTAGAAATCACTAGAAAGGCATTAGGGGCTTTAAACTTCACAAAACTCTAAGGATGAGAGTTTACGGCCGTAAACTCCCTTAAGAGTGGTCCCTTGGCCGTAAACTCATAGAAAATGCCCTTAGAAGCCTCAAACCCACTCATGCCTTTGAGGAAAAGTGCTTAGAATAATTCCATGATGCAAGTAGAAGCCTTAAACACACTAGAACTCATCACCATGAGTTTATGGTCGTAAACTCATGGTGAGAAGTCCCTGGGCTGTAAACTATGTATTAAGGGGGTATTCTTGGATATCAAACTCCATTCCTTAGCCATTCACACCCTTAAACGCTACCCGGGACACCCAAACACTTAACCAAAGTGTTTTCCGCTCCTGTGAGCGCGTATAATTGTTTAATTAGTATTAAATGTGCTAATTACATGTAAACATATGTTATCATATGTTAAATAGGTCATTGTGTGTGTTCAAGTCTTTGCGGGACACCGAACGCCCAAACGGCACCTTCGTCGGACCTACTTACACCAGGTGAGTTCATACCCCTGAATGAACCTTTTAATGTTTTTAAATGCTTTATAGGGGGGGGGGGGAATACAATTTAAACATGCCAGTTATCATGTCAATCACATGTGATTGATAACCCGCATGCACAAGATTTTACCACTTTACACTGTTTTACCGAGTGGGACACTATAATGATTTTTTTAGTTGTTTCATAACTTTTACTTATACTGATTTATCCAAGTTCATTCTAAATTGGTTTATGAAAGATCCTCTAAGGTTTTTAAACATATTTTACAAAAGAATACAATTTGTGATTTTCTCTGTACATAAAGGCTTTTCATTAAAGATTTCCCTTTTAGACGTATACTTTTACTTGTTAAATACTGCTGCTTCGCTGATACTTATTTTATACTCCGACTAGGTAACGCTTTCACTTATACTTGTAGTCGCGTATATGTAACACCCAAGTATTAAAAAGCCATGAAAGGAAAGAAAAACCCTAATTTAAGGGCCGACTCGGCGAGTCCAAGGAGGGACTCGGTGAGTCCGAGCGGGATCCGGGTCTAGTGTAAGCAACCGACTCGGCGAGTCGGCCAAGGTGACTCGGCGAGTCTGGTCTGTGCGTGGAAAACCCTAAATTCGGGACTTGGGGCCTATATAAATGTCTTAATCTTCTTCCTAGGGTTCCTTACTGCCTCTTTAGCCCCAGATATCAAACCCTAGCCGTCACATCTCCTAGTTGAGCCTTGGAAGGTGCATTAAAGCTTGGAAAAGGAAGGAGGAACTTGCAGGAACAAGAAGGAGCTATAAATCTGGGATTGTGAGATCATTCTGAGCACTTGGAGGTAATAAATTAGTTCCTGGACCCTTTTGCACCTAGATCTATGTGTGGTTGTTGGGGCTCTTTAGCCATAATGTTATTATTTTGAGTTAGAAGCCGGATCTGGAGTTGCCACTTCAGATCCAAGTGTGTTATGGCATGGAGAAGCATAAAGTATCATCCATCAAGTCAATTTTGAAGCCCCTTGGCCTTACACTCTAGTTTATGGCATATTTTGCCTAGATCTCCTTCTCTACACGTAAAGTTTGCAACTTTACGTGTGGAATAGGCTTGGGAAGGGTGGATCTATAGTTTGGAGTCCATGCATGACTCAAAAATCCTCTGCATGTAAGGAGAACTGAAGGGACTCGGCGAGTCCTTTGAGTGGACTCGGTGAGTAGCATGAAGTTGTGGAGAAACTCGACGAGTGGGATGAACAACTCGTCGAGTCGTATGAAGATTGCCTTGGACTCGGCGAGTCAGGTCGCGAAACCCCCAAACCCTTAGAGTTGTGACTCGAATCAGTGAGTCGGGTGGAGACTCAGTGAGTTGGACAGGTCTGGACTCAGAAATCGGTAGACTCGGCGAGTCGAGTCAGGAATGGAAGGAATCTGAATATTATGAACTCGGCGAGTCAGTAGGGTGACTCGGCGAGTAGGGTTGACCTGGAAGGTTGACTTTGACCAGGACTTTGACTTTGGACCAGGGTGGACTTGGTTGTCTTTCGGGGGTCAGTTAGACTCAGTGTTGCATTGATATTGGTAGTTCGGGGAGCAACGGGAGCAGGAGTTCTGTGAGTTGTTGGGCAGCAGCTAGTGAGATCAACTGCAAGTTCAGCCAGTGCAGGTGAGTTTCCCTTTTGAGTGAATGGGTCTAAGGCCACAATGCCGGCCCATGTAGTTATGAGTAGAAGACCCGGGGGTTAGCCCTAGGCACAGTATGCTAGTATTATTCTCAGGGCGAGGTCCTGTAATAGCGGGCGGGTGCCCAAGGAATTGTTTATATGATAGTTTATACTTGCTGTCTGTGTGATACATGTATGTGCCTGGTAGGGAGGTGAGTGTGGACAAGGTCCCGTATCTCACCAGTAACAGAGTGTGGATGGGGTTCCATATCTCATTAGTAGCAGAATAGGGGCGAGGCCCGAACTAGAACAGGCGTGGGAGTGGGCTAGGCCCGTACCTCACTACCATTAGTAGCGTGGACGGGGTTCCATGACTCATCAGTAGCAGGATATGGGCGAGGCCCAGGATAGTCGAGGCCTTAGGACAGAACCAGTTGTATGTGTTAGTTATGAAATGTTTATGTGTTATTAATTGTTGGTGGGCGAGGCCTTGTGACAGGCGGGGCCTAAGTAAAACAGATCTGTATCCAAGCGGGGCTTGAAGCCAGGCGGGGCCGTTGTAGCGGGCGAGGCCCGAGGTAGAGGGGCGAGGCCCAAGATAGGGGGCGAGGCCTAGTATATGCAGTATGTGGTTATGCATGGTATGTGGTAGGGTGGGGAACTCACTAAGCTTCGTGCTTACGGTTTTCAGTTTTGGTTTCAGGTACTTCCGGTAGCGGAGGGAAGAGCTCGGGGTGATCGCATGGCACACACCATAGATTAGACAGCCTGGGAATGTTTACTCTGATAATGAACATGTATTTTGAAAACTTATACTCATGTTATGTTTTGGAATGATGACTTTACTTTAAGTAATGATTTATTAAAAGAAATTTTTGGTCTTAAATTTTGGGATGTTATGCCGAAACCTAAATGTTAAGTCAGCAACACTTCCAAATGCCACTTCTTCCCGTCGCATCCGTCTTCAGGACGATCTAGTCACAGGTTTTCACTTCTCAGTGAGTGAAAGATTTGTCCTCGGGTCTACGTTGAAAGCTTCTATAGTAGAACTCATTCGGGAGGGCTTGGTGGTCTTAAGAATGGTTTGGGTGGGGGCTGAATAAAGAAGACGAATAGAATAGAATTCATGTTCATGCTAAGAGAAGAGCGGATCCAATACCAAGACGACTTCTTTCCCAAGAAGTGCAGCAAGTACTTTAGGAATTTGGGGATTTCATGCCCCACGAGTGAGTTGCCAGTACCTGATGACGCTTATACTTATTCACGCTCTTACTTAGTGGTACGATTCTTCTTCCCTTATACTTGATAACGACTCTATTTCACTTATACTTGATATGTTTTTGCTTCACTTATTGTCGCCTCTACTTCGTGATACGCTTATACTTGTTCGACACTTCTACTTCACTTGCAACCACTTCTACTTCACTTGTTACACACTTCTACTTCACAAGGATCACTTCTACTTGATACACACTCAGTCGTAGTTAGTTGTATGTCCGTGCTTATATAGGTACATATAAGTAATGATTGAAAGACTTAGGAAGACTCGTCTGCCCTATTTCCTTTTCTTCGTTGAGATGTGGTCTGGTAGGATCAGATGGTCGTCCGAAGGTCGTTTGACTCATTAGTTATATATTATGTATATGAGAATGGACATATAGGAAATTCTCTAGTCAGTTCAGTTAAGAGTCTCTACTTCTAGTCTACACTTACATTAGAAACCCACTATTTGGAAGTCGCTACCCACTATTTGGAATGCATCTTCAGGACACGGCCTTCTCCGTCGTCTAGTTGGTAACCAGAATCTCCTGTAGGGAGAGCGGACATTGTGTGTATAGATCTATACGGGATTGACACCCCCGCACCCTGACTGCTAGCTACAGTCCACGACACACCAAGCCAAGGGGTGACAAATGTCACATTCGCAAGACGCTCGTAGGGCGTCTGGTTCTCTAGTGTCGGTTAGTATGGTTACGAGTATCCCGGGTTACCTTATAATTCTTTGGCCTTAAGGTAACGGTATTTCACCGGCAATCTACACTGTATGCTGGTAATTCATTTTCAGAGTCACACTGTTTTGACCATACATGACGTATCTTTCATTTGATACCGTCTGGGGTCTGTTATCTCTGTTTTGACCTTCCAAGACGTATCTTTCATTTGATGTTGTCTGGGGTATGTATCCACTGTATTCACAGATTCCACTGTATTCACGGTATTCACTGTGTTCACCATTCTAGACCTTGCTAGACGTATCTTTCATTTGATATTGTCTGCGGTCTGTATTCACTGTTTAGACCCTACTAGTTGTACCCTTCATTTGGTACCTTCTAGGGGTCTGTATCTCCACTTGTTAAACTGAACCAGGGGCATCGTTTTTTTTATACTTTCCTAGAGTCTATGGTTCTTTGCCTTAGTCAGCAGTCCTCACTACTGAGGCATATGATATTCCCTGATGTCGTTGCTTTCCTCAATAATCAAATTCAGTATTTTGATAATGATAGCAAGTTAGGGAAGACTACTTTTTACCCACATCACTGACCAGTCTTGGTAGAAGGCTGCTTTTATTAAAGAAAATATAGGATTTTCTGGAAAGGACTCTAATACACTGAAATCTCTTAACTATTAATTTATTAAGTTATTGAAATGAAATGTCACTAAATGCTTATGAACTCACCAGCATCTGTAAAAATGCTGATACTCGCTTTTCAAATAACTTGTATTCTCAGGTTAGCATTAGACAGGTACATCCCCGGAGCTGTTGATGAAGATAGCTTAGTACCACGCTGTATTTATTCTATTACTTGTATTACTTTAAATCGTTGTAATGCAACCTTGTAAAACTATTACTATCAATGCAATGTTTTGTTGTACTTTGATTACTATAATGCATGTGTTGTGATACTTGACATGACCTCATCCACCCCAGAACGTTTCCGCCGTTTCGGTTTTGGGGTGTGACAGATTGGTATCAGAGCCAGGTTTATCGTGAGCTAAGTATATCAATTCATAAAAGATATACAACCTATAAACGCAATGGGATAAAATACTCTGACTAAGAATTATACTTTAAAATATAACCATATTTTACCAAAGTATAATAACATCCAGAATCTAAGCACTTGAACAAAAGTATCACAGGAAGAACAATAATAAAAGTCTTCGGATGTTGAACCCTATAGTCAAACCTGGGCAATTACGTAATCGTAAGCTGGAATAAATGTAACCTGATCAACTACATTTATTCGAGGTGCGATGAACGTGTGCTCGGGAGTGATAGTGGTGTGCAACAGGTCTGAAACTTACCAACTAGGATTGTTAGAGCCAAACATAAAGTTAAAATACTATAGGAGTATTTTAGAATGCTAAAAGATCCACACTAATCCCAAAATTCATATTCAGAAGATAAGAAAACAAACAAGAATTAAAATACCATAGGGGTATTTTAGGAATCATAAACAACCTTGCGTGAATAACTAAAAGGATCCCTATTGATATACCTACAACTACAGAGGGTATACTCCATAGGTTATATATAATAAGAATCCCATAGGCTGAGAATGTGTGGTTTCGCTCTATTTCCTTTTCCTCGTTGGGATGTGGTTCTAGAGTAGTATCACATATTCGAAGGCCTATTGGATCTAATTTATATATGATTCGTATACCCTGTGTAATCGTAGCAGGACTCGATATGGATCATCCAGTGAAATGTTAATAATCTCTTAGGATTCTTTAGACATTTCCATTCTCGCACGAACCCTGTAGAAAATCCTACCCACTTCAGTGCATAACAGAAGAGTTGATTCCGACCCTGAAGAAGTTCATTGAGAAGATTTCCTGTTCGGAAATAAATGAACTGGGTCGAGACTATTGAATGAACCAAGTGCCCATATTCTTTTAGGGACATCGGTGAGGAATTCACCTAAACTTCGGAGATTCCCAGTCATCCATCATGAAGTGATGACACCCAGAGTAGTAATCAGAAGGAAGGCGGAGTAGAAATTCAATATGTTCATACGAGAAGAGAACCCTAGGAAACTAACGCCGATTCCAGTCATAGACACTAGGCAGACCGAGGGAGCCAGTACATGGAACCTGGGAATTGTCTTTTCCTCGTGTTCGTCACGCTAATACACCCTTCAAATAATACAATTTAGTGAGTTAGTGATTACACTACTCACGCTATGTGTTAGGTAAATCGTCAATTCCTGTTGCCAGACACACGATTAGGGCAGGTCCCCGCACCTTTATTGAGAAGTGTTCAGCCATGAGCCTTCATGAGCCTCTCATTCTGCAGTTTCATTCCGAACCATTCTCAAATCTCTCCAGGCCGGAGAGTGGAACCTTCCCAGTATAAAGGTAACTTAGTAGGAACGACTCGCATCTTATGGCCTTATCCGATATTCACACACTCGTACCTCGATTACCAAGACTACATCATAGGGATGTAGGTCGACGTTCAAATAACCAATACTTGAGGCACGGGAAAATTAATGCCTAATACGATTAGGATGAAAATGTCCAGGGTTAACCATCATCTCTCATTACCTTGTATTCCTTTCCGTGGAGGAAAACCATGCCACTGAAGAAGCGTAACCAATCCACAAGCAAGAAACCTACTCTCTTATTCGATGAAGCTATGTTCCAAGCTACAGTCTCAGCAGCCGTAGCAGCTGTCATGGCTCACCTGAATGCTAACACCGCCAATGTTAGCAAGGGCCCTATCGGGATTTCCAATCCTGGTAATGGACAACATCAACCAACACTTCCATACTCACCCAACCAAGAACCTCACTCAAACCCACTAAAGAGAAAACTCAAGATAGAGGTGGGAAGTACCTCGGCTCAAGGACCTTCCGATGGGCAACAAGCTGAGGCAGTCTATACCCCTATCAACCCTTCCCTCCCGACTCCAAGAAGACCGTATCTGGGAGACCTTCCCCACTGCAGCAAGTGCAGCTACCATCATCATGGTGCCTGCCGGGAAATCTATTGTGCTAGGTGCCACATGTTGGGACATACTGCTCGCGTCTGCAGAACCCCGGTTGAGTTCATTACATCAATCACCAATGTGGCGAACCGTATAGTTTGCCACCTATGTGGTAAAATGGGACACTTCAAGAAGGACTGCCTAACCGAAGAGAAAGACAAAGACACAGAAGAAGCCTGACACTACTGTTTAGGGAGAAGCGGCAAGGAACTCTTTAGATTTTGGTACGTCTCTCGATCTCGTATAACTAAATTAAGAACAACAAAAGACTAATTCAAATGTAAATTCTTCCCAGTAAGGCGAAGGTCGTAGCACTGTGATAAAATTTAAAATTCATTAGGTAAAACCATAATGGCTAAACATATACATTACGGCCATGTATATTTAAGATGGACAGACCTAGAGTGAGAGAAAGGCCGCCTCATTTCCAGTTCCTCGTTGGGTTGTGGATTTAGGGCGGGGTCGCTCAGTCAACAGTCCTCCCCACTTTAAATATAGATGATTAGTATATGTGAGGCTATTATAGAAACGCCTTGTGGGAATTCATTCATGAAAAGATACTCTATTCGGAAACACTTAGAACTTTTTATAGTTCCGCGTCAACTCTATTAGTCCAGGTATCCGCGGTAGTGATACATAGGACGAAACCCAAGACGCCTCGAACTTGTGTGCCTGTTCGGCACATGACTCTATCGATCTTCACTTTATATCATGTCGGAGAGTGCCAACTTCGACGACTCTATTGATCATGGTTTGATTTCGCGCAACCGTGTGTATATCCTTAAGTGCTGTGTAAAAAGAACCTTCTCCATAGCCATGTCGGAAAAGAAAGGTTCTTCCAAACCTAAATCTAACATAAATAATCAAACTTAATACGATCCGTCAATCGTCCCTCTTATCTCAAACCTTCCGAAGTACCCAAGGGAAGATACCATACACTGTTGACCAACCCCTCGTAGTCAGATAAACACTGAGGCGAAAGACACTGCAGATACTTCAGAAAACGAAAACCATCTGAAGCATACCTCTTAGAATCCCCTGAGAGACCCTTCGCACCTCGCGCAATAGGTTCGTCAATCCAGAGAATAGAACTCATGAGGCTGACCACTATAACCAAGTATACGCTGTCATACATCAAGTATTGGCGGTTAAGCCGAGCATGAGCTCTACCACGGACCTCTTAGCAAAACACTTTCACCATATTCCATAACATAGGAGCCGAAGTCAAGAGAATCACTGCGGGTTGAGCAAGTAAAGTGCCGAGTGATGAACCATGTACCCACTAGATTAGACCTAGATCGAGAAAACTCAGAACCTTCGGAAGAGTAGTTGCATTAGATGCTCTAACTACTCAGGCACCTTGCCCACCCTGTTACACACAGGTAGTGCCTATCATCCTCCACCTTATTGCATGGAGGAAATCGTCGTCGCCCTGTAGACGATGAAATACATTCCCCAAAGTGAACACTAGGATACCGAGAACCACAGGATAACCTTCGCAGCCAAGAATATTTGGTCAAGTGTGAAAGTAGCTGCGTTAAATCTCATGACCCAGATCCTGAAGAGATCATAGGCTTGACACCAGCCCTGGTGTTAGTCGAAGGGTATGTAGGAACATACACCTTCCACTCTAGGATAAACCACAGTCTTAGAGATTCATTGGGCTACTAGGTGTTCCACGAATACCATCTCACGCAGAGATAGTAGAACCACCTCCCGAGGTAGTCCAACACTTGTCTAGTGAAACCCTATTCTCCCCGATCCTCAGGGTTTCCGTATCTCAAGCGTCGTTAGTGCAGGTACATTTTGCACGAGTTTGGGGCAGACACTCTATAGCAAACAGATAACCATAGTCGCGCAATCCACACGGCAATCTAGATAGTCTCTATTAGCCAGTTGAAAGAAAATATGAAATCGAAGACCACCCGAGCTTCCTAAGAACTAACCTGAAGAATTACACATCCAGTACAAGTGAGAACGTTAGAAACTTCGGAATGGCGATCACGTTAGTGATGATCTTGCCATAGAAGTACACTATGTTCTTAGTACTGAAAAGCTCTACCCCTTTCCAAGAGTGTAGGACCATCCGAGAATCCTCATGGAGACATGGTCCAACCCTATTCAAGCCGCCACTACCTTCGGATATACCACAAGATTCACACCCGGACGACCCATTTCTTAGACTTGACTTGATAGGTGATTTCCCGACAACACTCTTCATGCCTCACTCATCTTGATAGAATCCATCGAGAACCCTAACCTTGTAGATACACCAGTTGAAACCCACTAGCTACACGAGACGGAATACGCATCCAGTACGCGAGGGTCTGTTGAAATGACAAACACAGACCAGAGATCACTTGGGAATGCGAGGACAACCACATAGGAAGTACTCTCTTACCTCTACTTGGACATTCATACCTACTTCCTTGCCTAGACCAGAATTTCGGGATGAAATTCCCTCTAACGGGGGGATGATGTGACAACCCAAGTTGCCCCGTTACATTTCCCCGTTACCGTTAACGGAATATTCCAATGTTCAAAAGTTCCGTTAATGAGAAGTCGTCAAATTTAATAAACATTTCAATTGAGTATGTTTATATGTCGTTAATTCGTGATAAAAGGAAATAAAAATACATAACACATATTTCCATTTACTTGGAAAATATTAGTTTATTATCACGACCACTAAATCGGATGCGATCAAAAGCCCCGTTTAACGGTAGTATCGGGTAAAATCCCACTGAGCCCTGACTCAAAACCCTATATAAGGGTGAGTGGAGTCTATTGGAGACTTTTTACACTCTCTCTCTCTCTCTCTATACTCTCTCTCTAGACCCATTTTCGCCCCGGAACCGCAACCAAATGCTTCCAAATTGTAAGTCCGCTTACCCTAATTTGTTCTAAACACTACTAGCTCAAATTATATCCCAAAACCCATCCATGAAGGCATGGAATAAGGAGTTTACGGCCCAGGAACACTCTAGGGCCGTAAACCCCTAAAATGGTGCCAAACATGCCTTTAAACTTGCCCTTAAGCTTGGAAACTAATTAGGGATCTAGCCTAGGAGTGTTTAAACATCAAAACACAAAGATTGAGGGCATAAAAGAGAGTTTACGGCCTAAGCACATGCTTAGGCCGTAAACCCCTCTAAACCATGTCAAAATGCCCCAAAAACACTCCAAAACCACCCTTAGACTTCATACATAATTTAGGGACTTAGAATTTGGGGTTTGAATCAATTAAACACATCAAAATGAAGGATAAAAAGGAGTTTACAGCCCAGGTCTATACCAAGGCCGTAAACACCCCAAATCATGCCCAAAGTGTGGTTTTGCTTCCCTAAATGGCCTTAGACATTTACCATAAAATACTAGGAAGGATTTAAGGGCTTAAACACAAGAAATGGAGGGACTAAAAGGAGTTTACGGCCCAAGCAAGTGTCTAGGCCGTAAACTCCCCAAAACACATCCAAATGATAGTTTTAACCCTCCAAAATAGCATCACACCTCATTAGAAATCACTAGAAAGGCATTAGGGCCTTTAAACTTCACAAAACTCTAAGGATGAGAGTTTACGGCCGTAAACTCCCTTAAGAGTGGTCCCTTGGCCATAAACTCATAGAAAATGCCCTTAGAAGCCTCAAACCCACTCATGCCTTTGAGGAAAAGTGCTTAGAATAATTCTATGATGCAAGTAGAAGCCTTAAACACACTAGAACTCATCACCATGAGTTTAAGGCCGTAAAATCATGGTGAGAAGTCCCTGGGCCGTAAACTATGTATTAAGGGGGTATTCTTGGATAGCAAACTCCATTCCTTAGCCATTCACACCCTTAAACGCTACCCGAGACAGCCAAACACTTAGCCAAAGTGTTTTCCGCTCCTGTGAGCGCGTATAATTGTTTAATTAGTACTAAATGTGCTAATTACATGTAAACATATGTTATCATATGTTAAATTGGTCATTGTGTGTGTTCAAGTCCTTGCGGGACACCGAACGCCCAAACAGCACCTTCGTCGGGCCTACTTACACCAGGTGAGTTCATACCCCTGAATGAACCTTTTAATGTTTTTAAATGTTTTATAGGGGGGGGGGAATACAATTTAAACATGCCAGTTATCATGTCAATCACATGTGATTGATAACCCGCATGCACAAGATTTTACCACTTTACACTGTTTTACCGAGTGGGACACTATAATGATTTTTTTACTTATTTCATAACTTTTACTTATACTGATTTATCCAAGTTCATTCTAAATTGGTTTATGAAAGATCCTCTAAGGTTTTTAAACATATTTTACAAAATAATACAATTTGTGATTTTCTCTGTACATAAAGGCTTTTCATTAAAGATTTCCCTTTTAGACGTATACTTTTACTTGTTAAATACTGCTGCTTCGCTGATACTTATTTTATACTCTGACTCGGTAACACTTTCACTTATACTTGTAGTCGCGTATACCTAATGACGCTTATACTTATTCATGCTCTTACTTAGTGGTACGATTCTTCTTCCCTTATACTTGATAACGACTCTATTTCACTTATACTTGATACGTTTTTGCTTCACTTATTGTCGCCTCTACTTCGTGATACGCTTATACTTGTTCGACACTTCTACTTCACTTGCAACCACTTCTACTTCACTTGTTACACACTTCTACTTCACAAGGATCACTTCTACTTGATACACACTCAGTCGTAGTTAGATGTATGTCCGTGCTTATATAGGTACATATAAGTAATGATTGAAAGACTTAGGAAGACTCGTCTGCCCTATTTCCTTTTCTTAGTTGAGATGTGGTCTGGTGGGATCGGATGGTCGTCCGAAGGTCGTTTGACTCATTAGTTATATATTATGTATATGAGAATGGACATATAGGAAATTCTCTAGTCAATTCAGTTAAGAGTCTCTACTTCTAGTCTACACTTACATTAGAAACCCACTATTTGGAAGTCTCTACCCACTATTTGGAATGCATCTTCAGGACACGGCCTTCTCCGTCGTCTAGTTGGTAACCAGAATCTCCTGTAGGGAGAGCGGACATTGTGTGTATAGATCTATACGGGATTGACACCCCCGCACCCTGACTGCTAGCTACAGTCCACGGCACACCAAGCCAAGGGGTGACAAATGTCACATTCGCAAGACGCTCGTAGGGCGTCTGGTTCTCTAGTGTCAGTTAGTATGGTTACGAGTATCCCGGGTTACCTTATAATTCTTTGGCCTTAAGGTAACGGTATTTCACCGGCAATCTACACTGTATGCTGGTAATTCATTTTCAGAGTCACACTGTTTTGACCATACATGACGTATCTTTCATTTGATACTGTCTGGGGTCTGTTATCTCTGTTTTGACCTTCCAAGACGTATCTTTCATTTGATGCTGTTTGGGGTCTGTATCCACTGTATTCACAGATTCCACTGTATTCACGGTATTCACTGTGTTCACCATTCTAGACCTTGCTAGACGTATCTTTCATTTGATATTGTCTGCAGTCTGTATTCACTGTTTAGACCCTACTAGTTGTACCCTTCATTTGGTACCTTCTGGGGGTCTGTGTCTCCACTTGTTAGACTGAACCAGGCGCGTCGTTTTTTTTTTGATACTTTCCTGGAGTCTATAGTTCTTTGCCTTAGTCAGCAGTCCTCACTGCTGAGGCATATGATATTCCCTGATGTCGTTGCTTTCCTCAATAATCAAATTCAGTATTTTGATAATGATAGCAAGTTAGGGAAGACTAATTTTTACCCCACATCACTGACCAGTCTTGGTAGAAGGCTGCTTTTATTAAAGAAAATATAGGATTTTCTGGAAAGGACTCTAATACACTGAAATCTCTTAACTATTAATTTATTAAGTTATTGAAATGAAATGTCACTAAATGCTTATGAACTCACCAGCATCTGTAAAAATGCTGATACTCGCTTTTCAAATAACTTGTATTCTCAGGTTAGCATTAGACAGGTACATCCCCGGAGCTGTTGATGAAGATAGCTTAGTACCACGCTGTATTTATTCTATTACTTGTATTACTTTAAATCGTTGTAATGCAACCTTGTAAAACTATTACTATCAATGCAATGTTTTGTTGTACTTTGATTACTATAATGCATGTGTTGTGATACTTGACATGACCTCATCCACCCCAGAACGTTTCCGCCGTTTCGGTTTTGGGGTGTGACAAGGTACCACCCGACATCGAACTGTAGTTCGGAACATACATATAAACCTTCCTCGGGCCTCGCCTAACATCAGATCGAAATCTGAAAACATATAGAATACATCAGGCTAACCCCAATGTCAGATCTAAATCCGGTATACACTATCATACATAAACGGGCCGACATTGGTGCCTTCGACCCGTTCCTATTGGAGAAAACTCACCTTACAAGCTCACTATAGAATCCTGCGAATAACTTCTCACTGCTAGCTGGTAGATCGTTGAACTACTGATCACTAGACTTCCCGATCTATTAATTTCACAATAATACTTAGTCAGAATCTGATAACCTTCTTACAGTAAAATGACCATTTTACCACTGGTCAAAGTCAACTCTCTGGTCAAAGTTAAATTCAAGGTCAACCCCCAGTTGACCCAACTCATCGAGTTACCTCCTAACTCGTCGAGTTCCTATGCTATTTAGACTCGTGATAAACCAAGTCAACTCGTCGAGTCCCTTCATAGACTCGTCGAGTTCTACCTGGTACGAAATCGGGACAAATCGACTCAACTCGTTGAGTCCCCCTCTGGACTCACCGAGTTCCCTTGTCTGTTTGGGGTATATATCTTGATGGATTAAGCACCTACACCTCAGATCCAAGCTTCATACTTCATATAAACCCCGAAACTATCCTTTTAAGGGTAGAGTTTCCATCTTTACCCATTAATAGCTCTTCTTAATGGGTTTTGATCACAACCTAACTCCTTAGGACCTAAAACTTGGTCTTTAATCCATCCATACACAAAACTAAAACTTACAACCACATATCTAAACCCATAACACTACTTAGACACGTAAAGCTCCCACCTTTTTCTTCATGCATGCTCTTTTTGGGCTAAAAAGGCCAAAATGACATTCTATGGCTTGCATGGGGGCTCTAATGGCATAAAGTTTGCACCTTTATGCCATACCATCCCTTCTAGATCTTAGATCTGGAAGAATACCCACTTGGGTCGTCCATTCTCCAAAGGTTATCATTCTTGGGCCAAAACACTTATAAAAGAGGAAGGAAGAGATCTAATGAACTAATGGTCAAGACAAAAAACTTGATTACAAGAAAATGTAGCCAATGAAGTGTAGTTTCTAGATCTACTCTGTTACACTTGAGCCCTGTAGCCTTCTCTTCTTCCAAAAGCTTCAAATTACACAAAAAACACCCAAAATGGCTCACAACCTCAAACATTGCACCAGGGTTTCGTGGATTAGGGTTTGGGACTTTGGGCTATAAATGAGGCTGAGGGTGGGCATGAAGATGCTTAGATATTGTGCAAAACCCTGAATAAAGGTTTTCCTAAATCCCGATCAACTCGTCGAGTTTGTCCTCCCCATCTCATCGAGTAGGTCTCTCTACCGACGTCCAAAAACTTATTCCTACTCGTCGAGTTAACCCCCTTGGACTCAACAAGTAGACATTTAATTTGCACAATATCTTCCTTAAGTAGCCTTCTGGTTTCTGGGTGTTACACAAACTCACACTCAACCTTCCAAGTACTCAAAAGAGGCTAGGGTTGCAAGGGAAATTGACTTCTTCTAGTGGAGGTTGAAAACTAGGGAAGAAATGAGACTTAAGGATGTTTAAATACTTGCCAAACCCTAAAAATTAGGGTTTCCAATTTTAAGAAGTATGCCTAGTGTACCAAGATGTACTCCCAACGTACTAGGACGCATCCTAGTATGCTTAACGTACACATCATACGTATGGTGTACTCCAAAACCATAATAACCATAATGCCAATAAGGCCCTTATGCTTATAACTCTTGAGCTTTAAGACCAAATGCAATATAATTAAACTAAAGTAGTGGAAATAGGTTTACCTTAACATCAGGATGTTACAACCATTATATGATGCGTATGATATTATGTATGTTGTTTGTATGTGGATAGAAGAGTGGGCCGATCGGTGCTATAGCCGAGGATTGCTCTTGGATGCATTGTATGTATGATTACATATGTAGTATAGTGAGGAACTCAATAAACTTTATACTTAAAGTTGTGGATTAAATGTTTTGCAGGTTGTTTGTGAGAAGAGCTCGGTGGGATTGTACACACGCTTCGAAGATTTTGGTTTCCGTTGTTTTTGTAACTCGACTTTGTTAACATCATGGTTGTCAAACCAATGAATATCGCTTACTGATTTTAAGTATAAGGTTTTTATTTGGATAATCTATGTTAAATGAAAAATATCATTGTAATTTTCAGGACGTTACATGGTTCATCTAATCTATCACATATGATTGTTGTTGTTTTTTTTTCCGGATTAGTAGTTCATGTTTGACCATTTTTATTTAAACTTATTTATCTGCTTAACTTCAATTGGCTACTTAGGTGAGGTTATTTATAAGTGATTATTAGTAGAATTTCTAGAATACAGAATTGTCTTTGGGGAATTTTAGCAAGTAAGAAATGGTGTTTTGTGAGTTAATATTTACATCATGACATGTGTTACACATTTAGAACATTTTGAGCATGTGAGAAATGTAAAACGTTGTTGAGAAACTAGTTTTCTTAATGCAATCTTCCGGTTATTATTCAAGAACTTGTTTAAAAATTGATAGTTAGCTTAGGTTTACAGAACTTTTTTTAACCCAATATTATTCAAATATTTTGGTATTACAACAAGTTAATACATAGTACCGACTTAAACTATGAATTGAACATCTAACATCATGTGAATTAGTGATCATATCAAGTATATTATACTTAAAGTCATATTCTTTTTAATCCGATTACTTTCATTTCATTTTATTGCATTTATTTCCTTAAAATATTTTATTTTTACCAAAATACAACCCCGCCCCCCCACTCATTTGATTTGACTTGGACATATTATTGTTTAAATCTGAATCATTGTGGAGACGATCTTATTGTAATAGTGTATTCAAGGTTTTTACCTTTAAGCACTTATTATATAAAAATATTTGCAAGATTGGTCCCTATCCGAGTACGTTAGGCGTACTTGTTCTCAAGATGGTCGCGGAGGCGCCCACATACGCTGGGCGTACATGGGAGTACGCGGGGGGTACGCTCAACTGCGACAAACCCTAATTTTTAGGGTGTGTGCCCTATTTAAACACCTTAAGTTGCATTTGGGCTTTCTTATTGTTGGATTAGTGTCTAAGTCCATAACTATTTTGGTATGTACTTAACCCGATTGTGCATGGTCATTTTGGGTTGCCTTCACCAAAGCAACTTGATAGGATGAATTATGGAGAGAGAGAGAGAGAGAGAGAGAGAGGATTAATTATGATTTATTAATATATTATGAGAATAATATATTAAAGGAGAAATCATATTGTTTAATTAATATTAGCCAATAATTAATTAAGAATTAATTTTGTGGCTAAAAGACATTAATTAAACTTAAGGGACTAGAACTGTCAATTGTATGATAGTTGAATATTGGGTTAATGCACTCCATATTATAGGGGTGGACGAATTCTATGGGGAAAGCCATTAGAAATCGTCCTAGGCCTCTAAGGAGGGAGTCCATGGGTTGCTTAGGGCCTAAGCAGTCAAATTAGGGTTTCCTTGTTAGATAACCCTAATAGCTTCACTATTTAAAGGACCCTTGAGACTCAAAAACATGGTGAACTAATTGATTAGGGTTTCTAGCCATTTTTTGGTGTCTCCTCTCTTCTCATTCTTCATCCTCTTGCTCTTGGTGTTTGTGAGCCATTATAGGAGTGACACTTGTGACTCTAAGCTTTCTAAAGCCATTACAAAGGAGGATTTGAGATTGTTATTGCTACATAACAATCAAGGTAAGATATAAACCCCAATCTTATGTTAATATGATTAATTGTATGCTAGATCCAGGGTTTATAGCTTTGGATATTCAATTGCATGTTCATTAGACAAACTAGATCCAATAGTTATTAGAGTTTGCATGTACACCATAGGAATGATGTTTTGCTCAAAACCCATCACTTATGACCTACCTCCATATTTTAAATCCTAAGAACGTAACCCTAGCCCACATTTGAGTGTTTGTGAGCCTTTTTGTGATTTTGAGGTGATTTTGGATAATTTAAAGGAGGTAAATCTTGGTGGTGAAGCCTTGGTGGACTTGGAGCTTGAAGATCCAAAATCTTCATCAACTTTGTAAGCTATTTGAGCTATAAAGATCCTAACTTGATGGTTCATTATGATAGATCTACTTTAGGGCTTGTTTTTATGCTTTTTATGGTCCTTTAAGCCATGATTAAGAGTATGAGCTACTCCAGAAGCTAGTAATGGTAGATCTTGGAATTTTTTGAGGTCTCTTTTTCATAAAAATGCAATATTGATGAGTCATATTGGCCCATCCATGACTTAGAGTTACTCTTATGGTTCTTTTTGAGTTTTGGGCCCCATTAAGTCATGAAAGAATGTAAAGGTTCCAACTTTATGTGTTGAGACACCATTTAGGACTAGAACTAAACTAATTAAGTGCTTAATGGAAGGGTTGGTTGTCTGTGGAGTACGTTGGTCGTACCCAGCTCGTACATTGTGCGTATTGGCCCCGAAGAGAGTATGTTAGGCATAAGTCTGAGTACGTGGGGCATACTCATCAGCTTGACTTTTTGTTGAGTTTTGCTTGTTGGGCCATATTTGGACTTTTAGGGTTTGGGCCTTGTTGGGTCAATAGTCTTTTGACCTTGGGGAATTATTAGGATTTGGTACTTCTTGGATTTAGGCCCATAATGGGTTTTAGGCCTCATGTAGGAATGTCAGCCATATTGGGCTTTTGGAGCCATTGGGTTAGGCCTTGGTGTTGGGACAAGTGAGGAAAGGGTAAAATGCTCTTTTACCCTAGGAGTTAGAAAAATGAATGGGATTCATAATTTATAGTTTAAGGTCGAATTATTAATTGGAGTTTTATTGATTATTCAGTGTGGGGACTTTCCTGATCAGCAGTCCGAGCAATTATGTGATTTCCAGCAGTTTGAGAGGAGCATCTTCTCAACATTTTGCGGTTCGAAGCCACCAATGCCGACTTATGGTTTATTATGGTTAAGATACTAGTTGTCTTTGTGACTCTTGAATGCACTGTATGTGATATGTATGCCAAGTGGGGCCCAATGCCAAGTGGGGCCTGATGATTGTATTGTATGCTATTTGCCTTAGTGATTATTGCCTGTGTTTATGTGTCTACATGTATATCGGGCGGGGCCTGATGCCAGGTGGGGCCTGATGAATGTGATGAGGCGGGGCCCATCTAATATTATTGGCTGATATATTCTGAGCGAGGCTCAATGTCAAGCGTGGCCCGATGGTTGTAAGCCATGGCCCATTGTATGTTTGATATGAATGGTATGATGTGTTTTGGGGAACTCACTAATCTTCGTGCTTACGGTTTTCAGTTCGTGTTTCTAGTACTTTTGGATCGAAGGGAAGAGCTCGGGATGATCACATCACACACACCACATTGTTTTGTATTTTATTTGACTATGATTTAACTGGATGATTATTGATATACTCTGATTTCATTATGTTTTTTATGAAATGTATTGGATGATGGTTTTATTATTATAAAAATGAAATTTTTGGTATTAAATTTTGGGACGTTACAAGTTGCTATCAGAGCCTTGGTTTGAGGGATTCATGCATACTCTCGGGTGTGTATGAACTCAAACTGAGGATTTGGTAGATTTTTCAAAAGGAAATGTTTAAACAAAAGAGTTTTCTAATAAAAGAAAGGGGTGTGGTGCATGCAATCGACCAAGCTCAAGTAAGTTTTTTTTTCCCAAAAATACCCATACATGTTTTATGATATGCTTTGCTTTGGGAATCTATGAATCACATGCTAGATTAGGGGTAAGGGTCTGCTCAAGATTTGTATGACATAATGATAGGAGAGATGCCTTTGTATGCCTACTGTATAAGCTTGTAGACTTGCATACTAGTACTGATCAGTCGGTGATAGAATGGCCTGTTTAGGTTATGCTTTTTCCGATTACTAGAAGCTCGAATGCTACTTGCTTTGTGCTTTTAGGAGTTCCTCATTAAATTAACTAGTAAGCGAATATACTAAGTAACATATTATTGAGACTAAATAAATTGAGAAGGTTAGGTTTTAACTCTATTGTGCAGCTCTTGTTTGAGTACAACCGTTGCAGTGTCAGACATTCCATTCGAAGAGTTATCTAGTGTCGGTGATATGCAATTGCATTCGTGAGCTGGTTAGAAGGTGTTAGGGGAGTTCCTTCTACAGCTAATGGCCTAGAGTAGTGTGGGGGTTGCCCAAGGAAAACCAGAAAGAGTCTCGGTGCTACAAGCAGTGTCTTGTAGAGGGTTATATGTGTGGATAAGGGAGTAACTTGGAGGATTTTGGGCGATCCTTGAGGAGTGTATAGATAGATGTGGAAGGTAGTATGAGCCTGTACTACTGGAAGCAGAGGATCCATACTCGAGTCAAGGAAAACCACAATGACACCAAAACGCTTGTAGAGTATGCAATCCATCAATGTTTATATATATATATATATATATATATATATGTGTGTGTGTGTGTGTGTGTGTTATGATGGTTTGAATGGTCTATTTTCAGTATAGTGGTCACTCGAGTCGAACATTTGGATGATTAGATGCAGGAGTTTATTTCGTCAGATATTACCTGCAATATTCTTGAGTAGACTCCTGTGAACTTCTGGATGAGCGCTTGGGCACTTTTTAATCTGAGATGCTAGCGATGATGGGAGCTCGAACTTTGACTTTCTGTGACTTCCGGGCATGTGGGGCCCTGGATTTATTCGGGAAGAAGGACCCGATTACGAGTAGTCTTTGATTAGCGGACATTGGGAACACCTTCCAATCTAGTCTTTCTCCTTAGGAGGTGAAGGTTCGACTTGCATTCTGTCTTCTGAAAAACAGAGCTCGAGAATGGTTGGAGAATATGGGACATTCCTTGGGAGGTAAGGCAATTGAGTCCATGACTTAGGAGGATTTTATGAAGAGATTTTAATTTGATTTCGCACCTGTAATTGAGTTCCAGTAGTTGGCGAGGGAGTTCCAGGACCTTCACAATATTACTGAGACGATAGTGGAGATCACTGTTATGTTCCATTAGAGGGCATTATTGGTTCCATAGTATGTGGTGGACAAGGAGATGAAGAAGACGAGGTACCTTCATATGTTGAGGAGCGATATTAGGCAGCTTGTGAGCCGATCCAGTTGCAGGACACTAGATGATATGATAGCAAGGTACAGAGATAGAGAGATAGAGAGAGAGAGAGAGAGAGAGAAAGAGAGAGAGGGAGAGAGAGAGAGAGATTGACTTCGAGATAGAGAGGAAGAGGAAATTGGATCAGGTTTAGGGTTCAGAGGGTTTCGGCAAGAGGCTCAAGGTTTTTGATTGGAGATCAAGAGGCCAGCAAAGCTGAGGCCATTGTGTAAAGTGCGGCAAGGTGCATGAGGGGGCATGCAGGGTGGGTGGTTCGGGCTGCTTCAAGTGCAGCAGGACAAGTCTTAGCAGCAGGGACTGCACTGTCACTACCACCACCCAGGTATCATATTTGATTTGTTTTCAATGCAATCATAGGGGCCAGAAGAAGGTCAATTGCCTAAGTTAACAACAACTGGACCAGTGGTAGCACCTGCTCCAGCGACTTTACGGATTACTGACGGCCGCCAGAGCAAGGCGGATGCACCTGTTGTGAGGAACAAGGCTTTTTTTAGTTGAAAACTGAGGAGGTTCGTGCAGCACCAGATATGGTGATGGGTATGTCTCTTCTCCTTGTATCTTTATTTATGTTGATCTATCTACTTATATTTGTGTGTTTTATTAGGATCGTTCCTTTTGAATGGTATCTCTGCCTTGGTATTGTTTGATTCGGGGGCTACACAGTCTTTTGTATCTCTTACGCTTAGCAAGAGGTTTTGACGATACTACGGGGGAGCTGGATTACCCATTAGAGGTTGAGATTGCTGACGATCGTCCTGTACAGTATCTAGGGCTCATCGGGGTTGTGTACTGGAGTTGTTCGGCGAGCAGTATCCAATTGATTTGGTTCCTATACCCCTGTGTGAGAGTAAGGTTATTGCAGGGATAGATTGATTGACCCCCAATGGGGAAATGATTGACTGCGAGTATCAATTGGTGCATATTCGGAACCAAGTAAGGGATAGTTGGTAGTTCAGGGAGAGGGTGTTCAACGCGGCCTAATTTTATGTTCAACAGCTAGGGCCGGGCACTATCTTCAGTGTAAAGCCCACATATTTGGGCTAATCAATTTAATGATAATAAGTGTTAAAAATGACTTTTTGATAGAAGATTATTTAGAAAAAAAAATATCTTAACCAAAGTGTAATATATGTCATAAGGATTCCGTACATATAAAGAACGTTGAAATCCGACTTATACTGAAGAAGTTATGACTCGTCGAAGTTCTGTGACAAAACCGACATAGCTCCATGTATCATAAAAAGTAAATTTTTGACAAAATACTTTTTATCCTTAGCGATCTAAACGAATGTCCCAGTATATGTTAAACCGAGAGCGTGCATATAAAGAACATCCAAATCTGACTTCGTTTGAGGAAGTTATGAATTTTCAAAGATTTTGCATAGCAGTATACAAGCCGGAAATTGAATTTTATACCGATCAATTTTTAGGCAACACAACCTAAATTAGAATCGAATATCTCGTTAATAGGAGCTCAACGATATGAAGACAGTAAAAAATGGACGCCGGATGACAAAGCTATGAATTTTTAACGGACTTTAGCTATCTAAGCCTGTTAAAATATAATTTTAAAAATAAATTCAAACTTAGTCGACGAAGTCTAAGCAAAAGTTGTAGATCCTGTCGATACCTATGCGTGGATATAAAGAGCATCAAAAATGGAGCTCATATGCAAAAGCTACGAATTTTATAAGATAATTAATTTTGGGATAAATCTACGAGTGAGATGTGGTGCGATCTAGGTCACACCTTCTTCCCCACAGCTTAGAAGGAGATGGCGACACGTGGCATGTGAAGGCCCAGCGTTCAGCTCTTGAATGCACCGCATTCAGCCTTCAGACAACCTATAAATAGAAGGCACAAATTACTCCATTCTTCACACCTTTCTCACCCATTATCTCCCAAACACCCCCAAAGCCTTTAAGACTTTCCCTACCACCTCCTAGGTGTTAGTAGTGAGTCCTGGATTGCCGGAAGGCCCCAAGAAGAAGAGATTTTGGCTCAAAAGTTCTCCCCACGTAGAGCCCGGTTCCTCGCTAAACCCCCTATAAGTTGAGTTATGCTTTCTGTACTTTAAGTATAACTTATGTTTAAGCTCATTATCATTCTTATGAACCTATAAACAAGATTTATCAATGATTCCAAGTCGTTATACTGATTGATTAACTTACAAGGATGATGTCTAGGTTGTGATTTAGTGAGGTGTTTGGTATACTTCGTATACCAAACGAACCCTACCTCCGATATGATCCTACCTGGTTGTTCCTTACTTGATAGATCTTGATGTAGACTTTGAGTTAATGATGAATCTAGAATAATAATTAGTCACAATAAATATTAGACTAATGCTTAGCGATAATGATGCTAGGTTACGTCAAAGGAAAAGAATATTATTAGAAGCGAAGCGTTGCCCAGATAATGAGTCGGCACTTTAACAAGTGAGCGCATAGTCCCGTTCATGAACATAATTTTAATATAAGTATTTATAAAAGTATTAAATATATGATTAAATTTTATATGTGAATTATATTCTTATTATCTAGAAATATGTGTTATATGTATATTTGATGATATACGCTATGCGAAGTATGTCATACGTATAAAAGTACTTTCTATGTTCCAAGTCTTTTTCAAAGCTATGACTTAGGTGCTTCTTGTGCCGGTGTTTTATTATGTAGTAGGTTACGGGTCCTACTCATACCAAGGTACTATAATGTGCCAGAAGTACTATCATGTACAAAGTGTTTTTTTTACACTATTGGGTGTTGGAGTACGGGAGCGTACGAGAGTAACTTATTAGTATTTCCCCATACTTTTTCTTTTGATGAGCTTTGTCTGTTAGTGTTTCCTTTCACAAAGTAATTGAGGGAACTTCGTAGTTAGCCTAATAAAGTGTGTCAGTAATAGAACACTACTAGGTATGTTTGATGTTATATTGTCGGATAAGATAAGTCTGGGGGTGAAATACCTCATGGTGTTAGACCACTGCTAGGCACAATTATCTAGATAACCACCCTTAACTTAATTGTCTTGTTTTTATGAACGAAGGTTCATTGTGAAACTTATCCCATTCCCCTCATTTGATGTATTTATTGATCCTCGTTTGCTACTAGGGAATTTCCAAAGCAGTGTCGTCAGTTTGTTGTTCATATTGATCCTTTAGGCTAGATCTTGTAAGATCGTTGTATAGGATCTATATGTGGGAATCGACGGGATGGGATAAATTATTTTAGAGATATGATATATCTATGTTAATGATAATAGTTGGACTTTCAGGTTTGAGATATACATTATTATCACATTGTCGGATTGAAATCCCTATGTACTCACCAGGTTTCCCAACCTGACCCACTCAGTTTATTGTATCACAGGTGGCTATATGAAAGATACATTATCCTGAGAGATTCAAGGAGTATTAGGCCACTAGTTTAATTACTGTAAGGCTTGTAATATTTCATTATGCTTATGTTTCTGTATTGACGATGACATCCTAATGTTTTATAATATAAATAAAATACATTTCTTCGGAAATGCTTTGATAACATATTTATCATGTTTTATGGGAACAAATTCTGTAATATTCGTCTTCAAAAAGTATACTCTAATTTTTAAATAAGCATAAACAAATCGGTCTTTTCTGGCAGTGAAATTAGGGATTTCACATTCAGCATGGTTGTTATGAATTTGTCTCCTATGTTATGGATACCTGGGAGATGGGTAAGACGGTTGTGGATGATGTGATGGTCGTTTGGGAATATCCAAATATGTTCCATGATGATTTGCCTGGAGTGCCTCGAAAGAGGCAAGTGGAGTTTTGGATTGACCTGGTTCCCAATGCGGCTCCGATAGCCAAAGCAACTTATCGGTTAGCACCTCCATAGATGCGAGAGTTGTCTACACAGTCGCAGGAGCTGTTAGACAAAGGGTTCATTCGGCCGAGTAGTTTGACATGGGGAGCGTCGATCCTATTTGTGAAGAAGAATGATGGGTCATATCGGATGTGTATCGACTATCGAGAATTGAATAAGCTAATGGTGAAGAACCTTTATCCACTCTCGATGATTGACGATTTATTTGACCAGCTTTAGGGTGCATATTGGTTTTCCAAGATTGATATGCATTTAGGTTATCTTTAGATGAGGGTCACAGAGGAGGATACATAGAAGACAACCTTATGGACTTGTTATGATCATTACAAGTTCGTGGTGATGCCCTTCGAGCTCACTAATGCTCCAGTCGCATTCATAGGCCTCATGAATTGTGTATGCAGACCCATGTTAGATTGGTCTATGATTGTGTTTATCGGTGATATCCTGGTCTATTCTAAGACCCGAGAGCTACATGATGAGCATTTGGGGGAGGTATTGGATGCCTTGAGGAGGGAGATACTATATGTGAAGTTCTCCTAGTATGAGAGGTTACGCGACCTACAGTTTCTAGGGCACATTGTCAATCAGAACAGTATTCTGGTCGACCCGGCCAAGGTCGAGGCGGTAATGGGATGAGAGGTTTCGAAGACTCCATCTGAGATTTAGAGTTTCCTTTGTAACGCCTGTGTTTCCAGGCTTGCCATTTTTAGCAATGTAATGGTCTAGGTTAACCGTTGTAACCCGTTTTGAAATAATAAGATTGTATTATTTGAGTATTATGTGTTTTGTGCTTAATTGCTTAATTATATGGTTTGATTAATTAAGAATAAAAAATAAGCGTCAAAATTTAAGTATAAAATAAACTTGATATCTTTAGATAATGTTGTAGTAGTTGAAACAAGGTTTCCGAAGATATAAAGAATACCGAAATCCGAGTTATAACGAGGAAGTTATGACCTGTCGAAGTTTCGCGACAGAACCGACACCACTGAATAACGTAAAAAGTGAAATTTACGTTAGAGCGATATTTAGCCTTAGTGATCTAAACAAGAATCGAAGATCTCGTTGTTAGTATCAAAGCGATAAAAAGTTAGGCGAGAACGGACGTCAAACGAAGAAGTTATGAATTTATAACGAAATTTTTTGTCCCGGCCTATTAAAAATAGATAATAAAAATAAAGTCAAAATTAGCCAATGGAGTCTAAACGAAAGTTGTAGAGCGTAGTCTCACCTTCGTGTGGATATAAAGAACGTCGAAAACGGAGTTCGTATGAAGAAGATATGAATTTTCGAAGTTTATTAAATAATTAATAATTAAATTTAATTATTTAATTTCGGTATTATCCGAAGGTAAGTCACAAATCTGATCCGAGGTACACCCCGCGTACAGCCAGAGTGTCGACACTTCGGATGACGCATGCAGTGACGCATTTCGGAGCCTGTACGCGGCGTACTACCCGCGTACGAGGGGGTTCTAGCCTCCTATAAATAGGATGCGAGGGGTCCAGGTTTAATTGCTAATTTCCTCTCGTTTTTGTGCCGAAGCTCTGCGTTTTTACCCCCGAAGCCATCCCGAAGCCCCGGTAATATTCCCGAGTCCCGAAGCGAGTCCCGAGATCCCGAAGATCCCGAGAAGTGCGGTTTCCGAGCCGAAGCTCTGCCCGCGAGAAGTTCGATTTTTGAAGAGATCTTCCAGATCTGTTGATGATTACTACTTTTGCAAGCCGTAGTGCTGTCCGATCATCTTCTGATCAAGTTAGTGTATACTACCTTTCATAAACGCAATAATAATACAAGTATGGTTTGAGTGTATTAAGGTTATTGTCGTTTATACGTGTGAATGCGTTGTTACTTTCTCCTAACGTATAACTATGAAGTATTTTACACGAGATATGTGTTATGTGTATATTTTGTTGTTATGTGTGTGAATGTATATTCACTTTCTTCTATCTTTCAGATATGATTATTTCTATATGAAATACGTGTTATGTGTGTGTGCCTCATCTGTTATATGGAAAATGTATTGATCAAGCATGCTATACAGGTTTTGAAAATATGTATAAAAATGTATGTTTTTATCTACTAATATGTTGGGTAGAACATGGGTAGATAGTTGGTGTGTAATAAACAGATGAGAGGCCTCGTTGTTGTTTTGATCCAGTCATCTAGCGGAATTTAGATGACGACCACGGACTTTTCTAGATAGTCCAGTGGAACGCTAGCAGGCTCATAACCTGTAGGTGTTAATGAACTTGGGTGTTCATTCGCTGTATTCCATCCCCCTCATGGTTGCCTTATTTGACTTATATTGCTGAGGAACCCCCGCAGCATGTGTTGTCACCCCGATGAAAATATTCTTAGATTAAGTCCCTTGTGTTAGTTATTTTAGGGACATAAAGTGAGAATAACGGGAATGGGTAACTGAGTTATTGTTGGTTGATAATAACTAATTTAATTATTTATTGTGGGTTGAAAACCCTATATGCTCACCAGGCTCCCAAGCCTGACCCACTCAGTTTTATTTGTATTACAGGAAGTGGCGCAAGGGCGTAAGATGGATGAACCATCAAGTTGTTTTGTTTACAAGTCTGTATATGTATATATTTGTTGAATGACTTGTAATATTATCGTTTATGCTTATTGGTCTATATCGGAACATGACACCCCGAGTTTTGATTATATAATGAAAAATACATTTCTTTTATGAAATGCTTTCGTAAACATTGTTTTATCATGTTTTGTTTTTGGGAACAAATTCCGCAATTCTTTCAAATCAAATGGATTTACTCTGAAATTATTTTAAAAGCATAAATGAAAATCGGTCTTTTCTGGCCGAGATTTTGGGGATGTCACAGTTGGTATCAGAGCATTAGTTTAAGCGAACTAGGAATTTTTAGGATTTCTAGACTTAAACTTAGAATGCTAAGTGAAATTTTGAGATGTGTGTCTGTTATATTTTAGACACAAGCACTAGTTTATTTTAGGAAAGTTGCCTAAAATGCTTTATGTGCTAAATGTTATATGTTTCCATATATGATATTATTTGTTCGGATCTATGGTCTGTTGCCGACCGGATCTAGAAACCTCATGTGTGTAGGATTCTAAGTGTACGTCTACGATATTAGAACTAGCACGTAAACGTTTCGGAGTGATAAGGATGATTTGAATATCTATCTTGAATGAGGATCTAATTTCACCTTATTCGGTGTGTAGATCAAAAATGGTGAGAACAAGAAGTGGAGTTGGAAATGCTGATGAGAATAGGAATCAACCACTAGTCATTGAACAAAGACCTGTTGTAACAGCAGCACCTGAGCCAATTACAATGGATGGTGTGCAAATGATGATTCAAACAATGTTGGATCGTCAGATGGATGAAACTAGACGGTTGCTTCAACAGAATCGTGGAGAACTGTAAATTCGTGTGGAAGAGCCTGAACTGAATGAAGGGCACTCGGAAGGTGGAAACTTCATTGGGTCTGTTGGTCCAACCAACCCACCGATAGTTAGGCAAGATAACCACGATGGAAGGAATGATGGAATGGGATGCAAGTACAAAGACTTTTTGACTTGCAAACCATCGACCTTCAATGGAAAGGAGGATCCGATTGGGGTTATGGATTGGATCTTCGAAATGGAGCTAGCCTTCATGACGTGTGGCTGCAGAGGTAAGTTGCAAACTATCTATATCGTGCGTCAATTCCGAGGTGGAGCCATTCGTTGTTGGAACACTCTAGGGAAGACTTTGAGCCTTAATGAGCCACTGCAGTTGTCATGGGCAGAGTTCTTGGTGCAGTTTAAGCGCAAGTTCTGCTCGGCTCAAAATCTGTTGGAGTTGGAGAACAAGTTCCTGACACTAACAAAAGGCAGCATGTCAGTTGATGAATACATCAATAACTTCACCGATAAAATGGAGTTTGCCTTGCGTATCGTTCCAGACGAGCTGACAAAGGTGGACCGGTATGCGAAGGGACTCCCATGGGAGTACGAGGTGCCAGTACGTCAGGCACATACTTTAGAGGCAGCTATCTGGGCTGCCAAGTCTGTTGAAAACATGAGGGAACATTTGGTTCCGGTAAGAAAAGTAAATTTTCGAAATCTGATTCGAAAAGGTTTGGTGGGGGAAAAGGAGGGGAAGCGAAGTGGTGTGATAAGTGTAAGAAAAAGTACTTCGGGAAATGTAGCGAGGATGTAACTTGCTACAAGTGTGGAAAGGTTGGACATTTTGCCAATGAATGTCCGAACAACAAAAGGATGTGTTTTGGTTGTAATGAAGAGGGGCACATTTTGAAAGACTGTCCGAAGAAGAAGGAGGCAGCTAAGCCCAACATTCCACCAAAGCCGAAGGCGAGAGCATTCCAGATGACACTGGATGCTGCTAAGGATGAAGCTGATGTCGCTTCAGGTACCTTTCTCGTTAACAATTTGCCTGCCCAAATTTTATTTGATTCTAGAGCCAACTACTCCTTTATATCGCATGAATTTGGTAGAAAACTAGCTTTGCCTGTTAATAGACTAGATAATGCTTTATTAGTCGAAGTTGCTAGTGGCAAGTTTGTACCTGTTAGCCATCGTATGAAAAACATCTTAATCGACCTTAATGGGAATAAGTTTCACGAAGAATTATTGCCTATCGAACTTAATGGTTTCGACATCGTGTTAGGAATGGATTGGCTCAGCGCCAATGATGCCGAAATTTTATGTAAGAAGAAGATAGTTAAAGTAAACCCGCCTGGAAAGGAATCGTTTATGGTGTATGGGGACAAACGCAGAGTAAATTCTGGAATCATTTCCCTAATGAAAGCCAGAAAATGTTTGACCAAGGGATGTACATCATATTTAGCATTCGTGATTGATGCTAAGAAGGAAAAGAAGGTGATGCAGAGTATTCCAGTGGTGTGTGATTATCCGGAAGTATTTCCCGAAGATCTTCCTGGATTACCGCCTGATCGACAAGTGGAATTCCGTATTGACTTGTTACCAGGAACCACGCCAATAGCAAAAGCACCTTATCAATTAGCACCGACGGAGATGAAGGAGCTGATGATGCAACTTCAGGAGTTATTGGACAAAGGTTTCATTAGACCTAGTTCATCACCCTGGGGAGCTCCGGTGTTATTCGTGAAGAAGAAAGATGGAAGCATGAGAATGTGCATTGATTACCGAGAGCTGAATAAGGCAACAATAAAGAATAGATATTCGTTGCCAAGGATTGATGACCTATTTGATCAATTGAAAGGTTCGAGCTATTTCTCGAAGATCGATCTAAGGTCAGGATATCATCAGCTGAAAGTAAGAGAGCAGGATATAGAGAAGACTACGTTCAGAACTAGATATGGACACTACGAGTTTTTGGTTATGTCGTTTGGACTAACCAATGCTCCGGCAGCATTCATGGATTTAATGAACAGAGTTTGTAATCCGTTCCTTGATAAATTTGTGATAGTGTTCATAGACGACATTCTGATTTACTCAAAAAGCCAGGAGGAGCATAGCAGACACTTGCGAGAAGTGTTAGAAGTCTTGAAGAAGGAGAAGTTGTATGCCAAGTTCTCCAAATGTGATTTTTGGATTCGTGAAGTCCAATTCTTGGGTCACGTGGTCAACCAAGAAGGGATATTGGTTGATCCAGCAAAGATTGAAGCTGTAATGAAGTGGGAACAACCGAAGAGTCCCACGGAGATCCGAAGCTTTTTAGGATTAGCCGAATATTACCGAAGGTTTATCCAAGGCTTTTCTTCGATTGCTACTCCATTGACAGCTTTGACCCACAAAGGAGCTGCTTATGCTTGGAGTGAGAAGCATAAAGAAGCATTCGAGAAGCTAAAGGAGAAGCTATGCGAGGCACTGATACTTTCTCTACCCGATGGAGTTGAAGACTTCGCTGTTTATAGCGATGCGTCTGGTGTTGGATTGGGTTGTGTTTTGACCCAAAGAGAAAAGGTGATAGCATATGCGTCTCGACAGCTGAAAGAGCATGAAAAGAACTACCCGACTCATGATTTGGAGTTGGCAGCGGTAGTTTTCGCTCTGAAAATATGGAGGCATTACCTCTATAGCACGAAGTGAAAATTTTCACTGATCATTAGAGTCTCCAATATCTCTTTAATCAAAAGGAATTAAATATGAGACAGCAACGCTGGCTGGAATCACTTAAAGATTACGACTGCGAGATACTTTACCACCCCGGTAAAGCTAATGTTGTTGCTGATGCTCTCAGTCGGAAAGTCAATCTTGAAAGGAAAAGGCCAAGAGCGTTGAGAATTGAAGTTGTCTCGACCATTGTGGAAAGTATAAGGAAAGCTCAAGAGGAAGCTTCTGAGAAAAATGACCGAAAGGAGGAACGTTTGGGAAAAACGTTGGTGTTTGGGGTAAACAGTCATGGACTGAAGGTGTTCCAAGATCGGATTTGGATACCTAAGTCAGGGGAAATCAGAGATCTTCTGATGGAAGAAGCTCACAAGACCATGTATTCGATTTATCCCGGTAGCACAAAAATGTATAGGGACCTAAAACCCTACAACTGGTGGCCGACGATGAAGCTGGATGTTGCAAAGTATGTGGCCGAGTGTGTGACTTGTGCGAGAGTCAAGACACAACATCAGAAACCGTATGGGAGTTTAGAACCTTTACCTGTGTCTATGGGTAAGTGAGAAGACATTGCTATAGATTTTGTCACTAAACTGCCCATAACAAAGAATGGTCACGACATGATTTGGGTGGTCGTCGATCGATTCACTAAGAGTGCGCATTTCATAGCAGCCAGGGAGAAATGGTCTATGGAAAAGCTTGCGAATTATTATGTAAAGGAAATTGTGAGACTTCACGGTGTTCCGCAAACAGTTGTGTCGGATCGTGATAGTCGTTTCACCTCAAGGTTTTGGAAATGTCTATAAGAGGAAATGGGTACCAAGTTATGTTTAAGTACAGCTTACCATCCGTAGACTGATGGTCAGAGCGAACGAACGATACAAACACTTGAAGATATGATGAGAGCATGTACTCTGGAATTCCTAGGTAATTGAGATGAACATTTACCGTTGGTAGAATTTTCCTATAATAATAGTTTCCACTCGAGCATTAAAATGGCACCTTACCAAGCTTTGTATGGACAGAAGTGTCGTACGCCGTCTTGTTGGCTTGAGGCTGGGGAAAAGCAGTTTATGGGACCGGAGATGGTTCATCAAACTGCTGAAAAGTTGAAAATAATTAGGGAAAGAATGTTAGCAGTTCAGGATCGTCAAAAGAGCTATGCTGACAAAAAGCGAAGACCGATGACTTTTGAAGTTGGGGATTCGGTTTTGCTTAAAGTCTCGCCGTGGAAGGGACTTATAAGATTTGGTAAAAGGGGAAAGTTAAGTCCAAGGTTTATTGGACCGTTTAAAGTTCTTCAGAGGATTGGCAACCAAGCTTACAAGCTCGAACTACCAGAAGAACTAAACGGAATTCATAACACTTTTCATGTGTGTTATTTACGGAAGTTCACAGGGGAAGTTCCCGACATGATTCCACTTTCGGAGTTGAGAATCGATGAGAACAAAAGGTTGATTAAAGAACCAGAGGCAATTGTTGACCGAAAGACTAAGAAGTTGCGACGCAAGATGGTCGAGTTAGTGCTTGTCCAATGGAAACACACGAATGGGCCGAATCTCACCTGGGAGACGGATAGTGACATGAGGGGTCGCTATCCGCATTTGTTTGTTGATGTGTGATTCCGGGGACGGAATCATTCTAAGGTGGAGAGAATTGTAACGCCTGTGTTTTCAGGCTTTCCATTTTTAGCAATGTAATGGTCTAGGTTAACCTTTGTAACCCGTTTTGAAATAATAAGATTGTATTATTTGAGTATTATGTGTTTTGTGCTTAATTGCTTAATTATGTGGTTTGATTAATTAAGAATAAAAAATAAGAGTCAAAATTTAAGTATAAAATAAACTTGATATCTTTAGATAATGTTGTAGTAGTTGAAACAAGGTTTCCGAAGATATAAAGAATACCGAAATCCGAGTTATAACGTGGAAGTTATGACCTGTCGAAGTTTCGCGACAGAACCGACACCGCTGAATAACGTAAAAAGTGAAATTTACGTTAGAGCGATATTTAGCCTTAGTGATCTAAACGAGAATCGAAGATCTCGTTGTTAGTATCAAAGAGATAAAAAGTTAGGCGAGAAGGGACGTCAAACGAAGAAGTTATGAATTTATAACGAAATTTTCTGTCCCGGCCTATTAAAAATAGATAATAAAAATAAATTCAAAATTAGCCGATGGAGTCTAAACGAAAGTTGTAGAGCGTAGTCTCACCTTCGCGTGGATATAAAGAACGTCGAAAATGGATTTCGTATGAAGAAGATATGAATATTCGAAGTTTATTAAATAATTAATAATTAAATTTAATTATTTAATTTCAGTATTATCCGAAGGCAAGTCACAAATCTGATCCGAGGTACGCCCCGCGTACTCGAGTATGCCCCGCGTACAGCCAGAGTGTCGACACTTCGGATGACGCATGCAGTGACGCATTTCGGAGCCTGTACGCCCCGCATACAGGCGTACGCCCCGCGTACGAGGGGGTTCCAGCCTCCTATAAATAGGATGCGAGGGGTCCGGGTTTAATTGCTAATTTCCTCTCGTTTTTGTGCCGAAGCTCTGCGTTTTTACCCCCGAAGCCATCCCGAAGCCCCGGTAATATTCCCGAGTCCCGAAGCGAGTCCCGAGATCCCGAAGATCCCGAGAAGTGCGGTTTCCGAGCCGAAGCTCTGCCCGCGAGAAGTTCGATTTTTGAAGAGATCTTCCAGATCTGTTGATGATTACTACTTTTGCAAGCCGTAGTGCTGTCCGATCATCTTCTGATCAAGTTAGTGTATACTACCTTTCATAAACGCAATAATAATACAAGTATGGTTTGAGTGTATTAAGGTTATTGTCGTTTATACGTGTGAATGCGTTGTTACTTTCTCCTAACGTATAACTATGAAGTATTTTACACGAGATATGTGTTATGTGTATATTTTGTTGTTATGTGTGTTAATGTATATTCACTTTCTTCTATCTTTCAGATATGATTATTTCTATATGAAATACGTGTTATGTGTGTGTGCCTCATCTGTTATATGGAAAATGTATTGATCAAGCATGCTATACAGGTTTTGAAAATATGTATAAAAATGTATGTTTTTATCTACTAATATGTTGGGTAGAACATGGGTAGATAGTTGGTGTGTAATAAACAGATGAGAGGCCTCGTTGTTGTTTTGATCCAGTCATCTAGCGGAATTTAGATGACGACCACGGACTTTTCTAGATAGTCCAGTGGAACGCTAGCAGGCTCATAACCTGTAGGTGTTAATGAACTTGGGTGTTCATTCGCTGTATTCCATCCCCCTCATGGTTGCCTTATTTGACTTATATTGCTGAGGAACCCCCGCAGCATGTGTTGTCACCCCGATGAAAATATTCTTAGATTAAGTCCCTTGTGTTAGTTATTTTAGGGACATAAAGTGAGAATAACGGGAATGGGTAACTGAGTTATTTTTGGTTGATAATAACTAATTTAATTATTTATTGTGGGTTGAAAACCCTATATGCTCACCAGGCTCCCAAGCCTGACCCACTCAGTTTTATTTGTATTACAGGAAGTGGCGCAAGGGCGTAAGATGGATGAACCATCAAGTTGTTTTGTTTACAAGTCTGTATATGTATATATTTGTTGAATGACTTGTAATATTATCGTTTATGCTTATTGGTCTATATCGGAACATGACACCCCGAGTTTTGATTATATAATGAAAAATACATTTCTTTTATGAAATGCTTCGGTAAACATTGTTTTATCATGTTTTGTTTTTGGGAACAAATTCCGCAATTCTTTCAAATCAAATGGATTTACTCTGAAATTATCTTAAAAACATAAATGAAAATCGGTCTTTTCTAGCCGAGATTTTGGGGATGTCACATCCTTGGTCTGTCAGGTTACTATCAAAGATTCATTAAGGATTTCTCCAAGATAGCAGTTCCTTTGACTTGGTTGATGAAGAAGACCATCCCGTTCCATTGGGGGCCTGAGCAGTAGGCAGCTTTTGAGACCTTGACGCAGAAGTTACGTGAGGCATTGTTTCGCTGGGTGCAGTTCGGATGCACAGGAGTCGCGTTATTGCTTACGCTTGGAGGTAGCTTAAGTCTCATGAGTCGAAATACCCTACACATGATTTGGAGTTGGGGGTTGTAGTGTTCGCCCTCAAGATTTGGTGGCATTACCTCTATGGGGTTAGTTGTACTATCTACACGAATCATAAGAGCCTGAGGTATTTGATGTATCAGTTGAATCTGAACATAAGCAACGTAGGTGGTTGGATGTGGTGAAGGATTATGATTATGAGATGCTTTATCACCCAGACCTAGGGAACGCCAATATGGTGGTCGATGCTCTCAGACGCAAGGCAGTCGCTGCTCCGATCAGGGATATGTGTTTGAGGATGACAGTGATTACTCCACTCTTGGAGCAGATCCAAGAGACTCAGATTAAGGCTATGAAGGAAAAGCACCGAAAGAGTGAGCGCAGTGTGTGTTAGGTGGCTTCCTTCAATTATGATAGTCGGAGGTTGTTGTCCCTTCATCATAGGGTGTGGGTTCCATACTAGGGTGGTGTGCGGCAGGTTTTAATAGAGGAGGCACACAAGTCAAGGTTCTCTATTCATCCAGGATCGACAAAGATGTATAGAGATATCCATCCCGATTATTGATGGCCATGTATGAAGCGGGATGTAGCTTGGTATGTAAAGAGGTGCTTGACTTGCAGGAAAGTCAAGGGCGAGCATCAGCGGCCTCATGGCAAGATGCAACGATTAGACATTCCCGTTTGGAAATGGGAAGAGATTACCATGGATTTCATCATGAAGTTTCCTCATACAGCGCACACGAAGTGGATTTGATTTGGGACATCATGGGTCGATTTACCAATAGCGTGCATTTTATTTCGATTCAGGAAGAGGGACAAGTTGGGCCCCAGGTACATTGGTCCTTTCAGGGTTTTGGCATGGATGGGTCAGGTTGCTTATCACTTGGATCTTCCCGAGGAGCTTAAGTCGGATCCATAGCATGTTTCACGTCTCTCAGCTGCAAAAATGTATGGTTGACAATTTCGTGGTGGTTCCATTGGAGGATATTCAGGTAGATGATCTCCTAAATTATATTAAGATACCGATTTCCATACTTGACAAGAAGACGAAAACCTTGAGGAACAAGGTTTTGGAGTTGGTGAAGGTGTAGTGGCAGCACCAGAAGGTGTCTCAATGGATGTGTGGGCTTGAGGATGAGATGAGAGAGAATTAACCTGAGTTATTTATGGCAGTGGACTTCGAATACGAAGTCTGATTCAAGTGGGGGAGAATTGTAATACTGCATTCCAGATTTTTCCTTTTAAGCACTTATTATATAAAAATCTTTGCAAGATTGGTCCCAACCCGAGTACGATGGGCGTACTAGCTCTCAAGATGGTCGCAGAGGTACCCACGTACGTTGAGTGTAGGTGGGAGTACGCGGGGCGTATGCCCAGCTAGGACAAACCCTAATTTTTAGGGTTTGTGCCATATTTAAATGCCTTAAGTTGCCTTTGGGGTTTCTTATGACCGACCTCCACCTCTTACAACCCTAAGAACGAAACCCTAGCCCTTATTTGAGTGTTTGTGAGCCTTTATCATGATTTTGAGGTGTTTTTGCATCCTTTGAAGGAGGTGAAGCTTGGTGGTGAAGCCTTGGTGTACTTAGAGCTTGAAGATCCATAATCTTCATCAACCTTGCATGCTATTTGAGGTATAAAGATCCTAACTTGATGGATCCTTATGATAGATCTACTTTAGGGCTTGTTTTTATGCTTTTTATGGTCCTTTATGCCATGCTTGAGAGTATAGGCTAGTCAAGAAGCTAGGGATGGTAGATCTTGGCATTTTTGAGGTCCCTTGTTCATAAAAATGCAATCTTGATGAGTAATCTTGACCCATGCATGAGTTAGAGTTAATCTTATGGTTCTTTTTGAGTTTTGGGCCCCATTAAGTCATGAAAGACTATAAAGTTGCCAACTTTATGTGTTAAGACACAACTTAGGATCATATTTAAGAGTTTGGCTTAGTGGCTTAAGTGATTAAGTGTGTAATAGAACGGTTGGTTGTCTATGGAGTATACTGGGCGTACCCAGGTCGTATGTTGTGCGTACTGGCCGCAGAGGGAGTACGCTAGGTGTAAGTCTGAGTACGTCGGGCATACTCAGCAACTTGACTTTTTGTTGACTTTCGCTTGTTGGGATATATTTGGACTTTTAGGGTTTAAGCCTTGTTGGGCCAATAGTCATTTGACCTTGGGGTATTATTAGGCTTTAGGCATTCTTAGATTTAGGACCATAATGGGTTTTGGGCCTAATGTAGGAATTTGGGCCATATTGGACTTATGGAGCCATTAGCTTGGGACTTGTTGTTGGGACAAGTAAGGAAAGGGTAAAATGGTCTTTTACCCTGGGAGTTAGACAAATGAATGGGATTCATGAGTTATAGTTTAAGGCCTAATTGTTAACTGGAGTTTTATTGATTATTTTTTGCGGGGAGTTTCCAGATCAGCAATCCAAGTAGTTATCTGATTTTCAGTAATATGAGGTGACTCTCCTCTCAGCATTTAGTGGTTTGATGACACCAATACCAACCCATGGTTTATTATGGTTAAGACGTTAGTTGTATGTGTGACTCTTGCATGCATTGTATGTGATATATATACCGGGCGGGGCCCGATGCCAGACGGGGACTGATGAGTGTATTGTATGCTATTTGTCTTAGTGATTATTGCATGTGTTTATGTGTCTACATGTATACCGGGTGGGACCCAAGTCCAGGCGGTGCCTGATGAATGTGATGAGACAGGCCCATCTCATATTATTGATAGATTTGTTTCGAGCAGAGCTCATTGCCGAGTTAGGCCGGATGGTTGTTGGGCATTTCCCATTGTATGTTTGATATGTATGGTATGAGGTATTTTGGGGAACTCACTAAGCTTCGTGCTTACGTTTTTCAGTTTATGTGTCAGGTAATTATGTATCAAAGGAGAAGAGTTCGGGATGATCGCATCGCACACACCACATTGTTCCTCATTTTATTTGACTATGATGTAACTGGATGATTATTGATATAATCTGATTTCATTATGGTTTTTATGAAATGTTTTGCATGATGGTTTTATTATTATAAAAATGAAAATTTTGTTCTGAAATTTTGGGACGTTACACTTACTTGCCACTATCACATGCAATTATGAGAGAGTGAAAGAATAATCCAAACTTATTTCAGTTGTTGGTATCGACAACCAACAAACACGAGCCCATAAAATGTGGATATATAAGATTACTTATCGGAAATGGCTCTAATTTTGAAAGTTCTGAGAAGTTAGTTATTATCTTCTCGTGTGTGTAACTGACTTTCCTAATAAGCATCCATGTAAAGTGATAGTGATCAGGTGCACCTTCGGACTATTCAGAATATTGCTTCGGATTTCAGACTTAGTAGACAAATTTTATTGTATAAAAATACTCATTCTTATATAAAAATAACACTTCACTTTATAACAAACCACACCAAGTAAAACCTAATTATACACACCATAATTAAAACATAAAACTCCATTCTAGGATGATACACACTAAAATTAAAACATACACTCGACTCTAGGATGGTTATTTAGGTTCCTAATTAGAGTTTATGTACCAGATAAATTTTATTTTTATTTTTTTATTTTCTTTTTAGGTATCTTAATCCAACAATAAATTGTCGTGAACCCTATTAAACAATACAACAAGGAGCGGTAGGCAAACATATTCTATCTAAACATATCAAAGAGTTGCAAACTTGTTCTTCATATTCTGGAATTGTTTATTGCATTCCATATACCATTTCTTCAACAATCTAACTACAAACCATAAAACTATTTTTTTTAAAACTAGCATGGTTCACTCAGTACTCAGCCGAGTGCAAATCTATGCTTTGATTCTTCGAAAGTTTTTAAAGAATCAGAGATGTTTATATAGGGTGTGGTGGATACCACATGTTGGATTCAATTTATATAAAGATGACAAATAAATAGACAGAATATATAAAATATCACCATTCGAGACATAATGATCATTTTGGTAAATCTAAAAAGTATTGGTTAAATACCTAAAGTATCAAAAGGTTGCCCGGCGGTATTAGATGTTGTCATTCGTCCTTAAGGTTGAAGATTCAAGTCCCGTTGTGAACGTTAAAAAAAGTCTTTAAAGATATCCCACAAAATCATTTCAAAGTAGGGTTCATGACAATTTTGTCAATATCCTACAAAAACAGTGAGCATTAACAAAATCATTTCAAAGTTAAAAACAAAAACCAACCATTTCAAAGTTAAAAACATCATAAAACCTAATCATATAAAAAAGTTAATCAAAATCTAAAACACAATCAAACACCTAATAAAATCAAGAGATCCTACCAGGAAAATCAAATCTAAAACGTAATCAAACACCTAATCAAAATCAAGATATCCTACCACGAGAATCGAAATCGAAAACCTTATCAAACACCTAATCAAAATTATGAGAACATATTATTATTATTATTATTATTATTATTATTATTATTATTATTATTTTTATTATTATTATTATTTTACAAATTTAAAACTAATCAATCTAAGTTAAACTGTAAAGCCTCATTAATCAAATAGAAAATTAAAATAGAATGAGATTGAACAAGAAGCATTGCTTTAGGTGTAACAACCACGAGATCACTAGAGATGGGGAGAGGGAAAGGGATGAGGCGTTGTTGCTAGAGAAGGGGAGAAGATCGCACTCATGATTGAACGAGATGAGAAGTGTGAAGATCGCGGGAGGAGAGGAGGTGTGATCGAGGGTGGAGCACCAGAGAAAGACAACACCTGAGAAGGGGAGTATTGCCGGGGCAAAGGAGACGTATTGGTGGGATCTTCTAAGAAGGAGATGTCTAATGATGTTCGTTACTTTTTGAATATTTTGATGCCCATAATATATTATTCAAATAAATAATAAGTAACAAAATATTATTTTATTTAAACATTGCATCTTAAAATGAAAAAATGAAAACACTTCAATTTTTTTTAAATCACCCACACAATCATTTTAAATTGTGTAAACATCACTTGGTAAAGGTAGTGTCTCATCATATATGAAGGTAGTTACTATACATATCCTCTCATTCATATAAATCATCATATCATTGGTGTATACAAACACAATCACATTCATATAGGGGGTATACAAAACAACTGGGGTGTACGTATGGAATTTCCCATCAAGTTATAATCTTGCATGATTAAATTAAAATGGTCAATAGGGTAATATAGTGTTGGTTATAAAAACAAAGAAATACGTCTCCATGTCTTCACGTATGCATAACATAATCGATCCAATTCAAACCTGATGATCCGATTGCGAACCGACTGACTAGATTGTATATCCAAATTGAACTAGTTTCAAATTTTCAAAATCCACTTTGATGGGATCGATTTTCGAATCTTGAAAATCCAACGGATAATCAAACTTAACCAATCCAATGTTCATCCAACTAGATATCAAATATTAATCCAATAAATATAATTATATTATATATCTGTATAAGTCTAGAAAATTACGAACATAGTCAATTTTCTTAATGATTTTGCATGTTTGAACCTTGGTCGTTGAAATTGAAGACGTGAAGTGTTGTTTGTTAGTTTTATTTAGTGTATTGCCAGCGGTTTAGTTTTAATTATCATAACTATATTTGGTTGTTATTTGATAGAAAATTGATTATATTTGGTTGAATAACGGATAACCAATCCACTGGGTAAAACTGGTCCAATCTAATATCAAATTAGACCAGTCGGGTGAGTTGCATATAACGAATTGGATTAGATCGGTTGACAAAATCCAACATTCAATGGATTATTAGATTGGATGGGTTCCATGAAAATCCATTGGATTTAACCATTGACCCCAGTTGATTCAATTGGGGCGGGAAGAAGTACTAGATTATATACCCTTATGGATGAAGGTCGGGGGTTCTACTCCTAGCTGGAGAGCATGTAGGTGATTTTTCCGAGAGCGGTAGCTGATTTCGGATCGTGGTTAATGCGTGAAGCCTCATAAAGGGAAACTAGGTGCAAACACCCAAAGACTGGGGTGATTATTCTCCTTGGAGAGGTTTCAATCTCGGATCTTTATTACTAGTTGCCATGGCGGCACGAAGATACTCTGTTACACATCTGTCGTTCTAAACAAAAATAAATTGGATATAAACCAATGAACACCCTTATATTCAATATATAAGATGACATCATATTAAAATGATATTATGTTTATTTAAGTTTTTCATTCATTTTGAGGTCGTTAAAATACAGTATTTACAAATCATTAGTTTGCAATGAGAATGTTAAATTTTAAAATTAAATTAACTGCATGGAAAGGACTTCAAATTAATATGTTGACTTTCTACTCATTGATGCATTTTTTTATTCTATAACTAGAGGGGTTTCCTGTGCGTTGCACGGGACGGAAGGTGTTCATTTTGTCAAATGAAATATGTTGCTTGCATTGGTATCCATAGTAAAGTACATTGCTATCATGTGTAAACTGCCATGAATAGGATGAGTAGAAATGCAATGTAAGTCATGATAGTAAAAAAAAGTACAATGCTATATTTGAATAGATTTTCAAAAAAAAAAATGAAAACAAAATCTCATATTCGGTTAGTTTTAAATGAAAGTACAACGTAATCTACAACAAATGTAGAAATAACATTCTATTGATGCGAAAAAAAAAACAAAAAAGAAATCATCTTTTGACCAAGTTATGCAACCGAGACAAATTATTTTGTCTGGAAAGCATATTCTATTTAGCAAAAGTGTAACTTATAACTTGTATTGAGCAGAGCCATCGAGTAATGAAAATTTTAGAAGAGGGATAACACATGTCTGTCCATACTTTCCTTCCCTGTTAAAAAAAGTGACAAACAACGAAATCAAATAAGCATATATAGTATTGTTTTTTTTTTTTTCTATTTCATGCTACCACAAGGTTTTGTTGATCATTAAAACATTAAATTTCACATAAGAAGTTAAGAACTTGGTACACTCATATATTTTTCCTTTGAAATGATTACCTTACCTTTGAGAGTCGAAAAATCCAACACCTACGAAAAGAAAGCTTAAGCAGCAGTGATCCAACAATTGGATCTCTCGAGTTTACATTCAATTCCAATCCACCACAACAGATTCCAATAAAATTATTGTAGTTAATAGAGACCAATAGAATTCTCAATTCAGGGTTCAGAAAATCTCATCCCCATTACATTTTCAGTTTGTTTATAATCTCTATTAAAAAAAAGTCCTAGAAACTTGTATTAGATTATGAAGAGATCAAGGATGTGGAAGTTACCTGTCGTAAGGGGCTATCTTTGGGAAGATAGCTACGAATTGTTTTCCCATATAGTTCACAGGTAGAGAAGTGAATGAGCCTCTTGTTGTTCTCTGATAGTACTTGAGCTATAAATGAACGTGAAGTAATTCTCCATTTCAATTGTAAAATCAAAGCAATGCAAATGAGATGAAGTACATACCACAGGGAGTGCATCAACGAAATTGTTGTAAATTGTATCAAGAGGATGCGTGTTGAAATCCGCTGGAGTGCAAATCGCGGCCAGATTTAACGTCTACATACAAAAATTAGAAAATCCAAGACAGAAAAGTGATACTCGACACCGATCTGCATTCTTGAATACAAGATCACTCAATTTACTAAGCTTTTACACATGATTAACATTTAATTAAAATATTCTACTCCATCTTGCACTTAGAACATTAACAAAATGACAAAATAATATATAATTCTTACAATCTTACACACTGTAGCTCATTTTCACTTCTATTGAGGCAGGTGATTATGAGGATTTGAGAAGATTAAAATTATCTTCAGGTTCAGCATCGTCATTATATATCAGCCTGAAAAAATAAACATAACTTTAAACAAATTTAAAATCCAGAATTAAAAATTAATAATAAAAAAAATAATAATAGTTGTCAGAGAAAAGCTTACATCAGAATCAACCGGATCCTCCTTTGATTCCTAAAAGTGGGACAAAAAATGAAGAGTTAAGAAAAAGAAAAAAGTATATATAAAAAAGGACTAAATGCAAGAAAAAAGCATCATACTTTCAATCTTTTTCATATTAAGCAGTAAAAATTGTTTAGTATTTGAATAACATTCTATAATTTGGTAGATTTTTATAATATTATTGATGGATTTTGGTCATATGAACATTCCTATGTGCACATACAAACCCTAATGCTTGGATCTAGGTTTCTCTAATTAAACATGCATTGAATCCAAGACTTCTAATGGCTAATTAGGTATAAGAACAATACAAAACCAGAGTTAGAAGCTTACCTTGAAACACATGTTTGATCTTCTTGTTCTTGGAGCTTTAGAGTCACAATTGTCACTCCTTTAATGGCTTACAAACACCAACTAGCAAAGAGAATGATTTGAGAGAGAGGAGAGAGGAGGAAATCGGCCAGGGTATCATTGCTGTAGAGGAAGAGTCGATTTCCCTATCCCAAGGGATCTATTTATACTTGTAAGGCTCCTAGGGTTTTACCCTTAAACCCTAATTGGATAACTTAGACTCTAAGTAATCCTAATCCTTTCCTTGGATATGCCTTGGACGATTTTAGGCTTATCCTAGACCTAGAAATGTAACTATCAAACAATTGACAGTTTATACCTTCTTATTTAATTAATCTCTTTAAGTCACCAAATTAATACTAATTAATCTATGACTTATATTAATCAAATAACAATATTATTATTACTTATATTATTCTCATAATATATTAATAATATCTACTCTCTCATAATAAGTCATCCTACCAAGTTGCTATGGTAAAGGCAACCCAAAAGGACCATGCACAATCGGGTCAAATACTTGCCTAATATAGTTGCAGCCTTAGACACTATTCCAACAGTCTCCCACTTGGATAAGTCTAGTAACTATATGCACAAGTACAATCCGATTTGCAATCGTAGCTCTCAAAGATGCTCTCAAACTCTGATCTAATCAATCTTGTCCTTTAGATAAGGGATCGTACACTCCTCTGTTAGATATCATGCTGACAAATCTATGGAATGATTAGTCTAGCATTTGGTTTCTCGATCTCCGATTTATTTGACATAGAACTTAATCAAACACATCAATTCAGTTCTGACCGGGCCCGACACATAAGTCAAATCAAATCATCGAGCGGCCGAGATATCGCTTTTTCCTTCTTAGGATAAAAGTTACAGATAAACTTCGACTTATATGTATTTACTTATTCATTAATCAACTATACACAACAATGCGTTTTATAACATCGAGTTACCAATACGTTTTCGCATTATCAATGTACAATCAATTAACAAATAACAAACCATATATCTAGGTTTTAAGAGTATATGATATTATCATCTTGCGATCACCCTTTTTCTATCACATTCCATAAGGTGATTCCAGCAAGCACGGGTTTGTTCCAATGCTCAAAACTAGTTCATAAGCACTCATGAACGTTGCAACAATCTTTTGCTATGTCTAATACCATTTAAACACTCTACACACCTATTCATGACAATCTTCATTCATATCTACTTCCGACATATGAACGATTGTGGACAATTTGAACAATTCGATTATTCTTAATAAACTCAATTATTCTGGAAATCAAAACATGCAAAGTGAAACAATAGTTAAACAATAAACATAAGACAGTTACATTACTTATAAATAAAACTTCTTTATTTAATCATCAAATGTTAATTACATTTATCTATTACACGTTTCTAATACTATCTAATCTATGCTAATATCATCCTTCAGCCCAATACTCCTAGCATGCTGCAAGTGTTAACCCTACTTAGTCCCTTCGTAAGCGGATCTGCTGGGTTATCTTCTGATGATATCCTCTTCACTACGAGTTGTCCTTCTTCTACACGATGTCTAATAAAGTGATATTTTCTGTCAATATGTCGTGATCTACCATGATCTCTCGGTTCCTTGGTCAAGGCAACCGCTCCTTCATTATCACAGAAAATCTCCATGGGCTCCTTTATGGCAGGTACAACTCCAAGATCACCAATGAAGTTCTTCAACCATATTGCCTCTTTCGACGCTTCGCTTGCTGCAATGTACTCTGATTCGCACGTTGAATCAACTACGGTTTCCTGCTTGGAACTTTTCCATGTTACTGCTCCTCCATTCAGGGTAAATACCCAGCCTGACTGCGAACGGTGGTTGTCCATGTCGGTTTGAAAGCTGGTGTCACTATACCCTTGCACCTTTAAGTCATCACTCCCTCCGAGGACTAAGAACCATTCCTTCGTCCTCCGAAGGTACTTAAGGATATTCTTCACCGCAATCCAATGTGCTCTGCCATGGTTCCCTTGATATCTACTAACCATGCTCAAAGCAAAGGCTACATCTGGGCGAGTACAAGTCATAGCGTACATGATTGAGCCAACTGCGGAAGCGTATGGAACTCGACTCATTTCAGCTATCTCAGCTTCGGTACTCGGACTTTGAGTCTTACTCAACTTGGCATTACTTTGTATCAGTAATTCTCCCTTCTTCGAGTTTTCCATACTAAAACGTTTTAGTACCTTCTCTAAGTAAGTGTTTTGACTAAGTCCTATTAGTCTCTTACTTCTTTCTCTTACTATCCTTATTCCCAAAATATAGGAAGCCTCTCCGAGGTCCTTCATAGCGAAGCACTTCCCGAGCCAGGACTTAACCTCCTGCAGAGTCGGGATGTCGTTTCCTATGAGTAATATGTCATCGACATATAGAACGAGGAATCTTACTACACTCCCACTGGCTTTGACATATACACACGATTCATCTTCGCTTCGTACAAATCCAAACTCTTTGACTTTCTCATCAAAGCAAAGATTCCATCTGCGAGATGCTTGCTTAAGTCCATAAATGGACTTCTCAAGCTTACACACTCTATTCGTATGTTTCAGATCCACAAACCCCTCTGGCTGAGCCATGTAAACATCCTCAGCCAACTTCACATTAAGGAAAGCAGTCTTGACATCCATTTGCCAAATCTCATAATCATGAAATGCGGCAATTGCTAGCATCACTCTAATAGACTTTATCTTCGCAACTGGTGAGAAGGTCTCTTCATAGACAACTCCGGGAGTTTGAGTAAAGCCCTTCGCAACCAATCGCGCCTTATACGTGTGTACTTTTCCATCCACGTCGGTCTTCTTCTTGAAGATCCATTTGCACCCAACGGTCTTTCGTCCGGGCACATTATCAACCAAATTCCAAACTTGGTTATCATACATGGATTGGATCTCGCTATCCATTGCCTCTTTCCATTTCGCAGACTCTGGGCCTGCCATGGCTTCCTTATAGCTATTAGGTTCATGAAGGTTTATTAGTGTACTATCACTAATATACGTGTCCCCTTCGGTAGTAATATGAAAACCATACAACTGGGGTTGAACTCTAACTCTTTCGGAATGTCTAAGAGGTAATGATATGTCAATCGGTTCAACCGGAGTTTCCTCCTCGGGTTGAGCGCCAGCGGTAGAGGTTCCTTCATCTATCGACTCTTGAATCTCTTCAAGCTCGATTTGCCTCCCACTGTCTCCTTGGCCTATGAGTTCTCGCTCTCGGAAAACTCCTCTCCTCGCAACAAAGACAACTTTGTCCTTCGGTCTATAGAAGAGATATCCAAAGGATTTCTACGGGTAGCCGATGAAAATACATCGCTCACTACGAGGTTCGAGCTTGTCGTGAGTATCTCGTCTTACGAAAGCCTCGCAACCCCAAACCTTGATATGTGCTAACGAAGGAGCTTTCCCCGTCCACATCTCGTGAGGTGTTTTGGCAACCTTCTTGGTAGGGACTCGGTTAAGGATATGGGTGGCAGTCTCTAAGGCATACCCCCAAAAAGAGATAGATAGCGAAGCACGACTCATCATAGAGTGAACCATGTCCAACAAGGTTTGATTATGCCTTTCTGCCACACCATTCAATTATGGTGTCCTAGGTGGCGTCAATTGTGAAACTATTCTACACTCCTTGAGATAATCGTGGAATTCAAGACTTAGGTACTCTCCTCCTCGATCGGATCGAAGCATCTTGATCTTCCGGCCCAATTGATTCTCCACTTCATTCTTGAACTCTTTGAACTTTTCAAAAGTTTTTGACTTTTGCTTGATTAAGTAGATATACCCATATCTACTATAGTCATCGGTAAAAGTCATGTAGAAGCGGTTTCCATCCTTCATGGTAGATCTAAACGGTCTACACACATCGGTATGTATGAGGTCCAATAGACCCTCACCCCTTTCGCATGTACCAACGAAGGGTGACTTAGTCATCTTTCCAAGTAAACAAGACGCGCATGTGTTATCTTCCCTAAGGTCAAATGACTCCAACACTCCATCTTTTTGGAGTTGGGCTATGCGTTTCTTGTTGACATGTCCAAGACGACAATGCCATAAGGACGCCTTATCCATACTATTGGAATAATCCATGCATAAAACATCATTTCCTAAGTTATCAACAATCATAACAGTTTCATAAATTCCGTTACATGGTATAGCTTCAAAATAAAAGACACCATTCAGATAAGCTAAAATAGAACCATTCTCATTATTAAAAGAAAATCTAAAACCTTGTCTAAACAAACCATGAAATGAAATGATGTTTCTAGCCATTTCTGGCGAATAGAAACAATTGTTCAAATCTAAAGATAAACCATTCCTAAGCACTAAAGAATACACTCCAATCTTGGTCACAGGCGACGATCTTCTGTTCCCCATGAATAGATTTATTCTTCCATGCTCCACGTCTCTATTTCTTCTTAGTCCTTGCACATTAGAACAAATATGGTAACCACAACCGGTATCAAGAACCCAAGAAATATCATGAGATGAATCGTTAGATTTAATTGTGTATATGCCTGCGAAAGACGGCTTGATCTTTCCTTCCTTGATGGCTTGCAGGTACTCTGGGCAGCTTCTTTTCCAATGTCCTATCTTGTGGCAGTGGTGGTACTCTGCCTCCTTCGGGTTAGGGCAGGGCTTAGCGGGATCAACTTTGGTCCCACTAGAAGAGGCACCATCTGGGGCTTTAACCTTGCAATAGTTCTTAGACGAAGCCTTCCTCTTCTTTCCCTTTCCTTGTCCAATTGCCAAGACAGGAGCGGCAAGTGGATTGAGAGTTGGTGCAACAGACTTGTCCTTGAAGTTTCTCTCAGTGACCCTCAAGAGACCTTGGAGTTTGCTTAGGGTGACCTCTTCTTTTTTCATGTGATAGGTCATCCTAAATTGATTGTAACTTGGAGGCAAAGAGTGAAGCACCATGTCGATCGCCAAGTCTTCCCCAAAGTCAACATTTAACTTGCGAAGGCGGTCAACATACCTTTGCATCTTTTGCAGGTGCACGGTAAGAGACTCTCCATAACCCATCTTAGCGGAAATAATGTTAGTGAAAATCTCATAACGCTCTTGTCTCGTGTTTTGATGGTATCTCTCCAATAAGTCTTGGTGCATTTCGTACGGATACATGTCCTCGTAGGATTTTTGGAATTCGGAGTTGATTGTGGCGATCATGATGCAATGTACCTTCATTGCATCACACTCGTGGGTTTCAAAAGCGGTCATCTCGGCCGGAGTAGCGATTTCAGGGTTGATTTTCTCGAGCTTCGCATCGAGGAGATACTCCTTATCCTCATAGCGAGCAATCGTGCGAATGTATCTTATCCATTCGCTCAAGTTCGTTCCATCAAAGGTGACCTTTTGACAAAGGCTCATCAAAGTGAATGAACTCACAGCAGCGTTGTTAGCGTTCGACATCTACAAATAGAAAGGACAAAGATGGATTAGAATGTGAATCCCTAATTATCACCCAATTAGAAAAATTAGGGCTAGGATCCAACAACAATATTTACACATTAGAAAAGGGATGCCGTAATCTAATATGCAAACAATTTAAAGGTAAGTGAATGACGATTCACTAATTCTCCACCATGAAAAACATAACTTTAAGTCCTAAATGTATTGAGAATTCCTAGGTTTGGATGAGATTCATTGAAACTTTTCAATGGCATGTTTAAATCTCGATATGCCCCTCTTGTTTGTGACTGGGATACCGAGGATCACAAAGTGGGTGTGAATTACCATGCAAATTCACATGGTGCCTTCATTGTAACGATCACCTATTCGATGTGCCAGTAAACCACACACGCTCCATCGAACTATGATAAACAATGAATCACCCTTTGCCACCTTCACTTAGAACCAATTAGTGTGCCCATAAACCACACACGCTCCACTAACTTCTTAGCAAGGTGCAAAGTGTAATTTCATGGGATTGCATCAATTCACTTTCCTAAAGTAACTACGATTGGGAAATTTTAAGAAAACATGTAGTTACTTTGTATTCTATATTATACTTTTAATGAGAGGATGAGGTTGCCCTATCCTACCCGTTCGGCTAACGACCCTCCACCGATCAAGCAAGCGGTGGGTGTGAGTGTACACCCATTAAGCGCCATTTTATAGGCCGCAACCTGATACCCACCTTATAGACCGGCTTCGTGAATGAGGCCTACTAACGGTAATACTAGCATTTAAGTTATACATATATAGATATTAATCTTCTAATATTATATTAGTATAGCGTTGGATTTTAAACTTGTAAAATTCTAGGGTTTGAAATTTAAATTGTCTAAATTAAACTTTTAATCACAAAACATAAATTTCAAATCTTGAGGGCAAGTTTTAAAACATTTAAAACATAAAGGATCAAATAAAAAATAAATCAAATTAACAATTAATCACATAATTATCCATATTTGATTTATTTATGATTTCTTGAAAAACAATTTACCAATTTAATCAAAATAATTAATAATTATCATATAAGGAAATTAAATATTTTATTAATTGATAAATATCTTTAATTAGATCAAAAATATAGTCATATATATCATAAAATCGGATTTGGTTTGATCTAATATGATAAAGGTAAGTATCCATAAGATAAATATGAAAAAATCCTGATTTTGGCTCTTCCTGACGCTCGGACTCGCCGAGTCCACTATGGGACTCGCCGAGTCCATGACTCAGAAACACAAAAATCGAATTTTGCAGTTAACATTCAAACAATCAAGCATCAATTTAATAGAAACCAATCTAGGCTCTGATACCACTTATGGGTTTTGGTCATATGAACATTCCTATGTGCACATACAAACCCTAATGCTTGGATCTAGGTTTCTCTAATTAAACATGCATTGAATCCAAGACTTCTAATGGCTAATTAGGTATAAGAACAATACAAAACGAGAGTTAGAAGCTTACCTTGAAACACTTGTTTGATCTTCTTGTTCTTGGAGCTTTAGAGTCACAATTGTCACTCCTCTAATGGCTTACAAACACCAACTAGCAAAGAGAATGATTTGAGAGAGATGAGAGAGGAGGAAATCGGCAAGGGTATCCTTGCTGTAGAGGAGGTGTCGATTTCCCTATCCCAAGGGGTCTATTTATACTTGTAAGGCTCCTAGGGTTTTACCCTTAAACCCTAATTGGATAACTTAGACTCTAAGTAATCCTAATCCTTTCCTTGGAAATGCCTTGGACGATTTTAGGCTTATCCTAGCCCTAGAAATCGTCCACCCTATATCCTATAAGGATTCATAGCCTAAAATGTAACTATCAAACAATTGACAGTTTATACCTTCTTATTTAATTAATCTCTTTAAGTCACCAAATTAATACTAATTAATCTATGACTTATATTAATCAAATAACAGTATTATTATTACTTATATTATTCTCATAATATATTAATAATATCTACTCTCTCATAATAAGTCATCCTACCAAGTTGCTATGGTGAAGGCAACCCAAAAGGACAATGCACAATCGGGTCAAATATTTGCCTAATATAGTTGCAGCCTTACACACTATTCCAACAATTATGCTATAATAAATAATTATATATGAAAGTAAGAAACAGTGAACAGAAAGATTTGATACCTCTTCCTCTTTTTTCTTTTCTAGCTCTTCAAATGCTGCCTTTTCAGTGGGAAATAGAAAATATTTAATATAAAGAATAAACCAAAAAAAAAGACTAAAAGACTTATATAAAAAGGAACTTACATCTTTTTGTTTGCCCCATGTTTGTTCAGCCACTTGTTTGGCATATTCAGGATCATCACATATCAACACGTTGTCAAAAAGTGTTCCAGATTTAACCTTTAAAAACAATAAACATGACATTAATTTCAACAATCTATCATCAAAGATATATTATTACATTCAATATGATCATTTTATAATTACCTTCCACGACTCAATGCCAACATACTTCAACATGGGGAAAACATAAAGATCAGGGTCATCTTTAAAATCTACATTTACATATAAAGAAAAAGAAAATCAGTGTCAATAAAAACATAACGAATCAGATTGAAAACAACTTGAAAGATGAAAGAACAAAAACATGGGTTGTCAATCATGGGTGCCTTCCACTTTCGTTTGTAGTTGGGGTTCTTGATTTTCTGTCAAATGGAAAATATTTTTATAGCATATATTACTTATTTACTGATTGAAATATAATGTTATAAAATGTGCATTTAAAATTAAAAAGAAAAACACAAACCTCTGCCTTCCATGGACCCTTATAATCAGGGTTTGGAATAGTTGGAACAATCCACTCACCTCTAGAGTGACCTGGACTCACAAAATCAATAAAAGATACATGAGAACTCAGCAGTGACCACACAATCAATTCCACATATAACATATTCCATAATCAAATACGGATAATATAGTGATGCTCAGATCTGTAAACAATCGAGCAAAGAGGATAAATCCACCATGGCTGCAAACTCACCGGAGTTGCCATGCCAAGATGCAGATTATCTCTAACTTTGCTCGAATCCACTTAAACTCATACAAATTCATCATCACAGCCTCTTCATAGTTCATACCCACCAAAAAAACCAGCACCTACGAAAAGAAAGCTTAAGCACCAGTGATCCAACAATTGGATCTCTCGAGTTTCCATTCAATTACAATCCACTACAACAGATTACAATAAAATTCATGTAGTTAATAGAGACCAATAGAATTCTCAATTCAAGGATCAGAAAATCTCATTTGTATTACATTTCCAGTTTGTTTATAATCTCTATTAAAAAAAAGTCCTAAAAACTTGTATTAGATTATGAAGAGATCAAGGATGTGGAAGTTACCTGTCGCAAGGGGCTATCTTTGGGAAGATAGGTACCAATTGTTTTCCCATATAGTTCACTCGTAGAGAAGTGAATGAGCCTCTTGTTGTTCTCTGAATAGTACTTGAGCTATAAATGAACGTAAAGTAATTCTCCATTTCAATTGTAAAATCAAAGCAATGCAAATGAGACGAAGTACATACCACAGGGAGTGCATCAATGAAATTGTTGTAAATCGTATCGAGAGGATGCATGTTGAAATCCTCTGGAGTGCAAATCGCGGCCAGATTTAACGTCTACATACAAAAATTAGAAAATTCAGGACAGAAAAGTGATACTCAACACCGATCTACATTCTTGAATACAGGATCACTCAATTTACTAAGCTTTTACACATGATTAGCATTTGATTAAAATATTCTACTCTATCTTGCACTTCGAACATTAACAAAATGACAAAATAATATATAATTCTTACGATCTTACACACTGTAGCTCATTTTCACTTCTATTGAGGCAGGTGACTATGAGGATTCGTGAAGATTAAAATTATATTCAGGTTCAGCATTGTCATTATATATCAGCCTGAAAAAATAAACATAACATTAAACAAATTTAAAATCCAGAATTAAAAATTAATAATAATAATAATAATAGTTGTTAGAGAGAGGCTTACATCAGAATCAATCGGATCATCCTTTGATTCCTAAAAGGGGGACAAAAAATGAAGAGTTAAGAAAAAGAAAAAAGTATATATAAGAAAAGGACTAAATGCAAGAAAAAAGCATCATACTTTCAATCTTTTTCTTATTAAGCAGTAAAAATTGTTTAGTATTTGAATAACATTCTATAATTTCGTAGATTTTTTATAGTATTATGCTATTATATATAATTATATATGAAAGTAAGAAACAATGAACAGAAAGATTTGATATAACATATTCCATAATCAAATACGGATAATATAATGATGCTCAGATTTGTAAACAATTGAGCAAAGAGGATGAATCCACCATGGCTGCAAACTCACCGGAGTTGCTACGCCAAGATGCAGATTACCTCTAACTTTGCTCAAATCCACTCAGACTCATACGAATTCATCATCACAGCCTCTTCATTGTTCATACCCACCAAAAAACTGCATAAACCGGTTTTTAAAACAAAGAGCATAAATGAAAATGGAAAATGGAAAAAGGTTTTATATTCGAGATGCTCTGAAGGAGTGTTGATTTCTATGAAGATTCATCAGCTACGATGAACAATGTTTGACTAAAAAAATCAAAATTGGACTTCGATTTCAAGAGGGAAACCACCCTTAAATACCATCTTCTATGACTAAAAAAGTCAAAATTGGACTTCGATTTCAAGAGGGCAACCACCCTTAAAAACCATCTTCTAAAATTGCGTCATCTTATCTGAGTGGAGTTGTTTACACAAAGAAAATTTGGATAAGAGGCTCAGATCTGCAAGTTTGGAACTGGAGAAAGGGGATCAAACACCGTCATGGCTGCAACACCATTTGTGCTGCCCTATGAAGTTATGGGTTGTATTTCACCTTTCGCCGGAACCCGATGCTCGGAGAAGTTAGATGTAGAACAATATCATCATAGCCTCAACATGGATATCAATAGAAATGAGCAACAAAAGATCAGCATACCACAATGGAGAACCAGGGGGAGATGATGAAGAAAGAGACGTCTATGATTTGGAGCAGGGATAAAAGGAAGATGGTAGAAGGATCGGGAAGTAATACCCTAACCAGTGTGATCACCCCACAGAAAGGAGGTGGTTTGAGGCGGTGAGTTTCTGTGGATAGTAATAGAGAGTTCTGGAAGGACGGAAGATATTTCGAGGCGCCTGAAACACAAAATGTAGATATTGACACAAAATATCCAAATATAGTTTAGGGACCATTTTTGCCAAAAAATCTGCTAGTTTACTATTGTTAAGAATCATTTCCATAATATATATATATATATATATATATATATATATATATATATATATATATATATATATATATATATTAATTTTCTTATGTTATATAAATACATTTAATAGATATATAATTTAATAAAAAAAGTTATATTAAATATTTAATGATAATAAGTTTTTTATGTGAAGACAGATAGATAGTATTAAAATGTTTTTATCTAATTAATCTTGAAAAATATATTTATTCAAATCCCCTGGGAAAAGTCGCTATAAATTAAGCAACAAATCTGTAAGAATTCAACATCCTCAATTCATCATCATCACCCGAACAACCAGTAATGGAACACGCCAACTTCTTCTCGCTTTTGTTTCTTATTTTCATGGCCACGGCAATGGTAATGTCAATGGCCGCGGATCCACAGTCATCCACCACCACCACCACCAGTACCACCACCCAAGCCTACACCAATTTTGTCAAAACCTCATGCAACGCCACCACTTACCCATCCGTCTGCTTGACCTCCCTCCTCCCTTATGCCAACTCCGTCAAATCAAACCCCATTAGACTGGTGAAACAAGCCCTCTCCGCCACCGTCAAATCCGCATCTGCCACCCGCTCCACCGTCTCCAAATTAGCCAAGAGCAAGAACATCAGCAAGGGAGACGCCGCCATCCTCAAAGACTGCATCGAAGAGCTCAAGGACTCCATTGATGAAATTACCGACTCCCTGAAAGCAGTTTCTAGCCTTGGTTCCTCTGTTAACAAGAGATTCGCGATTTCCAATGCACAGACCTGGACCAGTGCCGCCATCACCGACGTGTATACCTGCATTGATGAATTTTCCGACCAGAAAGTCAGTCCAGCGGTGAAGAAGAAGATCAGGAGCAGTATTGTGAATATTGCAAGGCGGAGTAGCAATGCTTTGTATCTTATCAATCATCTCAACATTTGAAATTGAGATCTTACAACCCTTACGTTTTCTCGTTGTAAGAAATGTTTTTTGAATTAGTATAATTATCTCATTAATAAACTATTATGAATTGCTAAAATATTTTGTGATATTAAAGTAATTACACAATTTGGGATCTCACATTAATTTGTTTATTCTTATTTACGAGACATTTCATAATTTTAAATAAAAAACTTTTTATGAAGCTATGTACAAAAGTCAATGTATTGTTGTACTTAGAAAATTCATTCCTTGAGTGTTTTTTAACAAACAAAATATGATTGGAGTTTTTTTATTGTTTTGAAAACTTGGTTGACCTTACAATTTATTTTCGGATATGGTAATAAGTCACGTCATTTTCTCTTATTTAACTTACATAGTATTGAACAAAATTATAACTTAGTTGAGTTTTTTTTATACAAAATATTAAATTCGTTGAATTTTTTGAATAAGCAAAACATGGTTGAGATTTTTGAATGATTTGAAAACTTCGTTGGAGCCATAAGTCATTTTCTCTATATCTATAAGCAACATACATATATCGTGATGATGCAATATATATATATATATATATATATATATATATATATATATATATATATATATATATATATATATATATATATATATATATATATATATCCCATTATTCTATTATAACAAGTAGAGGTAGCAATAAACTGATGAATCACCTTATTTTGAATTACTCATAGTGAAATTTCTAAAAAAAATTCAAGGATGTTTAACCAAAGTAAGTATATTATAGTGAGATTGTTAATTAAAAAAAGTGACCAAGTTTTTTGTGTTTTATATAATGTGTATTTTTTTTTTTCTTATAATTAATTTGTATAAAAAAAATCTCTCTATTCATATTTGAACATATTTGAAGTGGTTATTTTGAAGTTTCTAATATCATTTTTTCAATCAATCAAGTGTTACATTTTAAATCATATTACCAATCTATTTCTCGTTAACTACGTTTCTTTACAATTTTGTTAGGTTTGAGTAAAACACAGATATTTGTTTGACTCTGTCCAAGGTAAAAATGAGGCTAACTGAACATTTCCCAATTTTTCCCTGATGAACGCTCAATTCTGAACGACAACCTCCATCGTTTCTCCTCTCCCCCTTCTGTCTTCGTCGAGTTTGCCTCCATTCTTCCATCGTTGGTGCCTTCTTCACCATGCTTCTTTCTATCGGGGACTTCTTCCATCTCCTGTAAAATTCTTCACCATGCTTTTTTCCCGGTCCATGCCTCTTCTCAATTCATGAAATCGTTTTTTAAATTGATTCATGAAATCGATTTCTATCCATTAATCTCCTTCAATTGTTTTTTTAATTTGATTCATGTCTCTTTGCGATTAATGAAGTTGTTTTTTATTTAGATTCATGGAATTGTTTTTGAAATTGATTTCTATCCTGGTTTGACTTTCCACCATGGATTTTAGAAATCACAAGACTTGGATTCTGGTTTTGCAAAGTTAAGATTCGAACTCTTTTTGTGGGTTTATAGAATTGTTCCGAATAACTATCCCCCTGATTAATTGATCAATTTCTTTGCAATTCCACGACAATCATTCTTATAGTTTCCAGGGTTTAAATTTAATCTTTAAACCATTTGTTTTTATAGTTTTCCCTCTTGTTGATTCAAGAAGACAATCACAAAGATTTTTACAACTTATTTAGACAAGCAGGATTGGAAAGCTTGCTCTAGTTATTGAATGATTGGTAAATGTCATTCTTTTTAAAAAGCTAACTATAATTTTCTCTAATTGTTGTACTTGTTTTTGTTGTTGTTTTGTGATGTTGTTCCTGTGATTTTCTTGTTGTTCCTGTGATTTCGCATGATCTTGAAATATAATGTCCAACTATGACACTTGGTTCATTTTACATTGAGAAAAAGGCTGTAATTTTGGTTTGATTATAAAAATGGTGTTTGGATGTTGATTTTGTTTTTTATATGTTTATGTGTTGTATAGAATTGGGTTCTTATCAAAATGTGAAGAATTGGTGTATTTTCTTTTTATTAGACTACAAGAAAAATGGAAGCATGATTCTTATGGTTGACAATAAAAATGGTTCTTATGAAAATGTTGCGTGAGGGTAATATTGTTATTTTGTATAGTCAGTCAGATGTTAATCAAATAACAAGTTTCAGTTAGAAGTTAATTTAGTCAGAACTTCTAACAAGTTATTTCTAACTTATATGACAATTATCAAACGACCCATTAGTTATGTATTTATCTTATACTATATTATAAAGTATATTAGTCATATTTTGAATTTTAAGAAGTATAAGTTCTAAAGTTTTTTGTACAAATCAATTATGCATAAATATCATTAATACTTGCCAAAATTTTGAAAACTTGAATTAAGGAAGGTTATTAAGAAATTTAATTTGGAGCAAAATAACTATTTTTAAATATTAAATTCATGTATATAAATTAATATAAATTTCCCAAACTAGACATCAATATTAATTATTCACATTAAATGTATAAACATGCAATATAAATATAATGTCTAAACATAAATATTTTCTTTAAAAGTAGTTTTTTACCTAATAACTAATAATAAAATGAAATAATTATTTCCCTATAAGAAAACTATTCGCCAAAACAATTATTTATCGTCGCTGTTTTGCGTGAGCACACTTCTAATATACATTGAACTATATCAAGTAAATCTATTATAAACTAAAGGATGTCATGTAAAAATATAATTTATTTAAATCCTTTGTATCACATCATTTGATTTAATGAATTACATTCTTATAGATTTAATATGGTATCAGCAACCTATTACCTCTCATGACTCAACAGGGGATTGAAGATGTAACACTCCAAATCAGGTATGACTCTTTAGACTCTTTAAAAGGAAAAGATTGTATAAAAGGTCCCTTAGTACGCGGAGCGTACTCTAGGAGTACGCTTAGCGTACTAAGGATGCATGATCGCAGAAGGTGGCCGCATATGCAGGGAGTACGTATAGGTACGCAGGGCGTACGCGACAGAGGGCGGATACCCTAATTCTCGGACTTGACACCTATTTAAACACCCTTAAGCTTCTTAGACCAAACCCGAGTCAACCTCCATAGCCTTAATTCGCTCTTCTACACTAGAGATACCTTGTGAGTTTGTTTTTGAGCTTAAAGAGTGTATTCGTGGCCATTTTAGTGTCCATTCAAGAAGAAGGAATTGGTAAGCAAGCTTAGAGTGGCATTGGGCTTCAAGGATATGCATCTAGTTAACCTTGAAGAGCTTCTGGAGGAATAAAGCTTTGATATTGCCATCTTATTCATTAGATCCAGCTAGGATTTTCTATTTGGTCCTTTTAGTTGGTTTTAGAACTTCTCTTGAGAGTTGATCAACTCTAGAGGCTGAAATGGTTAGATCTGAACTTTGTGAGCATGCTAGATGCATAAAGGTGCTAGCTTGAAGAGTATCTAGACTCCAGACATGAGTTTGAATCTTTATATGAAGTCCTAATGTGAAGAATGAAGTTTTTAAGTCCCGTATAGCATGCAAGAGCATAAAGTTGCCAACTTTATGCCCTAGGACGTCTTAATGAGCTCAGATCTGGTATTGGACATTAGAACATCGAATATTAAGCACTTAATGGAAGAAAGTGCTTAATCTGTTTGTATTTTGGGCGTAACTTAGAGTGCATAGCGCGTACAACTCAGGGAATCAGTATGTTGCGCGTACTAGGGTGGTACGCAAGGTGTACGCATATTAGATGGACTCAGACATGTTTTGGGCTTGTAAGCCTTTAGGACTTAACTAGTCATTAGGCATGGTCACACTTTGAGTTAGTCGGCCAACTTATCTGTTTTGGGCCATGGTTCCTATGGTTGGGCCTTATTACACCATGAGGCCCATTAATAATTTGAACATGGACTTTGGGCCCATTAGCAAAGGAATACTTTTGGGCCATTTTAGAACAAACTTGGGGTTTGGTTCCTTTAATTTGGATTATATCCGACCTTAACTTGGCTTAATTGTATTATTTCTTAGCATTCGGATTCAGCAGACAGAGGTGAGTCTCCTCATCGTATCAATGGGTCGAAGGCACCAAGTAGTGGTTGTCAATGCCAACAAAATTACTACCCTAAATATTTTACAGTAAAATAGTGTATAGTGGTAAAGGGTTTGAATCCACGGAGACTGGTTCAAATTGTTACTCAATGAAAATCTCTTTGTAAAAATACTTGTTAAATAACAATAAAAAATGGGGGTTTTGGTCTTTTGAAATACTTGAAATAAACTAAAACTAAACTAAGGTTTAAATGGATAATTTAACAAAAACAAGATTTTGATGTAAAATCAATAAGGGAGAAATAGTTGACTTAAAGGTTCCTCACTTTGACTTTTGATAAACATATCAATAGAATCCAATGGTGCAATACTTGTTTAAAATCCTTAATTGGGCTATAGTAATCCAAGAAGCTTGAGATTACCTAGACTTTTCTTAGTTGTTAAAATGGTTAGAGAAGCTTATAACAATTTCCTTAGTCAACGTCACAATTTCCATTAAGCATGTAAAACTAACATTAAGAACCAAAAAGTCACCAAATCCAAGAGGAGTCAAAAGCTTCCACTATCATGTTGGAGAAAATGTTTTTATGATTGTGTGATGTAAAACTAACATAAAAATCACTTGTTGCTTGCTAATTTGAAGATCATTTACTTAATCAAGAAATTAGCTAACTAATCACCACAAACACATTTAAACTCATGAATAAAAATATACAAGTAGTGATAAGATGTTAAAACACAAAACATTTTCATAGAGATTCAAACACAAGTTCATGGATTCTTCAACATTCAACAAAATTTCAAAGGATTCAACAAAAGTCAACCAAGTTTTGTTTGTCCAAGCATGGCTAAAATCAAAGAAACAAAGTTAGTGAATATTATACTAAACCTTTTACAAGAATCAAGAGGTGAAATGATGAAGTTCATGAGGGTTCTTGGCCTTCAAAGTGCTCCAAAACTCCAGAGAGAATGTCTCCAAATCAGATCTTCAAGATAAGGCTAAAAAGTCACACCAACCTTCCCAATATAGATCTCTCAACAAAATCCCGAAATTGCCCTTTCAGGAATCCACGTGGGCCGCATGGAAACCTTACCCGAGCCACGTGAGTGTGATGAATTTTTGGGCTTATTAAAGTCTTGGGACCCCACAACTATTCCATTGGCCCAGTTTGAATCTAATCAGCTTCTAGCCCATTTTTCTTCAAGATTTCATCTATTTGAGCCCAAATTTCCTCTCCAGATCACTCAAAACTTCCGCAAACTCCCGATCATCAATCTCCGCACACTTGAAAATTCTCACGCGCCTTGTAATTTAAATTTCAAATATTTCAAGCCTTCAAGCAATTGACAAGCCCACTCCATGAATCACCTCCATATCCATCAAGCTTGAAATCTCCATTGCCCTTAAAATCCCACCCCGCTATTCTCCAAAAAAACTGTAATAATGCTCAAGAAACTAGAAAGTACCCGAAATGGTCATAAAATTACAAAAGGAAAATATGCATGAAAATTAACTAAAATGCGAATGAAATGTGCTAAAATGAACTATAAAAATAAGTAAATAAAATGAAGATATCACAAAGGCCGACCCATTATTTACCACATACATGCTTGTGGATTATGTGAAATGTGATATGCTAGTTGTATCTGTGATATTTGTATGGAAGACCTGGGGGGGTTCCCGGGGCACTTAGGTATAAGACCTTAGAGGATTTCCACGACATCCTATCTAAAGACCTCGGGTAGTTCCCAAGGAACTTAGGTGTAAGACTTTGGAGGGTTTCCCTGCGTCCTAGGTCAAGACCTTGGGGGTTCCCGAGGCATTGGGCTAAGACCATGTGGGGGTTCCCATGGCACCCGGAGTAAGATGCTCAATGGTTTCCATGGCTTCCTTACATGTTTGTATGCATGCCTTATGTGGTATATGTGGCTTGTATAGCTATTATGATATGTGTTTATGTAGATTGTGTGTATGGTATGCTCTGGGGAACTCACTAAGCATTAGCTTACAATTTGTTGATTTGTTTCAGGTACATCTGAGGCTAACGACAAGGGCAAGGCTTGATGGCGCGGCACGCACTCTCCGACATTTGTTTTGATTGGACACTCTGATGTTTTGAATAAAATGTTAATGTTATGAATTTTGAAAATAGTGGTTACTGTTACTTCACCTTTTATGGGAATGTTTGGCTAATTAAAAATGAAAAAAATAGATTTTGAAAATTCGGGCGTTACAGAATATTTTCTTGCACGCTATTTGAGGTGAAAAATGAAACCGAGATGTCTGGGCCATCCAAACTTTGGCTTGATTATGGGAAGTTTTCTGGCCATAGATATGCTAATGATTGGACATGGTTATGGGGAAGTTAGGGAAAGGTTGAGTAGTGTGGAGAGGAGGCCGTGGGAGATTGTTAAGATTGATCAAGAGAAAATCTTAAATAGAGACTTTAAAGAGTTAAGATTGAAAGTCGAATAGATTAGATTGTTGTTTGATTGCCCTCCATCAATAAATATAATGTATATGTGTGGATATTATTGTAATGAGAGAAAGAGTTTCTAATTTACCATATCTTGTTATTCAAAACTTCTTTAATTCAATTATATACAAGAGGGAAACAAGAAGTAACTAAAATAACTAAGTAGTAATGTAGATTTGTAACATCCCAAAAATAAGACCCAAAACTTTCATGTTTGATTTAATAAAAACATTAATCCAAACATTGTCATACAACCCTAAAAGATAAATTATGTTACTACATCAAAACATATCAGTGTAAATCTCAAAATGTGGAAAAAAGTGGTGCGTGCTCTTCAATCATCCCAGTCTCTTCCCTTTTGTTCCTAAAGTACCTGAAACATAAATTGAAAATCATAAGCACAAAGCTTAGTGAGTTCCATAAAATACCACATACCATACATAAACAAACATATAATGGGCCCCACATAATGAGTTTATCAAGCCATAACAAGCACCGCCCAAACTCGTATATCGGTCCCCGCCCACTGAGTATAACAGGCCCCGCCCAAAATCGCATAACGGTGCCCGCCCAACATACAAATCATTTAAGCATACATACATGATGGGTTTTTAAGCATTACAACATTCCTATCGTGCACACGCAACCCTATTTGCTTTGGATCTAGGTTTTTCTCAAGTTATACATGCATAATAATTTTCAAAAGATAAACCCTATTCTAGCATACATATTTTCAGATTCAATAAATAAAATAAGAGTTAGAAGACTACCTTTCTTGTTGATTGCTTGATCTTGACCTTCAAGAGCTTAGTACCTCAATTGTTGCACCTATAATGGGGTCACGAACACCACTAACAATGAGGAAGAAGGAGAAGGTTATGGAGCTTCATAATTTTCATACAAAGGGTTCATCTAAGAAAGCATAGCCGAAAACTAGAACGTAGGGGTTCCTTATATAATTGAGCTGCTAGGGTTTTCAATTGGAAACCTTAATTTCCCTTTCTTAAACCCTAAGCAACGTATGGACCCCCACATGAAAGGCTTTTTATGAAATATTTATAGACTCCCATAGAGTTTTCATCCACCCCTTATCAATAGGGTCCATTAGCCCAAACTACAACTATTACCGATTTACATAATCAGTCCCCGTTCTTTTAATCAGTCTCTTTTGATCACTAAATTAATTCCAAATTAATTTCTGATCAATACTAATTAAATAATATGATCTCTCAATTAATATATTTTTCTTATAATATATAAATAAATCATTAATTAACTTATTTCTCCAAAACTCATTTTATCATATTGCTATGGTGAAGACAACGCAAAAGGACCATGCTACTATCGGGTCAAGTACATACCAATTATAATTATGGGCTTAGACACCTAATCCAACAGTCTCCAAGTTGGATAAGTCTAATAACTATAACTACAAGTACGACTTCAAAATCCGATTAGCAATCATAGCTCTCAAAAGCCACTGTTTAACTTTGACCTAGTCAATGATGCGTACTTTAGATAAGGGATCATATAATCCTCCGTTCTACAAAATATCGTGTGGACAAAGACATGGAACATAATCATTCTCAATTTCCAATAGTTTGTTTCCCGACTTTTGATTTGTTTGACATAGAACTTAATTGAACACATGAATTCAGTCTTGGTCGGGCCCGACACATAAATCAACACGAAATCATCGAGGGGCCCAAGATATCGCTTTTACCCTCTTAGGATAAAAGGAACAGATAAACTTTGACTTATATGCTTGTACTATTTACTCATTAAATCGTACAAAACAACACATTTTATAACATCAAGTTACTAATGCGTTTACGCATTATCAATCCACAACCAACTTGTAAACAACAACTCATATATCTCGGTTTGAAGATTATACTATATTATTGTCTTTGTAACATCCGGATTCCCATGTATCTTATTTTAATTATATATTTTGAGTTTAATGAAGGGACTCGGCGAGTAGACGCTCAGACTCGCCGAGTAGGATCGCGAATTCTTATTCGGATTAATGACAGAACTCGACGAGTCGATGCGTGGACTCGGCGAGTCCGCACTGTAAAGTGAAACCCTAAATCTCAGGGCCTAAGCCCTATTTAAAGGCCTTTATGGCCTTCATTTGCGGCCACTACACCCCTGATAAACTCTAGAGAGTAGAGAGATCATTTGTGGTGCAAGAGGAAGGCTAATCCACCATTTCTTGTGTGCTTTAGCAAGAAGAAATGAGAAAGGACAAGCTAGGCGAGTTGGGGAGCTTGGATTTACTTCCATTTGATCATAGGATGCTGTTTGAGGTATCAATATGTGCTTAATCTCTTGATTATGATGTTTAGTTGAATCTAGGGTTTCTATATGAATTATTTTGGCTTGAATTTGGAGTCGATGAGGTCCCAAAGTGAAATGATTCTTAGATCTGGACCTCAAGAGGTCCAGAGAGTCCCTATAGCTATGCTTTATGCCATCCCTTTTTAGTTGTGCACCTAGGTAGCCTTTTTAGTGGTCATTTCAACAAAAGAAGCTTTGGGTGCATTGCATGTGAGTCAAGTTTCGACCTTTACGTGGTTTTTGGTCGTGGGGAAGTCAGATCTATAGATTAGAGAAGCGAATCTGACCTCAGAAGGTCATTTGAGTGTGATTATGGAAGCAACTCACTGAGTTCATAAGTGGACTCGACGAGTCGAGTCGGGTTGCCCCGCGATTCGCGACCTATGATAACCCATTGAGTGTAGAGTTGACTCAGTGAGTCGAGTGAGGACCAGGGGCGAAGAGGACATGCATGGACTCATCGAGTCACGCGAGTGCACTCGGCGAGTCTGGTCAAAGTTGACCGTTGACTTTTGTTGACTTTTAGGGTTTGGTCAACAATTGGACTTATGGACCATTTGAAGGGTAAAATGGTCTTTTAGCCTTCTTAGAGGACATGAAAGAGACTAGTCTAGCATGGAGATCCATTATTTATTTGACATAATTGTTTATGTGTTTAGGCAGAGGCTAGATCAGTACATACGTGTGCGAGATTATCCGAGATATCCGAGGTGAGTCTTTTCACTATATTGTACCTGGAAGGGTACCTATGTGTGACCGGAAGGTCTTTTATGCTATGAGATGTATGTGCTATATGATGTTATGTGATATGTATGTGCTATGTATATTATGTATGATAAGGACCGGAAGGTCAAGATGACATGGACCGAAAGGTCAGGAGGTTACGGACCGGAAGGTCAATACGGGTAGGACCGGAAGGTCTACTGGAACTCGGGATGGAAGTACTCTAAGACACATGGATCAGAAGATCTCATAGAGTTATGGCCTGGAAATGTGTATGTGTTATTTTGGGGAACTCACTAAGAATTTATGCTTACAGTTGTAGTGTTATGTGTTTCAGGTACTAGTGATGATCGCGGGAAGGCGCCGACATGATTCGTACACACTCGTGGAGTTTATGTTTTGAGTTTCTAGGATATGTTTTATGATGATAACATTTGACACATTATGTTTTGACATTATTTTATGAGTAAATGTATGTTTTAAAAATGAAAAATTGTTTTGAAAATTTACGTTGTTACAAGTTGGTATTAGAGTCTTGGTTTGAGGGATTCGGATGCACGTACCTTCGGGTGTATCTGAACTCAGACTGAGGATTTGAGAAATTTTTCATAAATCAAACAATTTTTCTAAAAGAATAAAAAGGTTTTGAAATGAGCAGAGCAAAGTAGTGTGTACGATCAGCCATCGCCCAAACGGTGATTTCCCAAAATACCCTTATATTATGTGTTAAGAGTTATGTTATGATATGTTATGCATGCTAAGTAGGCTAGGTATTCATATTAGGACTAGGGTGGCCTGATTTGTGATGCCTTAGCCTAGGAGGATTCCTGCTGCTATGAGATGCTTGCGAGTGAGTAGGTAGCAATGAGGAGCTACGAAAGGTTTACCAAAGGGTAGCCTATGCTAGCGAGAAGTAGAGTACTTGTGATCTAGTATCCAAGGAGGAGGACTTGGGGTGAATACTGATGCGGTGTGGGCAGTAGTATAGGATCCGTACTACTGAAGACATCGGATCAGTGCGCAGCCCATGTAAGAATCCTTTGGGTACTAGGGAACAAGTAGGGTTGAGTTATCGAGTGCTAATATGCTCGAGCGGGTCTCTGATATTTTTAATGATTGTATTTCAGAGACATCATGGTTGGTACACGCCTGTATTTTTTATGATTGTATTTCAGAGACATCGGGTGTGAGTCGATTCTTTATGTCGTTAGCTTTTACTCATCACATCAGTATTTTTCGAGAGGCGTTGAGTCGACCTCTTTGGGTTTCCATAGCGGACGAGCGAGCGGTTTATGCTACTAAGGTGATTCGGGGTTTTGTACTCGAGATCTTCGGTTTTGAGCTCCTGATTGATATGGTCCCGATTGCGATGGGGTACGTTTGTATTATAGTGGGCATGGATTGGTTGAGCCGGTTTGGGGCTGTTATAGACTGCGAGCGACAGTTGGTGACGTTACGAGACCCTAGTGGGGGAGTACTTACGGTGTACGGCGAGGATACCCGTTCTAATTCAGCATTCTGTTCGACTGCTAGGGCGAGGCAGAGTTTACAGCAGGGCTGCAGCGGGTTTGTACCCTATTTGATGGACACACGAGTGGCCACTGGGAGGCCAAGTTCGATGGATGATGTACCGATAGTGCGCGAATTCCCAAATGTTTTTTCCGAGGAGTTACCGAGTGTTCCTCCCAAGAGGCAGGTAGAGTTCCGCATCGATTTGGTTCCGGGGGCAGCGCCTATCGCCAAGGCACCTTATCGCCTTGCGCCGCCAGAGATGCAAGAGTTATCATCGCAACTTTAGGAGCTGCTGGGGAAGGGGTTTATTAGACTGAGTAGTTCCCCTTGGGGAGCGCCGATCCTTTTTGTCAAGAAAAAGGATGGTTCACACCGGATGTGCATTGATTACCGGGAGTTGAACAAGTTGACGGTCAAGAACCGTTACCCATTACCGAGGATCGACGACCTGTTCGATCAGTTGCAAGGGGCGTATTGGTTCTCCAAAATTGACTTGAGATCTGGGTATCATCATATGAGAGTTCGGGATGAAGATATCCAGAAGACGACGTTCAAAACTTGTTATGGGCATTACGAGTTCGTGGTGATGCCTTTCGGGCTCACCAATGGATCGGCGGCGTTCATGGATCTCATGAACAGGGTGTGCAGGCCGATGTTGGATCACTCAGTGATCGTGTTCATTGATGGTATTTTGGTGTATTCAAGATCCAGAGAGTAGCATGAGGAGCATCTGAGAGAGATTCTCGAGGTATTGAGGTCGGAGAGGCTTTATGCCAAATTCTCCAAGTGCGAGTTCTGGTTACGGGAGGTCCAGTTCTTGGGGCATCTCGTCAACCAAAATGGGATTTTGGTCGATCCTGCCAAGATTGAGGCGGTTATGAGGTGGGAGGTGCCGAGATCACCCTCCGAGATCAGGAGTTTTCTAGGATTGGCCGGCTACTATCGGAGATTTATCAAAGATTTCTCCAAGATCGTCGAGCCTCTCACCAGGTTGACCCAGATGGGTGTTGATTTTTCATGGGGTCCGGAGCAACAGACCTCGTTTGAGACACTTTGCCAGAAACTATGTGAGGCTCCGGTGTTAGCCCTCCCGTAAGGGATGGAGGATTTTATGGTGTATTGCGATGCATCGATATCAGGGTTGGGTGCAGTGCTTATGCAGAAAGGGCATGTGATAGCGTATGCATTGAGGCAGCTGAAGCCTCATGAGATGAGGTATCCCACCCACGATCTGGAGCTGGGGGAAGTGGTGTTCGTCCTCAAGATCTGGCGTCACTATCTGTATGGGTTTCAGTGTACCATATACACGGACCATAAGAGCATCAAGTATTTGATGGATCAACCCAACCTGAATATGCGCCAGAGGAGATGGTTGGATTCGGTAAAGGATTGCGATTGTGAGATCCTTTACCACCCGGGCAAGGATAATGTTATAACTGATGCCCTGAGCCGTAGGGAGGAGAGTGCCCCGATTCGATACATGTGTATGTGGTTGACAGCGATGAATCTGGTGTTAGACGCCATTTGGGTGGCATAAGCAGAGGCTATGAGACCGGAGAACCGCAAGAGAGAGCAGGTGATTGGGCAGATACCTGAGTTCGTTACCGATAGTTGCAGGCTTATGACCTTTCAGGGTCGGATTCGGGTGTCGTATGCAGGCGGGACACATACCACTTTGATGGAGGAGGCACACCGATTGAGGTTCTCGATCCATCGCGGGGCCACTAAGATGTATTTGGACCTGAAGAGAAAGTACTGGTGGACCTGTATGAAGAGGGATGTGGCGTGGTTTGTTGAGAGGTGCTTCACCTGTCGCAGGGTTATGGCCGAGCACCAGCATCCACACGGCAAGTTGCAGCCACTTGAGGTTCCCCAGTGGAAGTTGGAACAAATCTCTATGAATTTTATCACCAAATTGCAGAGGACCGTGACAGGTATTGACGCAATTTGGGTGATCATTGACCGGTTGACGAAGAGCGCTCACTTCCTTGCTATCAGTGAGAGCTCTTCCGCAGAGAGGATGCCTGAGGTGTATGTGAGGGAGGTGGTATCGCGGCATGGTGAACTGATCTCGATTGTGTCAGATGGAGCTGTGCGTTTTACTTCTAGGTTCTGGAAGAAGTTCCATGAGGAGTTGGGTACAAGACTGCATTTCAGTACCGCCTACCACCCACAGACTGACGGGAAAAGTGAGCGGACGATCCAAATGCTCGAGGACATGCTTCAAGCATGTGTATTGGACTTCGGAAGAAGTTAGGACACGTACTTGCCGTTGTCTGAGTTTTCCTATAACAACAGCCACCATTTGAGTATTGGTATGCCTCCTTTTGAGTTGTTATATGGGAGGAGGTGTTGGACTCCCATCTGCTGGGGAGAAGTAGGGCAGCAAGTGATGGGCAGCACTGAGATAGTGCTTTAGACATCGGGGCAGATACAGCAGGTCAGGCAGAGGTTGTTGACAGCGTAGAGTCGTCAGAAAAGTTATGCGGGTAAACGGCGATCTAATCTGGAGTTTCAGGTAGGGGACTTCGTACTCCTGAAGGTATCTCCCTGGAAAGGAGTGATCTGATTCAGGAAGAGGGGCAAGCTGGGGCCCCAGTATATTGGTCCGTTCAGGGTGATCGCTAAAGTGGGCAGGGTAGCATATCGCTTAGAGCTACCTACGGAGTTGAGCCAGATCCATAATACCTTCCACGTGCCCCAGTTGAGGAACTGTATAGCCGATGAGTCGGCGATAGTACCATTGGAAGATATGCAGGTGGATGCGAGCTTGAATTATGCTGAGAGGCTAGTCGCGGTGGTGGATTGGAAGAACAAGGTTTTGAGAAACAAGGAAGTGCCACTGGAGCAGGTTCAGTGGCAGCATCAAAAAGGGTCCGAGTTGACTTGGGAGCCGGAAGCGGAGATGCAGAAGCTACATCTAGAGTTGTTTGTAGAATGAGACTTCAAGGCGCGAAGTCTGATTCTAGTGGGGAGAAATGTAACATCCGGATTCCCAGGTATCTTATTTTAATTATCTATTTGAGTTTAATGAAGAGGCTAGACGAGTAAACGCTCAGACTCGCCGACTAGGATCGCGAATTGTTATCCGGATTAATGACCGAACTCTACGAGTTGATGTGTGGACTCGTCGAGTCCGCGCTGTAAAGTGAAACCCTAAATCTCAAGGCCAAAGCCCTATTTAAAGGCCTTTATGGCCTTCATTTGAAGCCACTACACCCTTGAGAAACCCTAGAGAGCAGAGAGATCGTTTGTGGTGCAAGAGGAAGGCTAATCCACCATTTCTTGTGTGATTTAGCAAGAAGAAAGGATAAAGGACAAGCTATGTGAGTTGGGGAGCTTGGATCTACTTCTATTTGATCAGAGGAAGTTGTTGGAGGTATCAATCAGTGCTTAATCTCTTGATTATGATGTTTAGTTGAATCTAGGGTTTCTATATGCATTATTTTGGCTTGAATTTGGAGTGGATGAGGTCCCAAGGTCAAATGATTCTTAGATCTAGACCTCAAGAGGTCCAGAGAGTCCTTATAGCTATGCTTTATGCCATCCCTTTTTAGTTATGAACCTAGGTAGCCATTTTAGTGGTTATTTCACCAAAAGAAGCTTTGGGTGCATTGCATGTGAGTCAAGTTTCGACCTTTATGTGGTTTTTGGTCGTGGGGAAGTCAGATCTATAGATTAGAGAAACGGATTTGACCTCATAAGGTCATTTGACTGTGATTATGGAAGCAAATCGCCGAGTTCATAAGTGGACTCGACGAGTCGAGTCGGGTTGCCCCGCGATTCGCTACCTGTGATAACTCGTTGAGTGTAGAGTTGACTCCACGAGTCGAGTGAGGACCAGGGGCGAAGTGGACATGCATGGACTACCCGAGTCATGCGAGTGCACTCGGCGAGTCTGGTCAAAGTTGACCATTTACTTTTGTTGACTTTTAGGGTTTGGTCAACAATTAGATGTGTGGACCATTTGAAGGGTAAAATGGTCTTTTAGCCTTCTTAGAGGCCATGAAAGAGACTAGTATAGCATGGAGAGCCATTATTGATTTGAGATAATTGTTTATGTGTTTAAGCGGAGGCTAGATCAGTGCATACGTGTGCGAGATTATCCGAGATATCTGAGGTGAGTCTTCTCACTATATTGTACCTTGAAGGGTACCTATGTGTGACCGGAAGGTCTTGTATGATATGACATGTATGTGATATATGCTTTTATGTGATATGTATGTGATATGTATGTTATGTATGATAAGGACCGGAAGGTCAAGATTACATGGACCGGAAGGTCAATACGGGTAGGACCGGAAGGTCTACTGAAACTCGGGATGGAAGTCCCCTGAGACACCTGGATTGGAAGATCTCACAGAATTATGGCCTGGAAATGTGTATGTGTTGTATGTGGTATTTTGGGGAACTCACTAAGCATTTATGCTTACAGTTGTAGTGTTATGTGTTTCAGGTACTAGTGATGATCGCGGGAAGGTGGTGGCATCATTCGTACACACTCGTGGAGTTTATGTTTTGAGATTCTGGAATATGTTTTGTGATGATAACATTTGATACATTATGTTTTTACATTATTTTATGAGTAAACGTATGTTTTAAAAATGAAAAATTGTTTTGAAAATTTACGTTTTTACAATCTCGCAATCACCTGTGATAGATTCCATGAAGTTATTCATATGAATGTGGGTTTAATCTGATACTTAAATCTTGTTTCAAGAGTACTCATGAATGTTGCAACAAACCTTTGCTATGTATAAACACTTAGACAATCTATAAACCAATTCTTGACAATCTTGGCTAATTACTTACGTCCAAAGTATGATAGAACGTGGATAATTTGAACAATCTAATTATTCTGGAAGTAAAACATGGAAAGGTGAAACAATAGTTAACGATTAACACAAGATAGTAATCTTTACTCATAAATAATTCTCTATTAATTAATCATCAAATGTCAATTACATTTAACTATTACAAGTTTCTAAAAATCTATCTAATCACTAAAACTAATATCATCCTTCAGACCAACGCTCCTCGCATGCTGTAAGTGCTTAACCGTGATCAGACCCTTTGTGAGGGGATTTATTGGGTTCTCCTCTGAGGATACCCTCTTTACCATGAGGAGTCCTTCTTCTACATGTTGTCTGATGAAGTGGTATTTTCTGTCAATATTTCGGGATCTTCCATGATCCCTTGGTTCCTTTGTCAAGGAAACTGCTCTTTCATTATCACAGAAAAACTCCATAGGCTCCTTTATGGCTGGTACAACTCCAAGGTCTCCAATGAAGTTCTTCAGTATACTATCATTGATAAACGTATCACCTTCAGTTGTTATATGAAAACCATATAACTGTTGGGTTTTGAGCATTCTAACACTCCTAAGTGTACATGCAACCCTAAATACCTTGGATCTATGTTTTCTCTATTATACATGCAAATAAGAATATCCAAGGTATTATTCTAATCTATCATATAAAACATGAATATAACAAGATAGAATACATACCTCTTTGATGTAGAAAGTCTTCATGAAGCTTGAGTGCCTAGCCCCAATAGTGTGGAAGCCTCAAATGGAATCACAATCATCAAAACACCTAGAATAACTTGAGAGAGTTCTACACTTTATGAAATCGGCTAGCCCTCTCTAGAATAATACTAGTGGCCGATTTTTGTCAAGAATAATATCATTATATAGTGTTACAATTAGGGTAAATCCTTAATTGTCATGACTTTCCATTTCCTTGGATCCATGGGTTCAAATACACCATGGAGCATCCATGGACCATCCTATGGGTTTTAGCCCAACTTGATTATCCATGGAGCATTAGCCCACTATATAAGTATGGATGATTTACACAATCAACCCATATATTTAATTAGTCTTCTTTTGATCACTTAATTAATCCTAGATTAATTCTTGATCAATACTAATTAAATAATCTTATTATTCTTATTATTAATATACTATAAATTATAATATATTAATAACCATAAGTGTCTTATTTCTCTCATTATTGTCTATCCAAGTGCATGATGGTATGCAACCCAAATGGACCATGCCGGGTCGGGTCAAGTCTTACCAATTATAGTTATGGACTTAGACATTAATCCAACAATAACATGGGTGGAACACTAACTCTACCGGAATGTCTCACAGGTACAGACTCGTCGACTGGTTCAACGGGAGTTTCCTCCTCTAGTTGAGCGCTAGTGGTTGAGGTTCCTTCATCACTTAACTCTTAAAGCACTTCAAGGTCAATTTTCCTCCCATTGTCCTCTTGGCATAAGAGTTCTCTTTTGCAGAAAATCCTTATCCTCGCAACAAAGACAACATTGTCACTTGGTCTACAGAAGAGATATCCAAAGAACTTATGTGGGTAGCCGATGAAAATACATCGCTCACTACGAGATTCGAGCTTGTCGTGAGTCTCTCTTCTTACGAAAGCCTTACAACCCAAAACATTGATATGTGCTTACCAGGGAACATTCCTTGTCTACATCTCGTGAGGTTTTTTGGTAACCTTCTTAGTGTTGGGTTTTGAGCATTCTAACACTCCTATGGTGTACATGCAACCCTAAATACCTTGGATCTATGTTTTCTCTATTATACTTGCAAATATCAATTTTTCCAAGGTATTATCCTAACTAGCATATTATGAAGTACAAGTAATATAGAAACTAGTAGAAATACATACCTCTTTGTTGGTTCTTGATTCCATGGAGCTCAAGAGCCAAGTGCCCCAAATGTGACACCTCAAATGGTTCACACAACATCATATGCACTTGGAATAACTTGAGAGAAAGTAGAACACTTCTAAAATCGGTTTGCCCTCACTTCTTTCACCAGTGGTCGATTTCTTCAATAATAAGATCATTATATCCATGTTTTGAAAACCGGACCGGACCGGCCGGTTCGACCGGTTCAACCGGGAACCGGTCCCGGATCCGGTTCTTAAATGCCAAAAAACCGGTATTCATTTGAACCGGTGAAAACCAATAAAAACCGGTTGAACCGGTAAAAACCGGTCCGGTTGAACCGGCAAAACCGGTCAAAACCAGAAATTAAAAAAAATATATATTTTTTTTATTTTTTGTATTTTTTATATAATTAAATATAATTATGACATCATCCGGTTTTCCCGGTTTTTGAGACCGGTCTGACCGGTTGGACCATCTGAACCATCGAATCGGTAAGACGACTGGTTCGGTCTCCGGTTCGGTTTTCAAAACATTGCATTATATAGTTAGTCACAATTAGGGTAAACCCTAATTGTCATGGCTTTCCATTTCCTTGGATCCATGGGTTCAAATACACCGTGGAGCATCCATAGAGCATCCTATGGGTTTTAGCCCAACTTGATAATCCATGGAGCATTAGTCCACTATATAAGTATGGATGATTTACACAATCAACCTATATATTTAATTAGTCTTCTTTTGATCACTTAATTAATTCTAAATTAATTGTTGATCAATACTAATTAAATAATCTTATTAATATATTAGAACTTATAATATATTAATAAACCTTAAGTGTTATTTCTCTCATTTTAGTCTATCCAAATGCACAATGTCATGCAACCCAAATGGACCATGCTGGGTCGGGTCAAGTATATACCAATTATAGTTATCGACTTAGACACTAATCTAACATACTACCCTTTCGAGATGCACCAAGAGTTGATGGAAAGGTACCCACTTGCAAAAGATGCAAAGGTTTCCATCAAGTCTTGGTGCATCTCGAAAGGGTAGTATGTTGGATTAGTGTTTAAGTCGATAACTGTAATTTGTATATACTTGACCTGACCCGGCATGGTCCATTTGGGTTGCATGGCATCATGCATTTTGATAGACTAAAATGCGAGAAATAACACTTAAGGTTTATTAATATATTATAAGTTCTAATATATTAATAAGATTATTTAATTAGTATTGATCAAGAATTAATCTAGAATTAATTAAGTGATCAAAAGAAGACTAGTTAAATATATGGGTTGATTATGTAAATCATCCATACTTATATAGTGGGCTATTGCTCCATGGATTATCAAGTTGGGCTAAAACCCATAGGATGCTCCACAAATGCTCCATGGTGTATTTGAACCCATGGATCCATGGAAATGGAAAGTCATGACAGTTAGGGTTTACCCTAATTGTAACAATTATATAAGCATCTTATTCTTGTGCAAAAATCGGCCACTATGTGTGTATGTAGAGGGCAAGACGATTTCATGAAGTGATGATTTCTCTCTAAGTTATTCCAAGTGCATATGATGTTGTGTGAACCATTTGAGGTGTCACATTTGGGGCACTTGGCTCTTGAGCTCCATGGAATCAAGAACCAACAAAGAGGTATGTATTTCTACTAGTTTCTATATTACTTGTACTTCATAATATGCTAGTTAGGATAATACCTTGGAAAAATTGATATTTGCATGTATAATAGAGAAACATAGATTCAAGGTATTTAGGGTTGCATGTACACCATAGGAGTGTTAGAATGCTCAAAACCCAACAGTGGTATCAAAACTAGGCTTGTTTTCTTGTTATACTTGCAAAATTGGCTGAAAAATCGAATTTTTGTGATGTCTGCTCAGTAGACTCGCCGAGTCCATGGAGGGAATCGACGAGTCCAAGGAAAAATGCATCCAACTCGCCGAGTTGGTTCATGCACTCGACGAGTTGGACCTCCAAACAGCATATATTCGACTGTTTTGGCTGGAATTGGACTAGCAACATTACCCTAACCTGTTTTTGACTTTATAAAATTGTTTTTTATGTGGTAATGTTCATGCTAATCCAATTTCAAAGATAATTGTCAATAGATTCATATTTTGTGTTAGTTTAAAAGTTATGTTAATTACATGAAAAAGTTTGATGTGAATTATCTTTGTTCATATGAGTTACTTAGATTAATAGAAAAAGTTAATTGATTATGTGTCTTTAATCCATTTTAATCTAAGAGCTTATTCTAAAATGTGTTTGTGTAACTTGTCCTCAAGTTACTTGAAAGGTCACATTTAAGTTTCTTAAAACTCATAAAAGTTGGCAAAGGTTACAAAATGAAAAGTCTTGTCCTCATTAAATGGTTTTATGACTCCATAACTTGTCCTCAAGTTATGGAGGTTCAAGAGTCACTTCATTAAATAAGAAAAACGTGCAACCTTAATTAGTTCCATAAGTTACAAAAGAAGAATTCTTTAATAGTTTAAAGTCTTCCATAACATGTCCTCAAGTTATGGAACTTGAAGAGTTTTTTAATTAAAAACTATTTAATCACATAAGTTATGGAATTGAAAAGTTTTGAATAGTTTCAAAACTTGCCCTCAAGTTTTGGAATCTGTAAAGTGACCCCTCAAGTATGCTTTAATTCCAAAATTAAACCTTAGAATTTCAAAAGTTTAAAATTGAATCCTTATACTATTATTATAATTTTAATTATATAGATATGTATAAGATAAAGTCAATCTTACCATTACTAGGCCTCATTCACGAAGCTGGTCTATAAGGGGGGTATAAGGTTACTACCTATAAAATGGCAGTTTAATGGGTGTCCACTCTCACCCACCGCTTCCTTGACTGGTGGAGGGTCGTTAGCCGAACGGGTAGGAAAGGACTATAATTCTCCCTTCATTAAAAGTATAATGATAAATACTAAGTAACTAAACACTTATAAATTCCCAATCTTAGTTACTTAGGAAAATGTGAAAAAGGTGCTAACCCATGAAATTACACTTTGTACCTTACTAAGTCGTTAGTGGAGCGTGTGTGGTTAACCGGCACACTAATAAAGACTAGTAAGAGTGGCAAAGGGTAACTTAAGTTTATCATAGATCGTTGGAGCGTGTGTGGTTAACCGGCACATCAATTAGGTGATAAATATTAAGGGTACCAAGTATATTTGCATGGTTATTCACACCTTATTTGTGATCCTCAGCATCACAGTCACAAAATTTAGAGGGCACAATCGAGATTCAAACATCCATTGAAAGTTCAATGTATCTCAAAACATATAGGTGTTTCAAATCCAATTAAAACGTAATTATATTTCGTTTTCGTGGTGGATATTGGTAAATCATCATTTACCTACCTTCAACTATTGTATAGCTTGGATTACGACATCCCTCTTCTAGTTATAAATATGTTGTTGGGTCCTAGCCTTAATATTTCATATTAGGTGTCATATTAAGGACTTTAAATCAACTTAACTTGAATTTCTCCCATTATAGATGTCTTCTTAAGACATCCATAGTCTTCCCAAATCCCTAGGAACAAGCTTCCTAATGAAGATGATATCCCAAAAGGCAATAAAGGTGAAAGATCAATCCTTTTGTTGTGCATTAGTGGGACTGGAAATCATACTTGACTTCTACCACCTCCTCCAATAAATCTCCCTATCCCACAAGTTTCAAGAATTGATAAGTTCTAAGTCACTCAATCCCTATTGGAATGTAAAGTCTATATGTGCTTACATCTTAGAGGTTAAGTCACATATTGAAAAGTCGGGAGAGTTGGGTGTCAAAGTCTCGAGGTAATTGGTTGTTGACTTGGCCCTTCAATCACTCCCTGATGACAGATCACGACATGACCCTTAATGATCTTACCTATTTTCTTGATGATGTTAAATCAGCAATGATTTGGAGCATTGGTAAAGCAAATTAGATTGGAAGATCTACTTCCCAAACTTTCATGGATATTAACAATGATAACATTAAAAGTCCAGAAAAACTTCCTCTTCCCAATTGAAAGGGATCGGCCATGGTCAAGTCGTTTGACCCAATGGTAAAGAGAAAGGCTAAGCCTGTGATAGTCTCGTGTACCATTTCCAAAGAGTCCATATGTTTCTTTTGCCAAAGGAAGGGGCATTAGTTGCAAAGCTTCCGAATTTACTTAAAAGTCCATAAGGATAGTAAAGTCAAATGTTTGACTCTACTTTAGGTAAAGCCCATTATCTAAGTCTATTAAGATCCAGTTTGGAGATTCTTAATACATAATGCAATGTAATTGCATTTTGATGTTTTGGAAGAATCAAAGGAAGCTTAAAGAAAGAGTGTGTTGATTCTGATCGCATGGTTCGATGACCAGAATTTTGAGCCGCTGCATAAGAGTTATGAAATATTTCTAGGAATATATAACAACACGTTTTCATATGTATTTGCATTGTAAGGATAAGTTTTTCCACAAGTTTTAAAATAAAAAAAATTATTTATTTTTAAGTATCCTTACAATGGCATTTGCGGAAAAATTGTTGTTTATATGTTTCCATTAATAAGCAATATTGGTAAATGGATTTGATTCTTTTATTTGTGGTAGTGTCATAATTACCAAATAAGGAAAGATTCTCATCACCCAAGGTTCAGTTGGATAGAAACTTGGAACCATGAAACTTTTATTGTATGGTGAATGAGAATTTTTTTCATCTTTGGGAAATTGAGACTAATTCATTGTTCACATGTATATGTGAGTCAGGGGAATGACAAAGGGATCTGGTACACTTGGGTGTGCGTTGATCTAGTCCACCACAAAGACTATTCGTCATGATTTACTAAAGTTTAGTAAATATGGTTATGCTTACAAGTTTAAGAGTAATTCTGAAACATTGGAAAGGTTTCAATGTATGACAAAACGGATAAGAAGAATCAAATAAGGCAGGAAGATAAAAGTTTCTCAAATCTGAAGAGATGGGAGAGTACTTGAGCATCTTGTTTTATGATCATCTTAGTGATTATGAAACCATATCACAATTGATTCTCTAAGGACACCTTGGTTTGTTTGTTTGGCTAAGGAGAGGAATCATGAATTGTTGAAATGGTTAAATCAAAAGATAAATCATACTTTGTTCCAAAAATCAAATCTTAGAGTCATACTCCAAGATTGAGCCTTAAGTGACATAATCTTAAGAAATGTTTAAAACACTTGTCAAATGTAGAGTACAATGTTTTCTTACTCTTGTACATTTGAAATTGGTAAGTTGTGATGTTTTGGATAAGACAAAAACCAACTAAGACAAATTGTGAGAAATGTTTTTCCTTCATAAGAATCCGCACTAACTCTTAAATATTTGTTTTGTCAAGGTTTGGTTCTTGACAAAGAGAATCTTATATGTCAAGAGGACAGTGGGAGTCTTGAGATAGTTTTGAGAACTGATCAAGAGTATTGTTAATCACTAGCCCACAACTTAAGGTTTATAACCTATCGTATTGACTTATTCTTGTTTCTGTGCCATTCCAGTTAAAGTTCGCTATGCTTGTGAGTTCTATGAGTTCGCAATTATTTTCATAACAACCTGGAAGCAATGGTAGGCCCTTGTGCTGACGGGTGGCAAGAAAATGAGATTGAACAAGTTCAGTCCATATGAGTTTGGATTTGTCACTAATATTGTCTTATGATTATGGTTAAGTCAAATTCACATGGATAAGAACACATACACCATAAAATCTAAGTTCCATAAGGTTGCTCTCCGATTCATGAAAATGATGGTGAGGAAACGCTTTCTCTAAGTAGATTTTAGGAAGATAGCAAGTGTAATATTTGCATTCTCAAAGTCATTAGTGGAGCGCATGTGGTTAACCGACACACTAACATAGACTTGTGAGAAATGGCAAAGGTCTAAACAATTGAGACTATGATTACGACATCCCTTTTCATAGTTCTAAAATTGTTTAGACACACATGTGAGCTATCTAAGGAAAGGTGTATGATTTTGATAAAGTCTTATCAAAGCATCTCGTATCAAAAATCTGAACTTTGGTAAGAAAATCAAGAAAGTATTGATTTCTAGAAGTCCAGCTGATTTCTAAGTACATGGCAAAGCTAGTGGGAGCATAAGTGTTATGCTGATAATCATCATGTTAGTGGGAGCATGATTATTATGTTAAGTGTTGCAAGTTAGCAATGTTAATTATAGAAAACAAAAGTTTCAATTTGGGTTTGAAAATTTGTTTTGTTATAATTAAAGGAGAGGATTTTATACTTCATTCCAATTCTACAAGCTTAGAATGAGATTTCAGTCAACTTTAGTCAAAGATATATATGAATGTTATGTTGGAATAGTTCAAAATAAGGACTATATATATATATATATATATATATATATATATGTGTGTGTGTGTGTGTGTGTGTGTTGCGTTCTCAAAATTCGATTATGATTACGGCATCCCTCTTCATAGTTCGAATTGTGAGAACATGGTAAATAAAAATTTTATAGCATGAATTGTGTCCCATATGCTTCGGGTATAGTATCGATTACATGTGCTATAATATTCATCCATTCTAAAATTTTCCAAATGATTAGGGCATAGAACCGGATATAAGTAAGATGATTAAGCAATTGTCGAGGACAATCTGAGGTTTACCAAAGATTGGTTGATCGTGGACAATTGGAAGTATAATGTAAACCTTGGAAAGAACCATATTGACATATTCTGAAAAGAGGAAACTCTTGTTTAGAAGTGATAGTCAAAATGGTAACATGGAATTGTTTCCATAGGTGGAAGTTATTCTCTGAATCGGTGCAAGATTAAAGAACTTAATGCAAAGAAAGGTGTTCAAAGGAATGAACTTTGAATTTGAGACTTCAGTTCCATGGAACTGCTCTCCATTGGAATTCTTTGTAATGTCTTTTGCCAAGTCTTTGTGAATTTTCTGCATATTCATTACAAGAGAATCATTGCATATAAGTTTAGAATCTAACAGATTACACTAAATGGCAAGAGTTTGGTATTCTTACATTTATTGTAAAGGATTTGGGATTGTGAAATGAGCGTCATTGAAATGCTGTCAATCGATCTGTTTCACAAAGAGACGACCACATGTAAACATAGTGTGCATACTTGGAGTATGGCATACATATTGTTTGGACGAACATAGTGTGCATGCTTGGAGCATGGCATAACTATTGTTTCAATTCAAGTATTAAGTTGATTAATCGAAACATGAATAATGAGTAATCAATATGGTGCTTAGAAAAAAGGGTTTTTTATTTACACTCAAAGTGTTGAGGCCATACAAGATTAGTATTATTTTGTGTTTCACTTTGCATGTTTTGACTTCTAGAATAACTAGGTCATTCTTCCCGAATGACTAAATTATTCAAACCATCCACATTTGGTCATATATTGGAAGTAGATATGAATCAAGATTGCCATGAATCTGGCTTGTAATATTTGTCTAAGGTGCATTAGACATAGCAATGGTTGCTACAACATTCATTAGTGCTCATAAGTTATGAGTATTGGATTAAACCCACGCTCATTTGAATCACTTCATGGATTTTTTCACAATTTGAATCACTTCATGGATTTTATCATTCATTAGTGCCTGGACTGATTTGATTTGTTCAATTAGTCGATCATCATAAATCAGACATCGAGAAACAACAAATGGACAGAGAGAATGATTATAATCCATGTCTCAGTCCATATGATATCTAGAATGGAGGAATATATGATCACTTATCTAATGGGCGCGTCATTGATTTGTTCAGAGTTCGGCAGCAACTTTTAAGAGCTACGATTGCTGGTCGGGTTGTGAAGGTATACTTGCAATAATAGTTATTAGACTTATCCAAGTGGGAGACTGTTGGATTAGTGTCTAAGTCCATAACTATAATTGGTATATACTTGACCTGACCCGGGATGGTCCATTTGGGTTGCATGGCATCATGCATTTGGATAGACTAAAATGAGAGAAATAACACTTAAGGTTTATTAATATATTATAAGTTCTAATATATTAATAAGATTATTTAATTAGTATTGATCAAGAATTAATCTAGAATTAATTAAGTGATCAAAAGAAGACTAGTTAAATATATGGGTTGATTGTGTAAATCATTCATACTTATATAGTGGGCTATTGCTCCATGGATTATCAAGTTTGGCTAAAACCCATAGGATGCTCCACGGATGCTCCATGGTGTATTTGAACCCATGGATCCAAGGAAATGGAAATCCATGACAATTAGGGTTTACCCTAATTGTAACAACTATATAAGCATCTTATTCTTGTGCAAAAATCGGCCACTATGTGTCTATATGTGTATGTAGAGGGCAAGCCGATTCTAAGCATATTATTCTTGGTACACTCGATGTCATTTATCACCTAATCAATGGACGATTAACCACACACGCTCCATTGATCCATGACAAACATCAAGCTACCCTTTAACACCCTTACTAGTGCAAGTTAATGTGTCGGTTAACCTCATACGCTCCACTAACGACTTGGCAAGGTGCAAAGTGCAATTTCATGGAATGACATCATTTTTGCATTTTTTCTAAAGTAACTAAGATTAGGAGTTTTATAAAAAAAACATTTAGTTACTTTATAATTATCATTATACTTTTAATAAGAATTAATTTCCTATCCTACCTGTTCGACTAACGACCCTCCACTAGTCAAGAGTGCGGTGGGTAAGAGTAGATACCCAATGGCAGTCATCTTATGGGCTGCTTCCTTAAACACCCCTTATAGACCAGCTTTGTGAATGAGGCCTACTAACGGTAAGACTGACTTGACTTATACATATATAAGTATTAAATTTTAATATTATAATAGTATAAGGGTTGAATTTTAAACTTTTAAAATTCTAAGGTTTGGAATTGAATGTTTCATAAGTAAGACTTTATAAATTCCAAAACTTGAGGTCAAGTTTTGTAACTTTTCAAAAAAATTGGTTTCCATAACTTATGAGTTTAATGTTTAATGAATAAGACTTTTCATGTTCCATAACTTAAGGACATGTTATGAAACACTTCAAAAACATTTAGAGCATGTTTAACTAATAAAATTATCATATAATTTATCATTGACCTAATTTAACTCATAAGGCAAGATAATATCAAATAGAAATTTTATAAACAATTAACTTATCATATAAACTAACAATAATCTTGAAATTTTGACAAGTATCTTTTAATTGGATGAGGATAATCACTACCATGTCAGAAAAAACAAATTTTATGATACAAAATAGTTTGTGGTAATGATTCTAATCCAATTTAGGCCAAAAACTCGGAAAATATGCCACCAGACAGCACAACTCGTCGAGTCAGCTAATGGACTCATCTAGTTCATCATGAACTCATAGGGTTCCTGCTTGGACTCGTCGAGTTTAGTCTGGCAGAAATAGTTTTTCATTTTGCTTCAACTTTGACAATCAACCATGTATTAATATAACAGAAAACTACCCTAGGTTATGATACCACTGATGGGTTTTGAGAACTATAACATCCCTATGGTGCACATACAACTCTAATGCTTTGGATCTAAGTTTTCTCTAGTTATACATGCAAATTTAATTTTTCCAAAGCATGAAGCTTATCTAGCATACAACTTGATATATGAATCATAAAAACTAGTTAGATGATTACCTCTTTATGTCGCTTGTATTACTTGGCCTTTAAGAGCTTAGCACCTCAATTTGATACCTTAAATTCTTCCCAAAACACCACCAACAATTGGAGGACTTGATAGAGAGGTTAAGGGCACCATAAAATCAGCCATACTCTTGATATATTACTTGTGCATCCGATTTTGGGGTCTAAGGGGTTACATACATAGTGTTAGAATTCCAAGAGTCATATATAACTCTAATTCTTACACTTAGGCTTATGATCCACAACTCATATGGACTAACTTGTCATGGAATCTCACATAAACTTAGCCCATCATGGATCAATAGTCGAAACCATATGTATCACTAATTTACATAATCAGTCCCTATTAATTTAATTAGTCTCTTTTATCACTAAATTAATTCCAAATTAATTTTTGATCAATACTAATAATATGATTTCTCAATTAATATATTATACTTATAATATATTAGTAAATCATAAATAACCTCTTTCTCAAATATCCATCCTATCAGATTGTTCTGGTGAATGCAACCCAAAAGGACCATGCTACTCTCGGGTCAAGTACATATCAAGTATAGTTGTGGGCTTAGACACCTAATCCAACCCATGACTCATCCTCACTTCTCGAAAAGCCAAACTTTTTGACTTTCTCATCAAAACAAAGATTCCATCTGTAAGATGCTTGCTTTTATCCATAGATGGATTTCTCAAGCTTGCACACTCTATTGGGGTATTTAGCATCCAAAAAACCTTCTGGATGACACATGTAAACATCTTCAGTCAGCTTCCCATTAAGGAAAGCGGTTTTGACATCCATCTGCCAAATTTCATAATCATGAAACGCTACGATAGCCAACAAAATCCTAATAGACTTTATCTTGGCCACTGGTGAGAAGGTCTCATCATAGTCAACCCCTAGGGTTTCAGTAAAGCCCTTCACAACCAACTATGCCTTGAACATGTGTACTTTCCCATCCATGTCAGTCTTCTTTTTGAAGATCCACTTGCACCCGACCCTCTTATAACTAGGTACATTGTCAACCAAGTTCTAAACTTGATTGTCATAAATGGACTGAATCTCGTTGTCCATTACCTCCTTCCATTTTGTAGACTCTGGACCCACCATGACTTCCTTTTAGTTGTTAGGTTCATCCAAATTTATCAGTGTACTATCACTGATAAATGTATCACCCTCAGTTGTTATATGGAAACCATACAATACAGGTGGAACGCTGACTCTACTGGAACATATTAGAGGTAAGGACTTGTCAACTGGTTCAACGGAAATCTCTTCCTCAGGTTGAGCACTAGTGTTAGAGGTTCCTTTATCGCTTGATTCTTTAAGCTCTTCAAGATCAATTTGCCTCCCACTATCCTCTTAGCATATGAGTTCTCTCTCGAGGAAACCCCCTCTCATTGCTACGAAGACCACATTGTCACTCGGTCTGTAGAAAACATATCCAAAAGATTTTTGTGGGTAGCCGATTAAAATACACCGCTCACTGCAAGGTCAAGCTTGTCGTGAGTCTCTTGTCTTACGAAAGCCTTGCAACCCCAAACCTTGATATGTGTCAACGAGGGAACCTTCCATGTCCACATCTCGTGAGGTGTTTTGGAAACCTTCTTAGTTGGAACTAGATTAAGGATATAGGTGGCAGTCTCTAAGGCATACCCCTAAAATGAGATAGGTAACGAAGCTCGGCTCATCATGGAATCAACCATGTACAAAAAGGTTCGATTGCGCCTCTTAGCTACACCATTGAGTTGCGGTATTCTAGGTGGTCAATTGTGAAACAATTCCACATTCCTTAAGATAGTCGTGGAACTCGATACTAAGATACTCACCACCCCTATCAGATCTGATCATCTTTATATTCCTGCCCAATTGATTCTCCACTTCTTGCTTAAACTCTTTGAACTTTTCAAAGGTTTCTGACTTGTGCTTGATTAATTAGATATACCCATATCTGTTATAATCATCGATAAAAGACACATAGAAGTAGTTAGCATCCCTTGTGACGGATCTGAAGGGCCCACACACGTCTATGTGTATGAGATCCAACAATCCCTCACTTCTTTCACAAGTACCAGTGAAAGGTGATTTAGTCATCTTTCCAAGTAAACAAGATTTGCACGTGTCATATGACTTTAGGTCAAATGACTCCAAGACTCTATCCTTTTGGAGTTGGGTTATGCGCTTCTTGTTCACATGTCCAACACGATAATGCAACAAGCATGCCTTGTCTAAACCATTAGATGAATCGATATGCAACACATTATATCCTAAGTTGTCTACAACCATCACAGTTTCATATACAAAATTACAAGGAAATGCTTCAAAATAAAAAGTCCCGTTATAGAAAGCATTAATAGAACCAATTTCATTGTTAAACGAAAATCTAAAACCTTGTCAGTACAAACCATGAAAAGGAATAATATTCTTTGTCATTTCTGATGAGTAGCAACAATCATTCAACTCTAGCCCTAACCCACTACTAAGCACTAAAGAGTAAATCCTGATCTTTGTGATAGGCGATGATTTCTTATTCCCTATTATCCGGTTCATCTTCCCATGCTCCACATCCCTACTTCTTTTTATCCCCTACAAATCAGAATAAATGTGAAAACCACATCCTGTATCAAGGACCCAAGAATTAGCATGTGATGAGTTATTAGATTGAAGAATACAAATACCTGCGGAGGTGGGCTTTATCTTCCCATCCTTGATGTCCTGCAAGTATTTAGGTCAGCTTCGTTTCTAATGCCCATTGTCGTGACGATAGAAGCATGTTGCTTCCTTCGGATCGGATGAGGGGGTGAAAGAACCGACTTTTGCTTTGGATCCATTGGAAGTAGATCCATCATGAGACTTTCCATTGTGGTTCTTAGAGGGAACTTTCCACTTCTTCCCTTTTCCATGTCCTATAGCAAGGACCGAGGTAGCAGCAGCAGGGGTGGACTCAACAGCTTTGCCTTTTAGTCCACTTTCAGCAGTTTTCAACAAACCATGAAGTTTGCTCAAGGTGACTTCCTCCTTGTTCATATGATAAGTCATCTTGAACTGATCATCACAAGGAGGTAAATAGTGTAGAATGATATCAATCATCAACTCTTCGTCAAAGTTGACATTCAACTTGAGCAACCGATCCACATACCTTGGCATCCTTTGCAAGTGTCCTGTGATGGACTCTCCATCTTTCATCTTGGTTGTGATTAATGAGGAAAAAATCTCGTACCTTTCTTGACGCGCACTTTGATGGTACTTTTCCATCAAATATTGGCACATCTCGTAAGGCCAGTAGTCCTCATAGAACCGCTGCAGCTCAGCAGTCATAGTGGCTACCATTATACATGACACCTTTGTCGCGTCCTTCTTGTGAGCCCTATACTCAAGTATCTGTTCAGGAGTAGATTTCGATTCATCGATATCATTAAGTTGTTTTTCGAGAATGTATTCCTTCTCTTCGTAACGCAAGGCAATTTGAATGTTGTCGGTCCAATCATTGAAGTTGGACATATCGAATGTGATCCTCGTACAAATGTTCATGATAGAGAAGGACCTTGAGGAGTTGGAGTTCGAGCCGGAAACGTTGTTTGAGCCAAACATCTAAAAAAGAAAAACAACAAAGTCTAGATTAGATAAAGAATCCTTAATATAACACCCAAATGAAATATTAAGTCTAGGACCCAACACAATAATTCATAATTCGGAAGAGGGGTGTCGTAATCCAATTGCAAATTATTTGAAAGTAGGTAAATGACGATTTACCAATTCCACCACGAAAAAAATGAGAAATTAGGTTTTAAATGAAATGAAATTCCTAGATTCTTTTGAGATTCATTAAGCTTTTGTAACACACATAAAATTCAAGCCAATTTAAAACTTTTTAAATCATTCAAAAATTGATAACTATTACAAATATGTTTTCAAAATGGTTTAATGTCAGAGTATCCCAGAATCAAATCATAAAAACATAATGAGGTGCACGATCACGCCTTCGCTTTCCCGCGATCATCAGAAGTACCTGAAACAAAATCCAAAACTGTAAGCCCGAAGCTTAGTGAGTTTCCCCAAAATACCAACGCCATATAATCATAATCATATCATATAAACAAACAGCATGCATAATGAGCCATCAGCTTGACTAGATCGACTTGCAGCGCTATCAATCTATCTAGACTACTCTCCGAGCCATCATCATGTTTGGCCGCGTCTCAGGGCCTTCATCCTATCTGGAGCGCTCGTCGGGCCTTCGATCTGACTAGTATGACCTCTCGGGCTTGTAGTCTATCCGGTCTGCCCTGGGTATGTTGGCCTTCAGCACAAAGCAGGTCCGCCTCAACTCAACCCCAATCAAATAATCATGTGTGCATAAATATCATACACTATCATGTATATAACAGTCAAACCGTTCTAACATATCACTAATCATAGCAACATCCTATAACAAGGATACCGACCTAACCAGTCACTAACATAACATTATCCTATATACCAGGATACCAACCTAACAACATCACTAAGCATATAACCATCCTAACTACCATGATGTAAATCAATAAGCATATCATGCAATAAACCCGGATACAAATCTGAAGAGTGTAGGAAATGGTGCCTTCGACCCTGTTAGTATAGTGAGGACAACTCACCTCACAAGAAGCTCGGGATAATAATGTCAAACTCCTCCAAATACAACTACAACTCAAACACCTGCATCCACTACTGATCCACTTCTATAAGTTCCCAAATTACTAAATTACCCCCAGAAGTCGAACTGGTCAAAGTGAAAGTCAACGGTCAAGGTCAACAATCCATGTTGACCTAACTCATCGAGTGTAGCCCACTAACTCATCGAGTCCTTCCAGAAATCGAGAAATCATGAAAACCCTGGTTGACTCGCCGAGTTTCCAGACAACTCGTCGAGTCCATGCAGTGTCTAAATGTCGGGAAAACCCTAACTGACTCATTGAGTCGTCTCACCAACTCATCAAGTCCATTCAGAAACCAACAAAAGCCAATCTTCATCGAACTCGTTGATTTGACCATGCAACTTGTCGAGTCCCTTCATTTCATTTCTCATTCATACGTTTTAAAGCTACCCCAAAGCTTCAAATTGTAGATTTAGCTTCCTAAGGCACATATTCCACATAAAGTTGCAAACTTTACATACATGCAAGGTCTTAAAGGCTTAGAACATCAAAACCAAGTCTAAAATGAGGTTTAGGGCATGGTGAGAGGCCAATACAAGATAAAGTTGATAGCTTTATGAATTTGGGGCCTAGAGGAGTCCAGATCTGATACCATGTCCCTGTGACAAGCTCAAACCCAAGAGTGGCTCTATTAAACCCCAAAATCACCATAAATGTCCGTAGAAGAATATCTAAGCATGAAAGGGTCAAGGTATTAGTTTTTTACCTCATATTGGTTGCTAAAACGATGTAGATGACAGATCTACTTCCTCCTTTTTGATCCAAGCTCCTCACTCTACAAGTTTCCCTTACAAGATCAACAAATAACACCTTTTAAGCTCTTGACACACAAAATGGGCGTTTAGGACTCAATCTAGGGTTTCCTCTGGCTGTCATGACGATAAAGGAGGTTAGAAACGGGCCATAAGTTCTTTAAATATGGTGCAAACCCTAAAATTCAGGGTTTCCATGCACAACCTCTACTCATTGAGTCAGGGTCCTCCAACTCATCGAGTAGAAGTCATAAAATCACGCAGGCTGACTGGGTTCAACACGACGAGTTGGGGTCTCCAACTCGTCGAGTTCTTTCAATAAAATGAATATAAAGCTTTTAAAAATCTACTGGGAGTCGGGTGTTCCAATTCTCCCCCACTTGAACTAGAATTCGTCCTCAAAGTCTATTGCAGTAAATAACTTAGGTAATGCTCCCACATCTCTGCCTCCATCTCCCAAGTCCAATCAGATCCCCTCCGGTGCTGCCAATATACCTTTACCAAAGGTACTTCCTTGTTCCATAGATCCTTCACCTTCCTCTCAAGAACGGCTACTAGCTTCTCCAAGTAATTCAGGCGCTCGTCGACCTGTATATCGTCCAATAATAACACTGCCTCCTTATCTAATATGCACTTTCGCAATTGTGACACATGGAAAGTGTTGTGGACCTGACTAAGCTCCTTTGGGAGATCCATTCTATATGTCACTTTACCAACCCTGGAAATGATCCTGAATGACCTAATGTATTAGGGACCAAATTTCCCCCTCTTCTTGAAGAGAATCACACCCTTCCAGGTTGAGACCTTCAGTAATACCATGTCTCTCACCCGGAACTCCAGCTCAGATCAGCGCCTATCGGCTTAACTCTTTTGCTGACTCTGAGGGGTCTGCAGCCGTTGTCTAATCTGCTGAATCCTCTCGGTAGTCTGTAGAACTACCTATGTCTGTCCCATCACCCTGTGAGCGATCTCACCCCAAAAGACTGGGATGTGTCATCTCCATCCATACAATAACTCATATGGTGGGGCACCAATACTGGAATGAAAGTTGTTGTTATAGGATAACTCTACAAGGGGTAGGTAGGTGTCCCAGCTCCCACTGAAGTCAACAACACAGGCTCTCAGCATATCCTCGAGAGTCTGTATGGTCCATTCACTCTGGCCATCTATATACGGATAATAGGATGTACTGAAGTGCATCCACGTGCCCAGTTCCTCGTGGAACTTCTGCTAGAAGCGGGAGGTGAACCGAACATCACGGTCTGAGACAATAAAGATTTAAACCCCATGGAGAGCAACAATCTCGCGGATCTACAAGTCGGCTAGCTTCTTAGTCGACGAACTCTCCCATATCACCAAGAAGTGGGCAATCTTAGTCAATTGATCCACGATGACCCATATAGCATCATAGCCCTTCACCGTCCTCGGCAGCATGGTGATGAAATCCATTGTAATCTGCTCCTATTTCCACATGGGAATCCCCAAAGGCTGCAGTTGACCATGCAGCCTCTGATGCTCGGTCTTGACCATCTGGCAGATTAAGCACCTCTCAACATACCATGCAATCTCTCTCTTCATGCATGGCCACCAGTAACTCAATTGCAAATCCAAGTACATCTTGGTGGCCCCCATGTCAATAAAGAGGCGAGACTTATGAGCATCCTCCAGAACAATCTGTATGGCCCCACCAGATATCGGAACCCAGACCCGACTGCAACTAGTCAATAATCTTCGGCCATCCTGCACAAACCGGGTATTCTCACTCCTAATCTTCTCAAGCTTCTAATTCTCCTGTCGCATACCCTCATCCTGAGCTTCCCTGATCAAGCTCACAAGTGGAGAATCCATTGATATCCTCATACATGTCGCCAAAGTAGAATATCCAGCTGACTTGCATCTCAGAGCGTCCGCAACCATGTTCGCTTTACCGGGGTGGTAAAGGATCTCACAGTCGTAGTCCTAGACAACATCCATACACCTTTGTTGTCTCATGTTCAAGTTCGGCTGATAAATGATGTGTCTCAAACTCTTACAGTCTGTGTATATGGTATAGCGAACCCCATATAGTTAATGTCTCCACATCTTGAGAGCGAATACCACAGCTCCCAACTCTAGATCATGAGTAGGATATCTCATCTCGTGCGGCTTCAACTGTCGCGACACGTAGGCTATCACCCGTCCTTTCTGCATGAGGACCGCCCTAGTCTTGTGATGGATGCATCACAAAACACTACAAAATCCTTAACTCTCTATGGGAGAGTCAAGATTGGAGCCTCGCAAAGTTGCTGTCTGAGGGTCTCAAATTCCCTTTGTTGCTCATGGCCCCACTAGAAATCCACCCCCTTCCTCATCAGGCGAGTGAGGGGTACTGCAATCTTGGAGAAATCATGTATGAATCTCCGGTAGTACCCTGCCAATCCCAAGAAGCTTCTGATATCCGAAGGAGATTTCAAAACCTCCCACTGCATAACCGCCTCGATTTTTGCCGGATTGACCCAAATCCCCTCCTAGTTAACGAGGTGTCCGAGTAACTGAACCTCTCGTAACCAAAACTTGCACTTTGAGAATTTGGCATAGAGTCGTTCTCTCCTCAAAACTCCTAATAGCTCTCGAAGATGCTCCTCATGTTAATCTCGGGTCTTGGACTACACCAAGATATCATCTATGAACATGATGACCAAGCAATCGAGCATCGGTCTGCAGACCTGATTCATCAGGTACATAAATACCGTAGATGCGTTGGTGAGCCCAAACGGAATCACCACGAACTCTTAATGTCCATAACAAGTTCGAAACGCAGTCTTCTCCACATCCTCCTCCCTAACCCTAGATTGATGGTAGTCAGACCTTAGGTCTATCTTGGAGAACCAAGATGCTCCCTGCAACTAATCGAAAAGATCATTTATCCTCGAGAGTGGATAAAGATTCTTCACCGTCAACTTGTTTAACTCCCAGTAGTCAATGCACATCCGGTGTGAACCATCCTTCTTCCTGACGAAGAGAATCGACTCTCCCCACGGAAAACTGCTTGGACAAATGAACTACTTGCCCAACAGATCCTGTATTTGAGATGACAGCTCCTTCATCTCTGGTGGTGCCAACCGGTGTGGCACCTTGGCGATAGGGGTCGCACCTGGCACTAGGTCGATCATAAACTCGACTTGCCTCTCCGGAGGCACTCCAGGTAACTCCTTCGGAAACATATCAGCAAACTCCCTGACTACTAGAACCTCTGAAACCGAAGTCTGATCAGTAACCCACATATCCACCACTTACGCCAGATAACCCGCACATATGTGATGAATATACTGTCGAGCCCTGGCGGCTGAGCATAACCTTGAACCCAATCTGGTGCCCTCATCGTAGACAACCAGTTCTCCCCCATTTGGGGTTCGAACTACCACTCGCTGACCCTTGCAGTCGATCATGGCACCAAAGCGACTAATTCAGTCCATACCCACGATCACACACACATCCCCCATAGGAATCAGAATCAAGTCTATCGGGAAAGATACCCCAAAGATCTCCAACACATAACCCTGATACACTGAAGAAGCATAAATCTCATGTTCGTTGGCGATACAGACTGGCAACGGACACTCTAGCTCTGTTACAGGCAAACTGAACTCCCTACTAAATTTCTGAGAGACAAACGACCGAGTTGCCTACGAGTCGAATAATACCAAAGCAGGTAAGGGGTTCACTAAGAATGTACCTAACATGGTACAACACATATAAGCATAAAACAAATATAATCAATAAGATAAGGGGTGGAAACATACCAGAAACCATGTTTGGTGTTGTCCTGGCCTCCTCTGTTGTAAGCTGGAAGGCACATCCCTGAGCCCTCATGGGCGTTGCTCTACCCTGAATCCCCTCAGTAATCCTCAGTGTAGCCTGCACTGGAGCCTATGCCGGCCTGGCAACGATTCGTGGACAGTTGGTCTTCACGTGACCAACCTGATGGCAGTGGTAGCAGATCCTCATATCCTAAATCGAGGCTGGATGGTGATAATCCCTCGAAAAATGCCCCTCTTTATCTCATTTTTGACACGCACTACTAGATCTGCAAGCCCCCAAGTGACCCTTCCCACACTTGCCACAAGTACGGCCCTACTGGCCTCCCCACCTAAAATTAGCGGTCTTAGACCGCTTTAGCGCCGGCTGTAACTGCGCCGAGGCCTGCCTCTGCTCTCTCAGTTGTAACTCAATCTCAAGCTCCCACCATCTAGCGGCCTCCTGCAACTCCAACAAAGTATCACATCCCTGGGTAGCAACAAACTGATGGTTGTCAGTCTTAAGCATGCTTAGATAACGTGTCATATGAGCCTGCTCAGAAGCGAACTTCGGGCAGAACATCGCCCTCTCTATGAACATACGGGTGATCTTCGTCACCGTCTCACCATCATGTCTCAACTCCAAGAACTCCTAAGCTAGTTGCTCCAGCTCGACCCGCGAAATGTAGCGAGGGGGAACATATCCCTGAACTGCTCCCAAGTAACTGCAGCTCTCTGATCATCAGTGTACGACCCGGTCATCAACCTCCACCAGTCCTTTGCCTCAGATCTTAGCAGGTTCAAGGCACATCTGACCTTCTGGTCAGCAGGACATGAGCCCGTGAAGAAACAACCCTCCATGTCAGACAACCACCTCATGGCTCTGATCAGATCCTAAGTCCCATCAAATGTCAGGTGCTTCGTGTTATCGAAGTCCTGGTACTGAAAAGCGTAATTGGCTCCTCCCCCTATCACTATTATAGCCACCTCACGGCTCTGATCGGATCCTGAGTCCCATCAAATGTCGGGGGCTTCGTGTTATCGAAGTCCCGGTACTAAAAAGCCCGACTGGCTTGGTGTTTTACATAGAAGGAGAAATTATTGAAAACACTGATTTGAAGTCAGTAATTGATGAATTTAAAGACCTTAAAGGTCGTCGAGCTGAGTTGTAGTTCTTTTTCAATGTGTTTTTGGTGTTTATTCTTTGAAAACAATTTGGTATTTTATGTAAGAATGTTAATTTTAGTTTATATTACTTTCGCTCCCGTAATTAATTGTTCAAGTGGCGGATTATTCAAGCTCCGCCACTGGACAAGAGATATCCCACAAAATTGGTAAGATTTGTTGAATTTTTAGAAGTAGACATTGAATCAGTTAGATAGTGATTGATTTGAGAGATTGAGACAAATCAAATCAAATAAAATGAAGAAGAACAAGGATGAAATGAATTTGATCGAATCAAATATCAAACGATATGAATCAAAAAAAAATTGAAGAACCGAGAAAGAACAAATCAATCTCAATGATCAAGAATTCAGAAATCGGATGCAGAATTTTGGATGCTCTGATACCATGTTATAATCAGAGAGAGTTTCCAAAATTTCACATCTTGTTATTCAAAATATCTTCAATTTCGTTATACACAAGAGGAAACAAGAAGTAACTAAAAGACAAAACTGCAAATTTGGTCCTTGTGGTTTGCAAAAACCTTTGGATGGGGTTCAAAAAGTATTCGGCTTGCATCGAAGGTCCAAAATTAAGGTTTTTCATTGTTTTTGGTCCAAAAAAAAACTTGAAAAGTTGATTTTACCCTTTTTCATTTCTTTTTTCTATTTTCTTCATTTATTTTGGTATTTAAATAATTAAAAAAATAAAAAATAAAATCTTACCCATCTCTCTCTCTCTCTCTCTCTCTCTCTCTCTCTCTCTCTCTAAGAATCTTCCACAACTCCATCGACATACCCCTCCTTTTGATCATCATCTTGTTAATCGAACCCCACCATTGGTCCCATAAACACATAGTGAAACCCCCTTCCCCTTCAACAACACAATACTTTATCATCTTACATAAGTAAAAATCCAAAAACCAACAACAAATCGTTTGTCAAAAGAATCTTAGGGTTCCAATCAAAGATAAACCCCAACATAATGATCTGTGAAAGTGAAGGAGTAACAGAGAAACACCAATGGTGCATCTCAACATTATTCTTTAGCAGGGGTTGCGGAGGTCTGATGAACTGAGAAAAGGTGCATCTCGGAACCTTTTATGGTGAAATTGGTCGGTTTCAATGAAACTCCTATCTGTATAGAGAACTAAGATGTTCTGATGAGATCAAAAGAAGATGGAAGTCGATGTATGTGTAACAAAGAAACAGAGGTAAGTTTGAGTTTGAAATCAGATTCAATGTATTTAGGTTTTGTGGATTCTAGATTTGGTACTAGATAATAGATTCCAGGTGGGGTGGTTTAATGATGAGGAGAGAAGGAAGCAAAGATCAATTCGATGGTGGTGCTTGATTTTTTGATGAGTTACTGATGGTGGGTTATGTTCTCTGATGACGAAAACCACCAACCATCGTGATACCCTCTGGGAAAGAGACGTTGATTGAGGTTGAGAGGGGAAATGTTAGTCAGAGTTAATTAGAAGGCATCGATAGGTGGCCTAAATGTTGTAGGTTCTTGATTTCTCTTTATGGTGCTAAAATTGGTAAACTGGTGGAACAAAAATCAAATCTTAATGTTGCAGGTTCTTGATTTCTCTTTATGGTGCTAAAATTGGTAAAGTGGTGGAACAAAAATCAAGTCTTGGAGGTGAGTTTGTTGGAGCTGGCCCAAATGTTGTAGGTTCTTGATTTCTCTTCAGATTCTTGAAACTCTGGCAGTTCCCAAGCTACCTGTTTCCAGTGAGTTTGTCGGAGTTTAAAATCAAGACTTGGAGGTTGCTAGTGGAGACGAGATTGGAAGTTCTTCAGTTGAGAGAGAGAGAGAGAGAGAGAGAGAGAGAGTTGGGTAAGATTTTATTTTTTATTTTTTTAATTATTTAAATACCAAAATAAATAAAGAAAATTGAAAAAAGAAATGGAAATGGTAAAATCGACTTTTCAAGTTTTTTTGGACCAAAAACAATGAAAAAACTTGATTTGAACCTTCGGTGCAAGCTGAAAACTTTTTTGACCTCATCCAAAGGTTTTTACAAACCACAAGTACTAAATTTGCAATTTTGTCTAACTAAAATAGCTAACTTAATGTAAATAAGCGTACGGTTAAATTATAGTTTAGCTAACAGATATTGCACAATATTATGAAGATGGAACTAGATAAAGGAGTATGTGTATGATAGTACGTTGAATTTTATTTTATTTTAATTTGGAAATGTATAAACATTATAGAACCCAATGTCTATGGTAATTTTGATAAAACAATCAATATGAATTTTATTATGATCTTGAGTAACGCTCAATACAACGAGGCTTAACCCTTGAGTTAAAGTCTATGGTTGGTTTTCTAAAAGAACCATATACTAATGAGTTTCACTCATTCTGTTGGTGTTGATGGCTCATTGATGACCTTCCCTTTCTGCCTTAGCTGGGCGATGCTCTCTTTCATTGCTTCCTTCCTCTTCTTGCTTGCTATTACCTTAGCCAATACACCACTTACATTCGGGTCCTTCTTCTCTGTTGGAGTAGGTGGTGGGGGCCGCCTTGCTGCTGCATCTGCACTCCTATCACCCACGATGCTCAACCCAAACACTGCACCAACCAAGCACAACGCAACATCCCTGCAAATGCAATTTGAGTAATCTAGCTTACAAAAACTCATTAATATTTATGGGAGTAAAAAACACATACCTGCGAGGGATATGGCAAAGAGATGGACGGAAGGATGTGTTTTTTGACGGAGGAGTCGTGGTGGTTGAGATGGGTACAACCGCATGGGTTAGTGAATGAGCCATGATATGAATATGATTGCGATTCAAATGAATGAATTGACCTTTTTTCAAGTCTGATGGGAGTTATGTTTAAAGCCTCATTGGTTGGTTTATGGATAAGATGTATATTACATGTGGACCTCATTCACTTCATTATCCATATATGCTACAAAGTAGAAACCCAAAAGGAATTAGTATTGGAATTCGACCAGCATATTCTGTTGACTGTTGTTTATTAACGTTCATGTTTTCTTCACCCAAATTTTTCTTATTCAAAAATTAAGCCATCACAAAAACATAATAATAAAGATCTTTTAGCATGGATTTTCTTGTTTATTCTAATAACACAACAAAAGTATCTGTAAAAAAATGTATCTTTACTGTTTTTTAGATCTCTTTCCTAGTTCTCATGAAACATGTCCCCATCAAGACAAGTATTTGTTTTGGAAAATTATAATCAAACCCCGTCTTTTCAACACAAAAACTTGTTGGCTGCCTTGATGGGTCATGATGGGTCAATTCAGTCTAAGAAGTCTGATATCATCAAGTTTGTTTTAGATTTTGCGTTTATAATTTTAATTCGTCATATCAGAACAATCTCTTTTCTATCTTTTTTGTAACTACTTTTATTCTACGGAAATCTTCAGAAAAATCTCATTATTTTGGAAAAATTAACGAAAAGTTCCAAATTTATTTGTTTAAATAAAAAAAAAAACCCAAATTTATTTGTTTGAATAAATTTGGAAAAATTAACGAAAAGTTCCAAATTTATTTGTTTGAATAAAAAAAACCCCAAGAAACCAGTTAATTTCTTCACTTTAGCCATTTTTTACATGTTCAACAGGTCAGGGACCACATCGTTAATTTTCTCAAAATAATGAGACTTTTCTACTGAGATTTGGTTGGGTTTTGGCTCATGCATGAGATTTTTGACCTCATTTTCACCATTGTTATGAACTAGCTTGATAAAGACATGCATTGGACATGCATGACTATAAAACAGCGAATTTAATGACTCATTTGGTTTAAGAAAGCCTTTTGTATGAGATGAGTGTGTAGCTTAATGGATTAAGGGTTTAATGCATTAAGTTGTCCAGGATCAATTCCCATAACGTGGCTATATGCTCAGCACATCATGGCGTATAAGGTTCTCGTGATTGTTTTGTCTAGAGATTGCCACGTCGTGGCAAATGATGGGCCATAATGTGGTGGCCAGCAAAGTTGTCTTTTGGGTTGTTGACTTCGACTGTTGACCATTAACTTTTTGATAGTTTGACTTTTGGTCAAACCTTGGTAGAATTGAGTGTTTAGCTAAGATCTAGTATCGGTTTGGCGCAAGGTAGCTTGTGTTAGCTGTTCTAATTTTTGAGGTTTGCGATTGAGCTTTTGCTAGTTAGCTCGGTTGAGTTTCTCACTATACTTTGTATTGCAGTATGTATCCTTGTATGCAGGATGTTGGTATGTTGTAGTGATCTATTTAATTTGGTAGATCTATTATAATTGCATGTCTTGTTGGCTATTGTCTTTCTGTTTGTTTATGTGCATATGTCGACAAATTGCGGTTGGTTGGGTTGAGGTGGTCTTGCTTTATGTTGTAGGTCAAGTGTACTGTAGGCCTTGCGAGACGATCCAGTCAGACTGTAGGCTTAATGGGAGCAGTCCATCTACTATAGGTCTTGTGAGGCGGGCCATTAGACTTTAAGCTCGGTAGAGGGGTCCAGGCATCTTGTAGGCCTTGCAAGGCGCTCTAGGCAGACTATAGGCTCATATGTGCATGCATTGTATGTGTATTGCTTTTATGGAGTATTTTGGGGGAACTCACTAAGCTTTGCCTTATAGTTATGGGTTCAAATGTTTTTCAGGTACTTATCGGACTACAAAGGCGAGACTGTACACATGCACATCAATTGTTTTATGATTCGAGATTCTGTATTGTTTTCCTTATAACTCTGATTTTGAATTATGATTTATTAACAAATAGTTTGACTATTAATGTAACTTTATAAAAATGGGTGTTTATTCTATTTCAAAAATGAAAAATTTTACTATGGTTTTGAGATGTTGCATACAACTTATTGGTTGTCTGAAGAATCAATCAATTGATACACTTGCCATAACAATACTAGTAGCAAAAACCCTAGAAACAAAAGTTAGATCATTCAATTCATTACAAGTACATAATATGTTATTATCACTTATAGAAATTTAAACATTCAATTTCTCTCATCTGTTGAGTTATATATATATATATATATATATATATATATATATATATATATATATATATATATATATATATCATGGTTAAAATCAACAAACCTGGAACTCAAAAGAGCCATTTTTCACCTCAAGGGGTTATTCCATTTATATATAAGACTTTGCATATGGTCTCAATTTAGGTAAATCTATTTTCATCATCAAAAGATTTATCTTGTTCAAGAGTGTTTCATAGTTGTTGAACATGATCGGTTATTTCTTTATGGTAAGATTGTGCTTGAAGAAGCTCCAAATGAGTAAATGGTGCAGCAAATTGCAATATTTAGTCTTCATATGTAATATGCCAAAACAATAGATTAATAAAAAGACTAAAATATCCCATATATGAATACAGATAGAAAATACAAAAAAGATCTTACTCTCTTTAAGAGTGTTATAAGCCAACATGAAACCTCATCAATAAATGCTAAGCATACTCCTCCCTGATCACCAATCAAATTCAAGACACATCAAAAGATGTAAAAAATATAAATAAAATAAAATACATAAATACATCAAAAATATACCAAAATACATAAAGGTACGTAAAAATACTTAAAATCTCACATAACTCATATAAATACATAAAAAAATACATTTATACATTTAAAATACATAAAAGAAAAACTATATAAAAAACACTTTAAAAACTTAAAAAAATACATAAATATGTATGTACGTGCGTGTGTGTGTGTGTATATATATATATATATATATATATATATATATATATATATAAGAATACATAAAAATATGTTTATATATTATATACAAATTTAAGGGTAATTTATAAAAAAAAATCTCATTATATTGAAAAAGTTATCGATTTGGTCTCATGACTTGTTGCAGATGTCAAAATAAGCTAAAATGAAAAGGTAGTCAGCTTCTTAAGCTTTTCTATTAAAAAAATAAATTTGGAACTTAATCATTAATTTGCCTAAATAATATATTATTGTTAATCAATAATAGTTTTTGTATTTATTATTCATAACGAATTATGATAACTAATTCTTGATAATAGTTTTTGTTTATTAACTTGTATTATTATTTGCAATAACTCACAATTAATTCTAAATATTATTTTATTGACTTATTCATGATTATTATAACGATTTTATAATTTTTTTTCTGGAACTATCAATCTAATCTATTCTTGAACTACATCTAACTCCATTGTATGTCCCAAAAAAAAAAAAAAAAAAAAAAAAAAAAAAAACATTTTATTTAAATGTTGTATCCAAAATTCAACATGTATTATTGTTATTATGGTTTATGAACTTTATGAATTATAGGTACAGTAGCTATTGCATATCACAATCTCTTTTCAACGGTTCCGAAATCGATGTTTTATTTTCATGAAACCTCATTGTTGTGGTATGTGTGATTTGACGTTGTAGTGAATTATACCTATGCATGTATGATTTAATAGTTGTACCTATTCATCAATCATATTTCAATAGGTTTGTCTTGACAACATGGAAAGACCTTTGACACGACGTGGTGACATGGGGTTCAAAACCCTAGATCTCAACATTTTTGCCCCATTTAAAGGCACTAACTCCTAGAGTTTTCTCAGTTAGCGGCCTCCACCCTCTAAGATCGTATTTCACCCAAACCCTAGCCTCCTTGTGTGTGTTTTAAGTGTGTGAGCCCATTTTGTGAAGGTTGATGGAAAAAGGATCCTCTCTTGTTGCTTTTGTGCTTGGTTCCAGCTTAGATCCATCTTTTTCATGACATTTCTGATCATTTGCAGGTATAAAGTTGCTATCTTGCTCATTACTTCAATAGATATATTTTTATGTCATTTTATGAGCTTTTGGTCCTTTTGGTGAAGTTTGAATGGTCGGTTACCTTAAGCTTTGCAACTTTATGGGTCTTGGGAGTCCTAAATGCCTTATATGTTCCAGATCTGAACTCTTGTGAAGTTTTAGTGCTATGCATGGTGTTTAGACTCCATTTCTTACCTTTTTGACCTAGTTTGAGTGAAGGGCATGCATGGGTCATTCATGTCCATAAAGTTTGGATTTTTAGGAACATGTTTTGTCCCTAGAATCCTTCTAGAAAGTTTAAGCAAAGGGCTTAACAGATTACGAGCTTAATCAATTAAGTTGTCTTTAGCCAGAAACTACGACATGGCATGATGCTCGCCACAATGTGGTGAAGGAGGGTTTTGTGATTGTTTTGTTAGGTTGTTGTCACGGTGTTTCCCATGATGTAGTGGCAAAGTTGGTCACGGTTGTGTTGAATAACCACAACGTGGCATGTGGTTGGCCACTGTGTGTTCACCATTGGTCGTTGATTTTTGATTGATTTGGCTTTTGGTCAACTAAGTAGTTTTAGATGGTGGTCTAAGGTTTGACCTTGAATGTTCCATTAAGAGGTGTGTAGCACCGGCTTACCATCTCTGAGAGCTTTGGTACTTTTGACTGTGTTTGTGAGGTGAGCTTGTGTGTGTTTTAAGTGTGTGAGCCCATTTTGTGAAGGTTCAAGGAAGAAGGAGTCTCTCTTGTTACTTGTGTGCTTGGTTCTGGCTTAGATCCATCGTCTTCATCACAATTCTGATCGTTTGGAGGTATAAAGTTGCTATCTTGCTCATTACTTCACTAGATCTATTGGTATATCATTTTATGAGCTTTTGGTCCTTTGGTGAAGCTTAATGGTTGTTTACCTTAAACAATGGTTCTGGTTTAAAATCCGTCTTCTTTTTTTTTGGGGGGGGGGGGGGGTGGGGGGGGGGGGGGGGGTTATTTCAGAATCCCCTAATTGTAAATATTTCTGATGATATCCCCGTTAGGAGATGGGGATAAGAGAAATTCATCAAGGTTAGTTCTCATCTCTGATTCTTCATTTACTTATTGAAATGCAAAATTATTTATCATCTTCTTTTTCATATTTACGGTTTCCGGACAATTCTTCCACCTTGCTCAACCTTTTCATCGCATCCCTCTCTCTGTTTTTTATTTCACTTCATTTACGAGTTTACTGCTAAGGTAACCTCTTTTTCTCTTTCCATATGTAGAAGTTGCATTGGCTTTCCTTACTTTAAATCTTAAAGTATCATTATTGATTTTATTTTTATTTGTTCTTCATTTTATTGACTTGTTAAGAAGGATTTGTATTGTATTTTTCCACCTCCTGGCAGTGTTTAAAAACCGGTTTGAACCAGCCGGTTGAACCGGTCGAACCGGGAACCGGAGGTGAAGGCGGTTCGATTTGGACCGGTTTTATAATGATTTCCTGGCCGGATTGAACCGGCCGGTTTTGGTAAAAAACCGGTTCAACCGGCTGAATTGAACTGGAATGGACCGGGTTGAACCGGACATTCTTGGATTTTTGTGTTTGTTTTGGTCTTCTTTGTTTGATTTTGACTTCTATAATGATTGTTTTTATATGTTGCATTCTATTTACGTTTGTAATACTAAAAAGATGACAAGTTTTTGTAATCAATGTATGCATGATAATTAAAAACATATAAAAATATAGAACCGGTTTAACCATCCGGTTGAACCGGAAAACGTCACTCGACCGATTCAATTAAAAAACCGGTTTTTAAAACATTGCCTCCTGGTACCCTACATTAGATTTTTTAAATTGTTTCTTAATATTTTTTTATTACTTGAAGATTTTGAATAGATTTTTTTCGTTTTATAAGTCGAAGAAATTCCAAATATCATCCTTTAGTTCAAATGCAAACCCAATGTTCGTTGTATTAATGAAAAACAATTGGAAAAGGATTTAGAGAGATATGTACCTCAGATCAAGATGCAGTTGGTATTATCATGTATGGTGTGAATTGTACACTAGAACGTAAGGAGGCTCCAAACAATAAGCCACATATTCAAATCTATTTCAAAATTTTATTTTGTTTTGATGTTGATAAGCAAACTTGGTTTTTAGTGTCTTCTTGCAGATAATTTTTCTTGAAATCTCAAGGCATAATCGATTTAATTTGAATCACTTAAATATGAATCTTTCAAGAATCTATTTTAAGAAACCTTAATTATAACATTGTAGTTACAAAATACACTTGCTATAATGGAGATTAAAAAAAATTACATGAAAGCATTACATAACCCGTTTTTTGCCGATGCTATTTCATAAGCTCTAGCTTCAAATGTTAACAACTTAATGGTGAAATCAACCAATTTTTATAAATTAATAACATGTGTAGAAACTGTGTTCTTATGGGATAATTACCTATGTCATAAAAGTCAAAAGGTAAAGCCACGAGCAGTGACAAACATGATCTTTTTAAGGTCAACCCCAACAAAGCCATGAAATATTGATATTATGCATTACCTTTTATCATTCTTATTGCATAGTGTTCATAGACAAATGGATTCCCACATTGTTTCGAAATCAAGTCTTGCATTTCGGTTTTTATTATGAAGGAAGCTTTTAGATTTACTTTTGTTGTTGTGAACTATCATTTTTCCTTTCTTGTGGAAAGTTTATTTGTTTTTTTTTTTTTTTTTTTTTTTTGCTTTTGGAATTTTGGAGGATTTATTTTGTTTGCAACTACTTCTTTTATGTATATATCCATATGAAATAATATGTAGAAATTTGTATTTACATGTTTTCCAATTTTAAAATTTAGGCTATTATTAAAATATACTTTTTTATTAGGATTTTATATAGTTGGAGCACCTAATACGGCACCTAATATGGAGCACATATTATTAAAATTTAGGCTTTATAACGAAGTGAAGTAAGTACAAAATCACAAAATATGGTACCATTCAACTTTAGAAAATTTTCCTTTTGAAGGTAAAAATGTAAATTACTCTAGGTTTATTGTCGGCAATTTCATTTTTATTTTACTCTTCTTTGTAATCTTACTTTGTTTATGTGTTGTTTACTTTGCAGGGATATGAGTCAAACTAGGAATAAGAAAAACCCAATGCATGTTGATATTTGAAGTTGTTTATTTATTTTACTTAATAAAAGAATGTTTTAGCCTTTTTATACAAAAGTGTCAACTTTTATAAGTTCCGTGTGATGATTACTTTATTTAGAAGGTTTTATAATATCGTTTTTACTTTTTCTTATGAAAAATAGTGAAAAGGGAACACTAGAGAAGACCCTATACGAATAATCTTAAGAATGATCTTACCCGATGCTCATTTTGAATGAAAACGATGGAAATGGAAAGAAAGAAAGTTATTATCTTATTCAGGTTCTTGAGTTCAAGAGAAAGTGAAGCAAAATTTACAAATTTCATATTCTAATAGATTTAGTACTTTCTAAGATTGTTGTGTACTTATATTTTTTTTCTTTTCAATGCATCCTACTTTAAAAAAACATATTCAATTATTACAGTGTTCTTTCGTAATTCTTCTTAGCAAAAGAAATATCCAAATTACCCTTCGTGGGTTGTGCTTAGCACAACCCATATATATATATATATATATATATATATATATATATATATATATATATATATATATATATATATATATATATATATATATATATATATATATATATATATATATATATATATATATATATATATATATATATATATATATATATATATAAACGAGTTAATGAAGGTGCTACGAGAATTTCTCAAATTGAGGCCCACGTTTCACTTTATTTCTTTAATACCAAAGCCCTCATCCTATCTATTTTATTTTAAGGAAAATTTCATATTTATCTTTACAAACTCTAGAAATTATTTCAATATCCTTATAAGTTGTAAAATTACACATATATCCATCTAAAACTTTAAAAATTACATCAATATCCAAAATCATATTTTAATTAGAATTATATTAATTTTTTATCTAATATTCAAAATTATACATTAGTTTACCAAAATGCCCTTTCCTTTTTCTTCAATTTGATTAAGCCATCTTCTTTATTACTTCAACATATTTGTGTTGATTAGTTCAACACCCCCGTTAAGTTACCATCTCCATCACCCTCTATTACTAATTAAACATCTAAGTCCTAACAGATTACAACAAAGCATAAACCAAGAAACCAATAATCAATCATCGAGAACCGATCATAATGGTGAGGAGTGGTTGGATGCATTGGTTTTCCGTAGAAGCATGGCAGGAATGGCAGTACTGATTTACCAGTTGTGGAATTCGGTAGAGGGCAATGGAGATGGTAACTTAATGGGGGTGTTGAACTTATCGACACAAATAGATTGAAGTAATAAAGAAGTGGGCTTAATCTGATTGAAGAGGAAAGGGTATTTTGGTAAACTAATATATATATATATATATATATATATATATATATATATATATATATATATATTAATATTTGATAAAATATTTAATAAAAATTTGATATAACCCTAATTAAAGTATGATTTTGGATATTGATGTAACTTTTATAATTTTAAATGGATATAGATGTAATTTTAAAGTTTACATCTATATCTAAAGGATATTTGAGTAATATCTAAAGTTTATAAGGATATTCTTTTGTTTTAATCGACTCATTTGAGCATTTATATAAATCCATTGGTAGCTATAGTATCCACATTTATTTATAAAGAATATTTGTAAATGGACAATTATCATGAGTATCCCCACTTATTTATAAAGAATACTAGGTTATAACCCGTGTCCTACACGGTTGATAGACTAAAACAACATTGAAAGTAAAATATATAATCTATATCAAAATGAAAGTTTAATATAATTAAAAAACAAAGAAATAAATTGCTATAATCGACATTGAAATGAAATTAAATACTATAATTGAAAAAATTAATAAGAGATAATTTTTGTTTAGAGGTTTATATTGATTATTTAAAATTTAAAATTAATATTTATATAACAAAACACAATCAATAATAAAAATAATGAAATAAATTGTTTTTTTTAAGTTTATATAAAGCATGAAATATTATCTATCTCTAGTAAAATTGTTAGACAACTTTTAGTAAGTTTTCCTTTTGGCAGCAAAATTTTAATGGGCTTTCAATGTATATAATGAATTTGGTTTGTGGTTTGAGTTTTAGTTTAATGATGTTGATTCCATACCAAATCATGAAATTTAATTACTATTTTATTTAAAAATTAAATTAAAAAGTAGAAACATATATCTTCAATTAGGCTTACATCTAACTTCAATATTGCTCAAGTACACATCTACATATCCAAAATACTTATGCATGTACGATTGACTAATTAATGAAAGAGTTTGATATTGTAAACTCATTACATATGAGATATAAGTTCAAGTATTTAGACATTATTATTATAATAGATTTCTACATCAAAATGACTACATAAATAATTTCATGTGAGATTATCATCCATGCCAAACATAAAGTCAAGTAGAGAGATTAAACTACCTGCATCCTTTTCATCAAGCAATTAAAATTACTTTTACAATATTATCAACAACAAATGAGCAAGTTGTATCATCATTACAACATTATTTGACTCTAATATCAGTAAATATCCTGAATCATGCAAATAATACATTTATTTTTCACAAGAAGTTTTATTGTGCATGTTTGTCTTTGTAATAAAAACCATAGAATTGTTATGTGTGTATGTTTCCCTCTACAACCAATTCACCAAAAAAAATATTATCAAGTTATATCAACAATCCTAAAATAATAATCAAAACCAAGAAATATTTAAGGAAAAACACATATTCTCCAATTCTAATACCCACTTAAATCTAGAATGCAAAAGGTACTATGCTAAAAACATAAATATTATTATACTTTCATTATTGGGTATAGTTGGAAAGGGGACAGGAAAAAAACTATATCAATATTCATATTTTCAATCTCGTTTTCCAATTTAAATACTCAATTAAATCTAAAATGATTATATTCCAATTAATATTACCAAATTGCCCTTTCATTAAATTTCTTCTACAAACATCCATATCATCAATAAACCATGAAATAGCTCCAGAAAATACCAACCTTTAGACCTGGCAATTTGAAACACGAATACACGAATCTGTGAGAGACACGACACGACACGAATACACAACACGAATATATGTTCAAATTTGAGATAAAGCTTATTTCTCATCGTGTAATCGTATCGTGTGAAATTTGTGGCTAACACGTTTTCATGACACGAATACACGAATTGCCAGGTCTACCAACCTTTCACAAATTTTTATACCACTAATTCTCCTATTCAAAATCTTCAACCCTATCTCTAAAATATACCAGATAATAATAATAATAATAATAATAATAATAATAATAATAATAATAATAATAATAATAATAATAATACCTATTGGATGCTCTCCTTTGATCACTTCCAGTGCAAGTACCCAAATGCTATATACATCAAAATCTGGCAAGATGTCCCATCTTTTTTACTCCAGAAAGCTATATACTTCGCATTTTTTGATTCCTTTCATTGTGTAAGAAAGTTTTGTAAAACAAAAAACAAATTGAAAAATAATAAAAATAAATGATGACAACTTCTCAAGTATATGTCTAAAAACATAAGGTAAAAATCTTAATATGTATCAAGGTAACAAAATATTCCAGCAAGTGCAATCTCATTGGAAGAACAATCTTACTATAATACCATGTCAAACCACCAGCTCACACAAAAAAAAATTCTGGATATGTTTTGCTTTGTCTTTAATTTGATATTTCCAGCAAGAACACTTTCATTTGAATACGAATAAATCTTATAAATAATCAAAAACATCTCTAGAGCCAAAGTGAGGTTTGACGTGGGTGTTTCCAGAAACATCTACAACCACGAAGAAGATGAGCTAGTATTGACATATTAATTTGAGTTAATCGAATATATGAAATAGATATCCTACAATAAGCTCATAAAAAAACTAAAATAGAAGTTGATAGACAGAATATTGATATATTGAAACTTTGAATCAGTGTGAAAACATGGTCAATTCAGATAGGGCAGCAAGGAAGATGATGATACCGTCTAATTAGAAGGGAAATTTGGAAAGAGTGAGATCTAACACAAAGGAGAAAGTGAGCAGATTGCACCAGTCTATTGTGTTCCTCCAAAGCGTTAGACAAAAAAGAAACAACATATGAACATTTTAGGGCTCAAATAGAAAAAAGAGATATAAGACTAACCTTTGCTGATTTATGCATACAAAAAGAAGGTATGACGGTTCTTGTTCCCTTATCAAGATGATTAGCGGTGATGGTTAGGGTTTTTAGAGAAAAAAAGATAACGGAATAGCTTTTCATGTTGATAATGTTTCTAGTTTTCTACCATGAAGCAGGTGAATAAAAACCTACTAATCCAGTAAGATACCCAAATCGAAGGAAGAAACACATAGTATAGATATGGAGGACGGGGTATTCAAATTTTCAATTATAGAAACTATAGATGTGTCGATGTGTCGATAACCTTAAAAACAATACCTTCCCCCTGATCGAGAAAAGTCCGAACCCAAAAAGCTACAAATTAACACATTCAGTACATAAAGAAGAAGACGCAAAAGAAAATTGAAGTCGTTTCAAAATCGGAATGGATTATGGATGTTGATTGTTGATTTTGAAAGGTTTGAATGGAATGCATAGTATAAATATAGAAATTGAGAGATGAATTAGGATTCCTGATTTTTGGGATAACAGCTAAGGTTTTAAATTAGGATCCCTGATATTTTGGGATGACATCCATTAATAAAGGAAGGAAGATAAGCGGGAAAACAAATTTTGGGTTAAACAAAAAGATGACACGTGGAAAAATGAAGTCTAAAAAAATGACAAGTGACATGTAGGAGAGGTTTTTATTAAGCACATGGAGATTTGTAAATGGACAATTATCATGAGTTCAAACGATAGCTATTTTTATTTGTTGAGGAGGTTTGTTTTCAATTAACAAATTATTTTCGGCTACACTGTTATTTCAATTTTCTAAAATTAAGAGGGTAAATTTTATTTCTTATTTCATACTTTATTTAATGTTACTTGTAATTAATAATTTAATTATAGTTTAGTAATTTGTTTTATTATTATTATAAGGTAGATTATAAAGAAAAAAAAATAGATTCTTTTTTCAGTCGAATAGAATATGTGTATGGCCACAGTTGCAATGTGAGGCTTTCACTTTTTTATTCTTAAATAAATCATGGCTCGGCCAATGAAAAGTCCGAATCAGCAGCAAAATTCTTTATTTTAAAATATATAACGGTTGCCTGGAAAGAACGGATTCCTCGCAAGTAAATAAAATCCGTGAGTCTTTAGCGTATACCGTTACGTCTTGGGGAACTTCAACATGAAGAAATTATTAAAGGGCGACAACTATTTGTTTTGAAGCTTTTAGTTACCTCCTTTTCATATATTTATTTTTTTTAGTTTCATGTAGTGGCAGGAATTATTTATAACAGAATTCACATGGCTATGGTACATAAAGTCTGACACTCTTTAAATTCCAAATTATGTTTATTGTATTAAAAGATCTTGATTTTCTTTATCAATCTTTAACATAAATATAATGTTTTCTCTAACATATAACAATAATTAAAAATTTTAGTTAATGATGATATATTCGTAATGTTTCGCACTAGATATTTGTTTACCATTAGAACATCAAAGTCCTAAAATTTTCATTCACTATTACGTTTTCAATATTAAAAAAAAAAAATGTTTTCAATAGTTGGTTTTAAGTTCATTCGTAATAAAACTTTCATGCTGCCATGCACATCATGGGCAAATTGGGCAACATCAATATGCAACTCATGCATACTTGTGAAGAAAAAGAGTTCATCGGATTATATATAATGGCCCACGAAATAAATCGGATTATATGTTGATACATAATTAAATCAAAAACTTTATATACGTTACCAACAATAGTTCTTGTGTTTCAAATACCGAAGCAGTCATTCTACCATCTCTACTCTACACGACTACACCTTTCTTTTATCCTATTTCAAAAGGGTTCGTAATACCACTAGACCATATTATTGTAGCATCTTCAAACATAAAATTTCTTTTGTAAATTATGATGTATCACAAGCTCAAAAAAAAAAAAAAGTAGACTCAAACTTATAACAACCTAAAACTAAAATCATAGTATCAGGTAATGGTTAATTAATGCAAGAGCATTACTTGTAAAATGTGCAACATCACTGATCTGGATCCGAACCGAACTTTGGACCGGGCCCCCGATTTCCTGACCCGAAAACCCATCCATACAAGTATTCTCGTCGGTCAGGGCTGAGCTAATCCATGTCTGAACATTGCTCATGTGCAAGAGGAACTCCCGACCTTTGACCCGATCCACGCCATTGAGTTCACGGATCGAATTTCTGACCCTGTCCAAACTGTCATTAACTTCCTCCAAGCAATCTCCTACAGCGGAACGCTCTCGGGAGTTCAACCATTTGGATTCCGTCAGCTTCTGGAGGAAAGATTGGGCCGATTCAGACTGGTTTAGGGTTACTTTCAACGCAAACCGAGCCAACTCAGCCGGGTTGTGTTTGATAGTTTCTGCGTAGGGAGAAAGAGATTGGACGCATAAACGAGGGTAGGTGGTGACTGTGCAAGAAGATGTAATGTAGTCGGCGGTGATGGTTCCGGCGAGGAAGAGGACAGCGAGAGTGAAAAGTGTGAGTGTGAGGTTTGCCATGTTTGGTGGGGGGTGAAGATGGGAGAGGGTGTATCTATAGGAGTATATATTCGCTTTATAGTTCAACCGTTTGCGGTTGTATTTGATTTAATACTTATTCTATAATATTTTTCATAAAATATAAAAATCAATTTCTAGAGTAAAATTTTATTTTTGTTTTGTTTTGACGCAAATAAAAAAAAGTTATATTGCTTTGCTACGCATTTTACCGAACTTCATGTATTTTGTTTTGTTTTGACGCCAAAAAGAAAAATTTTTAAAAAATAAAAAAAATAAAAAAAATAAAAAAATTTAAGAACTACGTGAACAAAAAAAAATTACAACCAAAATGCAATTGGTGCAATAGTTCTTTGAACTTCTTCCCTTTTATTAAAACCCTCACCCAACTCAAATACATTTATTTAACTATTTTTGTAAGGTAGATTGTTTGTACACAATAATTTTTCTTCGTACATAATAATTAGTGTTTTAAAATATTATACTGTACAACTCTATAACGTATATAATATTGTGTATGGCAAAAAATTATTATTTTCGAATCACTTTCTTTTTTGTAATTGTTTTTTTAATTTTTCAATTAATCATGATGGTTCAAAACGCTTTTATATTATTCAAGACCATGGCCCATGCCTACCCAAACCCTCCAAAGCCCAGTTATATTATTCAAAGAGTCAGGACTACCCACCCTTTAGGTCTTATGGGCCTAGAGGTGCAAAAACTGAATATATTAATTTGATCACGAGTGGTTTGGATTTTGCAAAGTGGGTAAACCGTTTTTCGTGCTAACATATCTGATTCTATTATGAAACCGGAACGAAACTGATTTGAAACCGGATAAAAGGTCTTTATGTTACGCAACTTTTGACGCATTTACTAAACTTCATTTATTTTAGTGTTATAATTTAACAAAACTTGCGTGGTAGGTTGGAAAGGGGTCAAAAAAAACATTTTTGTATTTTTAATTTTCCCTTGGTGTTTCTCGACCATCCGTATCACTTACACTCCGTTCCCGAGTTGTAGCAAAGAAAAGAAGAGAAGAGAAGAGAAAAGAAAGTAAGGAGAGAAAAGAAGAGATGAAAAAGGAAAATAAATTTATCTTTTGTGTTCCCGAGTTTGAGAGAAATGAAAGGAAAGTTAAACATTTTGTTCTTTCTCTCCAAATCCTTCCAAATCGGAAGGAAAGTTAGGAGGGAAAGTGATCCCTCAATTTCCTTCCACTTCCCTCCTTTAATGAAACTCGGAAATATCAATTTCTCTTACTTTCCTCTGACTTCCACCCATTTCCTTTCTTTTCTCTCTTTAAATTGAACTCGGGAACGGAATGTTACGGACACCTTTCTTAGGAAGCCTCCAAATTCTTGTATCAACAATTTCAAAAAGTGATGAATCAAAACAATATTTTCTACTACATTAAACATTGGATTTTGTATAGGTTTTAAACTGATTTTGATCACCGTATTAGTAGCAAACTGATTTTGCACTAGGTTTTGGACTGGTTGTTGTCACAATATCTGATGGTTATTTTGCAATGAAATATAGACATAAATCATAATGATTAGTACAAATATACTGATCATACATGATATAACTCTGTACTCCTCCATCTATTAAACTATATCCTAGAAAGTTGCTCCATTAGTACATTATTTCTTTTTGTGGAAAACAAAGGTTTGGTTTCATTTTTTTTCCCTCTTAAGAAAAGGAAAGGATCCCAGAGAAAACCAAAAGTTGGGATTTATTTATTTGGTACTGAAAAAAAAAAAATGTGTACAAGAGAAGATGGTTTAATTTAAAAGAAAATTAGGGAGGATACAATTTAGGATTTTTTTTTCTACGAGTTGAATCAAAGGGGTTGTTAATTCCTATGAATGAATGATGTAGAAAATTATTAATTCCTATGATCTCATAATTAAGTTATTGTGATCGTTTTGAGCCTTGAGAGGTGGTGGAACTGGAATATATGCAAGAAATGGAATATGAATGAAGAACAAGTAAAGCATTCAGCCCAGGAATTAAGCAGGTAGCAGCAGCAGCAGCAGCTAAATGGAAGCACTGATATGATATGATATGATTGATTAGGTAGGTTGTCATGGTACTGGTGGTTTAGTAGAACTGTCTATCGAGTCTTGAGCACTCTTTACAAGCATGTCGTAATTGATAGAAGCCAGCTGAGATAAGTTCTGATCAAAAACAAAAATTAAATTAATGTGTTTAATTGATGATATGTCTCTCTCTCTCTCTCTCTCTCTCTCTCTCTCTCTCTCTCTCTATATATATATATATATATATATATATATATATATATATATATATATATATATATATATATATATATATATATATATATATATATATAGAAAAAGTGTTGGTTATTATACCTTAAATGAGAAATTACTGAATGAGTAATTGACATTGAGAGTTGAAGCACCAAATTCTGCCAGGTTACCGCATTCATCACCCTGCTTAATCAAACAACCAAATGATAAAGGATTACAAAAGAAACCAGGTATAGGTAAAGATATAGTGTGTGTGTGTGTGTGAAAAAGGATGCATGGATATGAGATCATACCTCTTCCTCTAGCATATTGCCGAATGAACTATCACCACATGTGCTGCCTGTATCAGACATATCATCAAAATCGCTGCCTCCATCAACATGTTCATCTTCTGGATTCCAAATATACCGGCTCATGAAATAGCTCGTGTCCAGAGTCTCAGCAGATGGTATGAATGTCGCCTGATTGAAACACACAACTCAACTCTTATATTTTCTTCTTACAAGAAAAGTGGAAAATAAATGAAATTACCTTCTGCCTTGCAAGTGTGTCCCAGTGGATATTCTTAAAGAAATGATGTGTCTTTACCTGTTTGTTTATCATAAATAAACAAATCACGCACATTATTTATCACTTACCTTCCTACCTCTTTGTCGTTGCCTTTTTTTTTTTTTTTTTATTGTTTGATATATATATATATATATATATATATATATATATATATATATATATATATAGGTATGTATTTAATATTTAATAATGGAGAGAGAAAATGTCACCTGTACAGCCCCTATGGCACCAAGGCGTTGAGCTGGATTTTCAGTCAGCAACCTGAAATAAACATAATTATGTATCATGTATGAATATGTGATGATTGAATTGATTGATAAACAACTAGAAACTTACTTATTAATCAGATCATAAGCTTCAAAGCTCATCTCCTCAGGAATCTTGGGCCATGGTATATCTCTGTTCATAATGTTGGCAAAAACTTGCTGCACCCCCAACCCAATTCAAATAATGAGAAGATGACTAATTAAAGTAGGTTTGTTACCTTTTTATGCAATGCAATCTACATTCTACAACAAATTAAAGTGTCATATTTTTATGAGTGAGTAAAGTGAGTACCTGTGGAGATTCTGCATTAAAAGGTGGTATCCCTACAAGCAGCTCAAAAAGAATAACACCAACAGACCACCAGTCAGCTGTTGCACCTACAACAATGGAAAAGGAAAGGAATTAAGTGTTTCAACTTTCAACTTTATATATAAAAAGTAATAAGCAGAAAGACATTTGAAAAATAAAATAAATTCCAACCATGTCCCACGCCTAGAAGTATCTCAGGAGCCAGATAGTCGGGAGTCCCAACAACAGACTGTTTTTGACGTTCTCTTCCTGGTGTAGCAGCAACATCATTTTCCCCATAAATAGAGGTCCTGTTTTCTGATACCCCACCTGATAGGTCCTCTGTACTGTTAATCAGACCTACCTTCGATAGCCCAAAATCTGACAGCTGTAACAAATAATCATTTTATTATTATAATAACTAATTCAATTTATTTATTTTTTTGAAGTAAAAGAAAAAAAAAAAAAAAAAAAAGATGCTTACCTTGATATGGCCATCTGGACCAATCAACAAGTTGTCAGGCTTCAGGTCTCGGTGAATGATATTCAAAGAATGTAAATACTCCAGTGCAAGAACCTAAAACCAATCAAAAAAATATGAAGCTGGAGAAAAGAAGACCAAATTGCCTGTAAAAGCAATCTACTTTTTACTCTCTTTTCAATAACAATATGAATGAAGATCTGCTTTAGTGTTTACCCATAAGAGTAGAAAACAAAGTACATTTGTTATACCAGAAAAGAAAGAGAAAAAACTTACAAGTTCTGCAATATAGACACGTGCCATGTCCTCTTCCAAGCAGCCTAGAGTTCTCAGCAAAGAGAAAAGATCCCCTCCATTTAAAAACTCCATTACCAGATACAGATTTTCTTTGCATGTGAATGAGTAGAAAAACCGAACCTAAGTCAAAACAACTTAATTAATGAAGTCAAGTTACACAAACACAGTTGCTGAACCAAAAAATATTTTTTTATTTTCTTCTCACCACAAAAGGATTTCGAACTGATATCAATATATCCCGTTCAGCCAAGATACTTTCAACTGCATTTTTACGAATCATATCAGCCTTCTTCAAAACCTGCAATACTTTTTCCAAAATAACTTCTTTTAGTAAGTAAACACAGACTAAGGGAGGGGAGGGAGGGAGTCTGCTTCTTTTTTAACTTAAGCACTTATAGATGTTTCTGGACAGAATTTACTTCAGCCCTTACCTTTATGGCAAATACATCACCAGTTGCCCTTTTTTTGGCTAGAAAAACTCGTCCAAATGCACCCCTGCTGATTGGTTTTATAATTTCAAAATCTTCAATTGATGTCCTATCTTTAGAGAATGTATTCACAGGGCTGGCGCGTAGACTACTACGAGCTGTCTCATCTTCTACTGAACTATCTTCATTCGCCAAGTTACTTGATGATTCTATCTTATCATCCTCTATCTGCCCACAAAGAATTACATACTTCTCCCTGGAAGAGATAAATAAATAAATAATAAACTAAACCTGAGTAATACTAGTTTTTTTATGATTGGTGAATTAGTTAGTTTACTCACTGTAATAGTTTCTCTATACGTCTACCAAATGTTTCGACAACAAGGGCATCCACCTTTCTGTCCTGGATAGCATATTTAAGGTCTGTTAAACGATCAAGCATGATCTCCAGGGCACTGTATTCATTAGTGTTGATACTGGCCACAGATCGAGAAATTTCCAGTAGCTTGTGTATCTGTCATTTCATGGATGTTTTCAGCATCATAACATCATTAATTCCAATAACATGTCAAAACAATATCAAACCTGCTGCCAGTTTTCATGCTCAGATGTCTTCCTTTCACTCAAGAACACCTCAATCTGGCTGGCTCGTGGTGTTAGTAGAGGTGATCTAGGAGTCAAGCTTCCACCTGATGAGGCTTTGTAACATGATGATGTGACAGGTGTCAAGTTTCCACGTGTTTCACTATTCATGTCTGGTAAACTTTGTAGATTCTCCATCACATAAGGAGCATCAACTCCATGGACACATTCAAGTATCTCTTCAGAGCATTGACAGGACAAACGGTGATTTTTGGGTGATGATTCATCAGAATCTTCTGGTGTACTGGATAAAGATACTCTCCCAATATCTGGGCATCCAACAGCAATATCTGCACTTTTGGGTGTGCATGAATCAATGATCCTTTCAAGAGTTTCTGAGACTCTACACAGTCTTTCATTGACTGTTAAACCCTTTAAGTCGCATCGATCAGCAATGGTGCATATTCTAGAATGTTCCTCCACATGTACAGTGGGTATTTCAACTTCACATATACGACAAATCAATGAACTCTCATAAGCTGCATGATGTTGACCTACAGAAACCCCGGATGATACTCTTGTTAGATTTGATGGTGTCTCCAAGTTCTTAGGAGGGCAGATTGGTATTTCAATATTCAAGACATGGTCATCTTTAGGTTCTAATTGGTCAGAGACTTCTTTTGTTGGGGAGTCAATCTCATCTAAGCCTTTGAGATTCTTTGCAGATGGAAACTTCGTCCAAGAAGACATTCTGTAGCTACTCGCGGATGAAGCCACACTTTTTGCAGTGTCAACCTCCACATTGTCGATTCCTCCATCTAAATTCATTTTTTCTTGATTTTGTTCCTCACTCCCTTCATGGGCGTTTTCGGTAATTTGTGTTTCGGCGACTTCAGGTTCTTCTAATGAGCTACTGAAGTTCTGGTATGTAGACTCTATAACTTTTTGATAGACACCAAGATCGCTTAGCTGGTGAAGACCTAAAATGTGGTGGCCTTCTTCATAACCACACTCTTTATGGAACTGAACAAGCCGAGTGCATCGTGTAAGTATAAATAGAAGACGGGTATGCACCTGTTTGAGGATACCAGTGGATAAATCTTGGCGCCTATCATCTAAGATCTGAACAATGTTTTCACATTTCAGCCAAAATTCATTGGATGTCATTTTTGCACACTTTCTTGCTATAATTAACAAGTCCTCCAAATTTTCTTGCCATTCGGGGTGAGATACTGATGTTTCTTCAAGAATGCCGACCAGATCTCCAGCAAAGATTCCCAGATCAGCATTGACTTCTTCCTTTAATTTATCAAACTTTCCCCTGAGCATCACCAGAATCTCCTGAACTTGATATATATTGCAATGGCATGGAGCAAACAGGTTAAGCGTGAACTAATTAATGTGAGCATCAGAAGAACGTCAACTATGAGAACAAGGAAATACCTCCACACGCCCAAATCCACGAGATTTCCAGAAAGGTAGAGGCCTTACTCCTTTGGCACTGAGCTCGTGAGAGAAACTTTTGATATCTGCAACTCTCTTCTTACGACCACTTGTAGCACGTAATATGGCCTGGAATCTTGGAGATTGCAGCTCCTTGGAAAGAGATGCATTACCCTGCAACCACTCACAATATGAGCCACATATTGCTTCAATAAAGAAGAAAGCTGGGAAATATATAGAAGATGAGAGTTGGGCAAATCAAGCCTATCAGCCTCGGCAATAACCTATCTAGTATAAAGTAGATTACCTCCAGTCCACCAATGGCTGGTGGAAGGACTCGTAAGGATTTAGATTGACTCCATGATACCTTCTTGCCTAGCAAATACAAAAAGCACTGAAAATGTCAAAATGGTAGATCAAGCTTCAACACTCTGCTCAAATGTTTACCAATTTAATAACTTATATGGAAGCTTGAAATAGTAGATGGAGGACCCGAATATTATATCTAGTTTTGATAGTAACATTGCGCATAAATGTTTTGATAGTAACACTCAAATAATTCTAGATTGCAGTTAATTTTACTACCTGCACTAGGCTGAAGCAGGACTATTACTCTAAGAACTAACAAATCTAATCATCTCTGTCATGGATAATCGCATTTATGGTATTATATTAGTCCTTTTTTCTAAACTACATACGAGTACTATATCCAAATCCCCATCTCAAAATGAACAATCTGGTATATTAACCGGAGAGCAAAGGATTACGTAACCTGGATCAGTGATTCTAGGAAATTGTTTTGTGTGTACTTCACGAGGAGGAGGAGTTGAAGTCTTATCTTTATTACTAATACCCAATTTTGAGGGGGTAACAGACGGAGAAACGACCCTAAGAGGCGAAGGTACAGAGCAAGTGCGAATGTGGTTTAGGCCAAGGGATGAAGCATGGAGTATGTAATCCTCCTCCAACTGACGATCGTAATTTGCATCATCTTTGCTATCACCATCACCGTCACCGTCACCATCGTCACTGCACTCGCCTTCGTTGTTTTCCGCCATTGCAGCCATGCTCTGGCTCTGACGGATCGGGATCGGAGGGATTTTCCTCAATTTAACGATTGAATGGGAGGTTTGACAATTCTGATGAAGGTTTCTATAGACATGATCAATGGAATTGTATGCGGTTTGTTCGGATTCTGACGAAGGTGGTGGAATTGACATTAGAGATAATGTTGTTGTTCACGACATTTTCCGAGTGTGATCTCTAGTATTTTATACAGAGAAAAATAAGGGATCGAAGATGATGATTTCTAGGTTTTTCAGAGTAGAATTTGGATCACAATTTTGTTCATTTCGTCAGGGAAGAACACGGAGAGGTATTCGCGCGAAAGGAAGAATGAACAGACGCACAATAGGATCGGAACACAACAATTAAATAAAATATTGAATATAAATATTAAGACATATCAATTAGAATAAATGCATAAAATTTACGTAATTTAGATCAATTTCATTTTAGATATATTCTTTTACTGCACAATAATTACATATTTTAATGTTCATCCATTTCGGGCAACTAGATTTCATTATTTCATGCAAATTAAAACATATGCTAAGGTTTGATTATTGTCATGTTCAGAATGGTTAATGTCATTAAATAGTACTTGACTTTTTAACAAAAAGTATCTAAAAACCAAATGCTTTTTTTGACAATGAACTTATACAGCTATCCAACGTAAAGGTTTACAACAGTGTATTTATACAAGAAACAAAACCTCTCTATTTGTAACATCGTACTATTCTAGCTAAACCATAGTCTACGATTATGTTAAACACCCTTATCTTTTACTATTAATTATAGTTTAATGTCAAGCCTAATCCATGACTAAACAAATAGTGTATGTTTATGTTAAACACCCTTATCTTTGACTATTAATTACTACTATAGTTTAACGTGAAGCCTAAATGCCTAATCCATGGCTAAACAAATAATCCAACACGGCAAATCTATCCCAAATGTCCTTTCTGTCGCATTTGATCCAAAGAGACAAACGTTTATATGGCATTTAAAGTTTGGGAAAATGACATCGTAGTACAATTAAATTTTGATTTTGTCTCGGATTGATCCTTAATGTATTTTTTTCACTCAATAGATTACTAAAGCTTCATTTTACCTATTAAATAAGTAGTGGCGGAGCTACTAATGGACCGGGGGGCCAGGGCCTCCCTGATTTTTCTCCTTTTAGGTACTTATACTATATACAATATATTGATTTTATTTGCTGAAAAAAGTTTTGGCCCCCATTAATAATATACGTATTTGATATTGACAAATTAGGAAATCAAACAGATTCCACGAAACATTAAAACCGATTATAACAAAATTAGGAAACAAAAATTCTATAAATTACCAGAAAATTATTCTAATATCCAATGTCTTAACTTAATCCTTAAGAAGATTCAAAACCCTTGACTAAATCATCACTCTCCCGTAAGTAATAGTTGCTGACTGGAAAACACAGACACCGTCGAAGTTTTAATCTCCGTCCACCTTGTCACCAAAATATATCATTGCTTCCGCCGTTGTAGTGCCCACCACTCCTTATCATGTTCGTCTTTTCTAGACCGCTATCTCTCCTCTATGACGTTGAACGACCTGCAAGTTTGAGGAGAAACCTCCGACATTCCGTCGTCGGTGCTCTCCGTCCTCTACTACACTGATCACCAGATTTGGACTTGTAAGCATCTCCTTCTAATATGGCTTCCTCTCTCTATCATACTCTCCTTTCTCTCATTAAAGTATGTTGAAAATAGATTTTTAAAAGTTTAAAGACTGCCATATTTTTAATGTTATTTTAATGTGTCCTAGTTCCAAAATTTATATATTTAAATAACATATTTAGGTATAGAGTTCTAGGAAAATTAAGCTACTTTTTGATCTTTATATATTTATTGATTGTATTTTAATTGCTATTGTTTTATATTTATTGATCGTGACTTGATTATCTTATCTGTTAACTGAGGCTAACGTATAATTGTAAATTTTATAAAGAAAATTCCATTGAAGATAATTAATTAGTTGTATCAGAATATAAGCATACTATGTTATTTTTTAACTATTAGTAAATTATGTTATGTAGTGTATATTAAAACAACAAACAATCGATTATTGATGATTTTCTTAAAAGAAAACATACAAATTCTTGTGATGTATAGGAAGAGTCACCAACACCAACGATTGTTTTGGATGCTAATATCTCTATGCTTTTGTTTTAATATTTTGGTTCTGGCCCCTCCACTTAAAGTCTTTGTGTCCCGCCCTGTAAATAAGGGAAGTATGCAATTCAATTTCAGTTTCACCGGTTACATTTATCCTAAGTGGCTTTTTTTTCATTTTCCTTTAAAAATCAAGTGCAAGTGTATGTGGCTTTTTTTTCATCTTGCTTTTCTTCAGATGTTCACCTTCATTGTTGTCGTACTCAAATGTTCACCTCTACTATTCACCTCTCGTCATGGATGTGGGGTGGTGGGGTTTTCATCGAAGAGCAATTTTCGCAGATAACTATAAACCACCTGTAACACCGTAATTTTCAAACAATTTTTTTCATTTTTAGAACCACATAATTCTTAATATCACATTTTCAAAACCACAATTGTTAAATTGTCAAAAACACAAATTCATAAATTGTTTTATAAAAAACCAGGATCCTCAAAATATAAAATTCATCTCGTGTGTACAATCAAGTCAGCGCCTTTCTATGATCCTAAGAAGTACCTGAAACACATAACACGGTATGCACAAAGCTTAGTGAGTTCCCCAAAATACCAAACACATCACATTAGCCTCTCATGGCAATATCTCGATAGAGACCCTCCAGTCAATGTGTCTCAATGGGAACCCCCGGTCCCACAACTCAGGTTGGACCCTCCTGTCCTAACTCAATAAAGCTCGGGATAATACACAACATAAATCACAAAGATATAATGAGGGATATCACAATTCTTGTAACATTCATAAAATTCATGCCAAATTTAAACTTTTTAAAACATTTTCAAAACCAATATTATTACAAAAATACGTTTTCCAAAATAGTATGATGTCAGAGTAACCCAGAATCAAGTCATGAAAATATAAAATATGAGGAGTTGTACGATCACGCCTTCACCTTCCTGCGATCATCAGAGGTACCTAAAACATAATCAATAATTGTAAGCACAAAGCTTAGTGAGTTTTCCTAAAATACACACGACATACAAATATAACCATATCATATAACGTATAAGCAAACAACATGCATAATGAGCCATCGGTTTGACTATACTGACTCCCGGTCCTCAGTGTATTTAGACCGCTCTTCGAGCCCTCGACACATTTAGACCGCCCTCCTCGGGGTCTTCAACCTATCCAGACCGCTCGTTGGGCCTTCGGCCTGACTAGATTTGCCTGGCCCAGGCCTGCAGTCGACCCGGTCCGCCCAGGGTGTCTTGGCCTACTGCACATAGCAGGACCTGCCTCAACCCTTTCCCCCAAAACCAACAAACAGGTACCCATACATATAAACAAGTAAACATGCAGATCTAACAGATCACTAATCATGGCAACCATCCTACAACTAGGATACCGATCTAACCGATCTCTAACATAGCAACCATCTTATAACCAAGATACTAATCTAACCGATCTCTAACATAGCAACCATCCTATAACCAGGATACATATCATAAAGCATGACGTGCAATAACCCGGATACAAATCCCAAAAAGGGTCGGCATTGGTGCCTTCGACCCTATTAGTATAGTGAGGACAACTCACCTCGCAAATGTCAAATCGCAGTGATAAACTCAAACTCTCGAACCACGAGCTCCACCACCTATATTTACCATAAGGCTATTTCCATAAATTCCAATTTACCAAAATACCCCAGAAGTCTGCTAGTCAACCCTTGGTTAAAGTCCAAGTCAATGGTCAAGGTCAACAGTCCATGTTGACCTGACTCATCGAGTGCAGTTCACCGACTCGTCGAGTCCTTCTTGAACTCGAGAATTCGTGAAATCCCCAGTTGACTCATCGATTTTCCCTGAAACTCGCCGAGTTCATGCATGTCCAAAGGTCAGAAAACCTTAGCTGACTCGCCGAGTCACCCTACTGACTCGTTGAGTACATGTAGAAATCCTTGCACAACAATCCTCATCGGACTTTCCGAGTTGGCCATGCAAATCGTTGAGTCCCTTCAGTCCTTTCTCCATCCAGACGATTTTTAAGACACTTTAAAGCTACATGATGCAGATATAAGCTCCTAAGGCATACTTCTTACGTGAAGTTGCAAACTTTACGTACATGCAAGGTGATAATGGATCAAATCAAGCTAAAGAAAGGTTCTAGGAAAGGGAAATACTTTAGCATGCTAAAGGCTAGAACTTTATGATTATATGGACCAAGATGAGCCTAGATCTGAAGTTGCAACTTCATATCTTGGTTCATCACTCGAAATGGAACACCAACATGCTAAAATGGCCCTAAAACTCGAATATATAAGGATCTAGCTAGAAGGAGATCAAGGTAACGACTTGATACCTTCAAATGATGATAAACTGGGATAGACTTCAGATCCACACACATTCCTTGTCTCAAACTTCTTGATCTTCAAGCTCTTCTCACCAAGATCCACGTTCCAAGCTTAAAACACACAAGTATGGAGAGAAAACGGCGATTTAGGGTTTCTGGACTCACAAGGGACTATAAGGGAGGCTAAGGGAGGCTAACAACCCTTTAAATAGGGTCCAAAACCCTGGAAATTAGGGTTCCATCCTCTAGCTCCAACTCGTCGAGTCGTGTCATCCAAATTGTCGAGTTGGTCACTTAAACTTGCGGTCAAAAGCGTTCCTACTTGACGAGTCAGGGTCTCCAACTCGTTGAGTAGACCTTTCAATATGAAAAATTAAAGCTGTAAAATTAATACCTGAGAGTCGGGGCGTTACATTTTGGTTTCAGGTACTTCTGGTAGCAAGGGGAAGAGCTCGGGATGATTGCAGTGCACACACCATTTGTTTAGCCTAGGATATTTTTACTCTAATATATTTTGTCAGATGCTATGATATTTTGAGATACACGATTTATGGTTATTATATGATGTTTGGATTACTAAGGATGTAATAATGATTTTAAATGAAAATTTTGGACTGTATTTTTGGGATGTTACAGTTGGGGAGCCCCAACTCGACGAGTAGAAGCTGGAAAGGAAAACTCTAATTTTCAGGGTTTGTACCCTATTTAAAGGCTTTAAACCTCTTTGTTAGCCTCCCTCATCACCCCTTGGTATAGAGAAACCCTAGTTCGTGATTTTCCTATCATTTTTAGTGTGTAAGAGCTTAAAGTGTGCATTTTGGTGATTATTTGAAGAAGGCTTGAAGTAGGAGATGCATAGCTGAAGGGAGAGACTGTAGATCCGATGTCTTTACTATTGTGGCATCCATATTGAGGTAAAAAAGTTGATACATTGGTCACTTATTTACTAGATTTCTTCATGTGGAAATTTATGGTCATTATTATCCATTTTGGGACCATTCCTGGATTTGAGCATCTCATGAAGCTATGACTTCAGATATGGACATCTCCCGGCCTCTTTTGACGTAAAGTTGCCATGTTTATCAAGTCATGGCCTTCTTTCATGACCTAAACCCCTTAAGAAACTATGATTGAGTGTTTTAGCCCCTTAATGCCATGCATGGACGTAAAGTTAGCAACTTTACGTGGTATTTTCATCATATGGGATCAAATTTATGGTTTGGGGCATTGGACTCACTGGAAAAGTGGCTGAATGTGTTAAGACTAGGAAAACCTGACGAGTTGTCCTATCAACTCGGCGAGTTGGCTAGGGTTTTCCCCAGTTATATGAGAACTGAAAGAACTCGACGACTCAACAAGTGCACTTGACGAGTTGGGACAACATGGACTATTGACCTTGACTGTTGACTTTGAATTGGACCGGGGTTAACCAGGTTTGACTTTAAGGGTATCTTTGTTAATTTGGGGTTTTGTTGAAGTTAGTTGCAGGGTCATTGTAGGTGGTTGAGTTTGGAGTTGTGAGTTGGGATTTGATTTTCCTTGAGAGGTGAATGTTCTCACCATACCAATAGGTCAAAGGCACCAAGGCTGGCCCATTATGTGATATGTGGATTTTTAGTTAGTTATGTGTCATGTTAGTATGACAATTTCATGGAAGATGCTGAAGGGCTCCAGTGATTGTAGATTAAGACCATGTGGGGGTTCCCATGGCATTTGGTGTAAGATATTGGAGGGTTTTCATGGCATCCTAGTATGTTTGTATGTTTAGCTTGAATGATATTTCTTTGGTTAGCTAAGACCATATAGGGGTTCCCATGGCAGTTAGTGAAGACTATGTGGGGGTTCCCATGGTAAGCAGTTAAGACCACGTGGGGGTTCCCAATGAAGTGGGTTAAGACCATGTGGGGGTTCCAGTGGCACCCAGTGTAAGACCTTAGAGGGTTTCCATGGCATCCTTGTATGTTTGTATGCATGGTTTATTTGGTATATGTAGCTAATATAGCTAATATGGGTTATGTGATTATGTGGATTGTGTGGGGTATGCTCTGGGGAACTCACTAAGATTCAACTTACATTTGTTGGTTGTTTCAGGTACTTCAAGGTCTAAGGGCAAGAACCCAATGTGATGGCACGGCATGCACTCTCTTGCGTTTCATTTAGGACACTATGATTTTATGAATAATATATATGATGTTATGGATTTTTCAAACAATTGTGATTGGAATTTTATAATTTATGGAAATGAATTTGCTATTTTAAAATGAAAAATTTTATTGAAAATTTGGGATGTTACTCAGTTGTGATGGTAGGGGCGGGATGGATGGTGGTGAGGGCGGGGGTGGAAGAAAGTGGAAAGGTGGGTTAAACATAAACGCCACATGGATGCCCACACACCTTTTGGGTATGTTTTGTTGACTAATATGTCATGTGGCGTGACATGTCATCTTTGTTACCGATTGACCGCTTCATATTATGTAAACTGGTGTAATTAACACCTAAAATGATACTTTAAGGTTCTATATATTCTTTCCATGCGGGACAAGGTCCCAATGTTTAAAGGAGAATTCCATTAATACTACATATTTTCTCTTCGAAAACCAAAAATGCTTCATATTTGAATATAAAAAAAGAGAAATTTGATATTCAAATCATGAAGGTTGGATATGATATGCATCTGAAAAAAGGTGTTGTAAAACTTGAATCTTGCATAATGAAGACTGCTTGGATCTATTTTGTGGGTAGTAACTAAAGTCTTGAACTAGCCACCTTTGTAGTAAAACAAGACAAGAAATATCATGCATATCATATTTAAACATAGGTTGATTCTTACCATTGTGTTCATTTAGGCCGTGAACAATACTTATTTCATGAGATTTTTAGAGAGCTTAGTCATATTAGCTCTCAAATATAAGTCATTCCATGTGTATCAGCTTTAAAAGTGTATGGTTGATGATTCAGTGGTTGTTCTTATGGATGATATTCAGGTTGATGATTGTTTGAACTATGTTCATAGACCAGTGGTGATTTTGGATTAGAATATAAAGGCCTTGTGCAACAAGGTGGTGTATTTGGTCAAGGTTTAGTGGCATCATCAGAAGGGTTCTGGATGGACATGGGAACCCGAGTCAGAGATGCGAGAGCATTACCCGGAGTTGTTCACAGTAGCAGACTTTGAGGACGGAGTCTAGTTCAAGTGGGGGAAAGTAGTAACATATTGATATTGAGGTATTTTCATTTTAAACCCTAAGTATAAGAAGTATTTTCATTTTTGACCTTGGATGAGAATTAATTGCAAAATTGGACCAAATGGCATTTTCATAAATTTTGGGGCCAGCTTGCGTATGATTGGCGTGCCCCTAGGTATGTTGGGCGTACGTGCAAGGACCCCAAGCCCTAATATTTAGGGTTTGGACCCTATTTAAGCAGCCTTAAGTCTACAACCTGCCTTTTTTCATCAGCCTCCAACCCACTTTTTTCCCCCAAGCAAACCCTAATCCATTTTAGAGCACTATTGAGCATTTTGTGTGTGTTTCAGTAACCTTGAACGATAAATGAAGAATAGAATATCATCTTGGAGGAGTGGGACTCTTTGGATCCATAATAGTAACATCATTTGGCATCATTTGGAGGTAAAAAGCTCTGAACTTGATTAAGAGTTGTTTAGATCTTGTTTAGTTATGAAATGGTGTTCTTTTGGTCTCATAAGCTTGGTATTATGAGTATGGGTTACTTAATCCATATAAGCTATCCTTTCAGACATTTTGAAGCATCTAGAGGCATAAAAAATGTAATCTTGATTGTTAGATTCCTTCAATGCATGAGTTACAAGGTCTTAGTGGGTTAAGTAGTTAGGGTTTTTGTGTTTGGGCACTTAATGGCCATACAAGACCATAAAGTTGGAAACTTTATGGTTAAGGACATCAGTTTAGGGCTAGATCTGGAATTTGGACAAAAGAGCTTAAGGAATAAGCTCTTAATGCAAGGTTTGAATGAATGTAGTGTATGCTGGGCATAACCTATGTACGTCGGGCATACTAAGTCAACAAGCCCATAATTGGTCAATACTCGTGTACGTTGGGCGTACAAGTTGAGTACGTTGGGCGTACTCAGTTGTGTTGACCAGGTTTAACTTCTGACTTTTTGACTTTGACCAAGTTTGACCCGAAGGGTGTTTTGGATATTTGAGTTGTATTTGAGATTAGTTATTATTTGATTAATAGGTGATGGGTAGAGCTGATATTCGGAGCAGAGACTTATTCAGCTATTTGTTCGGACTGAGAGGTAAGTTTTCCTCATTGTACTTATGGGTCGAAGGCACCAATGTTGGCCTATTAGGTTTTGTATCTTGATATATAGGATGTTGTTATGTTGTATTGATTTGATAGATATGTATCCTAGTATATAGGATGTTGTTATGCGGTAGGGATCTATAGATCTGTATGCTTATCTATTTGTTGGTTATATGTTTATCTGTTATGTATATGTTGACATAGTATGGTTAGGTTGAGGTAATACTACTTTGTGTAGAAGCCAGCTGTAACAACCCAGTTTTCACGTCCAAAAATTTCATTTTTATAAATTACTTTAATTAAAATATTCGTAGGAAAACATTTTCAAATCATAACATCTCATAAAACTGTGTATAATGTCTGAAAATCCAAATCATAAAATAGTGATAATATCATAGTACAATCCCAAGGAAAACTCATAACGCGGAATCTGAGGTGTGTGTATGGTGTGCAGCTACCGCGCTGACTCCTTCCCCTTCGCTGAAGAGGTACCTGAAACAAAACTGAAAACTATAAGCACGAAACTTAGTGAGTTCCCCCACAATACCACATACCATACAATATATTGTCAGACAATTTTGGGGTGCCTGACTTACCCAGGTCAAACCATTTTGGGGTGTTTGACGTACCCAGGTCAAGCCATTATGGGTGCTTGACGTACCCGTCGGTCTATTCCACCCGACAAACCGGGGACTATTTCACCCCTACTACTACCATATAATACATAGCATAACATAATGTATTGTCAGACAATTATGGGGTGTCTGGATTACCCATGTCAAACCATTATGGGGGTGTTTGACATACCCAGGTCAAGCCATTCTGAGGTGCTTGACAAACCCGTCGGTCTATTTCAGCTGACAAGCGAGGACTATTTCACCCTACTACTACTATCACATAAACACATATCATGAAAGCACATAAACATAACAGGTAGCAGCAAATCTACATGAATATCACAAAGACAGTCATCTAACATACAACTCCTACTAGTGGGTCGGCATTGTGGCCGTAGACCCACCACTACTGGAAGGTAACTCACCTCATAAGGCTGACTACTGAAAAACTGCTCGACAACTGACTAACTGATGCTCTGGTAACCCTCCGACTATAATCCCACAAAACACTTAGTTAGAATCAGATATCTACTCTTAGGGTAAAATGACTATTTTACCCCTAACCAAGTCCAAGTCAAAGTCAACTTCCAGTTGACTAGACTCGTCGAGTTGGGCCGCCAACTCGTCGAGTCCCTAACTCTTACCCATCCTTATTCATGACTCTACTCATCGAGTTCAGCAACGACTCGACGAGTTCTCCCTTCTTTATGAACATCGAATGAATCTTCATCCGACTCGCCGAGTCGTATGAACAACTCGTCGATTTCACTTTCATCAGATAAACAAGTCTTGTCCTTAACTCGCCAAGTTGTATAAACAACTCGTCGAGTTCATCTTTAACTGTAAGGAGATTGCCTTGGACTTGCCGAGTTTGTTCTTGCACTCGTCGAGTCCCATGAACTCCAGATCTAAGGCTAAGTCCAATACGTTGGGTCACTCCCTTGGACCCTCTAAAAACCATTCTAGTGCTCAACTGGGTTCCTCAAACCTTAACAAAAAAGGGGAGTTTTGCCTCAGACTCGCCGAGTCCCAAGAACGACTCGTCGAGTCGGGTATGTCCAAGTCTCATTTCTTGATTTCCATCCTACAACTCTTGACCAAAAGGTAGATGTAAGCTCCTTCAATAGTTCTAGCACGTAAAGATACAAACTTTACGTGCATGCATGGGACTTTGAGCTCAAAAGTACATAAAACAAGCTCTTACGATGCATAGGACCTTAGATGGGTGCAAAAGCAACCCCTAACTGCCTTGTGACTCCCTTAATGACTTGATTATGAAGCCTCAACCCCAAACCATGCTTGCAATCATGGTTGGTCACCAAAAATGGCTTATAAAAGCCCTAAATCTCCCCAAAAAGGGATCTAACAAATGAAAGAGAAAGGTTAAATCTTTATACCTCCAATGAACTGTGGAAGATGAACAAACTCGGGTTCCCTTGGTCTTCACTTGTTTCCTCATGCATTTCCCTTCCTCCTTATGGTCACAACTAGCAAGATCCACCAAAAATGCCTTAGCTCTTCTAAAAAACGGTTAAGGTTTGCTTAAGGGGAGTTCTGGAAGCATTGGGGACGAAAGGGAAGCTAAATAAGTGGTTTAAATAAGGTGCAAACCCTCATCTAGGGTTTTGTCGGGATAACGCCTACTCGCCGAGTCCGGATGTGGACTCGTCAAGTAGGTCATTAAACTTCTGTGTCCAATACGCTCCGACTCGACGATTTGGACCTCAACTCGCCGAGTCCATGTCCAAAATGCAAGATACTAGAATAAAATACATACCAGGAACTAGGTGCTACACCAGCAAACCTGGAAGCAAGCCATACATAAGTTGTGGGCCTCAAGGGCAAGCCATACTTATACTGTGAGCTCGGGAGCAAGCCAGACATGAGTTGTGAGCTGGAAGGCAAGCCAGACTCATGATGTGGGCTCAAGGGTAATCCAGTTTGTTGGTTGTGGACCCAGTATACATGTTATTATATGAGGAGAGGATGTTAGTTTGCTAGATTTATGCACCAAGATCCTCTTCTTCTTCAAAGCACCAAAACACCACCAAAAACTCTCAAATTACAAAATGGAGGCTAGGGTTTATATGAGGGTGAAAGTGAGGTGATGTAGGCTGAGGGTGTGCAAATCCTAGCCCTCACTTCCTTTAAATAGGGACACAAAACCCAAAATTAGGGTTTTGCATGTCGGGGTTGTCACGTCGTGATCAACATTTTGTCACATCATGACATCTGTTTGGGTGTCAAACCAACAAATAATGGGATAAAATAATAACAATAAAACTCAAGTCACTGCTACTTCACACACTAAAGATAGTTTAGAGTAAGTAGGGTCGGTCCACAGGAATACGAGACTTCTTATTTAGCCATATTCTCACACATCAAACAATCATTGTTAAAATGGGGGATTATGTTTGAACTCGAATTAAACTTCATAAATAAACAAGATTAATAACAAAATTCAATAAAAGAAATACATTTCCGATTCATATTCCTATACATATGTTGTGTTAGAAGATGTAATATAACTATGATCCATGTTCAATCTAGGTTGGTAATTTAGATATTAATAAACTCTAATATCTAAGTCGACAAAAGTGTTATATTCAAAACATGTTCTTTAAATAAAACTCCATTTAATTGATTCAATTTAGACAAGATCTTGCATCAAATCATTAAATGACATTAAGATCTTGCAACAATTACCAACAATATCCAATATTCCTCATAAGTTCGGGAATATGAATATCTAATATTTGATGACACTAATTTTGATCTAATTACAACCAATTAAGTGCATGTTACTAACATCAAATCATAAAACATATACAAATTTCACAATTTGATTAACTAGATTGATAAGAACCCTAGTTCATTGGTCAAGTGAAAAAGAGAAGCAATCAAACATATAATTAAGACCAAATCAAAGATTACTAGATAATAAACATAAAGTCAAGTGCAAATTACAATCTAACAACAAACACTTAGAAATCTAGAATCATAAATGATAGAGAAATCAGCCACACATGTCTAAGTTAAACTACAAATTCAACAAGTTTGATCTTCAAATTTGTGACAACCTGAAATTTCTTTCTTGTACAAGAGACAAATTGAATCCAAGTTAGACTCATTTTGTTAGCTTTCAATTGGAGCGTTCTAAACGTAATGAAAATGAGGTAGAAACCGAGAATTAGGATAACACAATCCATATCAAGCAAAATCGGGCCAAGCACTCCAAAACATGGAGTGTGCAGCCACACACTTGAGTGTACGGCCACACACAGGTGTGTGCGGCCGCACACCCGTTCCCAGCCACACACTCACCTCTATATATAGGGGAGGACCCCCTTCATTCATTCTTTCCTCCTTTGGCTGCAATCTACTTCTCTCTCTACTTTCTCTCTCTCTCTAAAATCTCGTCTAAAGAACACTCTAAGGGCCTCAAGATCGTGAATCACCCCCATCAATCAGCTTGTTTTTGGTAAAACATCTGAATCTAAGCTTAAACTCATAGTGTTCTTAGTTTTCTTCATGTGTTCTTCATCCTTTGAAGGAGTGAGGCCGCACACCTTCATATGGTGGCCGCACACACCTTAAAAACTCTCCAAAGTGAAGAGTTTGGCCTTCAATTACTCATAAGACTTAAGAACACCTCAAAAATCGACGTTTTGGGCACAAATTAGGAGTGTACGGCCGCACACGCCCACTGTACGGCCGCACACTCATGTGTGCAACCGCACACACGCAATTGTTGTACATTTGACCATACACTCCCTTGTGTAGTCATATACCACTCATATACAACCTTATATGGTTGTAACACTTCATAATAGGTGTTTACTAGTCCCTAAAGAGGTCCCACTACAATAAATAGTTATTCCAAGCACTAATTACACACACACACACACACACATATATATATATATATATATATATATGTCATTATATGGCTAATAGGATCCGTTTGTGATCAAGTCTGCAAATAACACTCAACCTCCTAAACTGATCCTACCATCGCATCACCCTCTACAGGTGAGTTCTGATAAGATTAAAGATATCAAGATGCAAAAATGAGTAAGTCTTAACAGGAAAATGATAACAAGGAAGCAAATCTCTTCATTCAAATGGATAAACAAAATAATCAGAGAAGGATCATAATGATTCTTCCTGCCCAAGCATATAGCCGAATACAACAAAACAGAAAAGATAAAAGATGGCAATGAGAATGCTCCGTTCCTTGCTAAATAGACTTTTTCTCTTTCTCTCTCTTTAGTCCGGCGAGAGGTTAGTGATCAGACCATTACCATTGTCCCCTGTGTCTCTTTTGTGTCTCCTCTTCTAAACCTTCCAAGTGGTGGGCTTTTTGGGCTTAAAGTCAGTGGGCTGGATTAGTTCTGGACCAACGTCTTCCTTATCAATACCACCCGCTAGAGGAACAAGTTTGTCCTCAAGCTTGAATTCAGGGAATTGGCTTTGAATGTGGAAGGCATCTTCCCATGTAGCATTTTCAGTGGCGTCTGCATGCCATTGTATCAACCATTGTGGAGTTTTGTGACCAACCTTTGAGATCTCTCGGATAGCCAAACATCATTTTGGTGTAGACATGTGGGTGGGGTCCATCTCGAGACCTTTAGGAAGTGTCGGATCAATCTGTTGGTTCCCTATGGCTCATTTCAGCAATGAGACATGGAAAACCGGGTGGATTTTGGCCTTAGCAGGAAGATTAAGTTTGTAAGCAACGGGTCCCATCTGGTTTGTGATCTGGAAAGGTCCGTAGAATTGTGTTGCTAATTTTTTATTGATGCGGCGAACTACTGATTGCTGCCTATGAGGACGGAGTTTTAGAAAGACCCATTCGCCAACAAAGAAGGACTCATCACGGCGGTGCTTATCGACAGATTTTTTTCATACGCTCATGAGCCCGGGAAAGATGATACTTGAGTTGTTTAAGCGCCTCGTCCCTATCAACCTGATCGTGTGCTACTGCCTCGCATTGTATCTCGCCCAGAATGAATCGTGTGATTGTGGTAGGGGGCCGGCCATACACAATTTCGAAAGGAGTGGTGTTGGTGGAGACGTGATATGCTGTGTTATGACAATATTCAGCCCAAGGTAGCCAAAGGACCATGTCTTAGGTTGTTCCGATGCGAAACACCTCAGATAGGTCTCTAAGTTGCGGTTAACGACTTCTGTTTGTCCATCGCTTTCCAGGTGATACGCTGAACTGAAGTTCAACTTGCTTCCCTGTAATAAGAAAATTTCTCGCCAAAACATGCTTAAAAATAAAGGGTCGCGATCGCTTAGGACAGTTTTGGGAATGCCATGTAGTCTAACGACCTGTTTTAGAAACACTTCAGCAACACTTTTGGCTGTAAATGGGTGTTTTAATGGTATAAAAATGGCAGTACTTTGACAGACGATCGACAACCACAAATATCACTTCAAAACCTTTAGATTTTAATAACCCGGTGATAAAATCCAGATAAATGTCTTCAAAAACCTGTTGGGGGATAGGGAGGGGTTGTAGCAGACCGTTGGGAGACAGTGTAGATGATTTGTACCTTTGACACGTATCACAGGAACGAACAAATTGTTTTACTGCTTTAGACATTCCAATCCAGTATATTTGGGCTGCTAAACATCTGTAGGTTCTATAAAATCCGGAGTGACCGCCGGATGGACTTCCGTGGAATTCATCCAATAATTTTGGGATCCAAGGTGAAGTTGCAGGAATGACTAGTCGCCCTTTATAGTAAAGTTGCACATTGATGACTGAGTAACCGGGTTTGGATCTAGGGTTAGAAACCAAAGACTGAATAATCTTCTGTATGTGCGGGTCTAAATCAGAACCCGCAGAGAGTTGGTCCTCTTCTAGCCATGTCGGAGTAGAGATGAGAGTTTGTAACCCACCCTCCGGAATTCTCAAGAGCGAGTCAGCCGCCCTATTCTCACTTCGCGGTTTGTAAATTATAGAGAATTGGTACCCTAACAGTTTTGCAATCCAGTTCTTCTAATCTGTCGTCGTGATTCTTTGCTCGAGTAGAAATTTTAAACTTTTTTGGTCAGTTGAGACGATGAAAGGTCGCCCAATCAAATATGGTCACTAACGTTGGATTGCTAGAACTAAGGCCATTAGTTCCTTGTCATATGCAGATTTGTTTAGATTTTGATCTGAAAGAGCCTTCCTAAAGAACGCGATTGGGCATTTGGGCTGCATCAACACTGTGACAACCCGAAGTTTTTCCATCGCCGCAACCCATTTCGTCCGTAAAACTCGTTTTAATCGAATTATTCCGATTTCATTTTTGGATTAGGTCAATTAAGTTAAGACTTTTATTTGACCTTGTAAATATCCAAACATGTTGGAAACATGTTAAAACACCCCAAGCTAGTAATTAGAAAAATTTTAGTTTCGACCATATCGGGTAACGACAACTTAATCGGGTGCGACCAAAAGCCTCGGTTAACATTAGTATCGGGTAGACTTCCACCGTGTCTCAAAATCAAATCATATTTACAGTGAATTAAGACTCATTTGGAGCCTTTTCACTCTCTCTCTAACCTCTCTCCTCAACTAAAGAATTTGGTCCAAAAATCATCCATTTCAAGCCTCAAAACACCAAGGTAAACATCCTAGCTTCTTGTACCACATACTTAGCCATCAAATTCGATTTTAATTCATGATTTAGGACCTCAAACATGTTTTTATGGCCCTGGAACACTCTTGGGCTGTGAACACATATAAGTGGTGTTTTTGAGCCTCAAACCCATTCCAAATCACCATTAGAGCTTAGATATGACTTAAGGACTTATTGGACTTAGGACACCTTAAACTCAAAATTTGAGAAGTAAACATGAGTTTACTACCCAAGAACAAGCTTGGGCCGTAAACACCATTTCATGGAGAGTAAACTCCTTTTTGGGTGTTAAAATGCAACTTACACACCTCATAAGCGCTAGAATAAAATCTAGAAGCAAGCATGAACAAATTAGAGGCCTAAAACATAAAGAAATCACCAATCTAAGGAGTTCACGGCCATGAGGGGATTCATGGGCCGTAAACTCCTAAAATCATGTCAAATGATGCCTTTAACTCACCCATTGGCTTGTAAAATTGAGTAGAATCACTTGTGATAAATCATTGGCCTTCAAAACACTTAAGAATGATGTGGATGAGAGTTTACAGCCGTAAACACTTAGTTTACTACCGTAAACTCATCAAATAGTCCATATGTTTGATTTAGTCCCTTCAAATACCCTAGAACCAAACTAAGCAACACCCCTCATTTGATTTAAGGCCATTTAGCACATAAGAACACCCCACCATGAGTTTATGGTTGTAAACTCATCGGGATGTGGTGTATAGGGCCGAGAACACTCCCTAGAGTTTACTCTTGAAGAGTAAACTCCATACCTTAGCCATTCATGTCCTGAAAAGTCACCCGGGTCACTCCAAACACTTATTTTGAAGTGTTTTCGTGTCTTGGAGTGTATAATCGTATCTGATTAGTGTTTTAAAGTCTAATTAGATAAATTTGTGTATCATTTAATATTACATAGGAACCTCTCACGTATTCAAGCCTCGATCCGACGTTTAGCATCCCCGTCGACACATTTCTCGTCCGGTGAGTTCATACCCCTACCCTTTTTCAATGTTTTTCACTGTTTTCAAGGGGGGATACAAGCAAAGTAAAAGTGATACTTGTACTCAAAACTTATTTATAAGTGTTGTGTTTCATACTACATATGTTTTTAACACTGTTAATCATATCAGTTAAACGTTTGAACTTGCAGATTTCATTATCATAGTATTTATGAAAAATGTTATAAATTGTTATATTTTATATTTTCACAAATGGCTTCCATATTATAAATAGTTAAAAACATAATCTTTGAACATTGAACTAGAAGCTTAGTATATCATTTTGTCCTCGGTAACACTCCACATAGATATGCGAGTGGAGGATCGCCTTTATAGATTTGTTATTCCTATAAATTGGAGACACGTCCTCGGAGAACACTCCACAGAGATACGTGAGTGGAGGACCGCCTCTGTAACCAGAATCTCTTAGGTAGGGAGCGTGACTTGAGTATATAGATCTATACGGGACTGACTATCCCGCACCTGGCTACTATCTACAGCCGAACCGAAAAGGTTCAAGGGTGACAAAAGTCATAGTAATATTGGCATTCCTTTGCCATGTCGAGTCTATAGTATGGTTAGAGAACTCGCAATTTGGATAACAGAAATTTACATTTTTAGTAATAATGGATATAGTAAATTAATAACCATAAAAATTAGTTTACTATGATAATCAAGCTTTCAGTATACATCTTTTACATTACATTTTTGAGTTGGTAAACAAACACACTTTACATGGTTAATCAGGTTTTCACTATACATCTTTCACATTAGGAAAATATAGGATTTTCCTAGGGTAATCACAATTCATAACCAGAACAGTGTAACATAACAGAACAACTAAACTTTACTTTCCGTATACATCTTTTACATTACATTTTTGGGTTGGTAAACAAACACACTTTACAGGGTTAATTAGGTTTTCAGTATACATCTTTCACATTAGGAAAATATGGGATTTTCCTTGGGTTGTAACATTTTCAGAAATCAAAAGGAATATTGTACATTTTCATAAAAACAAACCGCTTATGAACTCACCAGCTTTATGCTGATTTTTAAAATGCTTGTATTCTCAGGTTCTACTTAGACAGGTACCCCGCGTCCTTTAGCAGAAGACGGAGCGAATGGAAGTCACATCTTTCTTTTGTTGAAACTTATGTATCTATGAAAACTTGTAACACTTTACTTTTCAACTAATGTAATGAAATCTATGTAATGTAATGTTTTCTGTTTTACTTCGCTTACTATGTACATTGGTTATGATATTCACATGAAGTCACCTCCGCCCCGAGACGTTTCCGCATTCGGTTTCGGGGTGCGACAGATTGGTATCAGAGCTCTTGTTTATAGTGAACTGAGTATACCAAACCTTACATGGTATAAGACTATAAACATTAAGGGGCCTAAGTGCTCTGAACTAAAAGTATACTTCAAAATATAAGTATTTTCAAAAACATACAAGTATACCTAACCGTCGATATCCGTAACTACAAGTAGAACAAAACATAAGTAAATGGGTGTTGTATGCTGCGGTTAAACCTGGGCAGTTATGTAGTCGTGTCTAGGGTCAATATAGCCTGATCACCTATATTCATTCGAGACACGACCAACATGTGCCTAGGAGTGATTGTAGTGTTCAGCATGCCTAAAACTTACCTAAATACCCCAAACAACGAGCCTTCGTCGCAGCGAATCATGAAATACTATGGGAGTATTTCTAGATCCAACTTTGTTGTACAAATTCTCATTCAAGCGTTGCCCCTCGATCATTCCTTTAGCGATAGTTTGTCTTCCTTGATAATTCATTCCTACTTTATCGCTTAATAGAATTATATGTCTGTTTTAAAGAGATATCCTTTGTTTCATATCTCTTGATTTAATGTAGAGGACTTACCATCCTCTTTTTCCTAATCACTTTAGATCGAAATGTCTTCAAAGGAAGGATCCAGTTCAAGTAACAACAACCCTCCATCGCCATCTCCTTCTTGATTCGACCCAGTGATGTTCCAGTTGGCTACTTCTGCCACAGTGACTGCCTTATTAACATATTTGTGCTCTAACCGGTTCAGTGGCCACAGTGACTGCCTTATTAACATATTTGTGCTCTAACCGGTTCAGTGGACCAGGAAGTATCACCAACCCCCGAAACCATGAAAATGTTCAGGAGCATCAGAATGAGCGTAAAAAGAGTAAGAAGGCTTTCTGAAAAAAGGGAAAGGGTCAGAGTTCACAAGGATCCTCCAAGAGGCATGAAGCTATGGTAGTTCAAGATGCCGCTACTCCTGTTGTTGTGTCTACAGTTCAAGCTACCGCTACTCCAGTTGTTGCGCCTACAGCTCAAGCGCCTGCCACTATATATGCGGGTAACCTCCCTTGGTGCAACAAGTGCACATACCACCATTATACCTCTGGCCCGTGCCTTGAGAAGATTTGTAAAAGATGTGACAAAAAGGGCCACACTGCTCACAACTGCAAAACACCAGTTCATCTAATCAATCAAGCTTCCGGATCGAGTACTGTTCGAGCCTGCTATGGTTGTGGAGAGATCAGGCATTTCAAGCGAAACTGCCCAAAAGCAGCAACCACCAACAACGTTAGCAATGCCGAGATGGTTTTAGCTGTGAAGCAAGAGGAGGCAGCCGCTGATCCTACCACCACCGCGGGTAATTTTTCTTCTCGACAATTCTTATGCTCGTATCCTTTTCGAATCTAGTGTCAAAAAAGTTTTATTAGTCATTAGTTCAAATATCATTGTAAACATAGTCCTCGTCTAATAACCGAAACATTTACCGTCAAGATAGTTACCAGTGAGAATGAGTACACTAACAACTTATCTCTAAACTGTATCCTTACCTCGAGAAATCATTCTTTCCTCATTAACCTGATGTTAGTTTCAATAAAGAGCTTTGATGTTATCTTTGGCATGTATCAGTTGAGTCCTGATCATACTGATACACTTTGTTATGAAAAAGCTATTCGTCTTAAATTTTCCCACTGACCGGATCCTCATGATATATGGTGTCAAGCTTAGCTCAAACCTCCGCATCATTCCTTGTATCAAAGCTTGAAAACTTCTGCAGAAAGGAGTGTTAGGTATTCCTAGTCCATGCAATCAGCGAGAAACAAGAAGTTAAAGACTTCTAGAGCATCCCCGAAAAACTGTAATATTCCTGATATCTTCCCGAAGAGCTCCCAAGAATTCCTTTCGAACGTCAAGTCGAGTCTCGTATCGACTTAATCCCTGGAACTAGCTTTATAGCCAAATCTCCATACCATTTTTGCCCCAACAGAAATGCATGAGTTATCTAGTCGACTTAATGAGTTGACCGTCAAAACCGATATCCTCTTTCCCAAGTAGATGACTTCTTCGATAAAATTCAGGAGCTAACTACTCCTCGAAGATAGACCTTAGGTCAAGACACCATCAGCTACAAGTTCATGAGGATAATGTTTCCAATACAGTATTCAGGACTCGATATGATCACTAGGAGTTCGTATTGATACCGTTCGGTCAAACCATTTTCCCTTGGTCATGTAGTGAGCAATGAAGACATACTCGTGGATCCTCATAAGGTCAAAGCAATAGAGAATTGGTCGGCACCGAAGACACCCATATAAAACCTGTCAATTCTTGGGTTTCGCCGACTATTACTGCAGACCTATTCAGAAAATTCTTCCAGAATCACCAAACCCCTAACCACTCCAACACAGAAAGGTGTACCCTTTTTGTTGGAGTAAAAATTGAGATACATCATTCCAAGCATTGAAGTAAGACTTATACATCACACCTAACCTGTACCTGCCAGAAGAAACAAAGGACTTCATTGTCCTTTGCAGTACGTCCAATCAGAGTTTAGATTATGTGCTTAGGCAAGAAGGAAAAGTTGTCGTTCACGCCTTGAGACAAACAAAAGGCACACGAAGTTAACTACACAACTCATGACTTGGAATTTGGAGCAGCAGTCCCTGCACTGAAGAATGAGAGACATGATCTTTATGGAACCAAGTATGCGAAATTCACTGACCATAAGAGACTACAACATAGCTTCGATCAGAAAGACATGAACATGAGGTGTCCTTAGTCGAAAGGAAAGCTTGGACAGCAAGACTAAGACCATTGACAATGACCATCTAGACCCGTTTACTTACTCAGACCTGAGAAGTCTAGTTAGAAACCTTCAGGACTGTTCCAGCAGCCTAGATACCTAAATAGAAATGGTAAATAACCAACATGGATTTCACCATCAAGTTACCTAGTTTTCCGAGTGAGTACGATACCATTTGGAAATGGTAGACCCTTTGATAAATCCGTTCATTTCCTTCCGATCAGAGAATCATTCAAGATGGGAAGACTCACATGAACCCACATCCAAGAAGTAGTCTGACTGTATAATATACCTGTATCCATTATCTTTGGTTGAGATAGCAGGTTTATCTCAAGATTTAGGCAGATTCCTTCAGAAAACTCATGGGACCAAGCTAGACATGAGTACAACCTAACATCCTCAGACAATTGGACAGAGTAAGAGAGTTATTCAGGTCATGGAATACATGCTGGGAACATGTGTCATAAATTACTGAGCGACTTGGGATACCCCTTTACCTTTGATCGAGCCCTCGTATAATAACAATTATGGCACCAGTATCCAGACTACACCATCTGGAACCCTCTACAGTCAAAAGTACAGATTCCTTTGTGTTAGGTCAAGATGGGAGACACGCAGCTAACCTAGAGTCGATTCCCCGTTAGTACCCACACTGGTTCTGAAATCATCCGCGAAACCTTCGAGAAGATCATCCAGACCCAAGAACAATTGAAAACTTCACGAGATCTACATAAGAGTTACGCCAATGTACAATGAAAACCTCTGGAATTCCAGGTTGTAGATTGTGTCTTGTTAATGGTATCGCCCTGGAAAGATATGGCACACTATGGAAAGCACGTAAAGTTTAACTCGTGGTACATTAGACCATTCGAGATCCTCATTAGGATCAAACCTGTAGCCTTCGAACTTCGAGTACCTTCAGAACTTAGAAACATCCATCCTGTCTCCCACGTTCCGAATCTTTAGAAGCACTTGTCCGATGAAACCTTAATGATTCCTCTTGAACAAATCGAGACCATAGACCGAGAGATCAAACGTACGAAACAAAGCCACGACCCGATAGTGAAGGTTCGCTGGACTTCCAAGCGACAACCTGAATTCACCTGGGAGCGCGAACACCCGATACAGTAGACACATCCACATTCTTTTCCATAACTTGTATCTTAATCTTTCAAATTCGGGACGAAATTCCCTCTAACGGGGGGATAATGTGACAACCCGAAGTTTTTCCATCGCCGCAACCCATTTCGTCCGTAGAACTCGTTTTAATCGAATTATTCCGATTTCATTTTTGGATTAGGTCAATTAAGTTAAGACTTTTATTTGACCTTGTAAATATCCAAACATGTTGGAAACATGTTAAAACGCCCCAAGCTAGTAATTAGAAAAATTTTAGTTTCGACCATATCGGGTAACGACTACTTAATCGGGTGCGACCAAAAGCCTCGGTTAACATCAGTATCGGGTAGAATTCCACCGTGTATCAAATTCAAACCATATTTAAAGTGAATTATGACTCATTTGGAGCCTTTTCACTCTCTCTCTAACCTCTCTCCTCAACTAAAGATTTTGGTCCAAAAATCATCCATTTCAAGCCTCAAAACACCAAGGTAAACATCCTAGCTTCTTGTACCACATACTTAGCATTCAAATTCGAGTTTAATTCATGATTTAGGACCTCAAACATTTGTTTACAACACTGGAACACTCTTGGGCCGTGAACACATATAAGTGGTGTTTTTGAGCCTCAAAACCATTCCAAATCACCATTAGAGCTTAGATATGACTTAAGGACTTATTGGATTGGACTTAGGACACCTTAAACTCAAAATTTGAGAAGTAAACATGAGTTTACTACCCAAGAACAAGCTTGGGCCGTAAACACCATTTCATGGAGAGTAAACTCCTTTTTGGGTGTTAAAATGCAACTTACACACCTCATAAGCCCTGGAATAAAATCTAGAAGCAATCATGAACAAATTAGAGGCCTAAAACATAAAGAAATCACCAATCTAAGGAGTTCACGACCATGAGGGGAGTCATGGGCCGTAAACTCCTAAAATCATGTCAAATGATGCCTTTAACTCACCCATTGGCTTGTAAAATTGAGTAGAATCACTTGTGATAAATCATTGGCCTTCAAAACACCTTAAGAATGATGTGGGTGAGAGTTTACGGCCTTAAACACTTACTTTACTACCGTAAACTCATCAAATAGTCCATATATTTGATTTGGTCCCTTCAAATGCCCTAGAACCAAACCAAGCAACACCCCGCATTTGATTTAAGGCCATTTAGCACATAAGAACACCCCACCATGAGTTTACGGCTGTAAACTCATCGGGATGTGGTGTGTAGGGCCGTGAACACTCCCTAAAGTTTACTCTTGAAGAGTAAACTCCATACCTTAGCCATTCATGTCCTAAAAAGTCACCCGGGTCACTCCAAACACTTATTTTGAAGTGTTTTCGCATCTTGGAGTGTATAATCGTATCTGATTAGTGTTTTAAAGTCTAATTAGATACATTTGTGTATCATTTAACATTACATAGGAATCTCGCACATATTCAAGCCTCGATCCGACATTTAGCATCCCCGTCGACACATTTCTTGTCCGGTGAGTTCATACCCCTACCATTTTTCAATGTTTTTCATTGTTTTCGGGGGGGGGGGGGGGGGGGGGAATACAAGCAAAGTACAAGTGATACTTGTACTCAAAACTTATTTATAAGTGTTGTGTTTCATACTACATATGTTTTTAACACTGTTAATCATATCAATTAACCGTTTGAACTTGCAGATTTCATTATCATAGTATTTGTGAAAAATGTTATAAATTGTTATATTTTATATTTTCACAAATGGCTTCCATATTATAAATAGTTAAAAACATAATCTTTGAACATTGAACTAGAAGCTTAGTATATCATTTTGTCCTCGGTAACACTCCACAGAGATACGCGAGTGGAGGATCGCCTTTGTAGATTTGTTATTCCTATAAATTGGAGACACGTCCTCGGAGAACACTCCACATTGAACTGACTATCCCGCACCTGGCTGCTAGCTACAGCCGAACCGAAAAGGTTCAAGGGTGACAAAAGTCATAGTAATATTGGCATTCCTTTGCCATGTCTAGTCTATAGTATGGTTAGAGAACTCGCAATTTGGATAACAGAAATTTACATTTTTTGTAATAATGGATATAGTAAATTAATAACCATAAAAATTAGTTTACTATGATAATCAAGCTTTCAGTATACATCTTTTACATTACATTTTTGAGTTGGTAAACAAACACACTTTACAGGGTTAATCAGGTTTTCACTATACATCTTTCACATTAGGAAAATATAGGATTTTCCTGGGGTAATCACAATTCATAACCAGAACAGTGTAACATAACAGAACAACTAAACTTTACTTTCCGTATACATCTTTTACATTACATTTTTGGGTTGGTAAACAAACACACTTTACAGGGTTAATTAGGTTTTCAGTATACATCTTTCACATTAGGAAAATATGGGATTTTCCTTGGGTTGTAACATTTTCAGAAATCAAAAGGAATCTTGTACATTTTCATAAAAACAAACCGATTATGAACTCACCAGCTTTATGCTGATTTTTAAAATGCTTGTATTCTTAGGTTCTACTTAGACAGGTACCCCGCGTCCTTTAGCAGAAGACGGAGCGATTGGAAGTCACGTCTTTCTTTTGTTGAAACTTATGTATCTATGAAAACTTGTAACACTTTACTTTTCAACTGATGTAATGAAATCTATGTAATGTAATGTTTTCTGTTTTACTTCGCTTACTATGTACATTGGTTATGATATTCACATGAAGTCACCTCCGCCCCGAGACGTTTCCGCCTTCGGTTTCGGGGTGTGACAAACACCGCTCCAAGTCCCCTTCCAGAAGCATCACACTCGATTATGAATGGCGAGGAAAAATCTGGAAATGCAAGTACTGGGGCTGTTACCATGGCATTCTTTAAGTAGAAGAAAAGAGTACAATGAGGAGACCGTAATAGGGCAATCAATGCAGAAGTGGCTAAGTTGACGGAAGCCGGAATAGTAAGGGAGGCGACGTTCCCAACATGGATCGCAAACCCAGTTATGGTCCGTAAGCAAGACAGGTCGTGGCGCATGTGCATCGACTTTTCTGATCTAAACAAGGCGTGCCCTAAAAACTGCTACCCACTCCCGGAAATCGATCAGAAGGTAGAGTCGCTACAGGGATACAAGCTAAAATGCTTCTTGGACACATACAAAGGGTATCACCAGATATTGATGAGCAAAGAAGACGAAGAGAAAACAGCCTTCTATACAGACCATGGCATGTTCTGCTACACTAAGATGCCTTTAGGTTAAAAAACGCGGGGGCAACATACCAACGACTAGTTGACTCGGTATTCGCCAAGCAGATTGGAAGGAATATTGAGGTATATGTAGACGATATGGTGATTAAAAGCCCAAATGAAGAAAAAATGCTACGAGACATCGAAGAGACTTTCAAAACATTAGAGGTAACCAAGATGAAACTAAACCCAGCCAAATGCACGTTTGGAGTGGAAGAAGGGCAATTCTTGGGTTATTATGTTACCAGACAAGGTGTCCAGCCCAGCCCGACCAAGTTCGACAAGATCATCGAGACGCCAACCCCAAACTCTCTTAGAGATGCACAAGGTCTGAATGGGAAGCTCACGACGCTAAGTAGGTTCATCTCAAAATCTGCCAACAAGGCTATGCCACTGTTCCACACCTTAAAGGGATGCATCGAAAAAAACAATTTCCAATGGACGAATGAGGCAGAGAAGGCGCTCCAGAGAATCAAGGAGGCACTGCACAAGCTGCCGACCCTGGCAACTCCCATCCCGGGAGAAACATTACAAGTGTATCTATCGACGTCAGGTGAAGCGATATCATCGGTATTGGCTGTGGAAAGGGAAGGAGAGCAGAGACCAATATACTTTGTTAGCAGAGCACTGCAAGGACCAGAGCTCAACTATCCCACGCTAGAAAAACTGGTGCTAGCACTCATCTACGCTGCGAGACGATTAAGGCGATACTTCCAGGCACATCAAATCGAGGTACTCACAAGCTACCCTATTAAACAGATCTTGCTTAAGTCGGAGACGTCGGTCGGCTGGCCAAGTGGGCAATTGAGCTGGGAGAGCATGACATAAACTACCGCCCAAGAACAAGTATCAAAGGGCAGGCATTGGCCGATTTCTTACTAGAAATTACTGACGAAGGGAATTCGGCGAAAAAAAGGTGTGGGTAGTTGAAGAGGCCCCTACCATTGATGGTTCATGGACCCTGTACACGGACGGAGCGTCTAGCAGGGAGGGATCAGGGGGCGGGTCTGATCCTGACTAGCCCAGAAGGAGAAGAGGTAACCTACGCCCTCCGTTTTGACTTCCATACATCGAACAACGAGGCGGAATACGAGGCGCTGCTCGCAGGGCTGCGACTCGCCAAACAAATGGGTACGAAAGCTGTAATAGCGCTAACCGACTCAAGGTTAGCAGCGAACCAAGTAAATGGGAGTTTTGAGGTAAGAGACCAAGGAATGGGAAGGTATGTAAAGATGGTAAAGCAACTGATAGAATCATTCAGCCAATTCACAATCATGCAAATACCCAGAAGTGAGAATAAGAGGGCAGACGCGTTGAGCAAGCTAGCGTCCACTTGTTTCGACCACCTGTCAAAGAAAGTTTTAGCAGAGGTGCTTCGGGGGAGAAGCATTGATGAACAGCAGGTGAACGTCTTGACCCCCGCAGGACCCACATGGATGACGCCGTTCCGGGAATATCTCCAGAGAGGGGTGTTCCCGGACGACCATGATGAAGCCAGAAAAATACGTATAAAGGCGCCCTCATACGCAATGGTAAATGGGGAGTTGTACAAGAAGGGGTTCGCATCTCCATGGCTAAAATGTTTAGATCAAGCCAAGGGAAGAGAGACACTGCATGAAGCACATTCAGGTCAGGTAGGCGCACACGAGGGAGCAAGGGCTTTGACAGGAAAGGTGCTACAAATGGGGGTATACTGGCTAACGATACATCAAGATGCAGTAGAAGTAACCAAGAAATGTGGGGAGTGTCAATCTTACGCCCCAGTCCAGGCGGAACCCCCGGCGCCGCTAAGCAAAATATCCAGCCCATGGCCTTTCTACCAATGGGGCATTGACATAGTGGGTCCATTCCCAGAGGCACCAGGGAAGCTGAAATATATGGTGGTAGCTATGGATTACTTCACAAAGTGGATTGAAGCTGAGCCATTGGCATGCATATCTGGGAGGCACATGATAAAATTTGTTTGGAAAAACATCATGACAAGATTTGGAACATCTAAGGTTCTCATCAGTGACAATGGTTTGCAATTCGCTGAGAACCCATTCAGAGAATGGTGCGCTGCCAAATGGATAAGCCAACGCTTCACATCGGTGGCACACCCCCAAGCGAACGGTCAAACAGAGGTGTCCAACCGAACCATCGTCAATGGGATCAAAAAGAGGTTGGGCAAAGCAAAAGGGAATTGGGCAGAGGAGATACCAATAGTGCTATGGTCATACAGGACTACACCACGGAAAATCACAAGGGAAACCCCTTTCAGCTTGACATATGGGACTGAAGCCATGCTTCCCATGGAAGTGGCAATGAATACGCTAAGGGTGGCCAACCAAGATGAGGAAAGCAATGTACAAGGCCTGAGGATAAACTTAGACATCCTAGAGGAGAAGCACGAAGAGTCGGGAGTACGCCAAGCTACATATAAGCACGCAACAGAAAGATATTACAACCAAAGGGTAAAAGAGAAGGCCTTCAAAGTGGGCGAGTATGTTTTGAGGAAAAATGAGGCCAGTCGGGCACAACCCCAGGGAAAGCTAGGCCCAACATGGGAAGGCCCATACAGTGTCACAGAGGCAAACAGGAACGAGGCATATGTATTAGAGACGATGGAAGGAAGACCCATTCCAAGAACATGGAATGCTAGGAACTTAAAGAAATATTTCTTCTAAGGAAGAGGAAAGATGAAACCCTAGTTGGTTGATATCCCATTAGAGATGTTGCATCTTAGAGGTACTTAGAGTACACTTATCCATGCTAAGTGACATGAGAATTGATACTCAGTGTATTCCTATATTTAAAGGCATGAGTTTAGTACTCGACATATATAAAATTTCATGCATGAGCGGCATGAGCTTAATACTCAGTGTATTTCTATTTTTTTTTTTAAAAAAAACCCGCGGTTAAATAGTAATGCAATTGCTGATTTCTCATACTTAGTGTAATGATATCCAACGGTTAAATGATGAGTGCTAAGCGCACTCAATATGAACACTTAGCGTGTCAATAATAGCAAACAAAGCAAAATATTTGGCACATCTTGAGCAATAGATAATAAACGAATAAGCCAAACGCAAAACACAAAAGGAGATAATAGATAATGCTTAACGCATACGCAAAAAAAAAACATTGTTCTGGATAATCCAACCATTGAAAAGCAAAGCACATAGATCAAATAAAACAAGGAAATATTACGGCTTCGAACCATCACCAACAAACTTATCACCAACCACAACATCATCCGCAATCGCTTTCCCAGCCAACCCATCAGAAACTTCCCTATCATCTGCCACCTCATCAACACCGCCACCTCTAGCACCTACCCGACCATCACCACTAGCACCACAATCCTTACCATTTCCTCCCACACCAATGTCATTCACAAGCACCATTTCACGACTCGCAGCATCCTCAGGAGTGCCCTCTGAACCAAAAGAGCACAACTCTCGCAAACCATCAATACCCATCTCTCCCAGACCCAACAGACCTGCGTGATCCATACTGGCAAAAGATAAGAGAGCATCACTCACGCTAACCACAGGTCCGACAGACAATGAACTAGCACTCGCCTCCCCACTTTCACCGCCACTTAAAGCTTTCTAGGTATATTCAACCCCGGCTACATATGCAGCATGGAGAATAAGACTGATAGCATTGGTAAAGTCAGGATGCTCTATCAGCTTATCAACGATACGCACAACACCAATTTGCAGCAGCCAATCCAAGTCTCGATGGACAGCGCACACATCTGCTTGCAGCGATGACACAAGCTTGTCACGGTCAACGACGTCACGCTCGAGACTTTCAACCTGGATCATTAAGCCTTCATTCGTTTGGGTGAGAGAATCAACCTTGGCCTCTAATGCATCCCTAGCCTCATCAAGAACATTCTTCTCAGACGCCAATAGTTCACATTTCTTTTCGGAAGAGCAAAGATCATCACCAAGCTCATTTAGACGGCGCTCCAAGCTTGCCAAACGCGATCCACAGGTGGCATGTGAAGCCTCCACCTCACCCAGGGTGTGGATACGCCGAGAACCTGCAACAAGATAAAACATCGCCTGTGCAGCAGTATAAGCCATATTGGAAGCAAGGGCAGGATTACCCATCGCTCCCATATCCTCAACAGCAGCCGGGGGGAAGGCATGACGTGAGAATTCCAGAGCGTTGGCAGAGAACCATCATGAAGATTCCAAGATGGCACAAAGACTGTAGGCTCAGAAACATCGCCACCAGGTCCACTGTCACTGGAAGCCGTAACCGGCCCAGGAGGGCCGAATTCCTTCGCTGAGGAAAGCTTGGATGGAGCACACAAAATAGTTGGAGAAGGAACAGAAGAGAAATCCGGAATAACGGGTTGTTCAGTCGCCCTATTGACCCCCTCAGACTGTTGCACGTCATCATCGGGAATCACCACCACGCCAACAGAGGTGGAGTTTACTGGCGCGGAACTCATTGAACTCAGCAGGCGAGAAAAGTTGCGCCTAGTATGCACCCTCTTGGGGGCGGGAGGAGCGCCAGTCACCGGCTCAGCCATCGTCTGCATAGCCTTCCGTTTCGCCTGCAACCGCCGAACGTCAGCAATAACACCCTCTTTGTTGTCCTCACAGTCCTCCGGGGAAGAGGAAGAAACGCCGCCCGTTGGCATAACAGAGGAAATTGGGCGGGCAAACAACTAATCTCCCCCAAGCACCGACAAGCCAGCTGGAGGGACTGAAGGAGTAGGAGTGTTGGGACGATCTGCCCGACGAGGAGGGGGAAGATGCTCGAACAGATCCACCTCACAAAACTCCAGTTTGCCTCGATAGCGTTTACGCAATACCTCATCCATGGATAAGGAAGACTCAACACCTAAAGAAAAACAGAACGAAATACAAGTCACAAAGGGGCGGCTAAAAGAAACACCAAAAAAAAAGGAATAAAAAGAGAGAGAGGGCGAATGCGACACTCACCGTCAATGACGGAGTAGAACACCGCCATCTTGCCATGCCGCCTCTAGGAGGGGCTCATCCCTACCCCGGACAGGATCGCTTCGGAATAATCTTCAGCGGTTACTTGCACACTTTTCAGGTAATCGGCCACTTCCTGATTGTGAGGAAAGAGCTTGGGGACAGTATCGGCGAAAGTGTTTGCACGGTAAGGACCACTCCCAACCAATTCCTGGTTCACCTACAACCACTTGTCTTGCCAGTTCTTGGGGGTACGCCCATCAAGAACTAAGGTATGCCCCCCTCGCGGGGCCAAAAAAGTGCACTTGTCGCCGGTAAGGCAGAACCGAAAGAAGAACTTGAAAACGAAATAGTCAAGAACATACCCATTGGCCCTACAGATCATCTCGAAGGCAACCACTTTGTTAACAACGTTAGGGGTCAACATCTGAAGACTACATCCGTCCTTCTGAAGAACCTCCTCTTGGAAATCTGTCAGAGGTAATCGTATGCCAGCATTCAAGGTTTTTAGGAAAACCCCAATTTTTCCAGAGGGGGGGAGGGGAGAAGAGATGCTAGAGCCAGCAGAGGGAAATTCCACACCTTCTAAGGAGGATAAGCCATACATGACTTCCAATTTTCGGTACTCTGCAGAAGAAGGGATGATTCTAGGGAGATTAGCCATAAAGAGGAAAAAGAATGAACACGACGAGAAAAGAAGAACAGAGGAGGCAAAAGAAACTGTGTGAACACCCTCTTAAAGAAGAAGAAGAGGCGGGACATTTAAATGACTGATGTGATGATGTAACTGCCAACAGTCACGTCACCATTAAAAATGGAGCGACGGATAAAGAAAAACGAGCACACGTCATTCAGTTAAGCCTAGAACGCCGTAACTAGCGCTGCAACACTACGGCTACTAGACTGGGGGACTTGATGGCGTGCCTAGGGCAGCACATCAGAGTTGCATCCAAGCCCTAGAGCCGAACACACCAGCCAAATCCGGCCCAGCAGGCTCAGCGCCCGCTGGCGCCCCCAGGAGTGGAACGCCCAGGCGAAAGGCTCGCGCCCGCTAAGTCATCGCTCTTCGTTCCAAGACAAAGTACAACCAGGAGACAAGCAGTGGGATCAGAGAATTATCATCAAAGCCAATGAGAACGCTCTGATAGTGGAAGGCGCATGACCCTCCAATCAGCCCCTCTGATCCTGTCTCCCCAAAAAGCGATCATGTCTGGTACGGACCAGGCAGGAGCGCTAGGTATAAAAGGACGCATTCTCATACTAGCGAGGTAAGCTCCTAAACCGATCTAAAGAGAACGAAAACAAACCCTAGAGCCATCCTAACTTGATCGTCAGAGCGTTCTCCCGGGAACTCCTCCCGGGAAGCGGTTGACGGCCCTTGTTCTTTGTGACCTTGCAGATACACCCAGGCAACCAAGAAAGTTCCACTCTAGGATAAGAAGCGGGGTCTTACCAGGAGCAAGGTTCCATCACTAGTAAAAACCATCTGTTAGAACTCAACACTCAATTTTACATAATATTTCACAATTTTATTCATTACAAAACACGATTTCAAAATGTGTATGTTACAAAATTCCATTAGATCACGTTACACTGCCCGTGTAACGTATGCCTTGCAATTACACGGCCGTTTAACGATCCTGATGTGTTGAAAAGCTTCCAAAACATGGCCACGTAACGTATGCCTTGTCATATCGCGGGCCGTGTAATGAACTGTAAGATAGCCAATTTCCAATTTTCTTCATTTCTTCAATTTGGCTCCGAAAGTTCCGAAATTTCACCGAGAGCTTCCCTTGACCATCATAAGCATGCTTCAATCTTCAAATCACCCTGAAATATCCACAAAAAATTGTGAAATATCGATAGATCCTCGATTATGTCCCTAAATGCAAAATGTATGAAAATTATACTAAAAATGTAATGCAATGCTATAAATAAACATGGAATTTATCCTATGAAAAGGTGCAATTTATGCACCTAACAACATCCAATGAGATGCACGTTTTCCTTGGGCACCTCCACGTCATGACACACATATGCTCACGTCATGGCCAAATATTTCATCCTTTAAGACTTAAATTGACAAACTCAAAAGTGATGCTTACTTGGAGTTTGGTGTTACAATATTAAATGTATACCATGGATCTCTATTGTTGATGGGTTGGGGTTCTACCATGTGGTGACTTATTTTGTTGGCTTTAAGCCCATTTCAAGCTCATAGCAGTAATTTCAAAATCAACCCTCCCCTTAACAACTTTTTTTTTTTCATTTTTATTTCATTTATTTATTTATTTGTTATATTTATTTTTCAGAATATCCAAGGGCCTTCTCATTAATTTAGTTATCATCATACAACGAGTGAGATGACAAACGGGCAACAAGGTGTGCCGCTAAGCCTTTTTGTATGACAAAGCTAATTCTTTTAAAGACTACATCCATAGATCTAGGGGATATAACATTGTTATGCATGATCGATTGTACTCTATTAAGAAGCTCTACCGCATCCAGCGCTAGGAAACCAAACGTATTAAATGAAAATGGTATGAACACATGTTGATTTTCCATGCATGATTTCTCATCTTTGGTGACTTTGCCTGTTGTAGATTTTAAAGTCGCATGTCCCGCCGTGAAACCCCCAACCCTAAAGCCCACAAGAGGTGATACCCTGTAAGCACCAATCATATATGTATTTGAGCATTTTTGGAATAACTTAATATTATGAACCTTGAGGACATGAACACCGCTTCCAGTTATATGAATTATTTATATGTTTAAATAGGTACATATTTTCATTATTATTTGATGATTTTATTTTGTTGCATTTGACATTCAACATCAACAAACTTAGGTCAACTTTGGCATCTATATGATCGATTCATATACATGGATAGACCTATCATGACTTTTGATGCTTATCTCATCCCTCGATAACCTCAAAGCATAAAAAAACATCAATGTCCTCTTATATTAGACCATCTTGTATACTTCTCACCCCAAAGAGCATGCAAGCTTCCAAGTCTACAAAAACATCACCACAAACTATCACATGTAGTGTCAGTATACATAGCATAGTGAAAAAGAGAGAAGATAATGGTTTAGAGGAGAGGAAAAGAAACATGATTGGTTTTTCTCAATTGTTGTGGCGACCACACGCACGCACAAATAAATATTTAACCCAATGTTTTAAAAATTGGTTCGAACCAGCAGTTGAACTAGTCAGATTGAGAACCGAGGACGAGAGCGGTTTAACAATGACTAATTTAATGTTAATTTATAAACCGGATCGAATCTGAAAGTTTTATAAAAAAAAAAACAGTTTGAACTGGTGTTATAGAACCGATAAAAATAAATGTTTGAACCGTTTTATTGAACTTGAATAGTTAAATTTAACTCGGCCCAATAAATTAACCGATGAGATAATCGTTAATGTACACAACTCCAAAACCGACACAAATGATGGCAAATATAAATCAATAGTCGAACTAATTAAACCAAAAAACTACTTTAGTACCGGTTTAACTAAAAACAATTTTAAAGCATTGCTTAAACTCACATTATAAAATTTCATTGTCCATCCGTCTAAAAAAATCATACCCATTAATTTTAGTTTTTTCTCGGATCTTCTGGCCGGTTTGTATTCGGACCTTCCATAATAACCAAGCCTTCAGGTTACCACGGCGGGGCTACCGCCGCTACCAGAGGCGTATGATGACCTCTCTAGTCCGCAGAGCGGCGTCAAGCCTCCGTTCCAACTCCGGAAAACGTCACTTTTTTGCACATGCGACGCATCGCATGGAGGAGACTGGTTTATATGGATGCAATCTTCTGAAAACCCCCAAGGGCTTTCAGCGTTTTGTAGATGAAGCCATTGAAAGGTAAAAGTAGAGTGAATTCAATAGCTTCTCATCACTTAAAATGCTGTAAACGTAATGAATTTTACAAAAATACACAATGAATTACGATTATGCAAGATATTGTATGTTATTTTTTGTTTCTGTTTTCCTTGACAGGTCTAATGAACTTGTTGGCTACATTTCTCGAATGCCTTCATCTGCTGAAATTATTAACGCCATGGATGAAATATCAAACACCGTAAGGATTTTGAGAATTTTCATGTCCTTCGCATATTCCAGAAAGCTAATGTTCGAACGTTTCAGGTATGCCAAGTGGTGGATTCTGCAGAACTTTGCAGACACACACATCCTGACAGGTTTTTTTTCCTTTCCATTAATCTGACTACATGTTGGATTCGTTGTTTTTTCTCTTTGCTCTTGATGATATCTGAGTTATACTACAGGGATTTTGTTGATGAGGCAATGAAGGCATCAATGAGGATTAACGAATATCTACATGTGAGGTGACAAGTTACATAATTGGTTTAGCTCGATTTACAAGATCATAACTTTATTTCAATTCTATTTGATGTCATATCATTCAAATTACTGACCACTTGCAATGATGATTATGGTGTTCATGATCATTGGCACACAGTATCTAAATACAAATCTTACTCTATACAATGCGGTGCTGAAAGCTGATCAAGATCAGACTCTAACAAGCAATGAAGCTAAAAGAGTTGCACATGATCTTCGCATTGATTTTGAAAAGGGTGGAATTCATCTATCTGCAGGTTATTTTCTTCACTATTTTGTATAAGTACTACTATTCTTAGTAAGTGTATTCTCTAACTACATATTGATATATGACTCAACTTCACAGAAAAGAAAGATCGAGTGAGTCAACTCAATATTGAAATCGCCAGATGCTGTGCACAGTTAGTAAATGTGATTTATATGATTATATACCTTTATATTCTAATGAACCACATATAATTTTTTGTCAGGTATAATGAAAATATAGCCAAGGATCCAGGTCATGTGGATATATATCCAGCATCACGTATACCAAAGAACTTACACCATCTTGGTAAGCCTGTTAATCGGTCAACTTCACCAGGTCAAAAAGTCAACATCAGAGAAAAAGGATTCCGAATAGTAACAGAACCAAGCACTGTGTCAGCTGTTTTGCAATGGGCATATGATGATGAGGTTCAATATTACTACTCTCTACTTTCAAATCAAAATGTCATGGTTGGCTATTTTTATGTAACAGTTTTGTTTTTCATTTTTATATATTTATTTTTCATTCAGGTTAGGAAAATGACATATATTAAAAGTAATTCCGTGCCACGCGCAAATCTTGGAGTTCTTGATAACCTAATTGCTGCACGTCATGAAATTTCTCAGGTTGTTATGGTTACTTGTGTTTTTTAGGATAGTTTTTTTCATTTGTATATTTAATATGTGTATTAAATGTTTTTAATTTTGTTTCTTATGTATACATGCAGATAATGGGGTATAAATCATATGCTGAATATGCTATGAATTCAAATATGGCTTCATCTCCAGATGTTGTATCTTCTTTTTTAGTTGAGCTTAGTAAAACTGTACAGCCGAAAGCAGTTGAGGTAATATCTTCTAGAATGTTCTTTTAATACATCATCATTTTGTCCGACATTTGATACTTTCTAATTTTTGGTTGGATATCATAGGAGTTTGAGTCAATTTGTAACTTCAAAAGAGAAAAATATGGTCAACAAGATATAGGATTAGAGCCATGGGATGAAGCATATTTTACACGGTCAATGAAATCAGCTGCTTACAACTTGGACTTTTCGGTATGTTATGTATTGATATTTGTAATGTTGTTAGGGGCTGTTTCTTTCTTTTCTCTGAACCATTAAGAGGTTGGAATCATTCAGCAGAAAATGGTTCAGTTTTATCAAACAGCCCTTTAGCCCATTAAGTCATTCTTTCTAGATTATATCAAACAGAAACAACCATGTATAGCCGTTCAGATTAATGGATTAAATCACTACATGAGCTAAGTCAAAAAGAAACAACCCCTTAATGAATTTTCTGTGCTATCTTTAAATATAGATTTTCATATGATGTAAATTTAGGTTGTGGCTTCATATTTTTCTTTGACACAATGTCTTGAGGGTCTTAAGATTCTGGTTGAATCCTTGTTTGGAATGAAATTCCTAAGTTGTCCTCTTGCACCCGGTGAATCATGGCATCCAGATGTGATGAAAATGGCCCTTCATCATCCTGATGAGGTACATATCCATTTCTATGAAAATTCCCAATTTTGTTTTATCGAGTAAATTACAGTTTTGGTCCCTGAACATAGCTTATTCTTGCAATTTTGGTCCCAAAAGTTTTCTCTTGCAGTTTTTGTCATCCTTTGAGGTTCTTATAACTTTTTTGGTCCTTGTTCCAAGTAATACCTGATTGTTTTTAACTTTGGCCCCAAAAATAAAGTCATTTTCTTGAAACAGATACCAAAAACCTCAAAGGACCAAAATTGCAAAAATGAGGGGACCAAAAAAGTAGTTTACTGTTGTTTATTTTGTTATTAAATGTATTTCAGGGGGATTTGGGGTATCTATACCTTGATTTAAATTGTAGACAGGGGAAGTATCCTGGTTGTGCTCATTTTGCCATAAGAGGAGGGCGTAGAGTTTCCAAAACAGAATACCAGCTGCCAGTAAGTTGTTATTGATATTATATTTTGTTTTGTTCATCAAGGGCAAATTGCAGGAATTATTATTGTATTCCATTACAAAGAATATAAAAAAAGTGATGAAATGTTTTTGTTGATTATTATTGTGAAGGTGATTGCCCTTGTTTGCAACTTCTCAAAGCCCCATAATTCATCAATAGTGAGGCTCAACCACTCTGATGTGGATACCCTTTTCCATGAATTTGGACATGCTCTTCATTCCTTGCTTTCACGAACAGTAAGTGTTGCACCATTTTTTAAAGACTTAATTGAATTAATCAATCTTTGGTACTATTTTAATTGTATAAAAATATTTGCAGGATTATCAACATTTTTCAGGTACTAGAGTGGCTTTTGATATGGCCGAAACACCTTCCAACCTTTTTGAGTGAGTATAAACTATAAAAGCTATACAAGTAACTAATATTATATTTAACTTTAAGGATTTGATTGATTAGTTTTATGTTTCCCTTTTAGATACTATGCGTGGGATTATCGAGTCTTGAAGAAATTTGCCAGACATTATTCCACTGGGGATTCCATTCCCGAGAAACTTGTGGAGTCGATGGTGGGAGCCAGAAAAATGTTCTCTGGAATGGAATTGCAGCAACAGGTCGGATTTGAGAAATGAAACCTTGCATTTCTAATTTCTATATCAACCACAAATTCCCAATTTGAAGATGATGATTCATGATTCATGATTGATGCTTGCACTTACTTGTTGTTCAGATATATTATGCATTGGTTGATCAAACACTGTATGGTGATCCGACATTGCGGATGATCGATTCCACCTCAATTGTTGCAGATTTGAGAAAACAGCATACGAATTGGGAACACGTCAAGGGCACACATTGGCAAACGCGATTCAGTCACTTACTATATTATGGTGCAGGTAAATACGTTTCCTGTTAAAAAAAAAAAAGTTGTGTTATTTAAATCTGTCCAGTTTTGACTTGAAAAAAAATGAAATGTATTGTAGGTTATTATAGCTACTTGTATGCAAAGTGTTTTGCATCAACCATATGGGAAAGAGTATGCAAGGAGGATCCATTGTCATTAGAGACTGGTGCTGCTATTAGAACAAAGTTACTGCAACATGGTGGAGCTAAAGAGCCTGCACACTTACTCAATCATCTTGCTGGTGATGGGATTACAAGGAGCTACCAAAATTATGGACATGGAGGAGCTATAATTCCAGACATTACAAGCCTATGTAACGAATTGAACTTAAGAAGATGAATAAAAAATTGCAGTTTTGCCCCTCACCCCACCCCCAACCCTCTGTTGTTTTGCCAGAGAAGGAAATTAAGCAGGTCTGGTGCGACCAATGACCAATTCTGTGTTGTTGTATCTCAAGTAAATTAGCAATTGACCTTTTATTTGTTTGAATTAATCTTGTGATGCATAAAGACTATTTTAGGTTAGTTATACAACATATTGCTATCATCATGAAATGCAACAAAAAACTTATTATTATTTTTTTGCTATATTATTTTTATGAAAGACTAACATATCAATATATTTGTATGTATGTGTTATTTCCAAATTTTATGTATCATTCATGCTTCTAAATTTGACATATAGACAAACTAGGTTTGATGTGATGCTATCTTTTTTTGACTTTTTGATCCAAGATCTGACGTCTGTTTTCAACATTGACGACCCATTCCCGCATAATAGAGTTGACTTCTTCTGGTACCTCGTCATGGGGACAATTGCCTGCATCCAACTCCTTGATAACAATCTCTTTCTAGTGTCTTTTGACAAGAATTACTTTGGTTTTGGAATCAGAAATCAGGCTATTAATGCCCTCCATAATGACTACTTTCTCCTCATATCCTTTGAATACATAATTCATTGGAATTGAAGTAGGGATGCCAAATCGGGCCATCATGTCGTGTTTTTGTTTTTATTTGACATGTCATGACACGATAATGTTTTATATAATATGAACAAAACACGATATGATGTTGTGTTATTTTTAACTAACATGAAAATGAACCGATTAAAAAACAACAAAAACAACAAAGATAAAATAAAATTATAATTAGGTTATTTAATTAATACTTAATCATACCTAACACGAAAAACACAACAGATGAATTCTAAATCGTATCAATTTCTTGTTGAATTTTGAACACGAACACGCGATGTCGTGGTTTTTACACTTGACACGAACATGAATTCAAATTCCAGTTTCATTCTAATTTCGTTTCATATCGTGTATTTTTATCGTGTCGTGTCATCAATTGACACCTATAAATTGAAGGATCAAATGTAAAAAGGCTTTCCATAACTACCAAGGGTCATATGACTAATCTTCATTAAGGAACTGCAAAACTTACAACATTCACAAAAACTTAAACACCAACATTTTATATAAGTCCGCAATTTGTAGAAGTAAAATCACACAATAACATAAAAAAAATAAGCGTAAATTACATTTTTGATCCTTGAGTGAGTGATGAATATAACAAAATTTTGATGCAAGTATTCTGTTTTTATTAAAGGCAGACAAATTTTAGATGGTCCGTTGATGGTGAATGAGATCATAGAGTAGTATAAAAAAAACACTTGATTTGCAAAGTAGAATTTGAAAAGACGATTGAATCTATATGTTGGGATTATTTAATATTTTACCAAAGATTATCGAATTGATAGGGTTTGGACATAGATAGATCTCTACGATTAAAGCGTGTTTGACTTCCTCTTGTTCGTCTGTGCTTAATAATGGTAGCCCGACTGAAGAATTCCAACTCCATCGCGGTCTTCGATAAGCTAATATGTTGTCCCTGTTTCTTTTCATCATTGCTATTGCTATGGAAGACCTCTATGTAGCGATTGAAGATGTAGTTTCTAAAGGGTTGTTCATTCCAACAAAAATTGGGAGTGGTGATTTGGCCATGTCTCATCTTTTTTTTTGCAAATGATGCTCTTTTCATAGGGGAGCAGAGTGAAGACAACACCAAAAACTTGGGGGCAATTTTGAAATGTTTCATTTAGTGTCGGGGTTGAATATTAATTTTCAAAAATCTAACATTTTTTGTAAAGATGAATTGCTGAAGGCACTTTGTCCCATTGTTAAAGCAATTACACTTTCCAAGCTTTTTTCTTACTCTTACTAAAACAGACACATGCAAAACACTCTATTTGGCTGATGTTGCTAATTTAGCCATACATAGAGGTCGTGGAGCTGTGGCTACATTTTGTTTATTTGGGTCTCCCTATTGGTTTGAAGATGTCTTGTGTGACTAATTGGTCTAAAGTTGTTGATAGGGTCAAGAAAAAATTGGCATCTTCAAAGGTAAAGATGCTCTTTAATCTTTATTGGTGGTAGATTAACTCTTGCGAAATCTATTTTGGGAACTATATCCATCTATTATGTGTTGCTTTTTTAAGCCTTAGATGCGGTTTGTTCCCAAAATAATTTTCCCACAAAGGACCAAAAGTAGTCATTTCATGTTATAAAAACCTAAAATATGAAGCACAATTGCAAGAAAAGTTTTTGGGACCAAAGAGTAACAAACCCCCATTGTATTCGTAAATGTTTTTTTTTTCTTTTCAAAATGCCATAATATTCCGCTACAAAACTCATATTCTTTCTTATTTGATCAAATTTGATGGGGTTTACAAGTCTAAAATAGCAAAAATATAAGTAAAGGAAAAAGCAGTTAAATAAATGGCAAGTAAGTAAATCTAAAGTTTGTAATCTGCAGAGTCCCTGAGACCAAGTTCTGAGAGACAAAAGCAATAAGAATCCCAGTCAGTTCTTCGAAGGTACTTCAACAACTTCTTCCTCTTCTGTACCATTGCTTGAAGACCCTTTCTAGAGTGCTTATCCTGCATCATTTTTTTTTTTAATATCATATTAAAACAGCCCTAAGTATAAGTATACTATTAATAAATAACATCTAAATTACCTTTTTGTGTAGCACTGTAGCAAGGTGCTTGATCTTTGTAGTTAGCTGTGCCACTGAAAGAAAAAATATGCTCAAAAACTCAATAAACTTGCAACCACTAACAACTTCAATCTAGTATATTTTCATGTATGTAAAACACAATAATCACTCTTGAAAATTGTTATTAATCAGAGGAAAAATGATGCATTTTTTATTTTTCTAAACAGAACAAATAACATATGAAGGAAAAATGATGATGATCAATTGAAGAATGAAGAAAATACTTTTGGACTGTTACATACCTTGAACACGAGCTGATCCACAATCCGATTCAGAAATTTTAAACTTGTCCCTTACATTTTTAAGCTCAATCTTCTGTTTCTCTGCAGATGACATATGATCTGGATGGAAATACTATCCACCAAAAAAAAAAAGAATGCAAAGTTTGAGTCACCAAAATTTTACAATTAGAGGGGAACCTAAAATCATAAGGATCTTTCCCATCTAATACTAAAATCTATGTTGTATTCCATCAAACTTGCATTACCACAGATTCTTTCTTTGTATAAAAAGAACATTCTAACTCTTCATAATCATTGTTCAAGAAGAGGAAAATTGAGAGTTTGATGGGCTTTAAGTAAGAAGAGCTGAAATTAACCAAAATATTGAAACACTTGCCTTTTCAACCAAGACTTCCTTTGGGGGAGATGACATAAAGCTAGGAGTTCCTCCAAGCTGACCCAATATATTAGCTCTTTGAGCTGCAAGCAAATGAAACAAGAACACATCATTTGATACCAAATTTCAACTATTCAGACCAACAAAGTGAAATACCTGCATTCTTTTTGGTTATCCCATCATCCTGCAACTTTTTAAGGCTCTCCCTGAGGTGCATATACTTCAAACCATTGGTGCTTTCGATTTCCTTTTCCTCAATTTCTCTCAGCGTTTTCAGCCTCTCGCTTAACTCTCCTAATGAAAATTTGGTGGTCTTGTTCACTGGCCTCAGCTTCCTCAACTTCTCCCCCATTTCTCCATAGCTGTACATCCTCACAAACTCTGCTTTAGTCTCATCCGACACCACATCCTTAGTAGAAGGAATCTTGTATTTCAGACTCTGACTAATTCCATCAAGAGGTGACCTTGGTTGTTGTGATTGTGGTGGCACGTGATTTAAACTCATGCGGATTGAGTCTAGAGATGGAGCGGTTTTGGCGCCAGATTGTTGATCAGCTTTTGGCATTACACTTCGTTTGTAGAGCTCCTGGAATGAGATAACTGGTTGATGTGACTGTGGTGGTGGTGGTGGTTGGACGCGAGTATACCCCGAGAGGCTTTTTCGAATGTCTTCCATGGAAGAGAGCTTTTGAGTCAACTCACCACGGGGACTTGGATTAGAGCTAAAGGAAGACGACCTGCGAGGCTGTTGAGGTGTTTGTTTTAGACTGGCTTTCACATCACTGAAATAATCAGAGGATGAAGAAGAAGAAGATTGGGGTTGTGATTGTGATTGTGAGGTTCCATTGTCATCGGAATTGGAAGATGAGGATGATGAAAAGCGGAGGGAGGAAGTAGCATTTTGGAGGAGGAGTAGATGTCGGTGTCTGAGCGGACGGAAATGGAGGATAATCGCTGTTGCCACCATTGGAGACGATTAGCTCAGAAACCCTAGTGCGTGCCTCAGATTCTCTCTGTCTAAGATCAAATCAACAATGCCAAAAAATCACATTTTCAATATAAGTCAAGCATAAGGATTTCGGATTTCACGGATTGTACATAATGAACAACATAAAACATATAGATTTTACACAATATTAACACAGAAATCATGCATAACCATACACTTGTAACAACAAGCCCTACATCGACCTTGACAAAAATCCGGACAAGAAATAGATACCGAACCAAACAGGAATTCAGTCAGGATTCAGATTAAATGATGTGCTTCAAACACTAATTAGACACTAACCGAACAACTAATTGCAACTGCTTCATCGAATCAGACAAGCATACACTTCTAACGAACCAGAAAAAAGAAAGTCATTTACCAGGAGACCAGAGAAGGCAAGATTGTAGCTGGTGGCGCCGGTGACCGGTGGTGAAGGTGGGAGAGAAATTGCAACTGTGGAGGCTGCTTCGAACGAGGGAGCTCTCAACGAGGTTTAGGTTTTGGGGGTATTAATGTAATTTCACCTTTAATAAGTTAGAAGCCATTTAGGGGTGTTTGGATTGCTTAAAGGTAAAACCACATAATTAAAGACTCATGCATCATCCTCATTCCTCATATGCTTAAAAAAAAAAACCTTTTTATTTTTTTAACATATTAACATTTAATTTATCTGGTAACCCTAGGTTACATGTTCTTACAAGTTGAAGTGGATTACCCTTCCGTAAATCGACTCCTCCTTTAACCTACAATAAATTTGATTTTGTAAAAAAAAACATGATTGGGGAAAGTTTGGTGGAATTCGACGGTAACATCAGTGTCAACACTACGTCAACTTGAAATCGAATTCAAATTCAGGTTCCTTGCCTTTTGTAATATAGTTAGCATGTATCATTAATTTGTTGTATGTTGCGTTCTTATTTTTTTGTTTATTGAAATCTAGTCCAGGTTTGTTGGCTTTAACTAACAAATATGGCTTCAACTTCAAATACCGAAGATGTAGTTGATATGGAGAGTTTTAATGGAACACATGATGAGTACGATATTTCTAGGTTGTCTTTAGATGCCAATGAAGATTAGTATGAAGCTTCTTCAATGGACAAGACACTATGGGATCCTTTTTTAATGACTTGATACATGGAGATATGGAATTGCTTGAAATATTATCACGGGATGATGAATAAACATCTTCAAATGAAGAATTTGAGAAAAAGAGGATGAAAATCAGTAAATTAGGGTCCAATTCCTTATACATGGCCCTAGGTTACCACAGAAAAGAAACATATATGTGCACGAAATCTTTATATTAAATGTAATACTTTCATAATTTTTTTAGCTAATTTGGAAGATTAATCTCATGTGGTTGATAGGATAGTAATTAATGTAACACCCCGAATTCAGAAGACCTAAAAAGGAAAGGAAAACCTCAAAATCCGAAGGCGACTTGTCGAGTAGGTGGGATGACTCGACGAACAGGAGCGTATCTCGGGTCGCGGGTTAAGTGACCTACTTGACGAGTCGGGGGACCGACTCAGCGAGTTGGTCAGGGTTTGGGAAACCCTAAATTCGGGACTTGGTACCCTATTTAAGCATCTTATTCTCCTCCTCTTGGTTCCATTCCCAGCCCCCATTGTCCAGAACTTGACCCACGAAACCCTAGTGCATTTTGTGAGTGTGTGAACCATTCTTGAGTGTTTGGTGTGTTCTTGGAGGCTAGAAGAAGAAGAATGGGATTGAAGGTTCAAGGAGAAGCTTATAGATCCAGCAACACCATATCATTTCCATCATTTTCTGGTAATCAAGTCTTCATCTTGGCTTATAGCTTCTTAGATCTCTTTATGTCCACTTTATGAGAGTTTTGGTCCATGGAGCTTGATCTATGGGACAAGGACGTCCCAAGCAAAGATCCTTTCAGATATGGAATCCCTAAGAATGGTTAAGGCATAAAGTTGCAAGCTTTATGCCATTGGAAACCCTCATGCAAGCTTTGAGGAGTTGTTATGGCCTTTAAAGCCTTAAAAGGCCATGCATGGAAGAAAGTGTAGAGACTTTATGTGTCCTTCTGGTGTGTAAGGCCTAGATTTATGTTGTTATGCATTGGATTGGAGTAATAAGGGTTTTTGGACATAGAGTTATGTCTTAAGGAACTAGGGTTTTAGCTTAACCCATTAAGAAGGATTAGGAGTGGGTAAAGTTGGAAACTTTACCCTCATGAGGTCATTTCCAGCATGTAGACAAAGTTTGGGGTTTGGATCTGAAGTGTAAGGGCTTAATCTGTTAAGATGGCCACTCAGACTGAGGGACTCTGCGAGTCCATATAGGGGCTCGACAAGTCTAAGTGAGTTGTCCTGTTTCCGGTTCATGTTGGAACTCGGCGAGTCTGAGGGCTGACTCGACGAGTTGATTCGATAATTCGTGGCCATGGGTAGCCTGTGAACTCAACGAGTCAGGGTTTGACTCGACGAGTTAAATCACGATTTTAGGATTTTAACTTATTGGACTCGGCGAGTTGAAGGAGCAACTCGGCGAGTTTGGTCAATTCAGAGTGTTGACTTTGACCGTTGACTTTGATTTTGGCCATGGTTGACTTAGTTTGACTTTTGGAAGGTATTTTGGTATAAGTGTCATCAGTTCGAGGATTTGCCAGCTAGCAGCGAGGAGTTATATGCAGGATTCTACAGCCAGCTTTGCGAGGTGAGTTCTCTCCAGTAGGAACAAGTTTAAGGCACCAATGCCGACCCGTTTATGTATGTTAGTGTATACCGGATTTAAATCCAATTTTGGGGTTAACCGATGCATTATATATGTTCCGGATTTCGGTATGATGATGGGCGAGGCCCGAGGAAATATTATATGTCTGTTTTCGAGCCACGGTTCGATGTCGGGTGGTACCCGAAGCAGTAGTATATATTTAGTTATACTTGTTGTCTTTGTTATACTTGTATGTGCCTGGTACGGGGGATGAGTGTGGGCGCGGGCCCGTATCTCATCACTAGTTGAGTGTGGACGGGGCTCCATATCTCAATAGTAGCAGAGTAGGGGTTGATGGGTTTTGGTCATAAGAACATCCTATGTGCTCATACAAACCCTAATGCTTGGATCTAGGTTTCTCTATTGTAAATGCAAGTTATCCAAGACTATAAACCCTAATTCTAGCATACAAGTAATCATATTAACATAATAATGGGTTTGAGACATTTACCTTGATTGTTATGTAGCAATAACAATCCAATTCCTCCTTGTATTGACTTTAGAAAGCTTAGAGTCACAAATGTCACTCCTCTAATGGTTCACAAACACCAAGAGCAAGAGGATGAAGAGGAGAGAGGATGGAGGCTGCCCTAAAACGTGTGAAACCCTAGAAGGATGCTTAGCCACATTTTTGGGTCATAAGGGATGTATATATAGTTAGGCTATTAGGGTTATCTAACAAGGAAACCCTAAATTGGATGCTTAAGCCCTAAGCAACCCATAGATTCCTTTCCTTAAGGCCTTGGACGATTTCCTCATGGGCTTTCCCATAGAATTCGTCCACTCCTTAATATAAGGCAATCCATAGCCCAAATTGCAATTATCTTATAATTACAATTCCAGTCCCTTAAGTTTAATTAATCTCTTTTAGTCACAAAACTAATTACCAATTAATTCTTGACTGATATTAATTTAAACAATATGATTTCTCCTTTAATATATTATTCTCATAATATATTAATAAATCATATTTAATCCTTTATCTCCATAATTCATTCTATCAAGTTGCTTTGGTGAAGGCAACCCAAAAGGACCATGCACCACCGGGTCAAGTACATACCAAAATAGTTATGGACTTAGAAACTAATCCAACAGTCTCCCACTTGGATAAGTCTAATAACTATTATGTGTATGACTTAAGATCCTGATCTGCAATCGTAGCTTTCCAAAGCCGCTGTCAACTCTGATCCTATCAAATATGCGTGTCCTTTAGATAAGGGATCATATATTCCTCCATTCTAGATATCGTATGAGATATGATTTTAAATCATTCTTTATGTACTATTTCTCGACTTCCGATTTATGACGACTGACTAATTGAACAAATCAAATTAGGCCTAGCCCGGCCGAGCATTTACGTTTGTCATTACTAAATCATCGAGGGGCCCAAAGGTATTGCTTTTATCCTACTTGGGATAAAAGGAACGGATAAACTTTGATTCAATGCTCGCTTGCACTCACTTACCGAATCACACACAACAATATGTTTTATGACACCAAGTTACTAGTGCGTTTTCATATTATCAATGTGCAACCGATTAGCAAGATACAACTCACACATCTCGGTTTCAAGAATATAAGATGTTATCATCTCGCCAATCACTCGTGATACAATCCATGGAGTGATCCAAGTGAGCGTGGGTTTGATCCAATGCTCAAATCTTATTCATAATCACTCATGAACGTTGCAGCAAACATTTGCTTATGTCTAATACCCTTTTATACAATCCACACACCAATTCACGACAGTCTTCATTTCATATCTACTTCCACCATATGAACGACTGTGGCTCGTTCGAATAATTTGACTGTTCTCAACCAATTAAATTATTCAGGAATTCAAAACATGCGAAGTGAAACACAAGAATAATACTAATCCCATATGGCCTCAAACCTTTGAGTATAAATGAAACACCTTTTATTTATCACCATATCGATTACTCATTATTTGTCGTTTCGTGTAATCAACTTCTTACTTGAATTATTACTACACTTTTCCCATGCTCCTATCATGCACACAATGTTTACCTATGGTTCTTACTTTGTGAAATAAATCAAATTGAACACATTTCCAATCATTCTCATTTCACAACTCCTAATCCATTTTATAAATGTAAGAATATCAATTCTTGCCACTTATAGAATATGCTAGATTATAACATTTTATGCAACGATCCTTTTGTAATATCACTACACCAAAGTCACAAAGACTATTGCCAATGAAATTACAAAGTCCTCTATCGGAGATTGTTACAATACAATTCCATAGATATGATGTCTCTCACTCAAGGTACATTCCTTTGAACATCCTTTTGCATAAAAGTTTCTAATCTAGACATAGATTTTCAATATTCAATTCCCAATACGGAAAACTTTCCATACTTACTATATGACAACTCATTCTCAATAGAATATTATCTATTTAAAATAATGTCAATATGGTCCATCTAATATGGAAACATTTCCATATTTTCCAATACTATACTTCCAACTACTCACAAGCGATCAATCCTCGGCGAACTTTGGATTGTCCTTTGATAGTTGTTTAATTATTTTAGTCAAAACCGATTCTAGTCCCTTTTCCCTCTAAATGCGCTAGACATTTGGAAAATTTTAGAATGGTCAAATATTAAAGCATTTGCAATCTATCCTATACCCGAAGCGTATGGGACACGATGCAAAATGTCTTACATAAAGATTTGATACTTTATCAATCTTTTGCCATAATGTTTTATTTGCTATGTTCTCAAAATTCGAGTTGTGAAGAGGAATGCCGTAATCATAATCGAAATTTTAAGAACACACTATGTACTTTTGACTAAATTTATTAATATTCCACAACCTAAGCCTTTAGATTTAAATGAAGCATAATATTCTCTCCCTTGATTATAGCAAAACAACTATTCCATCCTTACAACTTTGCAAAGAATGACTCTTGTTTTCTATAATTAATATTGCCAACTTGCAATACTTTCCTTAATAATCATACAATCATAACATTTATGCTCCCACTATCATGATGATTATTATAAAACATAACACTTATGCTCCCACTAGCTTCGACATGTATTCATAAACATCTTAACTTTCAGAAAAACAATACCTATTGAATTTCTTAAGTCCATGCTTCTAATACTTAGTGCTTTGATAATCTTTTATCAAAGCTTCTTGAACTTATACACCTTTGCCTTAGATAGTTCATATGTGTGTCTAAACAATTAAGACTAATTGCCAAACCTCACAACTCAAATCATGGAAAGGGATACCGTAACCATAATCGAATTTGAGAATGCAATTTTACAATCACTATCTTTTTAAAATCTTTCTTAGTGAAAGAATTTCCTCACAAACATTTTCATGAAGGAGGAAATCTTATGACACTTAGATTTAAACGATGTATGTGTTCCTATCCATGTGAATTTGTTAAAACCAAAGTTTACGACAAATTCAAACTCATATGGACCGAACTTTCTTAATCTTGATTTCTTGCCTTATGGTAGCACAACTGCCCACCATGTCTTCCAAGTAGTTAAGCAGTTCACCTTTGCCTATCAAAATACTTTCCATTGATCAAGGTCCTTGCATTTTATGCATTCAAACGAGAACTCATAGGACTCATATGCATAATTAACTCAATTGGAATGGCATAGAAAACAAAATAGTGTCAACATGATAGGTTGTAAACCTCAACTCGTGTGCTAGTGATGATTGATAAGGTTTCTTTGATTTGTTCTTGAAACCTTTCAAGACCATTAACACTCCTACTGACTCCTTGACATATAAGATTCTCTTGTCAATAAACATTTCTTGACAACCAAATATTCAAGAGTTAGTGTAGTTTTTATCAAAACATAACACTTCGTAAAATGGTCCTAGTTGGTCTTTGTCTTATCCAAGACATCACAACTTTCCACATCTGATGAATGTTAAAAAAACTTTCTTAATACTTGTCACTTATTGCCACAATTTTAACTTTAAGATTTGTTATTGGAACGAAGTATGATTGACTTTTTGATTTAACCATTTCTTCAATTCTTGATTCCTCTTCTTAGATATACAATTGTACTAAGACTCACTTATAGGATCAATTGAGATATGGTTCTTAATCATTAAGACCTATCATAAAGCATAAAAGGTACTCTCCCTTCTTCTTAGAATGGAAAAACTTTTATCTTTCTGCCTACTTGATATCTTCTTATTCGTTTTGCTATTGATTTAAACTTTTTCAATCAATTTAGAATTACACTTAATCTTATGAGTATAATCATATTTACTAAACTTTTAGTAAACCATGACGAATATCTTGTTACTCTTATGGTGGACTTGATCAACACACAACTTTGTGTACTCGATCTTCTAGTCCTTCACTGGACACTTTGTCAATGAATTAGTCTAATTTCCAAATATGAAATTTCTCATTCTTCGTGCAACCAAGTTGCATGATTCCAAATTTCTGTCCAATTGAAACTTGGGCGATGAGAAATTCTCCCTATTTGGCAAATTCTTGACTTTTCCATAAACACCATAAATAAGAATCATATCAATTTGTTGTAGAAATATGCAAACACCAATTTTCATAACGATTTCATTGCAAGGAAATAAACAAATAAATAAGTTATACGAAAATTTATTTTATTTATAAAAACAGTGGAAAACATTTGTCCTTACAATGAAAAATCCATTGAAAACTATGTATTTCAAAAGGAAAATTTCTAACAACTCTATCATAACTATCTAAGCTCAAAATCTAATCTTCAAGTCCATGCGATCTAGATCCATTCCTTGTGATTAGATTCATTTTGCTCTTTCACCAAACTTCCTTTCTTTTCACCGATCATGCAAAACATTCAAATGCAATCTTATCACATCATGTATTAAGAATCAATGAATAGGAACTTAACGGAGTTAGATAGTGGATTTTACCTGAAGCGCAGCCATACACTTTGACTCTCCCATCTTCTGGACTCTTCAGGCTCTTTGGGCAGACTTGTATCCAACGCCCTTTCTTTTGGCAGCAAATGCAGGTCGGTTCTCCTAGAACGTCCTCGAAAGCATGGTCGGTTGACTTTCCCAACAAATACGCTCCATTGCTTCGCCAAATCATTTCTGATTCAGCAGCAATGAGCATGTAAGTTAGGTTAATGAGGTTGTTGTCATGATCCATCATATAATACTTTCTTTTGAACTCATTATATGACTCAGGAAGTGACTGCAAAACCCAATTCACAGCCAACTCATCTGGTAATGACACACCCAACATAATCAACCTATCAATGTGTGATTTCATTCCTAGAACGTGGGCACACACGGGTTTACCATCTTCATGTTTCATTTCCAATAGGGCTTTAGTGATATTGAACCTTTCAATTCTTCGATCTTGTGGGTTAGGGATAACAATTGGAGGAGGTGGAGGAAGTGAAGCATGATTTCTTGTTCCTCGATCGAATCGTGGAATACCATCTTCATGTGGAATGCTTGTTCCACGGGATTTGGGAAGACCATAGTTGTCAAATTTAGATATCTACAAAGCGGGAGAAACAAATTCAAGTTAGTTGATTGATTAAGTCCTTAGTAAATCACCCAAATGAGATACTAAGGCTAGGACCCAACACAATATTCTACAACTCGGGAGAGGGATGCCATAACCCAAATTGCAGAACATTTGAAGGTAAGTGAATGACGATTCACTAATTTCCACCATGTAAAAAAACGAAAAAAAATTTAAGTTTTAAATCTATGAAAACTCCTAGATCCTTTGAGATTCATTGAACATTTCAATGGCATGTTTAAATCTCGATATGCCCCTCTTGTTTGTGACTGGGATGCCGAGGATCACAAAGCGGGTGTGAATAACCATGCAAATTTACATGGTGCCCTCACATGTTACAGTCACCTATTCGATGTGCTGGTAAACCACACATGCTCCACCGAACTATGACAAACTACCTTTGGTTAGAACCATTTAGTGTGCCGGTAAACCATACACGCTCCACTAACATCTTTGCAAGGGCACAAAGTGCAATTTCATGGAATCGCATCAATTCACTTTGCCTAAGTAACTAAGATTGGGAATTTGCAAAACATTTAGTTACTTTTGTATTTCATTATACTTATAATGGAAGGTTTCTTCCTATCATACCCGTTCGGCTAACGACCCTCCACTAGTCAAGAGTGCGGTGGGTAAGAGTGGATACCCATTCAATCGCCATTTTATAGGCAATTTCCTTAAACACCCCTTATAGACCAGCTTTGTGAATGAGGCCTACTAACGGTAAGACTGACTTTTACTCATACATATATAATGTTAGACTTTTAATGTTATATATAGTATAGGGTGTTTTTTACACTTTTAAAATACTAAGTGGTCAAATTTAATAATTATACCTTTAATTTAATTAAATTGTAAACCAAAACTATTATGGATTTATTAAACCTCTTTTAATTATACTCCTTAATTAATTAATAAAACCATAAGGGTGTGATTTGAACTTTTTCAAAACAATACTAGGGTCTTAGAATTTAAGATTCCTAATAAACTTTTAATCAACTTTTAAATTCCAAAACTTGAGGGCAAGTTTTGAAACATTTCAAAACATAAGGGTTTAGAATTCAAATATACATCAAAATTAAACTATTAATCAAAATTTAAATTCAAAAACTTGAGGGCAAGTTTTGAAACCTTTTTCAAAACATTAGGGTTTCAACCATTTAAATTTCAAAATAACAAAACTTTTGGGTTCAAATTTAAACTATAAAACTTAAAGGGGAAAATATGAAACTTTTCATAACAATAAGGATCAAATAACAAATAATCCTAATTAACATTTAATCACATAATTATCCATATTTGATTTATTTAATGATTTCTTGCAAAACAATTTACTAATTTAATGAAAATAATTAATCAATTATCACATAAGGAATCAAATATTTTATTAATTGATAAATATCTTCAATTAGATCAAGAATTTACTCAAATATATCAAAAAAACGGATTTATATTGATCTAATATGATAAGGCAAGTATCCTCAAGCAAAAACAGCAAGAAATCCCGTTTTTCCCTCTTTCTGACCAACTGACTCGTCGAGTCAGGCATGGACTCGTCGAGTCAGCATGGACTCGGCGAGTTCATCTATAGACTCGGCGAGTTCAGCCCCCAAAAACCCAAAATTTCGATTTTTAAGCTTGAACAAATAAACAAAGCATCAATACAATAGAAACCAATCAAGGCTCTGATACCACTGATGGGTTTTGGTCATAAGAACATCCTATGTGCTCATACAAACCCTAATGCTTGGATCTAGGTTTCTCTATTGTACATGCAAGTTATCTAAGACTATAAACCCTAATTCTAGCATACAAGTAATCATATTAACATAATAATGGGTTTGAGACATTACCTTGATTGTTATGTAGCAATAACAATCCAATTCCTCCTTGTATTGACTTTAGAAAGCTTAGAGTCACAAATGTCACTCCTTTAATGGTTCACAAACACCAAGAGCAAGAGGATGAAGAGGAAAGAGGATGGAGGCTGTCCTAAAACGTGTGAAACCCTAGAAGGATGCTTAGCCACGTTTTTGGGTCATAAGGGATGTATATATAGTTAGGCTATTAGGGTTATCTAACAAGGAAACCCTAAATTGGATGCTTAAGCCCTAAGCAACCCATAGATTCCTTTCCTTAAGGCCTTGGACGATTTCCTCATGGGCTTTCCCATAGAATTCGTCCACTCCTTAATATAAGGCAATCCATAGCCCAAATTGCAATTATCTTATAATTACAATTCCAGTCCCTTAAGTTTAATTAATCTCTTTTAGTCACAAAACTAATTACCAATTAATTTTTGACTAATATTAATTTAAACAATATGATTTCTCCTTTAATATATTATTCTCATAATATATTAATAAATCATATTTAATCCTTTATCTCCATAATTCATCTTATCAAGTTGCTTTGGTGAAGGCAATCCAAAAGGACCATGCACCACCGGGTCAAGTACATACCAAAATAGTTATGGACTTAGGCACTAATCCAACAGGGGTGGGGCCTTGAGACTTGTAGTTATAGTATAATGATTGTTTGTTAGGTAGTAGCATTATTATATGTTATTGTGTATATGAGTATAGCGAGCGGGGCCTGGAGACAGGCGTGGCCTAGTAGAAACATATATGTATACCGAGCGGGGCACGATGCCCGATGGGGCCTGATGCCGGATTCGTTCGATGTTGGGGAATGCCCGATATAGTGGGCTAGGCCCAATGTGTGCAATATGTGTTTATGTGTATGATGTGTGGTAGTTTGGGGAGACTTGTTAAGCTTTGTGCTTACAGTTTTCAGCTTTGGTTTCAGGTACTTCTAGTAGCGGAGGAAAGAGCTCGGGATGACTGCATGACACGCACCATTGGTTTTTAGCCTGGGACGTTTCACTCTGATATTTGACATGAAACTCTGATTGTAATGTTTTCGGATATTAACTATGATTTGTGAAAAGATTTGATAACTATGGTTTTTAATTAATGATTTGAAATGAAATTTTTGGTCATGATTTTTGGGTCATTACAAGTTGGTAACAGAGCCTTGCTTTGAGGGATTCGGACACACTCCCGGTGTGTCTAAACTCAAACTGAGGAGTTGGTGTTAAATTTTTTGGAAGAAAATCATTTTTATAAAAGAACGTTGAGAAAAAGGGTGTGGTGCATGCAATCAGCCGAGCTCGAGTAAGTTCTCCCAAATTACCCATACATGTTTGTTTAGATATGATATTCTTAAGAGAACTACATGCTAGATTAGGATTAAGGATTTAGGAGGATGCCTTATGTGCCTGTTATGTGTATAAGCTGTATGAGATGCATGCTAGTACATATTCCTGATATGTGGATACAATTGCTTGATTATGTTCTAGTTAGATTTCCCTTATGTCTGAATGCTACTTGCTTTGTGCTTTGTGAGACTCTAAGTGATGGGAGTTAGCCATTAGGTAAATACGCCAAGTCACATGTGATCAGGGTTGAATAATCTCAGAGTGCTGGATTTGGCCCTATTGTGCAGCTCTTTTTTGAGTCTAACTGTTATAAGGACGAGTCCTTTACTCGAAGGATTATCTGAGCCTCGTCACATGTGATGGTATTCAGGTAGTGGCTAATTAGCATTATGAATATACCTTCAGTAGTTGAGGATTGGGTTTGGGTTGGAGGTTACCCTAGGGCAAGCCTAGGATGAGATTAGTGTTGGGAGCAATAGTGGTAGTGAAGGGGACTTGGTGGAGTCGAGGCAATTATTGAGAAAAGTATAGATTGATGCGGAAGGTAGTATGGGGCCGTACTACTAAAACCAGAGGATCCGTACTCGATTCAAGAAGGTCCAAGATAAATCTAGGGAACTTGTAGTGCGGGTGTGATCCCTTAGTAGTGATGAGTATTCTGATGATAGTTATGTTATGTTACATAACGGTGACGCTACATGAGAGACCAGTGGGCGATTCAGGCGCTGACGAGGGATCATGCTCGGGTTCAGGAGACGAGCAGCTCGAGGAGCAGATAAGAGAGTTTTTATCAGCTGAGATTACACATAGTATTCTGGACCAAACTCTGGTGATATTTGGTACATTCAAGGAGCGTATATTGGAGATTTTGGATGAGAGGCTAGGAACCTTCTGTGCTGAGATGGTGGCGCGTACGCTGACATTCCGAGAGTTCAGAGCTTGTGGAGCTTCGGATTACCATGGGGTCAGGGACCTCATTGCTAGCAGCAGATGGTTGGCAGATGTCGCCAACACTTTTTGTACTAGCCGATGTCCCGAGGAGGACAAGGTCCGACTCATCTCCTGTCTCCTGAAGGGCAGAGTGCGTGATTGGTGGGAGGAGGTTGGACATGCTATTGGAGATGATACCGCATTGGACGCGATGACATGGACGGATTTCTCAGCTAGGTTTAAGGCTGAGTTTGCACCAGTTATTGAGGTGCAACAGTTAGCACGGTAGTTCCAGGACCTCCAGCAGACTACTGAGACAGTGACATAGATCACCACCAAGTTCTGAGAGAGATCCCTCCTGGTTTCGCAGTATGTGGCGAATGAGGAGATAAAGAAGGCTCGGTACCACGAGACGTTGAGGAGCAACATCAGGCAGTTTGTGAGTCGGTCTAACTGCAAGACGCTAGAGGATATGATTGCTCAAGCCAGGGAGAGGGAGATTGACTTAGAAGCAGACAGGAAGAGGAAACCAGTCGAGATGAAGACATCTGCGGGGTCAGGAAAGAGTTCAAAGACGTCAGATTCTAGATCGAGAGGCCACCAGTACCATAGTCGTTGTGGGAAGTGCGGTAGGACGCATGAGTGTGCATGTAGGAGTGATAGTGGTGGTGATTATGGTTGTTTCAGGTGCGGTCAGATCGGTCATTATAGCAAGGGTTGTACTGCTACCACTACCCAAGGATTAGACCTGATCTGTTTCCATTGCAGTAAGTGGGGGCACAAGAAGGCCCAGTTTCCAAGTCTGGTTATTGCGGGATAGTTGATAACACCTGCCCCTGCGACTTTGAGGATCACCGAAGGCTGTCTGGGCCGGGCGGAGGCGCCCGCGGTGAGAAGCAGGGCATTCCAGTTGGTTACAGAGGAGACGAGAGCAGCCTCTGATGTGGCAGGTGCGTATCTTTCCTTTTCCTATCAACATTTATTTATGATATTATTTTCTCTAGTACTGCATCGATGTTAGTAAGTGTATTTCAGAATATTATATTACCTGCTTATGCTAAAGTTATATGCCATTTGCATACCATATATGCTAGTGTAGTGGTTCAAATATATTTCACTTAGGGCAGGTTCTCAGGATGCGGTCACTGTAACAAGTGTGAGTGGGGCTCGAGAGGTGTTCTGTTAGTCTTCAGAGTGGTTCAAATTCAGTAATGGTTAGTTTTGGGGCACTAGCAATAGTAAGTATTGGTTGTCATCAGATCGACCATGGGATGGTAAAAGGGACTAAGAATCCTTTCCAAGTTGTGAGATGCAAAGAGCTAGTCAAATCGAAGTGGGGGAGAAACCCCCATATAATCAGGAACGGAAGTAAGTGTGAAGCTGGGTGAAGTTCGCAACTTTGTTGAAAAGTAAAGTAGCCCGAGTGGTTGTTCGGATGTAGAAGAGTGTGATTTGGGAGTTTGGGGAACTTCCTGATGTTGAGTTCGTGTATACACAATTAGTTGATGACTGGTTTGGGAAACCATGTAGGAGATTTGGTAGGCAGTACGCTAGCTTAGCCAGGATGTAAGACTATGGTATAGTTGTAGCACTCATTAGTAGCCCAGTTAGGGGAGTATGAGCAGAGGCCCGTATCTCCTAGAATATCAAAGTGTGGGCAAGGGATCGTATCTCCTAACCAATAGAGGGTGGGCGAGGCCCGTACCTCCTAGTTAGCATGATAGAGATTGAGAAAGGATAGTTAGTTGAGTTCAAGAGGGAGTTGGTCCTGCATAGCCCTAGATAGCTGAGACCTGTAGGAGAGGTTGCTCCGAAATATAGTTTGGGTGAGACCCGTGGGTGAGGTCTTTTACTGATAGCAGTGCAAGTGGGACTGGTAGAGACCGTAGGGTCAAGGTAGGGGATCGAGGATTCCAAGTCTTCTAGAGCTAGAGTGGTTAGGTAGATAGAGCGGTTCAGGTAGCCAAAGCTTCTTCGAAAGTCGATGAGAGCGACTGAAAGGTTGTTCTTGCGTTCAGTAACTGGTGGGAGACTGGTATTCTGGTTAATGGCAGATCAATTAGGACAAGGGTGGTCTCGGTTCATCCGATAAGCGAATAAGAGCAGTAGGATCTTTGAGCTGGTGTAATGATGATATGAAGCATTCAGTAGGTATCAGCAAAGGGATTGCTTTGCGTAGAGATAGGAAAGGTATGTTGCTTTTGGAAAGTTGTCTCAGAAGGGCCAGTCACAGTGCAGGGTAACCCTTTGGATGTCAAGTGTAAGTGTTCGGGAAGTACCAGAAGGATTACCGGTAGAGTAAGAGTGTTGTACTTGAGGGTTGAAGTGATTGGATTGTTCTCAAGATAGTACTTTCAAGGATTGGACCAAGCAGTCAAGGTATGGGATGTTTAGAAATGTTGTGTCAGCTTGTGGGGTTGTTAGTTGAGGCAAACTTTGAGGATGAAGTCTAGTTTAAGTGGGGGGAGGGGGTGGGGGGAGTTGTAACACCCCTAATTCAGAAGACCTAGAAAGGAAAGGAAAACCTCAAAATCCGAAGGTGACTCGTTGGGTTGGTGGGATGACTCGATGAGCAGGAGCGTATTTCAGGTCGTGGGTTAAGTGACCTACTCAACGAGTCGGGGGATCGACTTGGCGAGTTGGTCAGGGTTTGGGAAACCCTAAATTCAGGACTTGGTGCCTTATTTAAGCATCTTATTCTCCTCCTCTTGGTTCCATTCCCAGCCCCCATTGTCTAGAACTTGACCCACGAAACCCTAGTGAATTTTGTGAGTGTATGAGCCATTCTTGAGTGTTTGGTGTGTTCTTGGAGGCTAGAAGAAGAATAATGGGATTGAAGGTTCAAGGAGAAGCTTATAGATCCAGCAACACCATATCATTTCCATCATTTTCTGGTAATCAAGTCTTCGTCTTGGCTTATAGCTTCTTAGATCTCTTTATGTCCACTTTATGATAGTTTTGGTCCATGGAGCTTGATCTATGGGACAAGGACGTCCCAAGCAAAGATCCTTTCAGATATGGAATCCCTAAGAATGGCTAAGGCATAAAGGTGCAAGCTTTATGCCATTGGAAACCCTCATGCAAGCTGTGTGGAGTTGTTATGGCCTTTTAATCCTTAAAAGGCCATGCATGGAAGAAAAGGAAAATACTTTATGCGTCCTTCTGGTGTGTAAGGCCTAGATCTATGTTGTTAAGTATTGGATTGGAGTAATAAGGGTTTTTGGATATAGAGTTATGTCTTAAGGAACTAGGGTTTTAGCTTAACCCATTAAGAAGGATTAGGAGTGGGTAAAGTTGGAAACTTTACCCTCATAAGGTCATTTCCAACATGTAGACAAAGTTTGGGGTTTAGATCTGAAGTGTAAGGGCTTAATCTGTTAAGATGACCAACCAGACTGGAAACATTTTGCATCCATTAACCCATGTTCTGCGACCTAACATAAATAGATGTACACACCATTCCAAACATCAGTATCACTACTCCTGATGGAAATTGTCATGACAAAACTCCTTATCTCACTGCAATTCACATTCTTAAATAATCTCTTGTGACATCAATCAACTGAAGAGCTCCCAATGGAACCATAGATGCTTGCTACACCGCTTGCCATCTCTTAACTCAAAACTCAAAATAATCTGGAATTAAGGACATCATACCCAGATACCTCGGTACACCATCACAGAATCTAATGATGTTTTACCCAAACCACATATCTCATACTTACGACCCCATACTCGGATACCACATTTCTCTTTCAGAATCTCTCAACCAATCTTACTCTCGCACCACTTGAATCTCAGAGTATTCTATCTTCCAATTGGAAACACAGAGGCATGATAGCTTCATTTTAATTACTTCTTTTTATAGTTTATTTTAGCACATTTCATTCATAATTTAGATAATTTCCATGCATATTTTCCTTTTTGTTATTTTATGACTATTTCGGGTACTCTCGAATCTTGTGAGCATAATTGCAGGTTTTCGGGTCTAGCGGAGCGGGAGTGTTCGGGACATATAGGAGGCGATGAGATTTGGTAGACAAAAATGATGTTGGGCTTGATGGGTAGTGGCGATGATGCATGGAGTGATCTTGATGATTATTTGAAGACTTGGAGAGAAATAAACTTTAAATTTGCAAGATGCGGGGGAATATTCAAGCGTGCGTAAATTATTAATTGGGCGAATTCACGAGCTTTGGAGGATTTGGAGAGGTCAAATTGGGCTTAAAATGAAGAAAAACTTGAAGAAAATGGGCTAGGAGGTGATTGGATTCGATCTGGACCAAGTGGGCTAAGCTATGGAGGCCCAAAACCTCAAAGATGCTACATCCAGGGACCACCCGCGCAACCCACCCGCGCAAGAGCACGCGGGTCGCGCAACCTCCTGTAGGGGCAGTTTCGGAAATTCTTCTTTTGAGCTATTTGAGGAAGGTTGGTGCCCATCTTTTGCATACTCTTGGACATCCGATTTTTGAAGATTCTCTCTGGAGTTTTGAAGACTTTTGAAGGCCAAGAACCCTTGAAGAACATCATATTTTTACCTCTTGATTCTTGCTTAATGTTTGGTACAATTTTCTCTAACTTTGTTTCTTTGGGTTTAGCCATGCTTGGCTAAGCTAATCTTGGTTGACTTTTGGTTAATCCTTTGAACTTTTGTTGAATGTTGAAGAATCCATGAACATGTTCTTGAATCTTTATGGGAATGTTTTGTGTTTTAACATCTTATCATTACTTGTATGTTTTAGTTCATGAGTTTAAATGTGTTTGTGGTGATTAGTTGGCTAATTTCTTGATTAAGTAAAGGATCCTCAAATTAGCAAGCAAGAAATGATTTTTGTGTTGTTTTTGCTTCACACAATCATAAAAACATTTCCTCCAACATGGTGGTGAAAGCATTTGACCCCTCTTGGATTTGGTGACTTTTTGGTTCTTAATGCTAGTTGACTTTCACTAATTACATGCTATTTGGAATTAGTGACTTTGACTAAGGAAATTGTTATGAGCTTCTCTAGCCATTTCAACAATTAAGAAAAGTCTAGGTAATCTCAAGCTCCTTGGATTACTATAGCCAAATTGAGGATTTAAAACAAGTATTGCACCATTGAATTCTAATGATATGTTCATCAAAAGTCAAAGTGAGAAAACTTTAAGTCAACCATCTTTCCCTTATTGATTTTACATCAATTTCTTATTTTTGTTGCAATTGTCTATTTAAATCATAGTTAATTCTAGTTTGTTTCAAGTATTTCAAAACATCAAAACCCCCATTTTTAATTTATTGTCATATTCCAAGTATTTTACAAAGAGATTTTTCATAGAGTTATCAAATTGAACCAGTCTCCGTGGATTCGATCCCTTTACCACTATACACTATTTTAGTGTGTAATATTTAGGGTTATTATTTGTGTTGGCCTCGACAACCACCAAGGCATCATCAATAGCTCAGAACATGTTGACGAAAACCCGAAGCTCCCCCTCTTTTGATCACTACCCATACGAAACAACTCATATCGACTTTGTATTTGGTTGACAAATCAACTGCTGCCCTTCATGGGGTATAGATCACAATCTATACCGTCACTTGCAAATCTATGATATTGCATCCGAAATCCAACGACCCGATTGCACTCGAACTCGACTTATGCCAACCCCAAAAATCCCAGGTTACAATGAATTCTCCAATCCACGGCCACCTGTCGTGGATGCACTCATCCTTTCTTAAACACTAACACATACATCTTCCCATCTGGCACTTCGCCTCATCCTCCACTAACTCAGGGCTCATACATTTGCACCGTAGATTTCCATAACCATTTCTCTGAACGCACATGAATGGATCATGTAACGACCCAAAATTCAAGACCAAAAATTTATTTTAATAAAACATTACTTTAAGCAAAGTCATCATTCCAAAAGATAATCAGAGTATTAATTTTCAAAACACATGCTCATTATCAGAGTAAACATTCCCAGGCTGTCTAATCTATGGTGTGTGCCATGCGACGACCCCGAGCTCTTCCCTCCGCTACCAGAAGTACCTGAAACCAAAACTGAAAACCGTAAGCACGAAGCTTAGTGAGTTCCCCACCCTACCACATACCATGCATAACCACATACTGCACATACTCGGCCACGCCCGCTATCCTGGGCTTCGCCCCCTGCCTCGGGCCTCACCCGCTATAATGGCCCCACCGCTCTAGGCCCCGCCTGGCTTCGAGCCCCGCTCGGATACAGATCTATTTCACTTAGGCCTCGCCTGTCACAGGGCCTCGCCCGCCAACAAATAATAACACATAAACATATCACAACACATAAGCTAAACTCATACGACTGATCCTATTCTAAGGCCTCGCCTATCCTGGGCCTCGCCCCTATCCTGCTACTGATGAGCCATGGAACCCCATCCACGCTCATACTGGTAGTGAGATACGGGCCCAACCCACTCTCACTGCTTCCCTAATTTGGGCCTCGCCCCTGTTTTGCTACTAATGAGATATGGAACCCCATCCACACTCTGCTATTGGTGAGATACGGGACCTCGTCCACACTCACCTCCCTACCAGGCACATACATGTATGACACAGACAACAAGTATAAACTATCATATAAACAAATCCTTGGGCACCCGCCTGATATTAATGGACATCGTCTTGAATATCATACTAGCATACTGTGCCTAGGGCTAACCCCCGAGTCTTCTACTCATAACTACATGGGCCAGCATTGTGGCCTTAGACCCATTCACACAAAAGGAAACTCACCTGCACTGGATGAACTTGCTGATGATCTCACTAGCTGCTGCCCGAAAACTCACTGAACTCCTGCTCCCCTTGCTCCCCGAACTACCAATATCAATGCAACACTGAGTCTAACTGACCCCCGAGAGACAGCCAAGTCAACTCCGGTCAAAGTCAAAGTCCTGGTCAAAGTCAACCTTCCAGGTCAACCCTACTCGCCGAGTCACCCTACTGACTCGCCGAGTTCATATGATCAGAGTCCTTCCATTCGCTTCTCGACTCGCTGAGTCAGTCCATGACTCACCGAGTCTACCAATTTCTGAGTCCTGACCTGCCCAGCTCATCGAGTCTCCACTCGACTTACTGATTCGAGTCTCAACTCAAAGGGTTTGGGGTTTCGCGTCCTGACTAGCCGATTCCAAGAACAGACTCGTCGAGTACAAGGCAATCTTCATATGACTCGAGGAGCTGTTCATCCCACTCGTCGAGTTGCTCCTGCTCTTCATGCTACTCGCCGAGTCCACTCAAAGGACTCACCGAGTCCATTCATATCTCCTTACATGCAGAGGACTTTTGAGTCATGCATGGACTCCAAACTATAGATCTACCCTTCCTAAGCCTATTCCTCACGTAAATTTGCAAACTTTACGTGTAAAGAAGAAGATCTAGGCAAAATACACCATAGACTAGGGTTTAAGGCAAAGAGGCTCCATAATCAACTCAAGGGCTAATACTTTATGCTTCTCAAGACCATAATATGCTTAGATTTGAAGTAGCAACTTCAGATCTGGCTTCTAACTCAAAAGAGGTAACTAATCATGGCTAGAAAACCCCCAAAAACCCACAACCATACTAGATCTAAAGGAGAGAACGACTTAATACCTTCAATGACTCAGAAAGCTTCCCCAATCTTTAGATCTAAGGCCAATCCTTGAAGCTTCAACGATTCCCCTTCTTCTCCTTCCTTCAAATCACCCCAAAAATGGCTTAGAAGCTTGAATGAGCAACAATGGGGCTTAGGGTTCGATGTTTTGGGTGAAAGGGGCAGTAAAGGAGCCCTAGGGGAGAGAATGAGACGTTTAAATAGGCTCTAAATCCCGAATTTAGGGTTTTCCTAGCACAGACCAGACTCGCCGAGTCCCCTTGGCCGACTCGCCGAGTCGGTCACTTACTCGCCGAGTCGGTCACTTACTCCTCGACCTGGATCCCGCTCGGACTCGCCGAGTCACTCCTGAAAATTAGGGTTTTCTTTCCTTTTCTTGGCCTTCCAGACTTTGGGTGTTACAGATCACTGATCCCCTTACTGGAAAACCAATTCTCCCCCACTCAGGGTTCGAACAATCACCAATTGGCACATCCACAATCTACTCAATAGACTCTCTCACCAGTTATGTCACACTTAACTCTTGAACATATTACGCAATCATCCTAGGGCCTTCCCAAAGGAAACCAAAAAATCTCCAAATATCCCGTCCTTGATAAAATCTCGAAATCCTCCCCACGTGACTGCCTCTAGGCACTTTGAGGCCTCAGACTGACACACCGCCGGAAACCCCACTGTTCTGAATCTAATTCGTCTCTAATCCAGAAATAGTGCCCTTTCACGTACTTCAACTCTAACTCCTCGACCCACCTTCTAAATCGGGAATAATCATAAAAGCACAGACCTCGTTCTCATTTTTGATACACTACATAGACCACGAGGGCCACTACCCTGATATACTCCTTATACCCACCGGAAACGGCTAATAAAAGTACTTTTCCCCCAACAAGGCACCTCCTTGTTCTCATCCATCTTAGTCCCACTAATGAATCTTTCCTGGTATAATAATACCTCGCAGAAAACATATTGTGCAAATACTCTGGTGAAGAGGTCACCACACTTGTTACCCCACATGGTTTACCTCCAACTCAGAAACTCATATCCCTTCTGCTCCTCACAGAAAATAACATAATGCAGTCACAAAAGTGGCATCTCCACTATCGGCCGACTGCGTAGCTCAAACAGTAATGCTCCATAAAGCACCACCCCTACTCATCCCCGAGTCTCGCGACTCTAGTGGGCATCTCACCAAAAATCTCTTGGAAATTAACTCGATTTCCCTCTTAAAATATGCTTCGTTGAAACTCGTTCAACATGGCCCTCTGTCCCACACTCTATCACACCAAATCTCAGTCTAAAAAATCACAATGAAATAACTAGTAAAAACCAGAAGCACTAACCACCACGATTCATGGTACTCGAACCCTGTAGCCACCTCTCGATCTGCTATGAACCATGGTACTCGAACCATGCTATCTCTTCTTAATTTGCTACAAATCGTGGTACTCAAACCATGATCTCTCTTCTTAATCCGCTACGAATCATGGTACTCAAACCATGTTCTTTTCTCTCAATCCGTTACGAATCATGGCACCTGAACCATGTTCTCTCTTCTCAGTCCTCTATGAATCATGGTACTTGAACCATGTTCAATCTTCTCAATCCGCTATGAATCATGGTAATTGAACCATGTTCTCTCTTCTCAATCCGCTACGAATCATGGTACTTGAACCATGTTCTCTCTTCTCAATCTGCTACAAATCATGGTACTCGAACAATGTTCTAACTTCTCAATCCGCTATGAATCATAGTACTCGAACCATGTTCTCTCTTCTCAATCCTCTGTGTATAACTTCTGGAATTTTCCCTGTTTCGAGTATGGGTCCTCTGCTTTTAGTGGTACGGGCCCATACTACCTGCTACATCTACCCATACTTTCCATACGGATCGTCCCATATTTCCTACGTAGTTGTTCAACCTCCTCGATCACCAATCTCGTTATGCAAGTTCACCCTCCAGCGAATACTCTCCTCCATCAGTGTACTCATCTGACTAAATTCACTCCCTAGGCTCTTCCTAGGTTCACATACCCTTCTGCCCTCAGCTGCTGAAAAACTCCTCATGATGTCAGTCATCTACCTCCTGAATATCATCATATTCACTTAGTAGCTGTCTCCCATCATCAAGAGTTTCATAAAGCACGAAGCAAGCAACATTCGGGCATCGGGTAATCTCCATCAACACAATAAAACCCCTCTAGGTCATTACTCCTCTTGCTCTCCTCATACTCGAAGGATATCACCGAAATCAAGCAACTTTACCCCACGCGGGCATCTAACTACTCTCTCAATAGGCTCCTCAAATGTTCATCTAGGTATCTCTCCTAGATTACTCCTCTACTCAAATCCCTTTCTAAAAGGGATTCCTACTGGATACTCTTACCCTACACACACTCAATAGCAAATCACAGATAGCAACAACTCCTAGGCTAAGGCATCACATATCAGGCCACTCTAGTCCTAAAATATGAAATACCTAGCCTATCTCTAGCATGCATAATCTCTCATAACACAAAAGTAAGGGTATTTTAGGAAATCACCATTCGGGTTCTGGCTTATTGTTCACACTTCTCCAACTCGTTTTCTCTTAAACTCTTTCTCATTCTTAGAAAAATTTATCTCTTTTGAAAATCTTTCTCGAATCCTTGGTTTGAGTTTCAACACACCCGGAGGTGCATCCGAATCCCTCAAACTAAGGCTTTGATACCAACTTGTAACACCGTAAATTTTCAAACAATTTTTTTTTCATTTTAAAACACAATAAAACACGTGTCACATTCCCAAAAGCACAAGTATCAAACTGCCAACACATTTAAAAGTTGTTCATCACAAATCTAGGATCCTCAAACATAACTCTTTTCTCTTGTGTGCACAATCAAGCCGGCACCTTCCCATGATCCTGCTAAGAACTTTAAACACATAAAACATAACACGGTAAGCGTGAAGCTTAGTGAGTTCCCCAAAATACCACACACATATAATTAGCCACTCGAGGGTATAGCTATGTAAGACCCTCCGGTCAATGTGTCTCAAAGTGGGACCTTCCAGTCCTACAGCTCGTTGGACCCTCCGGTCTGGTCTAGCTAGGACCCTCCAGTCCCATGGTTCGTTGGACCCTCTGGTCTGGCCTGGTTGAGGACCCTCCAGTCTCATAGTTCGTTGGAACCTTTGGTCCAATCAAGTAACACATAATATAACATACAACACATATCACACAAACATGCATAACTCAAACAAGCACATAATATCCTCTGGTCACACATAATTACCACTCTAGGTAAAGTATAGTGAGAAGACTCACCTCGTAAGCAAGCAAGTCACATGTGACAACCCGATATTTCGAGACAATGAAATGTAACACCAATCAAATATAGGTAAAAATTTAAATTTCCTAAAATCTTATTTGGGTTAAATAAAGTGGTAGGAATCGTATCAAGTTTTTCGTGCATATAAAGAACACTAAAATCTAAGTTATAACGAAGAAGTTATGACCAATCTAAGATTCGCAGCAAAAATCGGCAACACTGATAGACGTAAAACGCGAAGTTTCAATACAATAATTTTTAGCCTTAGGTATCGAAATGAAAGTTTTATATATCCCAAAACCGTAAGCATACAAAAAAAGAATGTCCAAATCTAACTTCATATGACGAAGTTATGATTTTTCGAAGTTTCAGACATAGCAGTAGACAACTAAAAACTCGAAATCGAGATCGAGCGACTTTTTGCTAACATGACCTAAACGAGAATCGAAGATCTCATCAATGGTATTACAACGGTAAAAAGTCTGGCGAAAACGGACATCGGATGAAGGAGTTATGGATTTTTAACGGACTTTTCCTGTCCCGGCCTATTAAAAATATAATATTAAAAATAAAAATCAAATTTAGCCAACGGAGTCTAAGCGAAAGTTGTAGAACGTAGTCTCACCTAAGCGTGGATATAAAGAACGTCGAAAACGGAGTTCGTATGAGGAAGATATGAAATTTTGAAGTTTATTAAATAATTAAAATATTAAATTTAATTATAAATATCCGATATTATCCGTAGGAGGAGGAGTCACCGGTCTGATCCGGATTACCCCCAGCGTAATGTCTCGGTATGCCCAGCGTAATCTGAGGATTCAGACCCTATAAAAAGGGTGTGAGGGTTCCAGGGTTATTTGCTCATTTCTTCTCTTTCTCGTGCCGAAGCTGTCACACCCCCAAACCAAGGATGGCGGAAACGTCCGGGGGTGGAGGACTTCATGTAGAGTATCACAACAACGACTATAATAGTGCTCAAAGTAAATGCAACCATTAGATATATAATTGAAAAAGTTACACCAAAGTATATGTTTACATGATTCACATCAATTACATCATGATACAAAATTCCCATAAATTCTTATGTTTGTTAATACTTTATGTATATGTAGTCCTAAATCCCAGGACCGAGAAATAACAAGTATTGGCCATACTTAAAGATATAAATGTGGTTTCAAATGATGTGTAGTCGTAAATACCAATACCGAAAGTGTACAGTAATATATGTACTTATTGACATAAAAAGTGATTTTAAATCGACATAAAACCCCTTTAGGTTTTATAAAAATCCCATAAACTTTATGTATTGTTATCTCCCTATGTGAGTCGCTATAACCATACTATGACTGAATGGACCTGCCACGACGTTTCTCAGACGTCGTAAAACTGAAATGACATTTGTCACCCATAGACCTGCAGGTCCCACTGTAGCTAGCAGCAAGGTGTGGGGTGTCAAACCCAATATAGATCTATACACAACTATCACGTTCTCCCTCCAGGAGACTCTGATTATAACTACCAGGAATTTAGATCCCGCACTCGGACGTACGAAAAGATATTGTCTCACAATTTAGGTTAACAAGTTTACGTGTGGTGTGCGTGAGTGTAAACCCTTTTTGTATGAATGTACCCTTTTTGTAAGAGTGTTATGTGATGAATCATAAAGTATACCTATTAGAGTTTATCCAAAATGTTTGTAATATATAAGAACTCTTTTATGATAATGCATTAGTGTTATGAATCCATAAACGATGCTTATTATAGCTTAATATACGTGTTCTAAATGAATGAAAAATCTTATCATGAATGACTAAGTTTTAGTTTATGATGATAACTAACAAGGAAACACATTCAATATTTAGAACTTATGGTTATACGCTTTGCTCAACATAATACAAAGTGTTATGAAATTTATATGTTGTTAACTTAATTTAACCTTTCTGTGCTGTTTTAGAAAAGTCATAGAAAAATCATACGAAGTCAAAAACTAAATCCGTAAATTCTGATAGTTCCCAAAATGTGTCTAGTTTACTGATAATTTTTATCATGATTTTTAATGACCTCCAACTTGGGTGAAAAAGGCCATAATCACAGACTGGTCCGGATTGGTGTTAGAAATGCTAGGCAGTTTTGTAAAAATCACCATAAATTGTAGAAAAATTGTATGGAGATGTGCAAGTATTCATTTTAAAGATAAGAACTTGAACTACTTTCACCTTGTACAATTTTGAAAACAAAAATGTTTAAGTTGTCCAAAACAGTCCATGAATGGAGTTGAACTTTTCTGATGAAGGTTGTTAGAAAAGTTTAGTTATGTTCTTGGTGTTTTAACTTGTATTCCCCTCCTGAAAACGTGAGAAAACATGAAAATGTAGGGGTATTAACTCACCTTGAGTGATTTCAGAAGATGGATGATGGAGAAAAGAAGTTTTCAACTCAAGAACACTTGGGAGGTGCTTGAAGATTTGAGGAGCTAACAACAAATATGAAGATATTTGTGTAAGAAATCAATAATTTTAGTAGAATGATGTGTAATAATCACAAGGAGGATGTTAATACTTACCAAAAGTAGAATAAAAGTTTGGAGTATAGCCTTGAATCTCGAATTTTTAGAGAGAGGAAGTGAGAGAGAAGATATGTTTGATCTTAGGTGGAAGAATGAGAAAATGAGAGAAGTGTGAGGAGAGAGGAGACATTTCTAGCCTTTGACCAATTGTGAGGTTGGAAAAAGGTAGGAAAAGTACAATGAAGTGACTAGGTAAGGGCTGATGGTGAATAGTGACATGGAGTGGGTATGGGAGTGGTTGCTTGTGTCATAAGGTAAAGCAAAGTCAACACTCCACCTCCATTATTCACCCACTAGATTTTACAAGGCATACAATTTCAAGACATACAATTACAAGAGATACGATTGCATAAGATAGTTTACTAGATATTCATGAAATTTTACATACTACAAGTTCTATATCAAGGAAATACTTTCATATACAAAAACAAAATGGACTTTCATACGTAAATCTATTTAATACTAAGAATTGTGAGACATTTCAGCTTCACGTACTTTCGAGTATGCAGTTAAAGTCATGTATTATATACCATAATCTCTTGTATGGAGAGCGTGATACTTGTGTATAGATCTATACGGGATTGACAATCCCACACCTAAACTGTTAGCTACAGTTAGACCGGCAGGTCTGGGGTGACAAATGTCATAACATTTCAACGCCCGAAGAACGTTGTTACAGGCAGTCTGGGTCATTAGTATGGTTATAAAACTCACATGGAGTATTAAGAACACGTTGATTTACGGGGTTATCAATTGCCTTAACGATTTATTAAATATACAAATCTACTATTTTAGGCATGAAAAATACTATTGCATTTCAGTTTTGGGACTTTTAGACTACCACCCACTTATGGACAAATATTGGATTTCTAAAAGCAAACATTCAAAATAGTCGGGTCTTGGTAGAAGGCTACTTTTTATACTAGTAGGAAATATGAGATTTTCTTGGGTTTTCAAACGTTTACAATTACTTACACACCTGTTCATTGATACAAAATTTCCTTCAAACATTTACAGGTCTTTCTTTATAGTTTTTACAAATCAAAGTCACATAAATACTTATGAATTCACCAGCTTTAATGCTGATACTCGTTTTCAAAATAACTTGTATTCTCAGGTCACAAATAAGACAGGTACGACGACCAGGTTTTGTGAAGATGGAGCAGTCAAGACTCGTCTTTTATTTTGAATATTCATTATGTAGATTTATACTATGAAAGAACTCACATGTACTTAAAATTATACTATCAATACAATGGATGATGTTGTTGCTTGTTTACTACTTTGCATTATTGTGATACATTACATGACGTCCTCCGACCCAGAATGTTTTCGCCGTTCTCGGTTTTGGGGTGTGACATAACAGTCTCGCACTCAGACATCTCGAACTAACATCCGCCTAACACATAGGATAAACATCTCAATTAATGCTCACTTACACCAATGCTATTCTCCTTCTCTACTCAATCCTTGAAGTGGGTAAAAGAACATTTTACCCCTCCATGATCTCCTTTACTCTTGTTGACCAACCCTAAAGTCAACAGAAGTCAAACTCGAGTCAACAGTCCATATTTGACCTGACTAGCCGAGTGCACCCTTGTGACTTGTCGAGTCCACTCTCTTCCTCAGAAGTCTCGTGAAGGTCCAGCTCAACTCGTCAAATTGACCCCCAACTCACCGAGTTAACACGCAATTCAGCTCGATCAAGAAAACCCTAACCGACTCGTCGAGTCGGCTCATCGACTCGGCGAGTTCATTTAGACACATTGCTCAAACAAGCGATTTAGGATATATCTATCATCTCAAGGCTCAATAGTCACGTAAATCTTCGATCTTTACGTTCAAGCATGATGTTATTGCTCCAAAATGCTATTACATGTCCTTCATGAAGGATTTAGCTCATTAACCTTCATTTGGACGACTAAAGCTGGGACACCTAGACTCTAAGGACCTCACAAGGTCTAGATCTGAGGTTTCCAACCTCAAATCATGATTCATATAACTCATAGGCACAAAAGAATGGGAGAAAAACCCTAAAACTCCCAAAAAAAGAGATCTATCACAAGGAATGAACAAGATGAGAATTTTGTACCTCCACAAAGCAACTAAAGCACTCGAAACCACAGATCTACAGCCTTCCTTTGATCCAAATCATGTAGCTCTTCATCCTCTTTCATAAAAGTGCACCAAGATTGCCCAAAATGATCACACACTCACTCCACAAAGGAAAGAACGGTTTTAGGGTTTTGTCGCAGGCTCTCAAGGGTTAGTGGAGGGAAAAATGAAGGGCTGGAGCCCCTTAAATAGGTCACACAACCGGAGACTTAAGGTTTCCATACCCAGCATCTACTCGATGAATTAGCTCTCCGACTTGTCGAGTCCATTCATTAAAGTTCCGCGAGCATCTCGACTCGACTCAACGAGTTGGACCCTCAACTCGTTGAGTCTCTCTACAAAACTCCAATTTATAATACACAATAATATATCTGAAAAATCGGATGTTACACCCAAGTAGATTATACTTTCAGATCTGGAGTCATTAAGGGTTGTAAAGGCATAAATGTGCAAACTTTATGCCATTTGAGCCCATGAAAACCCTAAGGATGTTGTTATGGCCTTTTAAACCCCTAAAGAGGCCATGCATGGAAGCAAACTCGAGACTTCATGTGGTTATCTGGTATATAGGCCCTAGATCTAGGTTTTCATGCTTTGGTTTGGGATACTAAGGCTGTTTGGACAAGGTCTATGTCCTAAAGGAATTAGGGTTTTAGCTAAACCCTTCGAAAAGGGCTATCAATGGGTAAAGTTGGAAACTTTACCCTTAGAAATGCCATTTCCAGTGAACAAGCGAAGTATGGGCTTTAGATCTATAAAACAAGGGCTTAGTCTGTTAAGATGGCCAAACAGACAGAAGGACTAGTCAAGTCCATGAGGGAACTCGACGAGGCGGTTCATATTGTCCCGTTCCAGTTTACGGTAGAACTCGACGAGTCTGTAGAGGGACTCGACGAGTTTATTCGCCAAGTCGCGAATATAAGCAGCTCAATAGGACTCGACGAGTCGGAGGATGACTCGGCGAGTTAAGTCGCGATTCCCGGATTTCTGAGTGATAGAACTCGGCGAGTTGGTCAACCCAGAATGTAGACTTTAACCAGAGCATTGACTTTGACCAGGGGTAAAATGGTCATTTTACCCTTAGATGGATTTCTAGTTTTCTGACTAAGTAGTGTTGTATAGAGTTAGTCGGGGAGTCGTGGGAGCATCCAATCGAGATTCCTCACACACAAGATCAGCATCCAGTTTGAGAGGTGGGTTTTCCTCCAGTAGGAGTGGGTCGAAGGCACCAATGTCGGCCCGTTCATGTATGTTAGTGTATGCCAGACTTAGGTCCTATGTTGGGGATAACCCGATGCAATTTATATGTTCCGTACTCCTGTCTGATTCCGGGGCAAGCCCGAGGAATGTTGTATGCTTGATGTCTTTGTGATTCTTGCATGTACTTGTTTGTATGTTCCGGACTTCGGTCTGATGTCGGGGAAAGCCCGATGAAGATGTAGCTTATATGTTATGTGTTATGTGTTCCAGACTTCGATCCGATGTCGGAGCATGCCCAAGGAAGCATTACATGTTATATGTTATATGTTTATGTGTTATGTGTTGTTGTTATGTTATATGTATACCAGACTTCATCGGATGGTGGGCGGGGCCCGAAGCCGGATTTCGATCCGATGCCAGGCGGGGCCCAATGTCGGATTCGTCCGATACCGGGTGGGGCCCGGTAGGCAAGGCCCAATATGTGTTATTGTATGGTATGTGGTAGTTTAAGGGAGCTCACTAAGCTTCGTGCTTAAAGTTTTCAGTTTTGTTTTCAAGTACTTCTGCTAGTAAAGGGAATGGCTCGGGATGATCGCATAGCACACACCTCAGTCTTCAGCCTAGGATATTTTAGACTCTGATATTTTGATACATGATTTTGATACAATATTCTTGATATGATGTTTGAGATACATGACATGTGATTTTATTGTGTTGTTTTATGAATTATGGGTTTTCTTTAATGATTTAAAAATGAAAATTTTGGACTATATTTTTGGGATGTTTCAGCTCATCATGGTAGTCTTGATAGACCCAACACAACTCCGGGATAGAACTCGGGATCGTAGTAGCCACCTCAGCAACTATCATCTCACGAATTTGATCCTCAGTCAACCACGACTTATCCTAGCCACTCGTTCCAGATCCTCTCATCAACACCATACTGAAAAGATGCCCTACATTGATCAACTATGGAAACCGGGTGTTACAATTCTCCTTCACTTAAATCAGATTCCGTCATCAAAATCTGTCCTTACCAAACATTTTAAAAATCCCCCTTACAAATCCGTACAAGGGATCTTCCAAGACCAATTTACTTCCTGCTCGAGCCATCGCCACACCGGATAACCAAAACTGCAACACCAAACCTGAGCGGAGACTCACTCAAGGTCAAAATACCCCCCCCCCCCCCGAGATAGAATGAAGATCAACACATTAGAACCAATCGAATCGAGAATGGGTTGGCTCCATTGCCCTTAACTTAAATCTCCATGAACATGTTTGTCTCCCCTGCACCATCAAGCTTCAAAAACCCTAACCGAAATTCCTCCTTGTGATCTATGAGTCCATTTTGGTGATATTGGTTGCTTATAAAGGAAGAAGAGGCATTTGAAAGGATTGTGGTGCTTCTTGGTTGGAGTGAAGATCTCTTTTGGTTCTTCTTGGTTGTGTGACCTAGTTGGAATGGAATGATTCCATAAACTTGGAAACTTTATGGATCATATAGATCCCTTTGAGATCAAGAGTTGTAGATCTAATGTTTCATGGTGTATGTTATCCTATGCATGAGTTTAAAGCCTCTTTATCACTCTTGTTGACCTAAAATGGAAGATACATTCATTTGACATGCATGTCCATAAAGCAGCTAACTTTATGGCTCTTGGGGTAAAGGAAAACGCATATGGAAAGTTTGGGTTTGTGTCTTTTGTGATTAAGGATTTAATGGTTGAGTTATACTTCTTGATGGCCTTTAGAACCTAGGTTTAGTAAAATAAATTATCAACCTCCATCCAAAATGGACTCAAAGATCACATCTATTTTTTAATAAAATTAACTTTATTGAAAAAAAATAAAAAGAAAATGAAAGAGAGAAGGTGATGACCTAAGCTACTGTGATGAGCGGATCACGTGCCTTCTTTTCTTCTTTTCTTTTTTCACATAGAGTGTAATTATAGTGAGAGACTCATCAATGACCTAGTCTCAACTATTTTAAAGTCTCCAACCCAACATTAAAACTTATTCTTTAGATTAAAATAGAGTTTTTTTACCATACATGTATTTTTGAAAAACTTATTTACCTAACAGGTATATTTTTTAACTTATTTACAATATAGTGTTATTTAGAAATTTAATAAAGTAAATAATAATAAATAATAAATAAATAAACACTCTGGCCTAATTTATTTTCTTGCAGATCGTTTTTTCCCTGGGTAAAAACACGAGCTGCACATCTCTAAATTTCCAATAAGATCGTCATCTCCGACGACTTCAGCGACTACGACTTCGGCGACTACGATCCAATGTCGTCAGCGAATCCAACAACGTCTTCGGTGGCGACTACAATACGGAACAGGTATGCTTCTTTGGCTTCAACTACAGGTTCGTTTTTGAGTTCGATTTTGAACTATAACTTAGATTTTTAGGTTGTAATCTTTAGCTTAGGTTCATTTGTGAGTTCGATTTTTGATTTCTATATTTGTGAGTTCGATTTCTGAGTTGTATTTGTTTCGATCACAATTTGTTTGGTTGATAGGTTGATGTTGTTTGATAGTTGATATATTATTTTTATTTGTATTTGCTCCGATTTCTGATTTGTATTTGCTTCGATCAGTTTGATTTCTGATTTTATTTGCTTGAATAATGTTTTTTTTCTTTTTAACTTTCCAGAAAGCCTTCGTAAATACCCATATACCATTCATTTCAATTTTATAAAACATTTCAGGCACTCTGAGATAGATTTGAATTTTATAGTTCTTGATGTAATAATTGTTTATTGTAGATGTTCGTTATGGGTTTTTCTTCATAATCTTTATTTATATTATTTAATACTAGTGATTTTAGTTTTTGGATTTTAAGGTTTTGTTTGTTTTTTCTAAAAAACCACTTCAGACTGCTTATTGCTGCGCCACGTAGCACACGCACATCATTTGACCATTCGTAGTTGTTTGATTTTCAAAAGACTTCTGACTTAAGAACTACTTTGTGTGTGCTACGTGGTATAGCAGGAGGCCAACTGCTTCAAACTTTTTCACACCTTACTGTAACTTACTGCAACAGTCTGCAGACGTTAAAAAACAAACAGACTTTTTATTAAATGTTGCAGCCGTTTGGTCCACCTCTTTTGCTACAGAGGGTTGAAGAGGTGGTTTGCAGACTTCAGAAATTTTCATTTCAAAAAAAAAAAAAGAGCACCTAAGGTGATGTTTGTTTTTTCTGAGACAAAATGTCTGCAGTGTGCGGACCACATCTGTAGACCTCTGCAATAGAAGAGGTGAACCAAACGTCTGCAGTCTGAAAAAATAAGATTGTTTGTTTTTTTAACATCTGCAGGCTACTAAAATAAACTGAAATCTAAATAAATTGATTTTTTTAAACTTCAAAGTGATTTTTTAATATTTCTATGACTTTGTTATAATAATTAACGAATCTAGATCAACTTTTATATATTATTGTATAAAAATAAAAATGGTATGAAGTAAGGTATATATTTGATAAAAACCAACAACTTTGATTGCAAAGTTATAACTAAACATTATAATTAGTGATCAAAGAATTTGATACATAAATAGATGGAAATAAACTTCGATTTTTTCAATTAAATCCATTAAAAACGTACCATAAATATTTTCTCGAGAAATTGACGATAATGTATTAAATAATGTTTTATAAAATTTGGCAAAAAATAGGGAAAACTACAATAAAGTTCCTACATATTGGCCTCATAATCGATTTAGCCCTTATATATTATTTTTATTCAATTAAGTCCCAAATACCGATAATCATATTCAATTTAACCCTTTGACCCGGTCAACAGGTCATCCAACTTTCAAAAATTACATTTTCGGCCCAGATTTCAAAATTTGTTACAAATTTGGTCCAAAATTTACACTAACTTTTTGGTCCAGATTTTAAATTTTTTTAAAAATTTGGTCCAAAATTTACACTTTTTGCCCAAATTTTAGAATTTTATTATGAATTCATTCTAACTTTAGTCTTTTTTACAACTTTTTTTTTCTCAAAAGTTTGTTTCTAATATGTTTTTTTCTTTAAAACTCATATTTGTACAAAAAAAAAAACATATTTTCACATAAAAATCTTATTTTTTCTATATAAAAACTTTTTTTAAAAACTTTTTTGTATATGAAATATCTAATTATAAAAATAGGTTTGGATTATTTGTGTGATTTCTCTTAAAAAATCAATTAAGAAATTAAAAGTAACCCTAAATTATACTATTAAATTATAGTTTGTCAAAAACTAGTTACACTAGTTACCCTAAATTAAAAGTAACCCTAAATTATACTATTACTATAGATATTTTAATCTGTGTTTTATTTAGTGTGTATTCTTTTTTCTATGGGATTTTAATATAGTTGTTTATATATATTTTTCAATCTGTTGTATCTTCGTAAATTAAATCATACCTTCGATCACATATATATGACAAAAGGTATGTAAAGTTGTTCTAATCTCATATATGACAATCCATATTGATTTCAGTAGGAGTTGTAACTATCAACGTTTGTAATACTTTTTTACATTTGTTAAATATCATTTTCTGCCAAAAACTTCCTTATCGACAAATGACAATTGCTCCATTCTAGATAGTTATTTTTTGTTATTACAACAAACAAAATTGACACATGAATCCGATTTTACAAAGAAGTTTAAATAAAGAAATCCAAAGTGATGATAAATTATAGGTATGAATATGTATTCAGCGAAAAACAAAAAATATGAAATTTTCAATATGTATCATCTTCTATTATTTAAACTTTTCCTATAAATGTGATTAAAGAACAAATAAATAATATTAAAATAAGTGTAACTAGTTTTTGACAAACTATAATTTAATAGTATAATTTAGGGTTACTTTTAATTTCTTAATTAATTTTTTAAGAGAAATCACACAAATAATCCAAACCTATTTTTATAATTAGATATTTCATATACAAAAAAGTTTTTTAAAAAAGTTTTTATATAGAAAAAATAAGATTTTTATGTGAAAATATGTTTTTTTGTATAAATATGAGTTTTAAAAAAAAAACATATTAGAAACATACTTTTGAGAAAAAAAGTTGTAAAGAAAACTAAAATTGGTATGAATTCATAATAAAAATCCTAAAATTTGGGCAAAAAGGGTAAATTTTGGACCAAATTTGTAAAAAAATTTAATATCTGGGCCAAAAGTGTAAATTTTGGACCAAAGTTTTAATAAATTTTGAAAATATATAAGGGTTAAATCGATTATGAGGCCAATATGTAGGGAATTTATTGCAGTTTTTCCAAAAAAATATAAGAATATATTATGATTTTTTTTCATATTTATATAAACAACTTCAACGACTATTATTGTAATAAATCTTTATTTATAAATTTGTCAAAAATATAATGTTTGTATCGTCGAATGTCTTTGGTCCACATCTGCATCAAGAAGAGGGCACGCATATATTTTTAGATCTGCAGTGTTTAAAAAAACAAACAGTCTGCGAAGGCTAATGTCTGAGCGTGGTCTGCACGGTGCAGACAGAAGAGGTCACATAGATCTGTAGACAAAAAATAAAGACTACCTGGACATGAAGTTAGCTGTGGGTGGAAATTTGCAATTAGAAAGCATGAGATTTTCGGGTATTTGAATATGTATATGAAATTTCGGATATATGCATGTGAACTAGGGATGAAAGTGGGTCCAAACCCGGACCGGATGGACCCGGACCCGGAACCGGTTAATGGGATTTTGTAGAACCGGAAACCGGACCGGTATATAGGAACCGGTTCCGATTCGGTTCCGGGTACGGTTCCGGGTAAAGTGGGTCTAGAACCGGAAAACCCGGAAACAATAAAGTGGGTAGGTTGGAACCGGATAAAGTGGGTTTAGAACCGGAAAACCCGAAAAAACCGGAATTTTTTGGTAATTACTTACTACTTAGCGGATTAAACTTTGAAAATTTTCATATTGATATCCCGACTTTGGGGGACTGTAACTCATTGAATAAGAAACTAAAATTAACAAAATTATAGTCTAAAATCATGTACAAACTCTAAAATACACTCTGGAAAAAACCGCATGTCAATCCGACTTTAAACGAATGAGATATGCATGTGTTAACATTTTCACATAATACAAATTACAAAAACAAATTGCTGAAAAGTTGAAAATTTTCAGTTTTGATATCCCGAATTTGGAGGACTGTAAATCATTGAATGTTAAACCAAAAATGACAAAATTAAAGTCTAAACTCATGTACAAACTGTAAACTACAAGTTTCAAAAAACCACATATCAATCCGACTTCAAACGAATTAGATATGCATGTTTTAAAACTTTCACCGAAAAACAAAAAACAAAAAAACTAAAAACTTCCAGTTTTGATATCTCGACTTTGGGGGACTGTAAGTCAATGAATATTAAACTAAAAATGGCAAATTTATAGTCTAAAAACATGTACAAACTCTAAACTACATGTTGGAAAAAACTGCATGTCAATCGGGGTTGAAACGAATGATATATGCATCTTTTAAACGTTTTACAAAAACCGGTTCCGGCCCTAAAAGTGGTTTCGGTTCCAAACACCGGTTCCGGTTTTTAGACCCGTTTTACCCAGACCCGATGGACCCAAACCCGGTTACCCGGAACCCGGATAAAGCCAATTTTTAAACCCGGAACCGGAACCGGTTTTATATATTCCGGTTCTAACGGTTCCGGTTCCGGTCCGGGTTTGTGGTTCTAAATCTCATCCCTAATGTGAACAACATAGTTACGATCGCCACATGTCACGTTCCTTGTGCAACACATGCTTAACAAAATATATAAAAGAAAAAAAGATATTCAAAAATGTCCAAATATTTTGCAAGCCAAAGGTTAATAACATATTTCTTTGGCATCATTTCAAAATTACTATTTCGTATTTCAATAGATATAGAATGTGTATTTCTAACATATTTCTTTGGCAACATTTCAAAATCACTATTTCGTATTTCAATAGATATAGAATGTGTATTTCTTTTTTTCAGTTTTATCAAATAATTTATAAAATTGTTCTTTACCCCTTTCCAAAAATATGTAATTTTATCGATTTTCAACCAAACGTCATCTTTTATGTCCTTCTAACTATCGTATCCAATTCATATTTTTCTATTTTCTTTAAAACTTTGTTAGATTTCAATAAAAAAAAAAACACATTTTTCTAAGCAAGTCTCTTTCTACTATAGGTATCGATGGTATAATGGCATAAACAAGGTAGTAACATCGCAAATGAAACTCATTTAGAGGTCCCAACATTACTTCTCTTCCTAGTGTTATATAAATACTTTCTAGGCACCTATGGTTGATGATTAAACCGTTTATTATTTATTAAATACTTATTACATAGCATTTGGTGTGTTCTTCAATGGCTGATGTGAAGCTAACACAAAAGAATAAGAGATAATGTCACTAAATACCAATCAAGTTTCATAATTGTTCCATTTTAGGTACCTCAAAACTTTTTTTTTCAAGAGGTTTGACCACTAAACTCTTTTTCAAGACTTTGTTTTTTGGTTGGCGTTCTGCTATCTTTGACTTTTTGTTCCAATATCTGACATCTGTTTTCAACATTGACCACCCATTCCTGAATGATAGAGTTGACTTCTTCTGGTACCTCATCATGGGGACAGTGTCCTGCATCTAACTCCTTGATTTCAATTTCTTTGAAGTGTTTTTTGACAAGATTTACTTTGGTTTTTGAATCAGAAATCGGGTCTTTCATCCCCTGAATAATCATGACTTTTTCCTCAAGTCCTTTGAGTACATAATTCATTGGAATTGAAGGATCAAATGTAAAAAGGCTTTCCAAAACCACCACTGCACCAGGGTCATATGACTATTCTTCATTAAGGAAATGCACAATTCACAACATTCACAAAAACTTAAAGTATAATATAAGTCCACAATTTGTCAGATAAAAAGTCACATAAAGAGTAAGTTACATTTTTGGTCCCTGAGTAGTGATTTGCAATTTTGATCCTTATTTGAGTTTTTTTGTAACATTTTTGGTCCATGTTCCAAGTCATTTATGTTATACTTTAAACTCTAAAAAAATATATAATATGGCCTTAAAGGATACTGCCCTTACCATCTCACTGAGAAGCCCTTCATCAGCACGATCCCTTTTCTGCAAAAAAAAAAAAAAAAAAAAAAAAACATAACATAATATGATAAATTTATATGGATACAAAAGGTTTCAAGAAAGTTACAGTTGGGTAGCAACTCCTCACTAAATTCCTAACACTCAACTTCAGGTAGCCTGAAATGCCCCTAGCACCTAACCATGCAATTCCTGAAGTTTTCCTTTCCTGAAAAGCAAAATAAACAAATATATTAATTCCACAAAAACCTCTAATTTTTATCTTAAAACAATTCATATATATATATTTACCTTAAAGGGAGGTACAGAAGAATATTCTGGAATGTAATGCCCAGCACTATTCAACAGGACCACAGACTTAGCTAAAGCAGGCCATAAACCAGCAACAATTGAAACAAAATAGCCTGTACACATGGCAATTAGAAAAGATTATCATTATAATTTATAGATTAAAAAAAAATTATAAAAGATTGAGAAAAAAAAAAAAAACCTCCAAATGAGTTCCCAACAAGATGAACTGGTTCCCGAATAACATCAACTATAAAATCTCTTATAAACTCAGCCCACAGAAGTTCAGTGTATATAACATTTGGTTTCTCTGATCTTCCAAATCCCAAAAGTGTAATGCCCCAAACACAGTTTCCATTTTCAGCTATATTCTTAATATTCTCACGATAATGCTCCAAAAAAGCACCAAAACCATGCACAAGAAGAATTGCAGGACCTTCACTTCCCACAACAGTATACTGAAAAGAAAAAACAAGAAAATCCCATGAGTGATTTGAAATCAAATTCTTTATAGAAAGTTTAAAGATTAGTTTTTTAAACTAGCCTGTATTAGATAACCATTCCACTTCCAGTATCGAATAGAATATCTTTTAGTTGAATCAAGTTGACTTCTTGATGCCAAAAGACTATACCACTGCCAAAAAAAAAAAAGTCACAGATTTGGATTAAGATTCATCAAGATAGAGGGCAATAGTGGAAAAAGCACACCTCTGTTGAGAGAACATGCCCAGCTGCTGCAGCAATGGTGGCAGTTGAGTACCCAAAGGGTGACAGAAATCCACCATTTCTGTCTTTTTCATATTTTAGAGTCTCATAATACACTCTTCTTCTAGAAACTATTCCAAGCTGAAGGACAGGTCCAAAAAGAGTACCAAATGAAGATCCTTCACGTGTTTCAGCCTTGCGTAATTTGTCATGCACCCTGCAATAATATATATATTAAAAAAACCAGTTATTTAAATTCTAAAATTACATAAAGATCCAGGCATAGAATGATACATACTCCTGCCAATCATCGCGTGTAGTACCCTCTAAATATTTTAGATATGCTGACAATGCATTAAGCACATCATTTGTTCCACCTCCAATAGCATTTCCTTGTTGTGTTATGAATGCTGACTTTTTCAATCTTTTTTTGTTAGTTTTAGTAAGGGGCATCAAATTGGTTTGACTAGTCAGACCATTTGATGCAAGAATCCTAGCATTCTGCATTACGTATTCGGCTGAATTGCTCTTGATGGAAGTCCAGCTATCTTTTGATTTGTATGGATTCTCATCTATGAATTCCTTCAAATCATTCAGTGTTGGTAGAGCACCTGGATCATGGAGCAAATACAATTTCTATATCAAAACAAAACATTAAATACAGTTACTTTCTCATATAGGAACCATATTACTTAATACTTACCCCAGGCTAAATCTGTTGATATAGCAGGTAACTTTGGGGATGAAAGAGGTGAATGTATGGAAAATTTTAATTGTTGAAACTCATCATATGACAATGGGATGTCCATAATGTTCTGGAAAGATTTAGATTACATCAGCATAATCCAAAAGGCAAAGTTTGAAAACTAGTACTGATGAAGTGAAAGATATACCTTGATATCATAAAAGGGGGTATTCCATAGAGATATTTTAGGGCTCTTTATGTCTCCCAAGTTTTCTTTAACCTTCTCAATTACCAACTGTAAGTCATATTCCACCTCTTCTTGTGTGTAAATGTTTGCAGCTCTGACCTGTTTCAACCCTAGGTGATGAATTAATTATGAGTGGTTGGGTAATGAAAGCTGCCCCTTTTCTTGTCCAATCTTAAAAATTCTTAGCAAGCAAACCTTAAGGTAACAACCTCTTTTACAAGATCTTGGATTACAGATTCTGTCCTCCCGAACCTGATCATCAGATCAGATCCCTGATCCTTCAATGACTTTCTCAGATCTTTCACAGCAAAGAGGAGCAGCTCAAGCTTTTCCTCAGTAAAGCCTGCAGTTGGTAAAACGAGAACCAATGCATCAAAATATTGGGTATAATACTATCATACAGTATATGCACCATTTTGATTGCTACAACGATCAAAATTTTCTCCAAAAGTTCGTATCGTTGAACTGGAACTTCAAATATTAAATTGCATCACTATTCTTCAATGCGAGGATTAGTGATAGTGTATGAAACGCGAAGAATCGGTTTGAGAAAGCTTACTCTAATTGCGGAAGTAATAGTAAAGTAGTTAAAGGCACTCACAGCGAAGAATCCGGTGATCGAAGACATACAGAGGAACAACCACCGTATGCTTCGAGGCAGCAATTAAACCTGGATGATCATCGACACGAAGATCATTCTTGTACCAAAGAACTGCAGCGCCGGTGCTTTTTCCGCCATTGGAACTTGTTATTGCCTTAGAAGTGGGCAGTTTAACGGTGGCCGAAGAAGAACACCGGACGGGAGTTAGTGGAGCTGATTGACGACGATTTTGCAAGAACAAGGCGGTTGGAATGCAGGGGTACACAAGAGTCGCCATGGAGATAGAACTGGGTTTCCATCAATGGATATTGCAGATTAACATGATAAAATATCTAGGGCTCCCATGGAGTTCTGTCCAAAAGGATAGTAGTTAGACTGGTCACTTGAAAGTAAAAGAATAGTGAACTAACTTCATGTGTAAAAAATAATTTGGAAAGATTCGAACCCGTATCTTACATCCATCATCCACTATAAGCCAGGAATTTGTTAGATTTAGTTACGTAGATATACTTTCCTATTTTACTGTAACTCTTGATTTTATAATGAATCATCATCCAGAATTCGTAGTGATTTTTATCATATAAAATATGGTATCCGCCTAAAAGACCCCTCGCCTTCCTCTAGCCGTTGTTAATCTCTTTTCACCTTCCTTATAGCCATTGTTAGTCTCTTTCCACTCCCCTTGATATGCAAACGATTAAAAACTCTTCATCTGACTATCTCATTCTCATAGATGGAAACGAATCCTTCCACTTCTCTCGTATCAAAAAATTGGTTACGTTGATGACACCATATTGCCACGCCATAAACCTTAACATGTGTTATTCCATCCAAATTTCTTTACACTTTTAAAACATCCTCATTTTATCCAACCGCAGAAAACTTTAAATTTCACGACACAATGTTTTCATTAAAATAATTAAAATTGTGAAATATGATGTTAAAAATGGATGGTTATGTTATAATTTTTTTTTTTTTTTGAAAACGTAGTCATTTAGCTTTTATTCTTTTACCTTTTCCGATGGTTTATGTGGGATTAATTTTAAAACATCCCGCAATAAATTTTTCCATTTTTAATCAAGATAAAATACTATTTTCATAAAACCCAAGTCAATAAAAATCATTTGTTACAAAATACAATCATCCAAAAATCAAAATATCATAACAAACGCGGAATCACATAATACTAAATATGTTGATGAGTGTATGAAGTCAAGTCTTCGTCTTTTCGCGCTCATCTAAAATATCTGAAATATTTAATCCACAACTGTAAATCAAAATGTAGTTATTTCCACAAAATACTATACACAACAATATACATACAATGCATACAAGTAATGACATTCGGCACAAAGCTAATCCGGTCCTTTATCCTTCAAATAAAGTCGGTCCGCCTTGAGTGTTTTTACCTTTAGCACAAGGTTAGACCGTCTTCAACTTGCCCATAATATGTCGACATATATAAATACACAAATAGGCGGTGTAGTATAAACATAGTGAAAAAACTCACCTCACAAATAGACCGGGTAACCACCACGACACACAAACAATAACAGACTGGTCTTACACACCACCTAGATATTAAATAAAAAGGGGTCAACCTCAACTATAACCTAAAACCCTAAAGTGCGATCTAAGGTTAAACTTAGTAAAAAAGTCAACAGGTCAACATGTTGGTTAATGGATGCGCCACACCTTCTTCTAGGCGTCCCACATCCACAAAAGGACAAAATAGTTGGAATCTTAGGCTAAAACAAACACGTATGAGAAAAGCCTAAAAAGCGTATCATGTCCAGACCTTCTTCACAAGGTGAAAAGACTTAATCCATTAAGTTAAGATCCCATACTTCCAGATCTGGTTCCTAGCATGGTCTTAATGAATAAAGTTTCCAACTTTACTCATTAAGACACTACAATGAAGCAATATCTAAACTTTATGCACTTAAATGACATAAAAGCCAAAATAATTTACATGGCTTAGAGGACATGCACAAAACACCAACTTTCCAAGTCCAAAAGGTCCATAGAACAATCCTAAGTGCTCAAAAGAAGTCGGAGTCATCTTAACTCCAAGCTCACTACCAAAAAGGGACCAGAAGTGCATAAAAAATGACAATAAGCAAGATCTAGTAAACTAAGAGAAAAGCTTGAAGCTTTATAACTCACAAAGGTCCCAGAAAGGTGCATCCTTATTGGATCTACACTTTCTCTTCACTTTAATGTACCAAAGGAAATCTTGATCTTCAAGCTTCAAGCACAAACAAAGGGAAGATAAGGTCTCAAGGCGAAACTATTGGATTAAGGTGTTTAAGCTCATTACTAAATTAATATAAACTTAAAATAATAGAAGCAAAGTCCTTTTGGGTTACCCTCGTAACCAAAATAGCTAGAAATGGTATTAGGAGAGAGAGAGAGAGTGAGAGATGGAGAGAGAAAGAAAGATAAAGAGAAAGAAAGAGAACGAGTGAGAGAGAGAAAGAGAGAATGTTTTGTTGGGAATAAATAATTGATATGTTAATTTGTTATGTGATTAATAAATTAACATGAGATAAATAGTTAAATAATTGATTTGTTAATTTATATGGTTAATAAATTAATAAGAAATCAATTAGAATTAATTAATTATTAATAAGAATTAATATGGAATTAATTTCAAATTAATTGGAATTAATTAAAGGTGCAAGGGGGTGAATTGTAATTGTTCAATAGTTAAACAAAGAAATCAATTCTAGAAACCTCCATGGCATGGACAGGTTTGGAGGCTCCTCTAGGGCTTCTGGAAACCTCATGGTTACATAAAAAAGAAATTATTTGAATTAGAATTAAATCAATTATTTTAATCAATTCAAATATTGTTTTGCCTGCAAGTTACTTAAACTATAAATAGGACCCCAAGACCATCAATTTTCGTTCATGACATCCCTAAGAGTATTAGGAACGGAATTTCCTTCTTCTTCTCTCTCTCTCTCTCTCTCTCTTTCTCTCTCTCTCTCTCCTTTTCATTATAGGGTTTATAGGGTTTTGAGTGTGATCAAAGGCACGAGATTTCTGGTGCTTGCTTTATAGAGCTTGTTCAAGAATGATTTTATTGATTATTTACAACAATAATCAAAATGTATGTAAACTCTAATCCCTTTATGAATTTCGATAATAATAAAGTATTCATAGGGTTCTTGATGTTCAATTGTTTGTTACAATCAATAGAGAAAAAATTAAATCCAATAGGTTGCATGTGAACTTAGGGTTAAGTTTTTCCGACACATTATTTTTATGATCTATAAAACCTATCAGAAACTAGGGTCAAAATGAGAGAAAATGGGAACTAAGGTTTCTAGTGACTCTCTTTAGGGACGTTAGAGGCTGCAAATTATCCAAAACTAGAGAGTTAAAGGTTTTTAAATAGCCCCAAAACCCTAAAAAACGTTCAACCCATAGGTCAGGCACGTCGCGCCCTTAAGAGACGTGTCGGGTCCAACCTGATTGATTCCAAATTATTTGATTTTCAGATTCTTTTCAAATTAAGAAGAATAAAGCCAGAATAAATTACATATCAGGAATAAGGATGTTACAATGTCATAGATAAAAATCAAAATAAAAACGACTTAAACGAAAAAAGAAGACAGGTTAACACTATACGTCACAACGTCAGATACATTAAATACATCCACGATATAGAGCTCTTGAGAACTATAAATGTGGCATTTATACATATCCTAAACAAGAATGTCATACAAAAAAGCAAAATACAAGCAACTCAAACATAAAGAAGACAAGTCAATACTTGAAAGAACACCCATCAAATACTTTCCTAGCCTAAGACAGTCTCACTCACCTTTTAAGATCACGTGTCATGGACACAACAATGAGAATCATAAAATAAAAAAAAAAAAAAATAAAAAAAAATAAAAAACTCAAACCTGGATTTAGACATAGACAGTTGACTAACTAAAACAATGTTTTAATAAATTTTGGGAATATAAAATATTATAAGGCTTTTAAAAGAAGAAACAACATAATCAACACCCTCTAATGACATAATGTACCAATGACAGTCATAATAGATACAAAAAAACCAACAAGATAATGAGACAAATAATGAAAATTAAGGTGACATATGGCATTAAGCACCTACATCTAAGATCCATAAGGAGGAAGGTGTATTTGAAATAGTAGAAGACGAATCTATATGTGAGGTCGATGACATGACAAGGGACTGGACAACAAGGAACGATTTATGCTAAGAAAAACATAAGGATCCAAAACAAATGATGACATGGTGGTGGTTTGGTGTAACATCCGGAATCCCAGGTATATTATTCTAATATTTTATTTTTGGAATTTGTGAAGGAACTCGGCGAGTTGATGCTTAGACTCGTCGAGTAGGGTCGCGGTTTATCTTCCGGTTTCGCGTTGGACTCGGCGAGTCCACGATGTTTAATGAAACCCTAATCCTCCGGGGTTGGAGCCTATTTAAGGGCACTCTTAGCCTTCCATTGTGGCTACCAGTCCCTCGAGAGCACCCTAAGTGAGCTAGATCGTTTGGTAGGAAGGAGAAGCCATATTTGATCTTTCTATCTTTGGTTTAGCAAGAAGAAGGTGATCAAGAGAAAGAGGAGATTGAAGGAGGTGTGATTCAAGTGGTTTCAGAGTCCAGAGACTTCAACTTGAGGTATTTATTCGGACCTTCTTCAGTTTTGGTATTGAAACTTAGAGTTAGGGTTTTATAACCTCTTTTGAGGATGTTTATGTGGAGCAATTGGTCCCTAATTGAGTTTATGCTTTGGATATGGACTCAAAGAGGTCTAGAGACCTTAACCCTTGGAGCTTTATGGGTTACCTTGGAAATTATGAGCTTAGGATGCCATTTTTAGGGCTAAATAACAAAATATATCATCTAGATGATATACAAGTGTCAAGGTCTGGACTTTACGTGATTATTACGCTTGGGAAAGGCTGATCTATGGATTAGAGGAACAGATCTGACCTCAGGAGGTCTATGGAGCTTTTGCATGGCATGTACTCTGTAACGCCCGGGTTTCAAGGATAAGCATTTTTGTCAATGTAATAGTCTAGGTCAAATCTTGTAACTCTTTTTGAAGTAATAACGATGAAATAGTTGAGTATTATGTGAATTATGTGTGTTTATGTGTTTATTATTTAATTATAAATGTATAATTAATAAAGAATAAAAATGAGCGTCAAAAATTAAAGTGTGAGATAATCCCGATATCTCTACATAAAGTTGTAGAATATGTCTCAAGGTTTCCGTACATATAAAGAACGTCGAAATCCGAGTTATAACGAAGAAGTTATGACCCGTCAAAGTTTCGCAATAGAACCGGCACGATACCGGGAAGCGTGAATAGTGAATTTACGATAGAGCGAGATTTAGCCTTAGCGATCTAAACAAAAGTCGTAGAATATGTTAAACTAAGAACATCGATAAAAAGAACGCCCAAATCTGACTTCGTATGAAGAAGTTATGAGATTTTAAACAGACCAATCATGTCCCGGCCTGTTAAAAATATAACTTTAAAAATAAAGTCAAAATTAGCCGACGGAGTCTAAACGAAAGTTTTAGAGTACGTATCCACCTACGCGTGGATATAAAGAACGTCAAAAACGGAGTTCGTATGAACGAGTTACAAATTATAATAGCATATTTACGTATTAAAATAAAGTATAAATCATGTATACGTACACATATATATACATATGTATATATCATTAGAAAGGTATCGACGATGCGGTCATTATAAGACTAATGTTGAGTTCTTTCGACATTAGTTTAGTACAAATATCATTAAATCCATTTAAAATAGTATTATAGAGGGGTGTTTAGTTGTTTATATAACTAAAAGGTCATTAAGTAATTATGGAGGGTAGTTTTTGAAAATTCAATTAGTATAAATAAGAGCCTTGGGCTCTCATATTTCTTGCACCATTCTCTTGATTCAAGAGTCATTCTCTCCTTATCCCTCGAGCATTTCGGTCCCTCGTGATTCGACTTCTCTTTCTGTAGTTTAGTATAGTAAGGTGAGCGCTGAAGCGCTGCACGAATCTTTCTTAGAAAGATTCAGCGACGAAGTTCTGCCCCTGCAGAGCCCGACTCCTAGCTAAAACCCCTTTGTAAGTAAGTTATGCTTACCTTATTTTAATATAGCTTATATTTAAAATTAGTATTGTTATTATGAACTTATAATAAATACTTGGGCTATTATTATGGGTTATATAAGTATTTTTTTAACGCTTATATAATAATAATAATAATAATAATAATAATAATAATAATAATAATAGCTAGACTATTAATTAGTCTCAGCGAATAATAGACTAAACTCTAGTGGTAATAATACTAGGTTTCGTCGAAGAAAATTCTATTTAAGAAGCGAAGCGCTGTCTGAGTTCGGAATCACCACCTTTTCAAGTGAGTGCATAGTTACTTTCATCTTACACATAGATATGAAGTATTTTATATATTACGTGCTATGTGTGCGTATTATCTGTATACTTGTTATCTATGCTGGATGAATGTTTTTATACAAGTTTTAAATGATTTAAACTGTATATGTATTTTATATCTACAAAAATGTTGGGGGTAAAACATGGGTAGATGTAATGAGACGATGTGTGATAAAATGATGAGAGGCCTCAATGTTGTTGTTGTTGATTCAGTCATCTAGCGGAGTATAGATGACGACCACGGACTCTTCTAGACAGTCCAGTGGAACACTAGCAGGCTCGCAACCTGTAGGTGTTTGTGAACGATGTGTTCACCGGTGTACTCCATCCCCCACATGGTTTCCTTTAGGGCATTTATTGTTGAGGAACCCCCTTAGCAGTAGTGTCCGTTCCGATGATGATCCTTAGGATAGGTCCCTTGTGATAGGTGTTTAGGGACATAAAGTGAGGATAACGGGAACGGGTAATCGGGTTATTGTTGATTGATGAAATTAATAAACTTATTTATTGTGGGTTGAAAACCCTATGTGCTCACCAGGCTCCCAAGCCTGACCCACTCAGTTTTATGTATTACAGGAAGTGGCGGTTGAGCATAGATATGATGTTGGACGAGGGATTACGGATATAGGCATGTAGATATGAAATAATGTAGTAAGGCTAATATTGTACTGTTTATACTTTTGATCTGTATGAGCATGACATCCCGAGTCTTTTAATGAAATACATTTCTATGGAAATGCTTTTAATAAATCTTTATCATATTATTGTTTTGGGACAAATTCCGCAACCCTTTTATTAAAAGATAACTCTGATTTTGAAATAAAGTATAAACAAAACCGGTCTTTTCTGGCCGTGATGTTGGGGATGTCACAGTTGGTATCAGAGCATTAGTTTAAGAGAACTAGGAATTTGTAGGATTTCTAGACTTAAACTTAGAATGCTAAGCGATGATTGTGAGGTGTGAGCACTAGCTTATTTTAGGAATTGTGCCTAAAATGATTTTATGTGCTAAATGCTTTATGCATGATATGCTATTATTTTGTTCGGATCTATGGTCTGTTGCCGACCGGATCTGGAAACCTTATGTGTTTAGGATTCTAAACGTACGACTACGATATTAGAACTAACATGTAAACGTTTCGGAGTGATAAAGACGATTTAAACGTCTATCCTAAATAAAGATCTAAATTCACCTTATTCGGTGTATAGATCAAGATGGCAAGGACCCGTAGCGGAAACGTGAACGCGAATGGAGGTAGGAACCAACCCCCAGTGATCGAGCAAATACCAATTGTGGAAGCCGCTGACGGACCAATAACGATGGCCGGAGTGCAAGCGATGATCCGGGCAATGTTGGATCATCAAATGGAGGAAACCAGGCGTTTGCTCCAGCAAAATCGAGAGGAAGCGACTATTCAGATCGAACAGCCCGAGTTGAACGAAGGGCAGACTGAAGAAGGAAACTACAGTGGGACTATTGGTCAAGCCAACCCACCGATAGTTAGGCAAAACCACCAGGATGGAGGAAATGATGGACGTGGATGCAAATACAAGGATTTCATGGCATCCAAGCCACCGAGTCTATCTGGAAGCCCGACGCCGGTGGAAGTCATGAACTGGATCTCTGAGATGGAGACAATGTTTGAGAGTTGCGAGTGTAGCAATAGGCAGAAGACCGCTCTCGCAGTTCCTCTATTGAAATCTGGAGTACTAAGCTGGTGGAAGCTATTAGCTGATTCGATGCCCAAAGGTGAAGCAAGCAAAATGTCGTGGGAGGATTTTCTGGTACAGTTGAAGATGCAATACTGCTCTGAGCAGGATCTTCTGGAGATCAAAAACGAATTCCAGAATTTGAAGAAGGGAAGAATGAGCGTTACTGAATACGCTGCAAGCCTTACTGAGAAAATGAAGCTTGTTCCTCACCTCGTCCCAATTGAACTCTCCAAGGTTAACAAATTTGCCCTCGGATTACCAGCGGACTTCGGTCCAATGGTCAAGCAAACTACCACTTTGAAAGCTGCCATCTGGGCTGCTAAGAATGTGGAGACCCAGATACGAGAGAAGGGTCTGGAGAGAGCGGAAGTGGGAGAGAAAAGGAAATTTGACGGATCCTCGAGGTCCGGTAAGAAAGGTAAATTCTCGAAGTCTGGTTCGAGAGGAGGAGGATCAGAAGCAAAGTGGTGTGACAAGTGCAAGAAGAAGCACTTTGGGAAGTGTGATGGAGGAGTCACTTGTTACAAATGCGGAAAGCCTGGGCACTATGCCAATGAATGCACCCTCAACCAGAAGGCATGTTATGGGTGTAATGAAGAAGGGCACATTTTGAAGGACTACCCGAAGAAGAAGGAGGCAGGAAGACCCAACATACCACCAAAGCCGAAGGCAAGAGCCTTCCAGATGACGCTCGAGGCTGCAAAGGAGGCAGCAGACGTCGCTTCAGGTACCTTTCTTGTAATTGGTTTGCCTACAAATATACTATTTGATTCCGGAGCCAATTACTCCTTTGTGTCGCATAAATTTAGTGTGAAATTAGCATTACCTGTAGAAAAACTTGATAACGCCCTAATTGTAGAAGTTGCCAGTGGCAAATTCGTACCTGTTAGTAATCGTATTAGGAACATCGTCATTGACCTAAACGGAAACGAATTCCATGAGGAACTATTACCCATAGAGTTAAACGGTTTCGACATCGTTTTGGGTATGGATTGGCTTAGCGCCAACGATGCCGAGATATTATGCCGAAAGAAGATAGTTAGGATAAACCCACCCAGAAAGGAATCATTTATGGTGTACGGGGACAAACGCAGAGTGAATTCTGGAATCATCTCCCTGATGAAATCCAGGAAATGTTTGTCCAAAGGATGTGCATCATACTTGGCATTCGTAATCGATGCTAAGCAGGAAAAGAAAGAGGTGCAGAATATACCGGTTGTGTACGATTATCCGGAAGTCTTTCCCGAAGATCTTCCCGGATTACCACCTGATAGGCAAGTGGAGTTTCGTATAGACTTGTTACCAGGAACAACACCGATAGCAAAGGCACCTTACCGATTAGCACTGATGGAGATGAAGGAGCTCATGATGCAACTTCAGGAGCTGTTGGACAACGGTTTCATTCGACCTAGTTCATCACCCTGGGGAGCTCCGGTGTTATTCGTAAAGAAGAAGGATGGAAGCATGAGGATGTGCATAGACTACCGAGAGCTGAATAAGGCAACGGTGAAGAACAAGTATCCATTACCGAGGATTGATGATCTATTCGATCAGCTGCAAGGTTCGAGCTACTTCTCAAAGATCGATCTTAGGTCAGGATATCATCAGCTGAAGGTGAGAGAGCAGGATATTGAGAAGACTGCATTCAGAACAAGATATGGACACTACGAGTTCTTGGTTATGTCATTCGGACTAACCAATGCTCCCGCAGCATTCATGGATTTGATGAATAGGGTTTGTAAACCATTCCTCGATAAATCTGTGATAGTGTTCATCGACGACATTCTCATCTACTCGAAAAGCCAGGAAGAGCATGGCAAGCATCTACGAGAAGTGTTGGAGGTGTTAAAGAAGGAGAAGCTTTTTGCAAAGTTCTCCAAATGCGACTTTTGGATACGGGAAGTCCAATTCTTGGGTCATGTTGTTAACCAAGAGGGAATAATGGTTGACCCCGCAAAGATCGAGGCTGTAATGAAGTGGGAACGTCCGAAGAGTCCCATGGAGATTCGAAGGTTTCTAGGATTAGTCGGATATTACCGATGATTTATCCAAGGCTTTTCTTCAATAGCTGCTCCATTAACAACTTTGACCCATAAAGGAGCTACGTATACATGGAGTGAGAAGCACGATGAGGCGTTCAAGAAGCTAAAGAAGAAGTTATGTGAAGCACCGATACTTTCTCTACCCGATGGAGTCGAAGATTTCGAGGTTTACAGTGATGCATCTGGAGTCGGGTTGGGTTGTGTTTTGACCCAAAGAGAAAAGGTGATAGCATACGCATCTCGACAATTGAAAGAGCACGAAAAGAACTACCCCACTCATGATCTGGAGTTGGCAGCGGTAGTATTCGCCTTAAAGATATGGAGGCATTACCTCTACGGCACGAAGTGCAAGCTCTTCACTGATCATAAGAGTCTCCAGTATCTCTTTAATCAGAAGGAGTTGAACATGAGGCAACGACGTTGCCTAGAACTTCTCAAGGACTACGACTGTGAGATACTTTACCACCCGGGTAAAGCAAATATTGTTGCTGATGCTCTCAGTCGGAAAGTCAATCTTGAAAAGAAAAGGCCAAGAGCGTTAAGAATTGAAGTCATCTCGACGATTATGGAAAGTATCAGGAAAGCTCAAGAAGAAGCTTTAGAGAAGAATGACCGAAAGGAAGAACGTTTGGGAAGAACGTTAGTGTTCGGTACAAACAGTCGAGGACTGAAGGTATTCCAAGATCGAATTTGGGTACCTAAGATGGGAGGAATAAGAGATCTTCTGATGGAAGAAGCACATAAGACCATGTACTCAATTCATCCCGGTAGCACTAAAATGTATAAGGACTTAAAACCCTACTACTGGTGGCCGACGATGAAGCTCGATGTTGCGAAGTATGTGGCCGAGTGTGTGACATGTGCGAGAGTCAAGGAACAACATCAAAAACCGTATGGAAGTTTAGAACCTTTACCTGTACCCATGGGTAAATGGGAAGACATCACCATGGATTTTGTGACTAAACTACCCAGGACGAAGAGCGGACACGGCATGATTTGGGTAGTGGTGGATCGTTTCACCAAAAGTGCACACTTCATAGCAGCCAACGAGAAGTGGTCTATGGATAAGCTCGCAAATGCTTACGTGAAGGAAATTGTAAGACTTCACGGTGTCCCTCTTACGATTGTATCAGATCGTGATAGTCGTTTCACATCAAGGTTTTGGAGGAGTCTACAAGAGGAGTTGGGTACAAAGTTGTGTTTGAGTACTGCTTACCATCCGCAAACTGATGGTCAGAGCGAAAGAAGGATTCAGACGTTGGAAGATATGCTGAGAGCATGTACCCTCGAATTCCAAGGGAATTGGGACGAGCACTTACCTCTGGTAGAATTTTCCTACAACAATAGTTTTCACTCGAGCATCAAGATGACACCTTATCAAGCCTTGTATGGACAGAAGTGTCGTACGCCATCTTGTTGGCTAGAAGCTGGAGAGAAGCAGTTTATGGGCCCCGAGATAGTCCATGAGACTGCTGAGAAGTTGAAGATGATTAGGGAAAGAATGTTAGTAGCTCAGGTTCGTCAGAAGAGCTATGCTAACAAGAAAAGACGACCGATAACCTTTGAAGTTGGGGATTCCGTTTTGCTTAAAGTCTCACCATGGAAGGGACTTATACGATTTGGGAAACGAGGAAAGTTGAGTCCAAGGTTTATTGGACCGTCCAAAGTTCTTCAGAAGATTGGGAATCAAGCTTACAAGCTGGAATTGCGCGAAGAACTCAATGGTATTCATAACACCTTCCATGTGTGTTATTTGAGGAAATTCATGGGAGATGTTCCCGATATAATTCCAATCTCATAGTTAAGGTTGGATGAGAATAAAAGGCTGATCGAAGAGCCTGAGGCAATTGTTGACCGTAAGACTAAGAAGTTACGATGCAAGATGGTCGACTTAGTGCTAGTCCGATGGAAACATTCGAATGGGCCGAATCTCACTTAGGAAACAGAGGATGACATGATGAGTCGCTATCCACATCTGTTTGCTGATGCATGATTCCGGGAGGGAATCATCCTAAGGGGGAGAGAATTGTAACGCCTGGGTTTCAGGGCTAAGCATTTTTGTCAATGTAATAGTCTAGGTCAAATCTTGTAACTCTTTTTGAAGTAATAACGATGAAATATTTGAGTATTATGTGAATTATGTGTGTTTATGTGTTTATTATTTAATTATAAATGTATAATTAATAAAGAATAAAAATGAGCGTCAAAAATTAAAGTGTGAGATAATCCCGATATCTCTACATAAAGTTGTAGAATATGTCTCAAGGTTTCCGTACATATAAAGAACGTCGAAATCCGAGTTATAACGAAGAAGTTATGATCCGTCAAAGTTTCGCAATAGAACCGGCACGATACCGGGAAGCGTGAATAGTGAATTTACGATAGAGCGAGATTTAGCCTTAGCGATCTAAACAAAAGTCGTAGAATATGTTAAACTAAGAACATCGATAAAAAGAACGCCCAAATCTGACTTCGTATGAAGAAGTTATGAGATTTTAAACAGACCAATCATGTCCCGGCCTGTTAAAAATATAACTTTAAAAATAAAGTCAAAATTAGCCGACGGAGTCTAAACGAAAGTTTTAGAGTACGTATCCACCTACGCGTGGATATAAAGAACGTCAAAAACGGAGTTCGTATGAACGAGTTACAAATTATAATAGCATATTTACGTATTAAAATAAAGTATAAATCATGTATACGTACACATATATATACATATGTATATATCATTAGAAAGGTATCGACGATGCGGTCATTATAAGACTAATGTTGAGTTCTTTCGACATTAGTTTAGTACAAATATCATTAAATCCATTTAAAATAGTATTATAGAGGGGTGTTTAGTTGTTTATATAACTAAAAGGTCATTAAGTAATTATGGAGGGTAGTTTTTGAAAATTCAATTAGTATAAATAAGAGCCTTGGGCTCTCATATTTCTTGCACCATTCTCTTGATTCAAGAGTCATTCTCTCCTTATCCCTCGAGCATTTCGGTCCCTCGTGATTCGACTTCTCTTTCTGTAGTTTAGTATAGTAAGGTGAGCGCTGAAGCGCTGCACGAATCTTTCTTAGAAAGATTCAGCGACGAAGTTCTGCCCCTGCAGAGCCCGACTCCTAGCTAAAACCCCCTTGTAAGTAAGTTATGCTTACCTTATTTTAATATAGCTTATATTTAAAATTAGTATTGTTATTATGAACTTATAATAAATACTTGGGCTATTATTATGGGTTATATAAGTATTTTTTTAACGCTTATATAATAATAATAATAATAATAATAATAATAATAATAATAATAATAGCTAGACTATTAATTAGTCTCAGCGAATAATAGACTAAACTCTAGTGGTAATAATACTAGGTTTCGTCGAAGAAAATTCTATTTAAGAAGCGAAGCGCTGTCTGAGTTCGGAATCACCACCTTTTCAAGTGAGTGCATAGTTACTTTCATCTTACACATAGATATGAAGTATTTTATATATTACGTGCTATGTGTGCGTATTATCTGTATACTTGTTATCTATGCTGGATGAATGTTTTTATACAAGTTTTAAATGATTTAAACTGTATATGTATTTTATATCTACAAAAATGTTGGGGGTAAAACATGGGTAGATGTAATGAGACGATGTGTGCTAAAATGATGAGAGGCCTCAATGTTGTTGTTGATGATTCAGTCATCTAGCGGAGTATAGATGACGACCACGGACTCTTCTAGACAGTCCAGTGGAACACTAGCAGGCTCGCAACCTGTAGGTGTTTGTGAACGATGTGTTCACCGGTGTACTACATCCCCCACATGGTTGCCTTTAGGGCATTTATTGTTGAGGAACCCCCTTAGCAGTAGTGTCCGTTCCGATGATGATCCTTAGGATAGGTCCCTTGTGATAGGTGTTTAGGGACATAAAGTGAGGATAACGGGAACGGGTAATCGGGTTATTGTTGATTGATGAAATTAATAAACTTATTTATTGTGGGTTGAAAACCCTATGTGCTCACCAGGCTCCCAAGCCTGACCCACTCAGTTTTATGTATTACAGGAAGTGGCGGTTGAGCATAGATATGATGTTGGACGAGGGATTACGGATATAGGCATGTAGATATGAAATAATGTAGTAATGCTAATATTGTACTGTTTATACTTTTGATCTGTACGAGCATGACATCCCAAGTCTTTTAATGAAATACATTTCTATGGAAATGCTTTTGATAAATCTTTATCATATTATTGTTTTGGGACAAATTCCGCAACCCTTTTATTAAAAGATAACTCTGATTTTGAAATAAAGTATAAACAAAACCGGTCTTTTCTGGCTGTGATTTTGGAGATGTCACATACTCGCCGAGTTGTTCTTGAGACTCGGTGAGTTGAGTCGGGGTAGCCCCGCGATTCTTACCTGGGGACTCGTCGAGTAAAGGAAGGGAATCGACGTGTTAAATAGGACTAAAAGAGTTAAGTGGACACAGGTGGACTCGCCGAGTCGGGTCAAAGTTTGACCGTTGATTTTGGTTGACTTTTAGGGTTTGGTCAACAATGAGGGCCTTTAAGCCAAGGAAGGGGTAAAATGGTCTTTTACCCTTCTGAGAGTGCTTAGAGAGAGTAGAGTCTAGTTCTGAGAGTTATATTTATGAAAGTATTACTTTATGTGTTTAGCCGGAGGCTAGATCGCATTCCTACCGAGTCAGTGATTTACCGGGACATCTGAGGTGAGTCTTCTCACTATACTTTACCTTGAGTGGTAATAGAGTTATGTGCCAAAGTTATTGTATGCTATTTATGTGATGTGTTGCACTGCATTATTTCTATGTGATTTATGTCGTGTGTATATGAGAGTTATAACCGGAAGGTTCACAGAGCTAGGACCAGAGAGTCCACAGAGTTAGGGCCCAAGGGCCCACAGAGTTATAGCCTCGAGTGGCTAGTATGCGTGATGTGTTGTATTTTGGGGAACTCACTAAGCTTTACGCTTACAGTGTTATGTGTTATGTGTTTCAGGTACCAGTGATGATCGCGGGAATGCGCCGACATGACTCGTATACACGCATGGATTTTTATGTATTTGATCTTGGGAACTATTTTTGTGAACCAAAGTATTGATACAATGGGATTTTGTTTTAAATGTGTTTAAAAATGTGAAAATTTGTTTTAAATTTTACGGTGTTACAATTGGTAGTATTAACAACATGCTCTAGTGAAGATGCAACAGTTGTAGTGTTAAAGTGAGGAGGACGAGGTGACCATGAAGTAGGACCTCAAGGAGGTAGCTAAAATGATCCAGATAGTATGTTTTTGGTATGGAAGTCGTCGTCGTTGTTGTTTTCCTTTGTTAATAAATAACGAACACTTGAATTTCCAATGGTTATTTTGTTACGTAAATCACGTTCATCATAATCAGATTTAGAAGTTGGTATGTTGCGGTTTGTAGTGAGAGATCATTGTAGGACAACAAAAATAATCAGGGAAGTAAATGGTTTAGATTCTTTGCCGGCCTAAGGTTTAAGACAGTCTTTTCTACTATCCTTTCATGAACAACTAAATCAACCCTTAGAATTGAAGTATTCATCCATATAATAATTGTAGAGTTACCAATCTCCTAAAACTCAATAGATATTACAAAAATGGATAGTTTTCTCATATGTAGGTTTAACTTGTGTAGTGATAACATAACCTCCTATATACTTCCTACGTAGTTTTTCATAATCTTAGACAATTTGGTTGACATTTTTTACAATTTAAACTCTGGCATCAAGCTCCATTTTTTTCATTTAAATGAGCTTTAATTTGCATCAACAAAGACTAATTAAATCACTAAGTAAGAGTTTCATCTAATATACGAAGAGCTTATAAAAATAGTTTTTTTTTTTTTTTTTTTGTAACGGCAAAACTATTATTAAACTTCTAGCAAAAAGCTAGAGGCAAAAGAAAGCAAACAAAATACAAGACATAGGAAACCAAATTACATGACAACCCAATGGAAAGACACCAAAATTCATTGTTCATATTTCATTCCCTTTATATTAATATATTAACCCATACGAAAGTTAATATTTTTATGTCTTCAAACACCTTGGTTGGGGAGGAGTGAAATTGTTAAAGAGAAAGATCATTCCTAGCTCTCCAAACTCTCCATAAAATAGTGCTTTTTTGTTAAAGCCAAATCTTTTTGTGGTTTTATCACTTGTACAAGTAGATAAAACCTCAAAAAGTAGAAGGATATAAAACGTATGTTACGAAACTACAAGGAAGAAAAAGGAAATAAGAAAAGTCTGTAAAATCATCCGCAAAAATGGTGGCTTAACGAACTAAACAGAAAATGGCGTTAATTTTCCCCTCATCTTCAACCTTCATCAGTTTCAGCCACAAATCCCGCCATCAACTTCACCATCTGACCGCCATTAAAGCACAGAACACGTCGTCATCACCAGAGTCTGCCGAATCAAGCGATGAGACCTCTTCGTCCCTCAAATCCGAGTCACCTCCCCTAGGGTTTGGCTCGACTTCTTCCGTTTCTACATCATTTCCGGTGAAGAAGCAGAAAGGTAAGAAGGAAAGAGCTCGGATTATTCGCCGAGATCCTGTTGAAACTCCTAAATTTGCTTCTCAACAAGCGGAAAGAGGAGGAGAGGCGTCAAATGAGCAGGGCATCAATGAGCGCGCTTTTCTTCTTGCTTGGTTAGGGCTAGGTTCGCTAATTATTTTTGAAGGGCTTGCTCTTGCTGCTTCAGGTATTGCAAATTATAACTTCGAATTGAAATTAAGCACAATCAGTTATAGTTATCAACCAATTGGATTTTATTCTCACCAACTTAGTGTTAAGAATTTAGATCGAGTAAACTAAATATTTCTTCCACGAATCTGAACAGTTCTGACAAACTAAACCTAGGAGCTGCATATATGTTTGTTAGCACCTTGCACTTAAATTTGAAGAGAGGAGGAGATTGAACATTGTTGATCTTTATCCAAGTTCTATGATTTTTCTTGAACAATCTCAAATGACGATTTTGTAGTTCATCCCTCTTTATCTTCTACCATATTGGGATCAAAAAGGGGGAAAGTGGGGATGATTTGAAGAATGGAATAGCATGACATTTTATTATATTCATGATTTGTGTTCTGGGCTTGATTGTAATGCTTTGTGTGTACAGGTTTCCTTCCTGAAGAATGGGATGCTTTGTTTGTGAAGTATCTTTATCCATCATTTACCCCAACTGTGTTCTTGTTTGTTGCTGGAACAGTTGTCTATGGAGTCGTTAAGTATCTGGAAAATGAGAAACCCAATAGCTCAAATTGATCTTGCATGTAATCTTATACTTTATCTTTATATAAAGGGCTAAATGTAATAAAAAGCAATCTACTTTCTATTTTTTCTCTCATTATAGCAATGAGTAAATTGCTACCTGTTGTACCAAATAAGTTCTTTTATTAATTAATTCTTTTTTATGTCATCGGAGCTTGAAGCATGTGAGATTCAAACATATATCGAGTCAATTTCGTTTTGGATAAATGATCATCTGTCATATTGGTATAATTCAAACTAGAAAAGTAGGCTTAGTGACTTGATATGCTACAAAACTTGTTCAATGCATATAATAAAAAAGTGACATTGATAGTTGGTTACTCATCCAACGCCTAGCCCAAAATATAACATATAGAATGAAAGAACTTAAAATTTTATAATACATTTTTTTTTTTAAATTAATAGCTAGCATTAAAGTCGGTTTTTTAACCTAAACTCAAATAAATTGGGCCTAACCAGCCCTTGAAACAAACATAGCCATTTGTAGGCATGCAAAAACCGGTTTTTTTTTATGAACCGGACCGGTTCAGAAAACCGGTTCGGTTCAAGTCCAAGTAGTCAAAACCGGTTCACACCAAAACCGGTTCGGTTCCAAACCGGTTCACACCAAAAAATATCCGAACATATGTAAACCGGTTCGGTTTATTAGAAACCGGCTCAACGAAAACCGGTTCAGAAAATCGGTAAAAAACTGGTTCAAAACCGGTTCGACGCAAATAAGGTTTTCTAATTTTTTTTTTTGGGCTAATAAGTGGAAAATAGGAATGGTTCAAAACCGGTTCGATGCAAAAAACCGGTTCAAAACCGGATCAAAAAACTGGTTCAAAAAACCGGTTCTCAAAAAACCGGTTCGAAACCGGATCACACGGTCAAAATAGCGAATTGGTTCGGTCTGGAGGTTCGGTTCTTCGGGGGTTCGGTTCATGCCTGAACCGGTTCGGAGGTAAACCGGTTTCCGGTTCACTGACCGGTTCGGTTTGTGAACCGGTTTTTTTGGTCACCTCTAGCCATTTGCTTCAAAACGTGGCCCGCAAATTTGTCCAAACAACTACAAAGTAATTCATTTTTTTTTTTGGGAAAATGATCTATAAAAGTAACGTAGTTTTTGATTTGTATACGATAGTCCGAATTGTTTTTTTTTCCTTGTAAAATAAGTCATTTAACTTATTGTTTTGTATATATTCGGTCTTTATGACCTACTACTCCAAGTTATAACAAACATGGTTGCTCCAGGTTAAGTTCTCAATCCATACACATTTAGTCTTTGATTTTTTTTGTTGCAAAATAAATCCTTGTTGTTTGTGTACACATTTAGTCCTTATGACATGTTTTATTTAGGTTTTGCTCACATGACATCCTACGTATTCCCTCACTCATATTAATAACCTATTTCACGAACCGGTCAAATAACGATGGTGCCCTAGTTTTCTCCAAGAAGAAGATGTATTTGGTTTCAATTTCATTTGACTCCATAGCAAACAATGAGATTTTTTGTGATTGCTTTCTCCCAACTCGAATTAGGACTTCCAAGACAAAACAACACCATAAAAAAAGTTTAGAGTCTTCCCTAAATAAGTGGAATGTCAATTTTGACCATTTTCCTGGAAATGAGTTTTTTTTTATTATTTTTTTCAAATTAACCCAAAATTTTAAAGATGAGTTCGTGTGTAACACAAAATGATTGCTATTATTATTAATAGTATAACCAATTGTAATTAATGTTAACACTATCTCCAACAATTGAAATCATTATGACTAATGTATTTCTTCTCCTGATGTAATGTAGTTGATATTGCTATTGAATAAAATTTGTATTGGTATTAAATATAGTTCGTATTGTACTATCATAATTACAAATATCAATAATGCAATGATATACCAAACCCATGACATGTAACACATGATACCAGTGTTTAGACGAGCCACATATGAGAATATGTCATTAATTATTGTCCAACATAAGATGACACGTGAACAAACTCTGAAGAAACACATCTTAAGGATTGAATATATACAAAAACAACAGAGACTTATTTTGAAAAAAAAAAACATCAAGAACCAAATTGAAAACTTAACTTGTAGTAGTTGGTCATAAAGATTGAATGTAAACAACAACAACAATAACTTCAAGGGCTTATTTTACATCTTTTGCATATGTTAGACAAAATTAGCAGCTGGTGGTTTACTTGCATATTTTGAAAAAAATAGTTATAAGGTTTTGAAAGATATACAAATGACATAAATTATGAAAGATCTAAGAAACTATTTAAAGTAGTTTTTGAATTTAAAGTTTTTGTTTAAATTAAAAACTTTAAGTTCAAACATCCAAACAAAACTTTTTCTTGAAGCATAAACTTTTTCTTTAAGCATAATTTTTGAAATCCTATATATTTTTTAAGATCCATCTACAATTTCATCTTTGCTATAACGTTTTTTTTTTCATTTATAAAAATAATAACATTGAATTTTTAATTATATATTTTAATGTTTTTGAGAAAAAGACATATTTAACTAAAATCATTAATCATTTCTCAAAAAATACAAAAGAATAAGAAAATGATCCACATAGTAAAGAAAACGTCTGTGACACCTCTTTGTCTGCGATTTAACCAAATGGCCTGCAATTTCAAGGGCCCATCTACAATTTCATATTTGCTGTAAAAAATATATTATTTTGGCATTTGCAAAAATGGCATTCCCATCTGTGATTTTCTTTTCTGAAAACTATAATTTTATCATTGATTTTTTTATGAAGAAAAGAAATCTTCCATCACGTTTGTATGATTTTTTAATACACGGAAATGTGCATTAAAGACTTATACAATTGCATATAAGAAAGTCATTTATGATTTTTTTTGTTCAATGTGTTATCGTACAATATTTTAAAGCATAAGGCACAAGTATTTTTAGCTTTAAAAGAATATTTAAGAAGATAGACAAGTCATTTGTGCACAAATTATACAAGTCATTATTGCACAAATCGTACATTAAGTCTTGTATAATCGTAGATAGACAAGTCATTTGTGTTTTCCTCTCAACCAATACAAGTTTTAATGCATAAAATACAAGTTCTTAAAGCATTAACTACAATGTGTTTTAAAAACAATTATATTTTAAAAATTACCTTATAAAATGCAAACAAAATAACTAAAAATCAGATCATTTACAATATTATTAAAGGCAATCCGGTTTTAACCATTGGAAAGAATTCATTGAGACTCAAAAAGTGAAAATAAGGCTAAATTTGTTTTTTAAGGGTTTAAACACATTGGATAGCCATGAAATCATAGATGAATCGTGAAATTACGGGCAGGACATGTCATATACGGTTTCTTTAGCTATTTAGGTTATTTCCTTAATTTTTGACTATTTTGGTAAATGTTTAAGGTTTTTGCTCGTGTTTTTTTATGTCAATTTACATTTGTCATCTAACTTATCAACTAATTTTTATCAAACACTATTACTTGATTAATTTGTAAGACAAAAGGTATTTTCTTTGGCTTATAGCTAACTTTTCGACTAGTTTTCCAAACAAAACTTAAACAACTATTAAAAATCTGTCAATACCCATTATTCTTTACAATTAAACACATCAAATTCCATTCCGTATTGTATGTACACATTATAAATACTCATTTACCTCTAGTCACAACTCAATTGGGTGTTGCACCACGTTTGTTTGTCTTGTATGTGTGCTTATCTCTCTTTTCATATACTTGACATCATTTTGTATACATTTGGTCGGTGCACCCTATCTCAACTTCCATTGTGATGGCACCAGTGCATCCCCAAGCCCATTCACCAACACCTTTGTTCCAAAAAGAAGTCAATTTGCAACAACTTTACAACAATCTTTCTTTGTCATCCATTTATGGTTTTGGCCTTTTGGGATTGGATGATTATGTATTGATTCAGTGGTCCAGAAGCAGGGGTGGGGGTCTGAATTACTTAAGCACATGGACTGTTGGCCAGTTAGGTTAGGTACCTACAAGTAGATACATATAGCTAGAGTGGTCTCTTGTGTACAATGATTTGCTCTTTTAAGTTTCTCTATAAATTAGCAACACATATTAGAGATCAAACTAGCTTTTAAATCGTTGTGTTTTTATTAAGACATAACTTAATTCAATAAATGCTTAACAGAGAAAGCACAACTTAATTTTTAAAAAATGATTAAAACGGACCTTTTTTTTGCATGAAATTCTATCTTTTTAAAATTTGTATAGTCTTTCCTTTCCCTTTCACATTTATGCCATCATTCTTTTAAATACCATTTTTTAAACCATGGTCTAGGCTTAACGAGAGCTTGATTGGTTTAGGATATTTCACTTTTCATGCTCCTTAATTGATCGAATTTTGATTTTGACACTCTTCTCGATTTTTTATTTATTTCACTTTTTTTTTTTTTTTTTTTTTTTTTGAATCCTTGCAACAATTATGAGTCATTTTCAATTAAATCGCCCTATGTCCTATGACCAATAGCATTTTATATTATGGTTTCCATTGATTGCTTTTGTATCTATTTATAGAAGTTGATCTACAACTAATATCATATAAGATACAATAAAGAAATATTTTACTTTAATATTAAGTATGTCATTTTCGATAAAATACGACAAAGGAAGATGTTACTTTAATGGCATATGTAATCTTTTAATGAAAAGTGGAAATTAAGTCAAATTGGAATATTAGTTGACAGCTTTCTTATCTTATAATGATGACAAAAATGGTCAAATTGAGGTTCTAAAACCTCCCATTAATTATTTTATCTGCCGTACAAAAAAATATTTTATCTAAATTTTCACTTTAAATACATTCTATAATCCTTTAATATATTTTGTATAAAATATATTTGTTTGTGATGTGTTTATTCACTTGATTACAACATATAGCAGAAAATGTTTTATTTCAAATATTTTTATTAGAAACGAAATAAAATTTTTGATGAAGGTAAATCAATGTCATCATGTAACAAAGAATAAACATCTTAATTGATATCTAACATCCAAAAGTACGAATGAGCTAAATAGAGTTAATGTAAGCACAATTGCATATTAACTGATGTACTCTTCAGAACACTATTGGTTCATTTATCGCGGCATTAAGTAACATGCCTTGATTTAATGTTATCATTGTTGGGTATAATTTTAAATAAAAATAGAGTTTATCCAATCGAAATGTATGTAAATGAAACAAATATATACGACGTTTTGGAAAAAATAGTTGTTAGCTGGAAGCGTATAACGGGTAGTTGATAGCGGAAAGTTATAACTTTTATTTGTTATATAAGTGTTTGGCAAAAGTATCTGGAAGCTTTTGAAATGGAAGATAATTTGTACACAACAATTTTTCTCCATATACAACAATTGATGCTTTAAAACGTTGTACTGTACAACTCTATAATGCATAAATTATTGTGTACGGTAAAAAAATGTTGTGGACGAATTACTTCCCTTTTGAAATATATAAAATTACATAAAAAGACAATTGATTAAAAATAAATAAATATATAAATATACTTTTAAGGGTAATTATGGAAATTGATTTCAAAAGCTCAGTAACGTTTTGTTAAACGCTATATGAAGTAGTTTTTAAATTTGGAGCATTTTATTTAAACTAAAAGTTAAACGCTTATACTACCAAATAAAACTTTTTGTTTAAATTAGAACGGTTTGTCAAAATTTAAAAGTTAGAAACTCCCAAACGCTTCCAAAAGTTCGGTATCAAACACACCCATAATATATATTAACCCGCTAAAACCCAAATATAACAATTAAAAAAATGGTTATAAAAAGTAAATAAATTAAAAATAAACTATCAATCAAGCATTAAAGTTAAATTAGATTGAGAACCACCGAAATATTTTGGGGACCAGTCAAGTACGCCAATTCACGGGCGGAATTATAGGAGAAAAGGGGATAGAACGAAATATTATATATTTCGTATGTCCTGTGATAAATAATTGTATCTGATATATTTTAGAATTGACTAATCAATAAAAACATATTATATATTTTTCTATAAATAAAGTATAAATTCTACTATAATAAAAGTAATTATTTAACTAAAGAAATATAACTAAAAGATCAAAAATATTGCTCCAGTGTTAGATGGTGTAAGACAAATAAAAAAACATATGATATTGGCCAAAGAAAAAATAATATGGTATCGAGATGAAATTGAAAAAGCGTCTAATCCAAAACAAAGGTGGCGGAAAAGCAGCAAATCGGCGCCTAAAAAGCATCTATTCTTTTTACCTAATAAATAACAAACTAAAACAATAACCCACACTCCTCTGTACTTTTATTTTTCTTTTTTAATCACCATTTATAGTCATCTATGTGATTTTTATGTTTAAAATGTGAAAATTTCAAAAGAAACAGAAAAACGAACATTTAAAACCATAAAAAGACTAAACAAATTTATTTTGATATTTTAATCTTACAATGCAATATTTATTTAAGTCTGAGTTTTTATGATAATTAACTTCAAACAAGACTAAGGAATAAAATCATAAAATGACCATGTATTTTCATATATACATAGTAATAGCATTATAAAAATGTCTCTATTACGTTCAGCTAAACGTGTTCTTTTTTATTAGTTTACCAATATTTTAATGTAAGGCAATACCTACTACTAACTACTTGACTATTTGCACAACATATTATTTGAAAACCAATTACATACACTATCGTTGGTGCTATTATAGACATCACTTAACAAGGTCTTGAAAATGATCAAAATGTTATAGTTCTCACTTTTCATTATTTAAAAAGTTGGTTAGGATCTCATATATTAATCTACTTATACATATAATGTTAATCATCAATGAAAAGACACAATTAATCCAAGAATCTAATGTACACTTGTGCTATAAGACTACCCTTTCGGTCTCACCATCCATCCATAAATTAAAAGAAAATCAAAACTAAATAATATTTAGTGATATGGGTCGCGTACACAACCCAATATCGCCATAGCTTACCTCTTTTTAATAATATTACTTTAGTGGTGGAGTTAAATTACTATTGTAATTAAAACTAATTTTGTTAGTAATTGCTTTTTATTTTGAATAAAAAATAAATAAAATATATCAAAATACGTAATTAATTTTTCTCTACGATATGATACCAATATCGATATTTTTTTCTTTAAATATTTTTTTAATATAGATTTGGATTGGGTTGGATTGCTAATGGGAATAAAAGATTGAGTTTAATTGAGTTGTGGATGATGAAGAGAGAGAAATTAATTTTTTAATATATGACTGAGTTAGAATGGGTTGTGAATGAGGATAATCTAAGAGCAAGAACATGTACACTACTAGACCATATACTCCGCTACCACCACACTCCCATTTAAAGTAGTACACAATATCAAGAACCCATGAACTTCATTCTTGATGATTTCTTATCTTCTCCTCTATTTGATCCTTCAATTCCCTCAACCCTTGATCAAGAATCTTTGTTCCTAGGTCGATTATTCTCCAGTTTCCTCACTCAAATTCACCTTGGGTGAATTTAATGTAAAAGCACATGGCTTGAGTATTTTCATAAGTATAATGCCTAAATTGGAATGTCTAAAAAGTTACGATGCATGAATTTGTCTATTGTCAAAGCACACGACTCATGGGAACCCAATAGCCTTCCTTGAAACCCATGGCTCTTGTGTTTTGCATTTACAAATAGCATACGGCACGCATAGTCTAATGTCCTTTTGAAGCCAAATTATTCGTTTTGCATCTAAAAATTCAATAATTTTACTCAAGTTTCCTTACATTATCCTTGATAAGTTCTAATCTTCAAATGCACTTGAAATTCCATAAAAAAAACGTAGAAGCCAACGTGCTCATCACAATTCATAAAGTTTATTGTAAAACGAGTAATATGCATTAATCTATAATTGAAGAGTGATACGTATCTAAGATGGTATTCTAGACCACCCCCATGGCCTGACCCGTACAAGTCTTGAAGCAGAAAGCTTGAACACACGTTGCATGTGGACGACCAAGTCAAATTTCCATTTGCAAAAAGAAGTAGTTTTCTCAAGTTAGGGCTCACCCACATTTCAGTTCAGTATGCATGTTTCCTTATTTCTAGTTAGCAAGTTATTTCATTTCCTATAAATAGTAATCATCGTTGGCATGGATATTAAGCAAAAAAAAAAAAATTAATGAAATTATTATGTTATTTTAGTCTATCTTTTTCATCTTAATTATTGGGAGATTAACAATCTCAAATTGGCTTCTATGAGTGGTGCCTTCATTCTTATTCATCATGCCTCCCCGCGAAGATCTGTTAACCGATAACACACCGCCAACTATCCACGAGAAACTCTCCACACTCATTGCTATTTCCACCGTCTTGATGCAGTTATCACACAAATGACCACCATCAACACCCTTATGATCTGAATTCAAACCGAAACCATGGCCAAAATTATGTCGCCTCCGCCTCCGCTTCCACCACATAATCAACAACGAATGTCGTTGCCACCACAATTACCAACAACAACGTTATCCACACCGCCACTGCCACAACCACTAGGGATGAGCATAGGCGGGTACCCGCCTCATTTGGCGAGAACCGAAACCAGAACCGGCGGTTCCTAGAAAGTTAGAACCAGAACCGGAACCGTTCTAGGCGGTTCTTAAATTTTTGGAACCAGTCCCGGAACTGGCGGTTCCAGTTCCGGAAGCGAGTAACCCGGCTACATTAACTCTGTTAACTTTTATCGATAAAACCGCAACTTAGTTCGATCCAAATCGAATCAATTCAGACCAAAAAGGGACAGAATGAGACCAATATATTCTAAACCGGTGTAAGTAACACACATATATTTATATGAAACACTTATATATATATATATATATATATATATATATATATATATATATATATATATATATATATATATATATATATATAAACCGGTTTCGGCGGGTACCCATCGAGTAGCGGTTCCGAAAAAAATAAGAATTGGAACCAGAACCGCTTAAGGCGGTTCCATAACTTTAGGAATCGGAACCGGAACCGCATAAGGCAGTTCTAGTTCCAGAACCAGCAGTTCCGAGGCGGTTCCGATTCCAAAAGCGGGTACACAGTTCCGATGCTTATCCCTAACGGCCACATCTGCCTAAAAAACCATTGCAATTGCCCATGTCAACATCCAGGCAATTTCGACTCGTCACATTTCCACCGTTACCGTAACTGCCGCCGTCGAAAGTAACATCCAGGCAATTTCAACTCGTCACATTTCAACCGTTCAATCCACAGTTTCCCGCTCCTGTTGTTGTATGCACCTGTATGCAGGACCTTGAGGACAAGGTCCATTTAAAGGATGGGGGAATTGATACGTGTCTAAGATGGTATTCTAGAGACAAAACTGCAAATTTGGTCCTTGTGGTCTGCCAAAACCTTTGGATGGGGTCCAAATAGTTTCCAGCTTGCACCATAGGTCCAAAATCAAGGTTTTCATGGGTTTTTAGTCCATTCCGCCATTGACCGTTTGTTTGGAGCCGTTAGTGCCTTCACGTGCCCTCCATGTGAGGGCATTTTGGTCATTTTAGGTCCTAGCCTCCGTTGCCGCCACTTCAATTAACAAGATTGCAGACTGTACTCACTCCTTCGTCTTCTACTCATACCTCTTGATTCAAACACAAAAACCCTAACGATCGTCTGAAAATTGGATTGTGTTCATGCTTTTGAAAATGTGGGGACTTAGAAATGTTGGAGAGATTGTCAACGTTCAAGAAGTTTATGGTAAGATTCAAACTTAGAAAAACTCTGTATTTTATGATCAAGCTTCAAACCTTGAAAAACTCTAACTAACAATCGTCTCTTTCTGTTTTGAAGATGGGTACCCCAACATATTCTCTATTGAACTTCATCACGGAGGGAGTTTCACAAAGTTTCCAAATATCAGGTATATTAATGTCCAAGTAAGGTACTTTGATGTTGTCGACATTGATGAATTTTCTATTCATGAACTAGACTTGATGATGAGAGAATTAGGGTATGATGGTACTGAAATCATGTATTACCATTTCCGTTTACCTAATGAAGGATTTGACTTTGGACTCCGAGCATTAGGTAACGATGATGATGTGCGTAATCTCTCACGGTATGTTACCCATAATAACAAAATGATTAAAGTGAACACAGAGCATGGTCAAACGAACTTGCTTACATATTTTATGTCCCCAACTGGTCCAAGAAGGGTTATAATAGAAGACATGGAGAAGCTGGATTCCATTAGACCCTCATCACCTGTAGTTGCTCATGAAGTGGTAACTCCAATCCAAATTGATGTTGGTGAGGGTGATTTAGGGTTAGCATTAACCTTGTACAAATCATCAACACCTGAATTTAGTAGGTGTAAAGGTTGGAAACATAGTAAAGGGGCATCGTCTTGTAGTAGAAAGCTTAACTTGGATTGGGAAGGTGCTGAAAAAACAATGGAAAGTGGTGAAGTTGACAAGGGTAAGGGTGTAGAAGGATTTGTTGATGAATTTGTTGTAGTTGATGCAGAAAAAGAGTTAAACAAAGAGATTGATGTGAATGAAGAACTTGATGTGAACAAATCCAATGGTGAGGGTGTAGAAGGATTTGCAGATGAGGGGTATAGAGTTGTCATGGATAATGATCCTCAAGGAGTCAATGAATTTTCAACTAACATCAACATAGATGATGAGTTAATGACAAACTTTCAACCTTTTGAAGGGTTTGAAGACCAAGATAGCATCCCATTTAATGGGTTTGAAGGCCAAGATAATATTCCTTTCAATGATGAGTGGAGACAAGAGGAGCCTGATGACATTGAGTTTGAGAATCAAAACAGTGAAGATGAAGATAGTGACTTTATGATTGATGAGGACAACATAATTGAAGATGTTGACGTTGACATGGAGGATTTTAATCTAAATATTGATACAGAAGCAGAGTTCAATGGATGTCAAAGAATGGGTGGTCAAAGAAATGAAGATAGTGATGAAGAAGATGATTTGGAGGTAATTGACAATGACGAGTGGGATTCACTAAGTGATGACTCATGGGACAAAAGGAAAAGAAGAGAAATGATCAAAGAGCTGGGGAAACAAACCTTATGTTCTGCTGGTGAGGTGCACAAGGTAGCTTTTCATATTGGGCAGAAATATAAAGCCAAGAAAGAATTGAAAGATAAAATTGACCTGCATGCTTTAGAGACAAGGAGGAATATCTCATTCACAAAAAACGACAAGAGTAGATTAACAACTGTTTGTGATGGAACTGTAGTTTTAAATGCAAATGGGGTAGGTGGACCTACCTCTGGGAAAAAGGTAAAGGGTAAAGATGTAAACTCAGATAAAGTTAAATGCACATGGAAACTTCATGCATCTAGGTCAAGTGAACAGGACTATTGGTTTATTAAGACCTATAATCAGAAACACATCTGCCTCCAAACACAAAAAATTAGATCTTGCACAACAACATTTCTTTCTAAACGTGTTATGGATCAGATTGAAGCTAATCCTGGACTGCCTGTTCGTGCCCTACAAGAGCAACTCCAATCAACTTATGGAGTTAGTATTTCAGAAGAAAAAGCATTTAGGGCAAAAGCATTAGCCACCAAAAATGTTGCAGGGGATTAAGTAAAGCAATATGAAGCTTTGAGAGACTATGTACTAGAGCTACAAAAGACAAATGAAGGTACAACTGTAAAGATTGATGTGGTTTCAGAACCTGTGGTTTCATCCTCAACCAGGCAATTCAGAAGGATATACGTGTGTTTAGGTCCTTTGAAGAAAGGTTTTAAGGCAGGTTTGAGAGAATTTTTAGGCTTAGATGGAGCCTTCATGAAGGGACCTTTCCCAGGTCAAATACTAAGTGCAATTGGTGTTGATTCCAATAATGGAACCTACCCATTGGCATATGTTGTTGCTGAAAGTGAAAACACTTCAAGTTGGAAATGGTTTCTTCAGTGTCTTGCAGAAGATCTTGACTTGTATTCAAATTCCAACTTCACCTTTATCAGTGATAGACAGAAGGTACTATAGTTACATTTAATATTGCATACTAGTTTCATTACAAACTAATGCTAATTTCTTATTTTGTTTTGGTGACAACAGGGTCTTCTACCAGCCATAGAACAATTGTTCCCTAATGCAGAACACAGGTTCTGTATTAGACACATATACCAAAACATGAGGAAGTTATTTAAGACTACAGAGTACAAGGAGTATTTTTGGAGGTGTGCTACAGCCACCACCATACCAAAGTTTGAAGCTGTAATGGTAGAGCTAAGGAATTATGACATAGAAGCATATCAATGGCTCTTGAAAATCCCTCCACATCATTGGGTAGAAGTCATTTTTCAGGTATTTTCTCAATTTGTTGTCTTATTTTCTATTGTAGTATAGATATACATTAACTGTTGTTTTGTTAATAAACTATTAGGAAGGGCAGTTTCAGACATGTTATTGAATAACCTTTGTGAAGTGTTAAATAGCAAACTTGTAAAAGGGAGAGATAAACCCATTATCAGTTGTTTGGAGTTCATCAGAGAGTACCTTATGAAGAGAGTATGCAATGTGATGAAGGTGTTAAACAAGTGTCAAGGTCCATTAACTCCAACTGGTACTAGGATTTTGGAAGCAAACACAACACTAGCTAGTAAGTATCATGCACGATGGAATGGGGGACAAAAGTATCAGGTTAAAGGTCCATGGAATGATCAACATGTGGTGGACATGGAGAAAAGGGAGTGTAGTTGTAGAAAGTGGGAGCTTACTGGAATTCCTTGCAAACATGCTATTGCAAGCCTAAATGAAATGGCAGACAACAATGAAAAGGTAGGAGAACTATACACCTATGTGCATAAGGTGTATTGGCTTGATACATGGAAAGAGATGTACTCCTTCAAGGTGGAGCCTATCAAAGGTAGAGCCATGTGGCCTAAGAGTGACTGCCCAACAACTCTTGTGCCTCCACCACACAACAAAGCTATAGGCAGGCCAAAAAAGAAAAGAAGGATTACAACAGAGGAAAGGATTGAAATCCAGCAACGTAAGAGGCAAGCAAACAGTCAAAGTCAAAATGATAATGAAACTCAATCACTGAGTAGGAAGTTTTTGACTGTGACATGTAGTAAGTGTAAGCAAAAGGGTCACAATGCCAGGGCCTGCAAGGCCAAAGATGGGAATTGATGTTTAAGTACTTTTTATGTTTGTCAAGACTTGTTAATGCACTTTAGTTGGTACTTTGTTGCCTTTTTTTTGTTCCATTTTGATAATGTACTTTGATGCCCTTTTGATAATGTACTTTAATGCCCTTTGTTGGTAATGATTGTGTTTTGGCATTTATCTGTTATGGTCCCCTTTTGGTAATGTTGTTTGTTATTTATTTATGTTGTACTGTCAAAGCATGAAGATGTTATGGCAATGTACTTAATGTATGCATATAAAACCATTACAATTGCATATTCAAACGTAGAGAAAAACCATTACACTTGCATATCATGTCAAGATCAAACCTTTATAATTTCATATTCATAAAAGGATAAAACCATTACACTTCCCATTGTCATAAAAGCATTACATATACAATGATCCAAAAGACAACACTTTTAAGTGGTTACTACCAACAAAAACATATATAAACCACAATTAAACCTTCTAGCACCAAAAGACAACATTTTTAAGTGGTTACTACCAACAAAAAAGTCCTAACCTCTAATTCCTATTTCCAAAACAGCACAAACAACAGAAATAAAACCCACGAGACAAGCAAACACATCTTCAACTGGCCCACTTCAACCTCATACCTATTCATTGTTCTCAACAGTCCTGGTATGATAACAGTTGATCTTTGACACATAGGGGGATCGAACCACCCCAAAAATGCACATCTGGATCCCTATAAGAATACATTAAAGTAGAAGAGTTATTGCATAACTACCGAAATATCATAACCTAATATGAGTTTGCTTACCATTTTAGGGCATGCATAGAAACGACGATCAGGGTTTCGTGAAGTCCATGAGGTTCGCACAACAGCAACGTTCCCACAGAAGCAGAGCACCATTTTTGAATCTCGTAGCAGTAGAAGTAAACGAGAGACGAAGAAGAAGAATCCTTTGAGAGACGAAGAAGAAGCCCTTTTTGCTGCTTCTCTGTAAATAAAAATGAAGAAGAAGAAGAGGATTGCGTATGAGTATGTATATAAAGGAGAAATATGATATTATTTAAAATAAGTACCTAAAATAACCAAAATGCCCTCACATGGAGGGCACGTGAAGGCACTAACGGCTCCAAACAAACGGTTAATGACGGAATGGACTAAAAACCCATGAAAACCTTGATTTTGGACCCTTGGTGCAAGCTGGAAACTATTTGGACCCCATCCAAAGGTTTTGGCAAACCACAAGGACCAAATTTGCAGTTTTGTCTATTCTAGACCACCCCATGGCCTATGTCGTACAAGTTTTGAAGCAGAAAGCTTGAACATACAACGATTGAACACATGTTGTATGAGGAAGACCATGTTAATTTTCCATTTGCCAATAAAAATAGATTTCTTAAGTTAGGGCTCACCCACGTTTCAATTCATTTCCTTATTTCTAGTTGGCAAGTTATTTCCTTTCCTATAAATGGTAATCATAATGGTAATCATCGTTGGCATGAATATTAAGTAGAAAAGTTTTTCTTTTTTAATCCTGAAAGAGTATTAAGTAGAAAAGTTAATGAAATTGTTATGTTAATTTAGTCCATCTTCTTTCATCTTAATTTTTTGGAGATTAGATATCTCAAATTGGCTTCTATCAAAGAGCTATGTAAATACATGAAATAAACGTGCAAATAGATGTATAAAATACATGTAACACACTTTTTATTGATGTAATAATGAAAACCTAAAAGTTTAACGATATAATGATTATTATTAAGGCACAAAAAGTAAAATGAACACTATTAGTTGCCATTGACATTAACCTTAAAGTATAAAAGTGCATTATATTGTTGTTTTACAACTTGAAAACAACTCTTCCATTTTGTAAATAATCTATAATAATAATAATAAAACATCAAATAAATAAATAATTCCATTACATAGTTGTTTTCAATAGTATTTTTTAACCACATAATTTTCGGCAAACAAATTGAATTGATCTCGAAACCGATTACAATGGTTTTGGTATGAATCAATTTCATTAATAGCTATCTACTTTGAACATTTATATTAACTTTTATTAAACAACTCAACTGACATTCTTCAAAGAACAAATCAATCCAGGTGTGCTGGAGAAGAGTTCTTAGATTTGTTTATATATGTGGGATGAATTACTTTTATAATTAGCTTTTCACTTAACTCATAACAAAACTTGAATGATAGCATGAAATCCTGACAACACTATTTTAGTCCTTTACTAAAAACTTGGGAAAATAAAATTTAAAACCATCAAATATCTTATAATCTAACCGTATAAGAAGTTGACGAAAAAAATATACATACAACGCCTCATTTATTTTAAAACTATTATAAAAGTAAATTTTGATATTATAATTACTCAAGTTGTTTTCATTAAATAAATCTTTTTAATATTTTTACGTTTCATTTTTTTTTCTTGTTTTTCAAAAAAATCTAAGTGCACATCTATCCAGGCCCATCGGTATTCTCTATTTTACCCTTAAAAGACGAAATATCTAATGGCGGGAAACACAAGTACCGACAAATTATTTGTACCATTTTCGTCCTCTTTTAATTATCTAACTTCACTAATAATACTTTTAATATATAAATTAATAAAAACAGACCAAAAAATTAAACAGAAATTATGGCAAAAAGGACTAGACAGCCCAAATGTTGTTGGGGAAAAATATTACACCCACTGCCACTGTCCGCTTTTCAGTCAAGCGCATTCGGGCCAGTACAGTAATTTACCACATGATTCCAAACCCACTGCACCAAGAATCTCCGTCGGATCCCGTGCATGTTATACGTGGCACCATCTCTATCGTTCAACATTTGTCCTGTGTAGGACCCACCACCACCGGTACCATAGATGCCCTCACACAGATCGGCTATCTCCACCGGAAACACAGGGTCTTGACCGGCGTACCAAGCATTAATCAATGGGTTCGAAGCCAGCTCCGAGATTTCATGAGCTATCACACTGATCATCCCGTCGATTCCGACGTTTCCGTTCGGCGATTTCATCGGTTTTAGCCCCGGGATGTAGTCGGGAACGGCGAAGGGGTATGCACAGACACCGGGACAGAACTTCCCGGAGTTGCCAATCCAGGCGTAGGGTAAAGTGTACCCTACGATGGACGGGTATGTGAAATAGTGGAATCCACATACGTTCTGGCAGAAATCCTGAACGTACACGTCATCGGCGGTGAGTAACAGGTAGAGTCCACTTTTAGGGCTTATCGGCAAGGGTTTTGTTTTAGCAGTCACGGCAGCTTTTATCACCGATTGAACGGAGAGACGAGTGAGTTTTTTACCGTGAGAAAGTAGCCGGTCGTTTTTCTCTTCGCCGAGACGAACCGTTCGCGAGATGTTGGAACCGGTTTGGTCGGTGTAGAGTTGTACGGTTTTCCACCAACCGGAAACCGACGGTGACTGGGCGGAGGTGGCGGAGATGGAGTTGATGAACTCACGAATAATGCGTTTCTGAGCCTTAGGCCAGGTTCCGTACCAGATAATGTGTACGGTTATGTTAGCAGTGAGAACGGGCCCCATGTGGTACCGGAGTTTGACAAACTCCGACGACCCTTCGTACTTTTTTGAGCCTCCGAATTCGAGCTCCGTCGCGTTGTTTCTATGGTGCGGCCATGGACGCCATGCGATAGAGGGGTGAATGAGGAGTAATGCAGAGAGGACGGCGAGGATGAGGAGCGGTGGCGCCGGTGAACGGGGATTGGTTACACACCACCGGCTCATTTTTTGTAGATAGTGTATTTGCTGATGGAAGCACGAATCGTAAAATGGTGAGACGTGTATATATATAAGAAAAAGATTTTGCGCTGAAATTGCAATTTACTATCCTTGAGTTTTAATTCTACGGGTTTTCCCTTATTGAATTGTCTAATGCATTCTTAGTACCTTGTATTTTGAAAGTAATTAATTGTCCTTTTTCTTATTTTGGCAAAAGAATATAATGGATGTTTGGATTTGAGTTTGAAAATAAAAGTTAGTTTTTTGGTAAATATATTTATTAGATTATGTGATAATAAAGTCAATAATTCAACTTTATTTTTATTTATTTTTATTCTATTAGATGTGAAACTCGTATAGTATACAGATTAACTTAAGAAAAAAAATATATAAGTGTAACATTAAACATTTATTTACAAAACTCTTAATAAACATTAGATTTGTTATGACTAACAGTTTGTCAGAGTAAGATGCAACAAAACTTTTAATTTATTCGGAATGTAATTTATGAGTCATTTATAAAGAAATTTCAACAAAATTTATGAGTCTTAATCAAATTTATTTAAATTATATTTTTTGCTTGATAACTAATTGTTATAGTAAAACACAAAAGCAATGTGTTAAATTTGGTTAACTGGTTTACTAAAAATGTCTTATAAAGGGATGTATTTTCTATTTAATCATATTAGATTAACCAATTGCATGTCATTAACTTTTACTTTGTAATTTATAAAGAAAATAGGTCTACTTTTATTTTGTAAAATTATTAAAGGATTAAGATGAATATTGATTCAAGAGAAAGAAAAAAAACAGAGTCCACATAAAGAAAAAACAGAGTCAACATCTTAAACATGTCTACCTATATAATAAAGATATAATTAGATTGTTGTTATTGGATAAAAAGAAAAGTATGTTGCTTTTTTTTGGTTTAAAGGATAATTATATTTCTATTATTGATCAAAAAGATAAATAATATTTTTATTATTGGTGAAAAAAGAAAAGTAAGTTGCTTTTATTAGTCAAACGGGTAAGTAGGTTGTTATTGCAGGTTAAAAAGACACGTATATTGCTCTTAATCGTTATGAAGACACATATGTTGGTATTATTTGTTATAAACTATAATGTACTTCATAATAACATTATACATACATCTTTTTTACAAAATCTACAGATTGTCATGAAAAATGTCATATTGGCATGTTAAGGGGCATATGTATATTGCTCTTAATCATTATGAAGACACATACGTTACTATTATTTGTTATAAAATATAATGTACTTCATAATAACATTATACATACATCTTTTTTACAAAATATGTAGATTGTCATTAAAAATGCCATATGGCATGTTAAGGGAAATATGATGTGTGGATATGAAAACATAATTGCAATTCCAGATCATTCAATTTTTTGGGGTTTACACCATTTGAAAAAAAACATTAATCCCTAACCTTATTTGAATTAAGAATTAACTTATGCAATACTTTCAATTTCTATTTTATCCTGCTTCATGGAACCATGAAACCAGGAACTACCAGGTATAAATTTCATAGGATACCAAGGTACCATAACCTCCTACATCATTAAAGGGGAAGCAAATTTACATGAGATATTCATAAAAATAAAACCAGAGTGATTTCCATTTCTAATTTAAAGCATTAAGAATTTCGTATTGATAGCCCGAAAATCAAACACATGCCCAAAAACTGCACAAAGGCAAGGCTCATGCAACTCTGTTGCGTAGTAACAAAGTATTAAACTACTTGTAAAAATGAACACATCTTTAACCAGAAATTCCATGGATATTTGATAGCACAATCAAGCATCATGTATCTACATAATCAACAATTGGAATATGCATGTTGGGCATAACCATAAAAAAATGTGTTGTTATTTTATCCAGTTTTCCCGATAAGATTGGCAAAAGCAATGAAGATGGCAGTAAAAACAATACCATAATTAATGAGGAGCGAGCTGTTTTTATAAAATGATCAATACTTTTAAAAGTACTATTTTATGCTTAAAAGTAATATTTTTCCCCGAACTTTAAAATTTTCTTGTTTAGCGCATACTTTCAAACATTCAAACTCATTGTTTGATTAAAGTAGAGCTACGATTAAATTTTATGCACTATAATGGCAAAACAAAAGGAGTGTTTACCTTTCATGATTCAAGAAATGGATCCAGTTGGAAAAAAATATATTCATGTTTCCATCCATATTAGAGATGGAAACAACTTCTGATTCATCCATTAGTGAAATAGCCACAAGTCATATGTGTCACGAAATGTCCACTGGTCTTGATTTCATTTCACCATATAACTTTAGTAACTAATCATATGATCTTATAACTTTAACTAAATCAAGTTGAAGTAGCAGCACAAGCATACAACACAACCAAGATCATGATACAAAGCCAACATTAGAACTCACCCCAGGAAAAGCAAGAGCTACCAACTTCCTTTGACCATCAGACAATTTCTCACCTAATGTCTGAGTCGTAGATGATGCTGAATTTATTGCTTCCTGACAATCACCAAAATATCAAATTTCAAAGGGTAACATATTAATAATGGTTAGAATAAATAAACAAAAAGAAATGTCAATATGTATGATTCTTTACCCTTGAAGCAATTGCCAAAGGAGAATGTGTGGTCTCAATTTTCTATAGAGTTGTAGTTGTATGTTCCACCGTTTCCTTTTGAAATGAGGCATCAACTTGATATAATAGATTCTTACAAGACATCTCAAAAGTTGGGACAACTGAATCATCGATACTTTACTTTAATGTTTCGTGTAAGATAAAAAAAAAGGAATTAAACAATAAGCAGAGTTCTAGTACAGGCAAAATCAAACTTGTTGTACCTGGTTTATACCACATTGGTAGTCCACTTGCTCATGTTGCACGAAGCAACTGCAACAAGTATAAGTTCAATATTATATGACATTTATATAACGATTATAATTTTATGGGTTTCCAAAAAAATTAGATATTAAACCAAAATACTAATTTCCAGATATACTACCAGGTTATAAAATAAAGCAACAAATTAGACAAAAGATGCCTAAAAATCTTAGGAATCAAACACGAATGAACACAATCAATAGGTTATGGGTTTAAGTTTGGGAGTGAAAATCAATAATAATCTAAAACCAAATTGATTTTGAGATTTGCTACAAACCCAATGGCACCTAAAATCTAGGATGAAATTACGAACCTGTTTCACTTCAAATCACCAGAAATTACATATTTATACACGAGATCACTTCGATCGTTCAAACTCAGGGTTTCCTGCGTCCAAAAATCGAAAATCATATCTAGATATATTAATTGAGGAGGCGGTGATTTTTCTGAAAGTTAGGCCGCTAATATCAAATTGAATGAAAATCTGAGGAGAGGAAGATGATTGCAGACCTAATTGATGATATAGCACTTCAGATGGAAACTCCTATCAATTTACTACATCAATAATTCAAAATTCGTAAAATGATAGCTGATTTGGCAGGCCTAGATACAGAGAATGCAATTCTCCCATGAAGTAACTTGAAGGGTTACAAAATTCCATGATCGAAAGAAAAACGTAATTAAAGTTTTACGACATACTAAAATTAGATAGCTATTATAGTCAACATTACGTATAATATATATTCGAATTTTCCCCTATTCATACATAAATATCGAGACAAAGAGATAGACATGAATACATGAATTTTGTATACGACAAAGTGGAAGAATATATGTTATTTGAATATAAATAGGAATATATTTGTATTCTACAAATTGAATTATGAATGAATTCGACACATAGAGATAGAAAGGAGCGCGTCTTACCTTCTTTAGTTGTTACTGTAGACGAGGATGATTATGGCGAAGAAATTATATCAAAGTAATCTCAATTCTAGAAGGAAGATTGTAACACCCGTGACTTGAGGTAATGATAATTATTCAATTTCTTTGTAGTAATTGTTGGACTATGAGATTAATGTTGGATTATTGAGTTAGGATCTTAGTGAGTGGGTCGTCATATATTTGGGTTGTTTGAAGACGTATGTTGGGCATTAGATTGGCGTAACATTGGATGTGGGGGGTCGATACGCGTACGCGCAGCGTACACGAGCAGACTCAAAACCCTAATTTTTAGGGTTTAAGCCATATAAATACCTCATTATATCCCAAACCCTAGCCTCCTTGCCAACCACCTTGACTCATAAACCCTGTAAACCTAACCTTCTTCATCTTTGTGTGATTTTGATCTTGTAAAGTCTATTTTAGTGGCTTAAAGCTTGGAAGGAGAAAGAATAAGTTGGTGAAGAAGAACTTGAGTAGCTTGAGCTCAAGGATCTGAGATATCATCACCATTTAGCACTCATTTGAGGTAAAAAGCTCACAACTTTCCTCATGTATGCTTAGTTCTATGATAATGGTGTTTTTGACCTTTTTCTTCCCAAAAAAGGATATTTATGGTCCAAATATGTTTCTAGGCTTATGGTTGCCACTATTAGTTCTATATGAGTCCCATAGACAAAAAAGTTATCATCTCGAAGGTCTTATTGTTGCCATGCATGAGTTTTAGTCATTTCCATGGAAGTTAGTTTCCATATTTCAAGTTTGGGTCCATTTGGTGGGTTGCAAGCCACCAAGTAATCGAGTTTATGGATTAAGACACTTTATTAGACTTAAATCTACATTTATAGCTTAAGGTCTTAAGGGATTAAGCCTTTTTGGATTTTATGGCTTAACAGGTTAGTACGTTGGGCGTACAAGCCCATACGCACAACATACAAGCCATGCAAGCTGTACGCTTAGCGTATATAGGAGTATGCCCCATGTACTCACTGGATATGGGTTTTTGTCATTTGGGCCTTGGTTCGAGCCGATCCATGGACTTTGTCATTATGGGCTATAATGGGCCATCATAAATCAATTATTGGACTAAGGACATGTTTGGGCTTAAGGGAATGCCCTTTTGAGGAGTTGGGCCCAATTTAGAAAATTGGGCCATAAGTGGGCTATTAGTGGGCTTGAAAAGGCTATATAGAATTAGACCATTGATGTTATGGATTTGGGCCTAGGCTATGGTCCAAATTAGAACAGGGGTAAATTGGTTATTTTACCCTAAGAAGGATTGTTGAGTTTTGACTAAGTATTATTTTTCACTAATAGCTCGGGGGAGTCGTCAGAGTAGTCGTTAGAGATTTTGTACCGTGAGATTATGTATTTCAGCTTTGTGAGGTTAGTTTTCCTCCTATATGACGGGTCGGAGGCACCAATGTCGGCCCGTGTATGTATGCTAGTATGTTCCAGACTAAGGTCCGATGTCGGGTAAAGCCCGATGTAGGTTTATATTTTTCGGGTTTGGATCCGATGTCAGGCGGTGCCTGATGAATGTTTGTATGCTTGATGTCTTCGTAATTCTTGCATGTGTCTGTTTTGTATGTTTTCGGACTACGGTCCGATGTCGGGAAATACCCGAGGAATGTCTGTATGCTTCCGGATTTCGATCTGATGCCGGGCGGGGCCCAAATGTTTTATATTTTATGTTATGTGATTATTTATGTGTATTTGTTTATATGTTTATATTTATACCGAGCTTTGCTCGATGTCGGGCGGGACCCGATGAAGCATACATGGGCACATGATATGTTATTATGTGATTATGTGATTATGTGTATGGTATGGGTAGTTTGAGGAGAATCGCTAAGCTTCACGCTTACAGTTTTAAGTTTTGGTTTCAGGTACTTCTGGTAGCAAGAGGAAGAGCTCGAGATAATTGCATTGCTCACACCATGACATTAGCTTGGGATGTTACTCTGATATATATTTGACATGTGTTTTGATATGGAAATTCTAATTTTGATGTTTTGAGATATTATGGTTCTTGTTTTGATAAATGATTTTTAGTAACTATGGTTTATTTAATGATTTAAAAATGAAATTTTTCATCATGATTTTTGGTATGTTTCAAGTTGGTATTAGAGCCTTGGTTTGTGGGATTAGGGCACACTATCGCGTGTGTCTGAACTCAAACTGAGGACTTGGTATGAAAAAATTTCAATTTTTTTTTTATAAAAAGGATTTTGAAAAGAGAAAAAGGGGTGTGGTGCATGCAATCAGCCGAGCTCAAGTAAGTTCTCCCAAATTACCCATACACGTTTATGTTATAAAATGAATTGTGAATATGTGAATTGTATGCTAGATTAGGGCTAATGATCTAGGAATGATGCCTTGTATGCCTATTGTATGAGCTTATTTCAACTGCATGCTAGTACTGATTAGTCAGTAATGTGATGGTCTGATTAGGATATGCTTGATTATGGATACTTAATGCTTGAATGTTGCTTGCTTTGTGCTTTTAGGAGTTCTAGCCATCTTTAACTAACTAGTAAATGAATAGATTAAGTTACATATTTCAAGGACTAAATAATTTCAGAAGGTTAGGTTTAGCCTTATTTCGCAGCTCTTGTTTGAGTCCAACCATTGTTGGGAGAGACCTCTCATTCAAAGAATTATCTGGTCTTAGTATTATGTAATGGTATTCATGAGCTAGTTAGGGAAAGGTAGCAGAGACTTCTTATGTAGCTGATGGTGGAGAGTTGGTTGGAGATTACCCTAGGGCAAGCCTATGATGAGATTAGCGCAGAAAGTAGTAGTAGTGAAAGGGACTTGGTGGAGTCAAAGTAGTTCTTAAGGAAATTATGGATAAATGTGGAAGGTAGTATGAGCCCGTACTACTAAAAGAAGAGGATCGGTACTCGAAGCAAGGAAGGTTGAGATGAACCCAGGGAACGTGTAGTATGTGAGATCCCTCCAATTGTGATGAGTATTCTGATGTTTGTTATGGTGTATTCCCAGTATGGTGACCCTACGCACTAAACCAATTGGTAAATCTGGCAGGCGAGGGATCAGGCTTGGGCTCCAGAGCCGAGTAGCTCAATGATCAGATGAGGGAGTTAATTTCATCTGAGGTCACACACAGTATCATTGACCAGACTCCTGTGATCTTCGGTACGGTCAAAGAGGGCATTTTGGAGATTGCCAGTGAGAGGCTGGGTGCATTCTGTACCGAGATGGCGGCCATGTTAAGGGCACACACGATGACATTCAGAGAGTCCCTAGCATGCGGAGCTCCTGAATATCATAGGGCTAGGGACCCCATTGCTATCAATAAGTGGTTGGCGGATGTCACCAATGCCTTTTGCACCAGTCGATGTCCCGAGGGGGGAAAGTTCCGACTTGCTTGCTGCCTCCTGAAGGACAAGATGTTGGATTAGTGAGAGGAGGTTGGACGAGCTATTGGATATGATGACGCTATCGATGTGATGAACTAGAGTGATTTCTTGACCAGGTTACGGGTTGGGTTCGCACCTGTAATAGAGGTGTAGCAGCTTGCGAGGGAGTTCCTGGATCTCCAACAGACGACTAGAGAGGGCCCTTCTTGTTCCGCAGTATGTGGTAGATGATGAGATGAAAAGGGCCCGATACCATGAGATGTTGAGGAGCGATATTCAACAGTTTGTGAGACGATCCAACTCCTATACGTTGGAGGATTTGGTAGCGAAAGCTCGTATGAGGGAGCTGGATTTGGAGATGGAGAGGAAGAGGAAACCAGATAGGGTTCAGGGAGTTTAGGCAAAAAGACCAAGGTATCAGATCACATATCGAGGAGCCAACAGGGCCGAAACCATTATGGCAAGTGCGGCAAGATGCACGAGGGGACGTGCATGGCGGATAGTTTGGGCTACTTTAAGTGCAGCCGAACTGGTCATGTCAGCATGGATTGTACTGCTACCACCACCACCACCTCAGTATCATATCTGATTTGCTTCCAGTGCAATCAGAGGGGACACAAGCGGTCCCAGTGCCAGTGCTTAGCAGCAGCGGGACAGGTGGCGACACCTGCTCCTGCTACATTAAGGATTACTGATGGTCGATAGGGTCGGACAGAGGCACCTGTGGCGAAGATCAGGGCCTTTCAGCTGTCAACATAGGAGGCACGTGCAACTCCCGATGTTATGACGAGTATGTATCTTCTCCTTATCTCTTTCTTTATATTGATTTATCACTTATGTTTATGTGTTTTGTTATAGGATCATTCTTAGTGAATGGTATATCTTCTATAGTATTGTTCGACTCAGGGGATACCTGGTCTTTTGTATCGCTCACGCTTAGCAAGCAATTTTTTGGAGCTCTGGGGGAGCTAGATTATCCTCTTGATGTAGAGATCGCGGATGATAGAATAGTACAAGTTGCGAGGGTACATCGGGGATGTACACTGCAATTATTTGATAAGCACTTTTCTGTGGATTTAGTCCCTATTCCCATGTGAGGGAATAAGGATATTGTGGGTATGGACTGGTTAAGCCCCAATGACACAGTGGTCGACTGCGAGCAGTTCGCCATGGGGAACCCCGATCCTTTTTGTGAAGAAGAAGGACGGGTGACATTGGATGTGTATAGATTACCGGGATCTGAATAAGGTAACGGTGAAGAACCGTTATCCCCTCCCGAGTATTGATGACTTATTTTACCAACTTTAGGGTGCATCTTGGTTCTCCAAGATTGATCTGCAATCGAGTTATCACTAGATGCGAGTTAGAGACGACGATGTGCAGAAGACATCCTTTCGGACTCGCTATGGTCACTATGAGATCGTGGTGATGTCGTTTGGGATCACCAATGCTCCTGCTGTGATCATGGACGTCATGAACCGCATGTGCAGATCGATGATGGATCGTCTTGGATTAGGTTTCTAAATGATTTAATGCCAGAGTATCCCAGAATCAAATCATAAAAACATAAGTAGGTGCACGATCATGCCTTTGCCTTCCCGCGATCATCAGAAGTACCTGAAACAAAATCAACAATTGTAAGCCCGAAGCTTAGTAAGTTTTACCAAAATACCAACATCATACCATCTTAATTATATCATATAAACAAACAAGATGGATAATGAGCCATCAGTCTGACTGAACTGCCTCACAAGCCTTCAGTCTATCTGGACCACTCTCCATGCCTTCGGCATGTATGGATCGCCTCTCAGGGGACTCAGCCTATCTAGACTGCTCGTTGGGCCTTCAGCCTGACTAATATGCCTTCCCGGGTCGGTAGTCTATGTGGTCCGCCCAAGGTATGTTGGCCTTTAGCACAAAGCAGGTCCACCTCAACCCAACCCCAATCAAACAATCATGTGCACATAAATATCACACGTTGGCATGTATATAACATTCAAACTGATCTATCTGATCACTAATCATAGCAACATCCTATAACCATGATACCGACCTAACCGGTCACTAACATAGCATTATCCTATATACCAGGATACCGACCTAACCGGTCACTAACATAGCAGTATCATATATACTAGGATACAGACCTAACCGGTCACTAAGCATATCACCATCCTAACTATCAAGATGTAATTAATAAGCATATCATGCTATAAACCCAAATTCAAATCCAAAAAGGGCCAACATTGGTGCCTTCGACCCTGTTAGTATAGTGAGAACAACTCACCTCCCAAATACTTCATAAAAAGGGCCAACACACGGATTACGGGAGGCAAACTAGGAGATGAATCCTTATTGTGTTGACATGATAACACTTTCTTTAGCTCCCGAATCTACATACAATAATAGTCAAATACTAACACATAACCACAAGCACCAATGACTGGCACGATCAGCCTCGGGCTGGGATATTAATATGTCGAATCCGATCAATCATTGGATTGAAATCCTCAGGGTTTGTCGGCCTCCCGCCTCAACTCTACCGCTCCTCCTAGCCTTCATGCCTACGACCTACAGTCGGCTCGCACCGGGTATATTGGCCTACTGCTGCAACCCTGCTGCTCCTCTTGAGTCTCCATGCCTACGACTTACATGTGACATCCCCATTTTCATGGCCAGAAAAGATCCATTTTGTTTATGCTTTATATAAATCCGTGTACCTCTTTTAATAAAAATGTTGCGGAATTTGTTCCCAGTAAAACATGATAAATACGTTATCAAAGCTTTTCTGAAGAAAACTATTTTTATTCATTTTAAAACATTTGGGATGTCATCGTCAATACAGAAACATAAGCATAAACAAAACTTACATTTATTATCACTAGTGATTTATATCTCCTTAATCTCTCACTGTAATGTGACTTCATATCAACACATGTGATATAAATAAACTGAGTGGGTCAGGTTGGGAAACTTGGTGACTTCATATCTCCTCGTTCATTTATTCCTAAGGATTATCTTAAGGAATTGGCATGAAGTCCATCCTCACCGGGTTTAGGCACTAAGTCTGCATAGTCGCCAGGGTTTATACAACAGGCACTAAGTCTGCATAGTCGCCAGAGTTTAGGTGCTAATTTTGCACAGTCACCAGTGTTTAGGCATCAAGTCTGCATGATCGCCAAGGTTTAGGCACTAAGTCTGAATAGTCGCCAAGGTTTAGAGTACACCGGGTGAACACATCGTTCATAACACCTACTGGTTGCGAGTCTGCTAGTGTTTCACTGGACTGTCTAGAATAGTCGGCGGTTATCATCCATACTCTGCTAGATGATGGGTCCATCATTTGGGTAAAAGGCTTATCTCATTGTTCACCTCTCACATTTATCTCATGGTCTATATCACCTCTCATCTCATCATCCGACTCATATTTCATCTACCCATGTTTTACCCAACATATTTTTTAGATATAAAATACATATATACAGTTTAAATCATTTAAAAAATGTATAAAATCTTTCATCTAGCATATACAACAAGTATTCAGACAATATGCACACATAGCACATAATTTATATAAAATACTTCATATCTATGTGTAAGATGAAAGTAACTATGCACTCACAACACGTAATTTATATTAAATACTTCTTATCTATGTGTAAGATGAAAGTAACTATGCACTCACAACACATAATTTATATTAAATACTTCATATCTATGTGTAAGATGAAAGTAACTATGCACTCACCGTATAAGGCGGTGACGCGGTTCTCGGACAACACTTCATTTACTTTAAAACAATTTCCTTCAACAAAACCTAGTACCATTACCACTAGAGTTTAGTCTAACGTTTTACCGAGACTAATTAATAGTCTAGCTATTATTACTATTATATAAGCGTTAAAAAATACTCTTCACACACTATGTACAGACATGGGCCATACATGAAACACCGGAGGGCAGGATCATTTTGGCATATACCACTTCTGAATCCAGCAACCCACGCAGCCCTCCAAAACAAATTCCCATACCGCGAGTGGTTAAAAAGATATTACAACAACACTTATATAACCCATAATAATATCCCAAATAATCACCATAAGGTCCTAATAATGTTACTATAATTAACTAAAATCTATATTAAAAATAGCATAGGTGTAGCTCACATACAACTGGTTTTCTCGAAAACCAGGCTTCGCTTGGAGCAGCTTTTCCGAACCGAAATACCATTTTTCTCGGGACTCCTGGAGCCTCGTGGCTTCCTTCGTGTGTTAGGGGTTTACTTAGGCTTAGGGGGATAGGGGGCTTAGAGAGAGAAAGTAGAGAGAGAAAGAGAGGGTGAAAGGTGTGAGAAATATGAAGGATTCACCCTTTATTTATATTCACCCTTTATTTATAGGGGTTTTATCGTAGAGTAGTCTCTAAGTTTCGTTTGTATCTTCTGCATACGAGCTCCGTTTTCTACGTTCTTTATATCTACGCATTGGTATTTACAAGTACTACAACTTTCATTTAGACCTCGTCGGCTAATTCTCATTGTAGCTCAGATTTACAAAACTGTATCGAATTCGTCGCGCTTGAAGAGTAAAGACTAAGTTTCGTCCATATCTTTCTCATGCGAGCTCTATTCTCGATGTTATTTATACCCACACATTGGTATTTATGAGTAATACAACTTTCATTTAGACCTCGTCGGCCAATTCTCATTCTATCTCAGATTTACAAATCTGCATCGAATTCGCCGCGCTGTAAGAGGAGAGACTAAGCTTTGTTCATATCTTTCGCATACGAGCTCTATTTTCGAATTTATTTTTATCGTTTAACTCCTATTAACGATATCTTCATTTCTCATTTAGATTATTTTGGCTAAAAATCGACCGATCTAAAATTCGAATTTTTAGGCTGTTTACTGTTATGCAAAATCTTAGAAAAAACGTAACTTCCTCATAGAAAGTCAGATTTGGACGTTCTTTTTATGCATGATCTCAGTTTAACATATACTATGAATTTTGTTTATATCACTAAGGCTAGAGAGTATTTTATCGTAAATTCACTTTTTATGATTCCCGGTGTCGTGTTGGTTTTGACGTAAAACTTCGATGGGTCATAACTTCTTCGTTATAACTCGGATTTCGGCGTTCTTTATATGTACGGAACCCTTGTGAGATATATTATAACTCGGTTAAGATTATTTATTCTAAATAATCTTCTATTAAAAAGTTATTTTTGATGCATATTGTCTCTAAATTCACTAGCTCAAATCTGTGGATGTTAGAATTATCTCCCCCTTAGGATGATTACGTCCCGAAATCATCAACAAAACAAGGCTTGTATAATGAATCTATACGTTATATCTTCATCCTAGGTAATAATCGTAACTCTTATGTTATTTCAAATTGGTATTTAATTCTTGGACTTCTTGACTATTAGCGGTGCTCAATCTTGCATCTGCTCTTCATATGATGTTGGACTTTCAATTGTAACCTTTAAGTTAAAATCTTGATCCTTATTGGAAACTACTGATCCTTCATAAAGAAACTTTACTTCGACTATCGTAATAGACCGATGGGTCATGTTCTAATGACATCTCTTTAGAGTCAAATTTCAAAACATATTATACCCTCCTTCATGTTCTAATGTGATATAATCACATTCTAGCATGTATCATTTCTAGGTACACACTTCAAACCTTAACAACGGTTGCGATACTTCTATTGATCGCTTCGATTATCTTTCACTTCAATCTTCTGACTTAAGTGAGATGCTACATCAATCTTGGTTCTCTGAACCATGTAACATACTCATCTTAGTCAGACTTTATTTGATATGACCAGTTGGGTTAGAATAACTACCTTCTTCAGTTGTATCAGAGCCTAGGCTTTTTTTTCAGTTATACTTGATGCAACTTGTGTTTGTAGTCTCAAAGGTAAGAATGTTGTTACCACTCATACTACTGCTCTAGTCTTGGAAACCGGGCAAGGCAAGGGAACAAAGAGGAAGACCCCTTCCAAGGGTCACAAGCGAAAGTCTCTTGATGGATCCACTTCTAGAAAGACTAAATCCAATCCTATTACTCCCTCATCCAACCCAAAAGGAGCATAGTGCTTCTATTGTCATGACAAGGGGCACTGGAAGCGAAGCTACCCGAAGTACTTGCAGGATGTTGAGGATGGGAAAGTAAAACCCACCCATGCAGGTATTTACGCTATATAATCTAATAACTCACCACATACTAATTCTTGGGTCCTTGATGCAGGTTGTGGTATTCACATATATTCTGATTTGCAGGGACTAAAAATAAGTTAGCATGTGGAGAACGGGAGGATAAACTTAATCATTGGGAATAGGAAAGCTTCACTTGTCAGCAAGATTGGAATTTATTCTTTATTGCTTTGTAATGGGTTAGAGTTAGATTTGCAAAATTGTTGTTACTCGTCTAAAATGGCGAGAAATATTATTTCTTTTCATGGTTTGTACAAACAAGGTTTCACATTTTCGTTTGATAATGAAATTGGTGTAATAAATGCTTATTATAATGGTGTTTTTTTTTTTTTTTTTTTTTTTTTTTTTTATTTTAGAGCATTACCTTGTAATGGTGTATATGAAATTGTGATGGTTGTAGATAACTTAGGAAATAATGTATTGTATATTGATTCTTCCACTAGTTTGGACAAAACATCCTTGTGGCATTGTCGTCTTGGACATGTGAACAAGAAGCGCATAGGCCAACTCCAAAAGGATGGAGTCTTGGGAATCATTTTACTTAAAGTCAGATTTTAGTCCAACTCCAAAAGGATGGAGTCTTGGGAATCATTTTACTTAAAGTCAAATTTTAGTTGCGAATCTTCTTTACTTGGAAAAATGACTAAATCACCCTTCACTGGTACCTGTGAGAGGGGTGAAGGTTTGTTGGACCTCATACACACAAATGTGTGTGGACCCTTCAGAACCGCCACAAAGGATGATAACCGCTTTGATGTGACTTTTACTAATGATTATAGTGGATATAGTTATGTCTACAGTTTGAGCAAGAAGTGGAGAATCAGTTGGAGAGGAAGATAAAGATGCTCCGATCTGATCAAGGTGGAGAGTATCTTAATATTGAGTTCCTTGACTATCTTGAGGAATGTGGAATTGTTTCACAATTGACACCTCCTAGGAGACCACAGCTTTATGGTGTGGCTGAGAGGCGCAATCGAACCTTGTTGGACATGATTCGTTCCATGAGAAGTCGAGGTTCGTTACCTATCTCATTATGGGGGTATGCCTTAGAGACTGCCTCCCATATCCTTAATCGAGTCCCTACCAAGAAGGTTAGCAATAAACCTCACGAGATGTGGACAGGGAATGTTCCCTCATTAGCACACATCAAGGTTTGGGGGTGCAAAGCTTTCATGAGGCGCGAGACTCATGACAAGCTCGAACCTCAGAGTGAGCGGTGTATTTTCATCGTCTACCCACATAAATCCTTTGGTTATCTTTTATACAAACTGAGTGACAATGTTGTTTTCATTGCGTGGAGAGGAGTCATTCGTGATAGAGAATTCATAATCCAAGGAAATAGTGGGAGTATAGTTAGCTTTTTGGTACTATATGTGGATGGCATACTACTCATAGGAAATGGCATCCTAACCTTGCAGGAGGTAAAATCCTGGATTGGGAAGTTTTTCGCTATGAAGGACCTTGGAGAAGCTGCCTATATCCTAGGGATAAGGATAATGAGGGACAGGAGTAAGAGACTAATTGGACTTATTCAAACTATCTACTTGGACAAGGTGTTGAAGAGGTTCAACATGGAGAATTCCAAGAAAAGTGACTTACCAATCCAGCACAATGCTAGACTGAGTAAGACTCAGAGTCCGAGTACAGAGGCTGAGATAGATGAGATGTGTCGATTACTATATGCTTTCGTTGTTGGCTCGATCATGTATGCTATGACTTGTACTCGACCTGATGTGGCCTTTGCTTTGAGCATGGTCAGCAAATAGCAGGGAAACCGTGGTAAGGCTCACTGGAGTGTGGCAAAGAATATTCTTAAGTACCTACGAAGGACTAAGGAATGGGTTCTTATCCTTTGTAGGAGTGATGACTTGAGAGTGACAGGGTATAGTGATGCCAGTTTTTAGACCGACACTTTCATTTGGGTTGGGTATTTACCCTGAATGGAGCAACAGTTACTTGGAAAAGTTCCAAGCATGAGACTGTAGCTGATTCAACGTGCAAATCAAAGTACATAGCAGTGAGAGAAGTGGTGAAGGAGGCGATATGACTGAAGAACTTCATTGGAGAACTTGGAGTTGTACCAGCTATAAAGGATCTTGTGGATATTTTATGTGACAGTGACAACGCGGTTGCCTTACCTAAACAACCAAGAGATCATGGCAGATCAAGGCACATTGATAGAAAATATCACTTCATAAGACACAAGATAGAAGGACTCCTCGTAGCAAAGAGGGTATCGTTAGAAGAGAACCCATCAGATCCCCTCACAAAGGGACTGAATAAGGTTAAGCATTTGCAGCATGCGAGAAGCATCGGGCTGAAAGACGATATTAGTTTTAATAATTAGATAGTTATTTCTGAAACTTGTAATGAATAAAATGTAACTAACATTTGGTGATTAAATAAAAGTTGTTGTTTATTTATGAGTAAAGTTACTATCTTGTGTCAATTATTTACTATTTTTTCAATTTTGCATGTTTTGACTTCCAGAATAATAAGATTATTCATACTTTCCACAGTTGATCATACTTTGGAAGTAGGTAGTGAATCAAGACTATCTTGAATTTGGCTTGTAGATTGTCTGAAATGGTTAGACATTTCTATGACATTCATTAGTGCTCATAAGGTCTGAGTATTGGATTAAACCCACACTCACTTGTATCACTTCATGGAATTTATCTCGAGTGATCGTGAGACGTTAATATCGTATATGTAATCAAACCAAGAGATATGAGTTGTTGAATATGAGTTGGTTGTGCATTGATAGTGCAAAAACACACCAGTAACTTGATGTTACAAAACGTACTGTTGTGTATAATTTGGGGAATAGTTAGTACAAGCATACGAGTCAAAGTTTATTTGTTCCTATTAGTCCTTAGAGGATAAAAAGCGATATCTTGGGCCCCTCGATGATTTTATTTTGACTTATGTGCCGGAGCCATTCAGACCTCAATTGATGTGTTTGATTAAATTATATGTCAAACAAATTGGAAATCGGGAAACAAACTGCTGGACAATAAGTATGATGTTGTTCCATGCATTTGTCCGACTAATATCTTGAGAGCAGAGGATTATATGATCACTTATCTAAAATGGCGCATTCTGGTTCAATAGGTTTTAAGAGCTACGATTGTTGGTCAGATCATGAAATCGTACTTGCAATTATAGTTATTAGACTTATCCAAGTGGGAGACTGTTGGATAAGGTGACTAAGTCCATAACTATATTTTGTATGTACTTGACCCGATTTAGCATGGTCCATTTGGTTCGCACTTCACCGGAACAATTTGGAATTTGAGAATAGGATATGTATGATTTATTAATATATTATAAGTTATAACATATTAATATGAAATCATATTCTTTAATTAGTAATGATCAATAATTAATTTAGAATTAATATTGTGGTCAAAAGAGACTAATTAAATATATAAGGATTGGTTGTGTGAATCATTCATTCTTATAATGTGGGCTAGTGATCCATGATTCCTTATGTTGGGATTAACCCATGTGGTGACCCATGAATGCTCCATGGAGGTTAAAACCCATGGATCATGAGGAATGTGGAAAGTCATGAGTTACATGGTGTAACCCTAATGTGGCCACTATATAAGAAGCCCTTTGGTTCAAGAAAATGGAACCTAGAATCTATACAAAGGAGTGGCCATTTTTGTGAGCTTTAGAGTTCTCTTCCAAGTCTCCAAAGTGTTAGTGGTGATTTGTGATTCCACTTGAGGCATTCATATTATTAGTGCTAAGCTCTTAAAGCCCCAAGTAATAAGCTACAACAAAAGGTATGCCTCCTAACTTGTTTTATTACGCATGTATTAAAATTTTCATATGCTAGATAGGGTAATACACTGGAAACTTCAAGTATACATTTATAATAGAAAAAACAGAGATCCAAGGTATTTGGGGTTGCATGTGATGGGTTTTAGGTCATAAGAACATCCTATGTGCTCATACAAACCCTAATGCTTGGATCTAGGTTTCTCTATTGTACATGTAAGTTATCCAAGACTATAAACCCTAATTCTAGCATACAAGTAATCATATTAACATAAGAATACGTTTAAGATATTACCTTGATTGTTATGTAGCAATAACAATCCCAATTCCTCCTTGTATTGACTTTAGAAAGCTTAGAGTCACAAATATCACTCCTATAATGGTTCACAAACACCATAAGCAAGAGGATGAAGAGGAGAGAGGATGGAGGCTGCCCAAAAATGTGTGAAACCCTAGAACAAAGCTCAACCTCATTTTTGGTCCTTAAGGGGTCTATATATAGTGAGGCTATTAGGGTTATCTATCAAGGAAACCGTAATTTGGATGCTTAAGCCCTAAGCAACCCATGGACTCCTTTCCTTAAGGCCTTGGACGATTTCCTCATGGGTTTCCCCATAGAATTCGTCCACTCCTTAATTTAAGACAATCCATAGCCCGAATTGCAATTATCTTATAATTATAATTCCAGTCCCTTAAGTTTAATTAATCTCTTTTAGTCGCAAAACTAATTACTAATTAATTCTTGACTAATATTAATTAAACAATATGATTTATCCTTTAATATATTATTCTCATAATATATTAATAAATCATATTTAATCCTTTCTCTCCATAATTCATCCTATCAAGGTGCTTTGGTGAAGGTAACCCGAAAGGCCCATGCACCATCGGGTCAAGTACATACCAAAATAGTTATGGACTTAGACACTAATCCAACAACATGTACACCTTAGGGGTGTTAAAATGCTCAAAACCCTTCAGTACCAACAATGCTAGGTGTGGAAACTTGGCATGGGAAATGTTTCACTACGAAGGACATAGGAGATGCGAATTTTATGTTGGGCATAAGGATCTATAGAGATAGATCGAAACGTTAAATTGGACTTAGCCAGAGTACATACTTAGATAAGGTTTTGAATATATTCAAAATGCAAGATTCTAAGAAAGGGTATCTACGTATGCAACATGGAACAATATTGAGTAAAGATCAATCACCTAATATTGATAATGAACTCGAAAGGGTATCTACTTGCCATTTCGATCTATACACCAAATCAGACGGTCAGTGTGTAATGACGAGAATTAAGATAGGAAAGATTTTAACTATGATTGACGTATAATCCCCTTATCTATCCGAAAATTTATATGCCAGTTCTAATACCGTAATTAAACGTTTAGAAACCTGAACACAAACTTTCCAGATCTAATTGGGAATAGACCATAGATCCGAATAAATAACAACATATCAGGCACAAAGCATGTAGCACATAAAAGCATTTTTAGGCACAATTCCTAAAATAAGCTAGTGCTCGCATCTCACAGTCATCGCTTAATCAATGAAACTAAATAACTAAATGGAAGAAATAAATAATAATTACTTCCACTAGAATACGAATCCACCAAGTTTTTATGTTTGATTTATTAGAAGTGAAATAGATTAATGAATTGATTATCGAATTGTAATATGACTAACTATCTTGATCGGATTTCATAGTACTAATAATTAATGGACAACTAACACAATGATCATGGGATTAGTGAACACACAATTAATTAAATATATTCGAACTATGAATGATATGATCTAGTGATTTCTCGACAATGATCATGACAATCAATCTAAGCATAGCATGGATATCTAATGCTCTCTAACACAATCAAAGTCACCGGTTAATATTATTTTAACCCTAGGCTTATGATCAAAGTCCTAGTCATACAAACCTAATGATCGTAGATTCATATGATTCAAGTACATCAAGATATAATTATCATCTAATCCTAATAATACCCATCAATCAACAATAAAAATCATAACGTTAACATGAAAGGTAAAGCAATCAATCGAACAAAAGTAAACACCAAATTCAATTAATCCTACTAGCGAAATCAAAGCATATCAACAAGGGTTCATCAATATCTAGTGAAAGTAAAGGTTTTTACACCATATTCAGTAAACTAAAGCAGAAAAACATCACCAAAAGAATGAAAGACGGGATCATCAAGCAAACCTGAAGTGAAATATCGATGAATTAGCGCTTGAATCTTCATATCCTTTCTCTAATTGAACCTCTAACTTCGATATTGACCCTTGGAGGGTTTTTCCTCGTGAATAATTGCAACCCCAAGTCCTCCACCTCTTGGAAACAACCTAATGTCTGTAAAATATATACTTTCCAAATTATGGCCACCACGACGTGGTCAATAGGCACTATGTCGTGGTTTTCATGGATATCCCGTATTCTTCTAGTCAACTTAATGATCGTGAAGTTTCCATTTACCACATTGTGGTGGTTGGATTTCACATTTTGCCCCAAGCACGAAAATCGTCATAGATTTTGTCTAATTTTCATATCATTATGAATCGCCTTAATCGGTGATACAAGTCATAAGATATGGCCAAAATACTGACGAGGGGTCAAGATGTCCAACAACATCCTTTTTGTGTCTTTTTCAACTCTTCTTCCTCCGAGTATCTAGATTTCGCCGGTGGCAGTCCTTTTCTTCGAGAATTTCCATTTTCGGCTGCAAAACACAATTTAAATATTATAAGTACCAAATATCTTTGCAGTAAATCAAATTATAGCTTACAATATATTAAAATAAAGCCTAGAATTGTGTGTAAATATTGCAACATGAAAAATACCCTACACTTTTCTTTTGCTTGCCCTCAAGCAAAACTGATTTTTTATTAGCATCACATAAAGCCCTAGCTACCAACATCACACAAGACAACCTATTTTGAGCTCATCCATCACATCAAGACCACAATGCATGTATTTGTGTCTAAATTTTCCTAAGAACTTCCCTAATTCTAAATACTTACGATCCTCATACACTTCCCCACTTATTTTGAACAACATTCAATTTATGCATCCCTCCGAATATATCCTCAGAAATCTCTCTTTACCTCAAAGTAACTTTTGGTTTAGCCCCTAAGCATACATATGGAACATAACATAGAAAGAAAATTTACAATAAATAGTAACTTGGCAAATTGTCTTATTCTTAAGTCTTCAACTTTTGGATTTCTTGAATTTTTCTTCATAATATTTATTGATTTTATAAATTTGTAGACTCTTATTCACTCAAAATTTTGCAACTTTTTTTTTTTTTTTTTTACTTTTTCTATTTTCTTTCTTTTTTGAGAACTTTTTCACATTTTTCTTTCTTTTCTCATTTTTTTTCACTCAAAACTAAAAATCCTAAAAATAGAAACATATGGTAAACATATTATGTCTCTCAAATTAAGCAAGATCGTGTTTTTGTTCCACGATTTCACTAGGATAGGGAAGCCACGAATACACTAGAACATATATTGCTCAAATAAACATTGAAACTCGCATCGGATCATCCCGCACAACAATAGCAACCTAGGTCTCAACACAATAATATAACAATTTTTAACTAGATTCAATTTTTAAACCATTATTTCAAGTCTTTCTAATATTTTTTTTAAATCCTAGTCATTTTCAATTCTTATATGTATGCTTGTATTCCTCTATTCGACCCCTACCCCACACTTAATTGATGCAATGTCCCTATTGCATGCTTAAGCAATAAAAGAATATAAAATTAAAGAGGAGAAATCGGAACAGACTCCCTTGAGATAGTAGTGGCGAGATCGAATCTTGAAACATGTGTGGTTGGCAATAATGGCTAGAAATAGAACTTCTGGACTCTTTTCACGTGATTGTAAATGTGTCGGATCATAATAAACCAAAGAATCATCTTCAAGAAGTGTGTTGAACCTCAGCAACGACGTGGGAAAGCAACACCACATCGTGGTATCGAGTAAGAAGTCAGCATGGTCGCTAAAAATAAGAATGCCACTCTGTGGTCTAGTGATGCCACATTGTGGGAATAGGTATGGCGAAATTCAATCATGAAAATAACAAATTCCACGGTGTGGAGATGATAGTCATGTCGTGATGACTTCTCAGAAGGTCATTTAGAGCCAAATTAATGCATCTTCACTTCTCAATGGCTAAGGATCAATCTCGACCTTTTCTTAATGTAAAAATGTTCAAACTCCCCTTTTCATCAGGTAGTTACCCCACACTTATTCAAAAATATGGTCTTCAATTGCAATCTTCAAATATCTCACGACTTTTTTCAATTAAGCTCCTTAACTGCTTCACTTTTGTTCAACACTACAAAATAAGATCAAAGACGAGAGAAACATATCATCATTTGGGTAAATTAAAATAAAAACTAAAACTAAAAATAAATAAAATGAAAACTCTTAAAACATCATGTTGCCTTCCAATAAGCGCTTCTTTTTTAGGAGTCACAAGCCAAAATCCTTCCCTTCTACATTGCGTTGGGTGGATGTGTAACCTCTCCGTTCTCCACCATCTTGAACCTTGCTCGTTTGTAGGAAACCCTTCTGTTGAATGCCTTTTTCGAGCTTTCTGGCATTTTCGGGTTGATATCTTAATTATGTTTCAACTTGGGTTCTTTCTTCAATCCTGTGTATTTAGCTTTTGCCTTGTCTCTTTCCGCCTTTTTTCTTGTCAAAATGAGGCTCATCACTCTCTTTTTCTTTTTCTTTAACTTTCTTTGTGATTTGGTCTAGAGGTCTTGTAAAAGCATACACCTCGAAAATCATTGGCTTTGACATTTAAGGCTTCGAATAATTCACTTCCTAATTGCTCTTTGGTTAAAGGCTCATCCCACTCTTCTTCCTTAATGCCTTCAAATTCATCATAATCAAATTGGAATTGGCATGAGATAGGTAAGGGAGAGGTGGTCGATATGGCTCAATAACTGAGAAATCATAATTTTCTTTTATCGCCCACGACGTGGCACTATTGCCTCCATGTCGTGTCGATTGGGCATCTTCATGATAATCTTCTTCTTTTTTTGCTTTTACTTCGAGTGACTTATTAGACTATTCTTCTATTGAATCAAGGACCCGCATATGCACCAATTCCTCTTCTTCTTCTGTGTAAATAGCCATAACTTGAGAGATGGGATTGGATCGACTTTTCTTGAAGGTATATCCAATAGATTTTCTTGCACAAGCTTTATTAATTCCCTGACTTGTGTGTGGATGCTCAAAATAGATTCTTGTTGTTCTCTAAGTGTTGTATCTGTAACATCAAGCCGTTTTTCGCTAGCTTCCATAAATCTAAATAGCATTGACTCGAGAACATATATTTTCTCAGATTGGATTTGTTCTATGTAGTAGACATCATGTTTAGTTGTTGAATTTATTTTGTATCTCGATCTCTCTTATATTCCAATTCACAATCCATTGTAGGATGAGGTCCCCCCCACAAGCTCCACATCTATCTTGAATTGATCCTCCCATTATTGTGATCCTTTCTTCCATCGCGTCAAGCTTTGTAATTATTGAACTTGTAACATCTTGACCTCCATCTTTACTTGTTTTTCCTATAGTGAAATCTTCCTTTGGGCTGTGATACTCTCTTGAATTCTTGGCGAATTCGTCAATCAAAGCTTTGTTTGTTGCCAGATCCTTCTTTGTCATGGGCCCTTGAGAGTCTAGAAGTTGGCGAGTGCACACGTTAACTCCATCATAAAATATCGAGATTTCTTGTTTCACATTGAAGTCATGTTGATGGAGATGTCGCAACAATCTCTTGTAACGCTCCCAAGCTTAATATAACGACTCCCCCTAACTGTTGAAAATTATGTATGTTTATTTTAAGCTTCACCACTTTTGAAGGAGGGGTAAACATGCTTATAAACTCGGTCTTAAAATCAGCCCATGTCGTGATTGCTCAAAACAGAAGTGATTTTAACCGTTCTTTTGCTTCACCCTTAAGGGTGACTAATAAAAGTCGAAGCATCACTGCATCTTTACTCACGTTTGGAGCATTAAAATAATTTGAAATCTCCACCACATCTTCTATGCTCTCGTAGGCATCCTCCTGTTCTTTCCCAAATAATGGTAGATCTTTTAGCATATTAAGAATGTGACCAGGCAGTTCAAACTTTTTCATGGTTGAGATTTTTGGTGGATCAAGATCCCATCTATTGTCATTCCTCATATGTCACTTGTATTCTTCCATTGTCATTGTCATATTGTCCCCCATAATTCATGCTAAAATAAAACTCGAAAACACACGCAAAAGGGAAAAACTAAAATAAATGAAAACTAAAACTCACTGTTTAGTGGCCACAATGTAGCTAAGGCTGCCTATAATGTGGCTATTAAACATACTGGAAAATTAAACTAAGCAGAAAAATAACTTTTTACAAATTTTACCCCACAAAAAAGATCGGTTAATTAGAAGCGATTAAATTATAACTAGAATCAGCCGTTCCCCGGCAATGGCGCTAAAATTTTGATGTGTTTATTTGTTCCTTCTCGTAACTAGGAAGCGATATCTATAAGATCCTCGAACATCTGATGTTGACATCTAAAGTGTTTAGTAGAGCCCTGACTAAATTGATGTGTTCGATTTAGAAATTAGATTTGATCGTCAAAAATTGTTAATCAAGAAACATAATTATTGAACATTGAGATTGACCCTTATCCATTGATGTGTTTTTTATGCATTAGTTTTTTATTTATAAATTCCTATCTAATCTCAGGTAGTTTTAAACACAAATAGGACACAAATAAGCAGTGTGCCTAGTCGTGAAGCAATATAGTTGTGGTAAGAACGGGTGTCGAATATATGGAACATACTGGTTTAGATCAAAAAGTTCAAATGTTAATTAAATTAATAACCATAAAGTAAAAATGGGGTTTTTGTGTAAACTAAATTAAACTAATGCTTAATTAATCAATGAAACTAAATAACTAAATTGAAGCAATAAATAAGAAGTACTTCCACTAGAATACGAATCCACCAAGTTTTTGTGTTTGATTTATTAGAAGTGAAATAGATTAATGAATTGATTATCAGAACTGTAATATGACTAGCTATCTTGATCGGATTTCATAGTATTAATAATTAATGGACAACTAACACAATGATCATGGGATTAGGGAACACATAATTAATTAAATATATTCGAACTATGAATGATATGATCTAGTGATTTCTCGACAATGATCATGACAATCAATCTAAGCATAACATGGATATCTAATGCTCTCTAACACAACTAAAGTCACTGATTAATATTATCTAACCCTAGGCTTATGATCAAAGTCTGAGTACAAACCTAATGATCATAGATTCATAACAACTTTCACATTAAAGGTAAAGCAATCAATCGAGCACAAGTAAAAACCATATTCAATTAATCATACTAACGAAATCAAAGCATATCAACAATGGTTCATCAATATCTAGTGAAATTAAAGGTTTTTACACCATATTCAGTAAACTAAGCAAAAAAACATCACCAAAAGAATGAAACACGTGATCATCAAGCAAACACGAAGTGATATATCGATGTATTAGCTCTTAAATATTCAAATCCTTGCTCCAATTGAATCTCACGCTTCGAAATCGACCCTTGGAGGGTTTTTCCTCGTAAATAATCATATCCATAAGGCCTCCACCTCTTGGAAACAGGTTAATGTCTGGAATATATATACTTGCCAAATTATGGCTACCACGATATGGTTAAGAGGCACGACGTCGTGGTCTTCATGGATATCCTGTATTCTCTAAGTGAGCTCAATGATCGCGAAGTTTCAAAAAAACACAATACAATTGCCAACCTTAATAAAACACGATGAATAAAAATGGATGATAGCCACATAAGTTAGGCCACTTATGTAGTATATTATTGAATGTTGGATAATAGAAAAAATATGTTAGTTCAATTTTTTCATGTTGAGTAGTGTCAAAAAAACACCATACAGTTGTCAACCTTAATAAAACATGATGAATAAAAATGGATGATAGCCACATAAGTTAGACAGTTATGTAGTATATTATTGAATATCTTTCTTAATAAATGAAGGTTTTTTTTGCCACATGTCAATCTCTTATGAGTTTTGATACTTATCATTTTGTGGTATTTTTGAAATAAATATTATCCATTTGTCAATTTCTGATTTGTTTCAGTTTTTAAAATTAAAATCATATTTATATATGTAAAATATTAAATATAATATATATGAAATTAAATTGCAATGAATACATTTTTCCTTTCTTATTTTAAAGTTTTACATTAAAAAAATATTTACTATTTACATTTTAATGTTTAATTTTTTTTTAAATTAACCCGTATAATATACGGGTCTCACACCTAGTTGGATAATAAAAAAAATATGTTAGTATGATGAGAGTTATAATGAGGATGCCTTTTGTAAATTAGCGTACCAACTAAGAAAGCTGTGGTAATTATGGATGAATTGATGGAAAGAAGTTTGTGTGATTGTTTGCGTATGTACAAATAAGGCAACCGGCGATTAGAGTAAGTAATATGGACATTGTTACGATCAATATTGCAAGATGAGTGTCCACCAAGGAAGTAAATTTGAAAACGTTTGAAGTTACATACGAAACAGTTGGCACGTTTTGAGAATATTATATGAGATAAGAACAGCGGATATATATTATTATGGTGCCATAATAGTTTATGTATTAGATAAGATTGGCGGATATATGTTATTATGATGCCATAATAATTTAGGTCTTATTTATTTATTGTTATCTTTATATGTATTTGATATCTAACTACTTATTTATCATAAAATTCTTATATATTTTTTTATTGTCAAGATATTCGACCATTTTTTTGTCATTTAAATATGTGATATATAAGAGTTCTAAAAGGTAGCATGCTAAGTTTTCTTGTCTAAAACTAATGTATGTATTAAGTATTTGACTAACTTATTTTTTGTTGGAAACAATCATACTTAAAAGTAATTTGTTAAGTATTCTTAAACTCAAAAACTTACTATAAACAAAAGATATTTCGTTAAATGTATTAGTGTGATGTCTTAATATATATGAATTTTATTAGAAAGCTAGTTTTATCAAATATAAAATGATTAAAAGACGATGTATGAAGGTGCTATTAATATATGGATCGTTGCAACACAGTCAACAAGGAAGTACTAGGAGGAGAATGACTAATGTCCCTCAATCCTTGAAAGTCATTAGCTAACTTTAAGAGGAAATATGATTTAGGACTGGTCTCTCCCTTGGGTTAGCTGGAATATCTTTTTAGAAGAAGAAGAAAAAAGACTGTTAATTAAATCTTTTTTTTTATATGTTTAGAAAATAGGGTTTTAGAGTTCTATTTTTGTTAGAAAAAATATCTCATATTTTGCAAACTATTTTACTATATGTGCTGAAAACTTGATTATCTTGATATAAATATTTCATATATGGTATTTTAATGTATAGTTCTACAAAATTACTTGTAAAAGTATAATAAATATTTGAGTTATTAAAATCGGGAGGTTATATATAGGTGGGAGTATTTTTCAAGTGCAAGAAAAGTGGGTAAAGGCATAAGTGGCATTGACTTGCGGTGTTAATGGACGACAGATGGAGTCTTCAAAAGCGTAGCGGCCGAGGTCTTTGTTTTTCGTTTTGTGGGCTCCATCCTGTCACCTTCTCTATTACGCTTCATGTTCTTTTACTTTATTACATTTATGGTATCTCCATTTCCATTGATCGACAACTTTGACCCTTTTGGTTTTAAAAATATATGCTTCATCTATAGAAGTTTGTCTTTTTCTCGATCAAAAGTAGAGTTTGTTTGTTATTTTTTTAAAGAATGTAAATATCATCCTACATTTTTTTTAATTTATCTTCATACCTATTGGAAATTATGAAAAATGTCATAATAACATTTGTCACTTCACTCCAATAGGAAGATAACTATGAATATATTTAATTTTTTTATTTGTATTCCATCTAATCATCAACTTATCTATCAAAAAAGTTTAAACTTATCTATCAAAAAAGTTTAAAGTTTTCTAAAGACATCATTTTATTTATAAGTCACAATAATTTATATTTATAGATTAGTTAAATATTTAACGTTGGTTGTAAATCTATAACATACATCACAATTATTGAAAAACCTAATGTTAAAAGCTAGTAAATTTGCAATTTTAATAAAAAAAACTTTAAATGTAAAGAGTTTATACATTGTGTAACACATGTTTTCAAAATAAATTAGTTGAGGATTTAGAGAGATCAATGTAAGTTTTTTTGGGGAAAAACCTGGTGTCAAGACATGGAATATGGAGGACCATGACGTGGCATGTCCATTATAAAAACGTGTGATTTGATTGTCATCATGACGTGGCAAGAGGAAGGCCACAACGTGGTAACCGATGCAGCCCAAACCCATGATTTTTAAGGTTTTCTCCATATTTAAGAACCTTAACTTTAGGGTTACGTCAATCTATTCAGTTTCCAACCTATTATCTTGAAAACCCTAGCCCCATTTAGTGATATTAAGATGTTATTGGTCACTTGAAGGCTCATTTCTCAGGTTTTGGTGTGAAACTTGAAGATCAAGTTGCTTGCAAAGTGTTTTGGTGAAGAACTCAAATGTAGATCTAGCAAAGTGACTTCATTTTTTACCATTATGAGTATAAATCTTCAACGTGTACTTCTAGTTTGTCAAATCTAGGTTATGGTCCTTTTATGCTTTTGGTCCATTTTTAGTGGTATGCTTGGAGTTGAGATGACTCCTGATGGGTTTATTAGGTTATAACAAAATGCTCAATGCGGAAAAACACTTAAAAATTAAGAAAGTGCACATACAACCTAAAGGAATCCATGTCTTTCACATTAAGGAAACATAGTTTGAATAACAAAATCTAGCATAAGCCCTAACAATTTCGAAAAACAGAAATTAGAGTTACATACCTTAAACTTGTTATAGCAAACAAGTTACTTGAATCTTTTCCTTTGTAGACTTGAGAAGCTAGCACCAAAAGTTTAGTACCTCTAATGGTTTGTACACAAACCCTAGCAACAAGAACACAACAGGAGAGAGGAATAGAATTTCGGCTATCCTTTTAGTAAAGACGATGGACAAAAATAAGGCAACCTAAT